>NC_133426.1:112624038-113263076 GCF_049350105.2 Macaca mulatta | reverse complement strand
TGATCTGCTTGCTCTTCTCTCCCTTCTTTCCATTGCCAAACAAGACTCTGCTGACCAAGGCTTGTGATAATTGACTGCTTCTTCCCACCTTTACTTCTATTGTAGATCTTGCAATACCCTTAGCTCTTAGGAACTTGCTTCTTCCTTTTATTATTAGTTTGTACCTGGCCTTGACCCACTGTACTCTAAAACTGGGGGCTTTTCCAAGTGCCTCCTACTTCTTTAATCGCTGATCCTTGGTCTTTTCTATTTGTACCCATTTGTATAATGTTTGTATAATATATAAAAATATATATAAATTATATATAAATATCTATTTATATATATATTTATATATATAAATGAGACTCCCACCTAGAGCAGTTCGTTTGCATCTACAAAAGATAAAATATGAAAGCCAATACAATTAACCAAAAAAGAGTTTTCTTCCCTGGCAAAAGAAGAATCTTCCAGAATAGTGACTATATATTGGAAAGGATATTCCAAGGGAATAGCAGCACACTAAGAAATGGGTACAAATAGGAAAATATATATATATTTATAAGGCAATAGAAGTCAGGTTCTTCAGCTGTAGCATATCCTGCACACTTTGGTAAGTCAAATATCATCTCCGAGCCTCAGCAAATTGGGGATAATAAATCCTGTCCTTATAATTAACACAGTTGTGAAAACAAGATGCAATATGCGAAGACCATTGTAAAGAACATTCGGAGATAATAGAAAATTATCTTTCATAGTGAACATTCATAGAACCACTCAGTGAGAACCCAAGACTTCTTTTTGATGATTAGTTCCATCTTTACGATGCATTGGATTCTTAGAATTAAGGTTAGAATTGAACCAACAGGTGCTCAATGAATGCTTATGCACCAAAGTGAATCAATAAAATTTAATGCTATATATTGCCTTCATTTCAAAACATTTCAGACCCTGCTTAGCTAAGTGCAGGGGGATGGGAGCCTGGAGGTAGGGACAGTGGTAATGATGATGGCTTGTTCTACTGCAATGAGCCCAAGTCAGTACTATAAGAAGCAATCTTTGGTAACATCCTGAGTGAACCTCAGGACAGAGACGGCTCATTCCTGTCTGCATTTTCTCCAGCACTGAGCAGTATTTGGCACATAGTAAGCATTTGGTGATTTTTTTTTTTTAATGAAAGAAGCAATGAATGGCAAGATAAAATAAGTCCTTATGCCTGGCAATATGATTAATAAAGAAGTCCTGTGGAAATAGTACTGAACATGAAATCAGAATCCTTAGGCTCTAATCCTGATCTGTGGACTCCATGTGTAGCTTTGTGCAGATCTCTTCCCTCCTTTAATCCTCACACATATCTGGGGATAGTGGTGGAGAGGGTGATCTATAAGGTGATTTATAAGGGCATTCTTACTGCCTTGATGTTCTATGACAAGAGTTACCACATTATGATGAATAGTGAATCATTCAATTACACGGGACTGGAATATAGCTGTGAGGTGTGCCATCATGGGATGTAAGTTTCAACCTCTGTCAACAAATATGAAAGAGATAGATGCCTGAGAATCTGCAGCCTCAGGGGGAAAGGCAATAGCCCTTGTCACTGTTAAAACCTTGTCTTTACCATATTGAGCAGTGGCACTGACTGAGGCTAGGAGACAATGTAGATGGAGAAACGTAATCACTTTGATGTAGAATTTTGGCAGAAAAGGGGGAAATGCCAAAGACCAGTGAAATGGTTGTAAAAATCAACTAAGTCAAGACCTTTCTTAGTTTGTAGAACTCTAGGAAGTTAGGCCTGACACGGTGACTCATGCCTGTAGTCCCAGCACTTTGGGAGACCGAAGTTGGAGGATCACTTGAGTTTAGGAGTTTGACACCAGCCTGGGCAGTATAGTGAGACCCCATCTCCTCTCTCTCTCTCTCTCTCTCTCTCAAATAATAGTAAAAGAAACCTAGGAAGTTGGAAATAGAAAGGCCCTAGCACCCATCTTATTCAACCTCTTAATTTAAGGGATAACAAAACATGTCCCCCAAAGAGGAAGGAAACTAGACTAATGTCACACACACAGAATTTCATCAGTGCTGTGGCTATATCTTCAAATCAGAAGCCTCTCTGTCTCTCTCTCTGCCCCCCGTACCAGTTTTCTTATAGCTTATTAGAGGAAAAATCCATGAATAATTTGGAATTGGAAGAGAGGATGCAAACTTGGCAGTTCTTACAAAGGAAGGGAGTACATAATTTTGCCTGCAGCTTCAAGGGATGATCAGACTCCCGCTTAATTCTCAAAATTCACAGAAGGGAAGGATTCTGCCATTGTGTCTACTCTTACTGAGCATCTCTGACAGCTCTGCTGTTTGGCTCTTTTCTCTATTAGCAAGTTTTTCTGATATTCTGATCACATCAGAATTACATTACTTGCATTCAAAAGCCATTATAAAATACTCAGAGTAGAATAGATGTGACATCAGCTTTAAAATAAATTGGGAGGATTAAAATAGACCAAATGAGAGTACATTACTGAGAGTAGGAGTGACTCATACTTTAAGATTGTGTTCACGAAAGATGTCACCCAGTTCATGTCTCTCTGGCCATTTTATATGCTGCATTTAAACCGGTTTTAACTTGGATTTCTGATGTCATAATTTTAAAATAGAAGACTCTACAGGTTAGGTCTGAGTTCGTTCTCTGTGATAATTCATTTGGTTATTTTTATGGTGTTCTACTCCTAAAACTTGTACAATAATTCCAGATTCATAAAAGCAGAAGGAAAAAATGTAAATGTGGAAGGACCTCCTACAGAGGCAGGATTACTGAAGTAGAAACACCAATCTGTAAATCTTGGCAGTAGATTCATGGAAGTTACCCTGAGTTTGGAAAGGTAAGATAAAGTTAAGATTTGACACAAATTTGTAAGTTTTGACACAAATTTGTAAGTTTGTGTTCCAAGTAGCCAGCCTGTGGGACTCCATTTCTTAAATATATATATATATCTATCTTTTAAGAATCAACTCTTCTGGCCAAGCACAGTGGCCCACACCTGTAATCCTAGCACTTTGGGAGGCTGAGGTGGGCAGATCACCTGAGGTCAGGAGTTTGAGACCAGTTTGGCCAACATTGTGAAACCCTGTCTCTAATAAAAATACAAAAAAATTAGCCCAGTGTGCGTGGTGGTGGATGCCTGTAATCCCGGCTACTCGGGAGGCTGAGGCAGGGAGAATGGCTTGAACCCAGTAGGTGGAGGTTGCAGTGAGCCAAGATCATGTCATTGCACTCCAGTCTGTGCAACAAGAGTGAAACTCTGTCTCAAAAACAAAACAAAATAAACAAACAAATGAAAAACAAGAATCAACTGTTCTTTAGTAGCTTCACTGAGGTATAGTTTACATACAATTAACTGTACATAGTTGCATCTAATTGCTCAAACTGTACAATTTGACTTAAAATTTGACATATGAACATACCTGTAAAACCATCACCACAATCAATATAGAGAATATATCTATCACTCCCAGAAGTTTCCTTGTTCCCTTTTGTAATCCCTCTCCCATCCCTCCACTTTAATCCCCATACAAGAATCGATTTGTTTTCTTTCACTAGAGACTACCTTGCATCTTATAGAATTTTATATAAATGGAATCATACAGCATACACTCTTTTTGGTCTAGCTTCTTTCACTCAGTATAATTATTTTGAGCTTCATCTATGCTGTCGCATGTATCAATAGTTCATTTTTATTGTTGAGTAGTAATCCATTGCATGAACGTGCCACAGTTTGTTTACTCATTCTCCTGTTGATCAGCACTTAGGTTGTTTCTAGTTTTGGGCTATAACAAAATTACTATGAACATTTGTTACAGGTTTTTAAATGTACATATGATTTAATTACTCAGGTAAATATCTAAAAGTGGTATGACTGGGTCATAAGGTAGGTGTGTGTTTAACTTTTAAAGAAACTGCCTAAGTATTTTACAAAGTGATTGTACCTTTTTACATTTCCAGTGGCAGTGTATGATTATTCTAGTTGCTCCACATCGTTGCCTATACTTGCTATAATTGGTCGTTTAATGTCAGCCATTTTAGTGAATAGGTAGTGGCATTTCATTGTGGTTCTAACTTGCATTTCCATAATAACTAATGATGTTGAAAATCTTTATGCATACTTATTTGACATTGATAAATCTTCTTTGGTGAAAAGTCTATTTAAATATTTTGTCCACTTTATTTATTAGATTGTCTTCTTATTATTGAACTGTAACAGTTCTTTATATATTCTGGATGTAAGCCATTATCAGATATATGATTTGTGAATATTTTTGTTCCAAGCCTGTGGCTTGTCTTCTCATTTCCCTAATAGCGACTTTCGGGCTAGAAAATTTGACTTTTGATGAAATTCTATTAAAATTTTCTTTTATGGATTATGTTTTTTTGTGCCCTATCAAAGCAATCTTTGCTTAACCTAAACTCTCAATTTTTTTCTATATCTTCTCTTGAAGTTTTGTAGTTAGGTTTTACATTTATGTCTATGATCCATTTTGAATTAATTTTCTATATGGAGCAAGGAATGGATCAAAGTTCTTTTCTTGCATATGGCCATCCAATTGTTCCAGCACCATTTGTTTATCTTTATGCCAATGCCACATTGTCTTGATTACAGTAGTTTAAGATATACCTTGAAATCAGCCAGGGTAAGTCCTCTGACTTTGTTTCTTTTTCAAAGTGAATTCGTTTATTCCAGATTGTTTGCGTTTCCACAGGGATTTTAGAATCAACTTTTCAATTTCTACAAAAATGCTTTATTGGAATTGTTTTGAGTCTACAGGCCAAATTGGAGAGAAATGTCATCTGAACAATGTTGAGTGTTTTCAGCCCATGAACATTTTATATCTCTCCATTTATTTAGATCTTAATTTCTCTCAGCCGTGTTTTCTAGTTGTTGTTGCACAGGTCATTCATATTATTTGTTAGAATTACCCCGGAGTATTGCATATATTTTGTGTAATTGTAACTGGGAATGCATTTTTAACATTTCAATTTCCAATTGCTCATTGCTAGTATATAAAAATTTAGATGTTTTTGTATATTGATCTTGTGTCCTACAAACTTACCAAATTTATCATTTCCAGCGGCTTTTTGTAGAAACCATAGGATTTTCTACATAGATAACCATGAAGTCTGCCAAGAAAGACAGTTTTAATTCTGCTTTTCCAATATGGATATCTTTTAGCTCTTCTTCTTTCTCCTCTTCCTCCTCTTCTTTTGTTTGACTGATTTCACTGGATAGAATCTCCAGTTTAAGGTTGAATATAAATGGTGAAAGTAGACATCCTTGTCTTGTTCTTGATCTTAGGGAAAAACATTCAGTCTTTCACTATTAAGTATGTCATTACTTGTAAGTTTTCATAAATGCTCTTTTATCATATTGCAATCAACTTGTATTTCAGTTTCAGGGGGTACATGTGCAGGTTTGTTTATGGGTATGTTGCTTGATGCTGAGGTTTGGGGTACAGATGATCCTGTCACCCTGGTAATGAACATAGTACCAAAAATGTAGTTTCTCAACTCATGGCCTCTTCCCACCCTCCCCCCTCTAGTAGTCCCCAGTGTCTATTGTTCCCATATTTATGTCTGTGTGTACTCAATGCTTAGCTCTCACTCAGAAGTGAGAACATGCTGTATTTGCTCTTCTGTTCCTAGGTTAGTTTGCTTAGGATAATGGCCTCCAGCTCCATCCATGTAGCTGCAAAGGACATGATTTAATTCTTTTTATGGCTGCATAATACTACGTGGTATATATGTACCACATTTTTCTTTATCGAATCCACCATTGATGGGCATCTTGGTTAATTCCATTTCTCTGCTACTGTGAATAGCACTGTGATGAACATACAAGTGCATGTGTCTGCTTCATAGAATTATTTACTTCCCTTTGGGCATATATCCAGTAATGGGAGTGCTGGATTGAATTGTAGTCCTGTTTTAAGTTCTTTGTGAAATCTCCAAACTGCTTTCCCCTGTGGCTGAACTAATTTATATTCCCACCCACAGTGTATAAGCATTCCCTTTTCTCTGCAGCCTTGCCAGCATCTGTTGTTTTTGACTTTTTAATAATTGCCTTTCTGACTGGTATGAGATGGTATCTCATTGTGGTTCTGACTTGCATTAGTCTGATGATTAGTAATGATGAGCATGTTTTCATATGTTTATTGGCCACTTGTGTGTCTTCTTTTGAGAAGTCTCTGTTCATGTTCTTTGCCCATTTTTTTTTTTAATGGGGTTATTTGTTTTTCCCTTGTTGATTTGTTTAGGTTTCTTGTAGATTCTGGATATTAGACTTTTGTCAGATGTACCTAGAACTGATAAACAACTTAAGTAAAGTTTCAGGATACAAAGTCAGTGCATAAAAATCAGTAGCATTTCTGTATACCAATAACATTCAAGTTGAGAGCCAAATTAAGAACACAATCCCATTTACATAGCCGCACAAAAATGGAATATCTAGTAATATAGCTGACCAAGGGTGAAAGATCTCTACAAGGTAAACTACAAAACATGGCTGAAAGAAACTATAGTTGGTACAAACAAACAGAGAAGCATCCCATGCTCTTGGATCATAAGAATCAATATCATTAAAATGGCCATCCTGCCCAAAGCAACTTACAGATTCAACACTATTCCTATCAAACTTACCAACATTATTTTTCACAGAATTAGAAAAAACTATTCTAAAATTCATATGGAACCCAAAAAGAGCCTGAACAGCCAAAGCAATCCTAAGCAAAAAGAACAAAGCTGGAGGCATCACATTACTTCATTCTAAGCTATATTACAAGGCTACGGAAACTAAAATAGCATGATACTGGTACAAAAACAGATGCATAGACCAATGGAACAGAATAGAGAACCAGAAATAAAGCCACACATCTGCAGCCATCTTATGTTCAACAAAGTTAGTCAAAATTTCAATGGGGAGAGGACTCCCTATTCAATTAATGGTACTGGGATAGCTGGCTATCTATATGCAGAGGAATAAAACTGGGTCCCTACCTTTCACCATACACAAAAATTAACACAAGGCGGATTAAAGATTTAAATGTAAGACCTCAAACTATACAAATCCTATAAGAAAAATCTAGAAAATACCCTTCTTAATGTCTGCCTTGGCAAAAAATTTATGGCTAAGTCCACAAAAGCAACTGCAACAAAGATAAAATTTGACAAGTGGGACCTAATTAAATAAAGTTTCTGCATGGCGAAAGAAACTTTCAACAGAGTATACAGACAACTTACAGAATGGGAGAAAATATTTTTAATCAATTTTTTATTTTAAAAAGTAACACTGTGAATACTTCTGACAGCACAGTAGATTAGGTATTCTGAAGTACTTTCTTGCTCCACAAACCAAGTTGCTGAATAGATTACAGTAAATGTCTTTCTAAATGCAGAGCTGATCTTTCAAGAAAGTAAAGGAATTCCCTTGAGATTAAAACTGAAGTAGCAAGGGAACAGAGAATATACCTGGGATCATATGCCAATTTTGGAAACTTTATAGTTTTTGGGTTTTAACAGCTGACATCCTCTTTGCTCTGTCTCAGTCTCCCTCAGAAGCTCTCTTCTTATCTTTGTTTCTTAAATACTGGTCTTCATCAAGGCCCTTTCCTAGGCTCTCTTCTTTTCTTATTCTCTGGTCGATCTCATCTGTTACTGTTTTAATATCACCTCTATGCTTATGACATGCAAATCTATATATCCCAGGTTTCTTTCCTGAACTCCTATTTCTCCTGTCCAGCTTTCTAATGGATACCATCTTGTCTTTGACATACTACAACTTCTTCAAACTCATGTCCAAACTGCACTCATCACTTCCCTGCCTGCATGTGTTTCTCCTTCTGCATTCACTGCCTTAGTTATTGGCATTATCATTTGGGAGTCATCCATATCTCACTGACTCTTACTGGTTCAATCTTCTAAGTATCTTTTGAGCCCATTTCTTCATTTCCATACTCATTGCTACTACCTTTGTTCAAGTCACTATTTTTCACCTGAATTACTGCAATAGTCTCCTAACCAGTTCTCTACAACCAGTCCAGCTTTCTTCAGTCTATGCTTCATAGTGCCACTAGAGTCATAAGTTACAAACGAATGCCATTTCCCATTGCACACATAATAATGTTTAATCCTCTCAAGCTGTCATGTAAGTGCCACATCATCTGAGCCCTGACTACCTTTCCAGCTTCATCTCTGTATTTCATGTTTTACCTCCCAGTCATCTTGAATAACAGGCCATTTCCTGAAATCTCTATGCTCTCTTCTGCTTTTGTGCATTTACTCATGCTGCTCCCCCTGCTTATCTCTCTCTTGTTTCACCGGGCTAAATAAATTATGTTCATGTTTCAGAACTCAAGTCAAGTGTCACCTAAGTTTTCTGTCATTGTTTTTCTAATGAGGTACTCCCATATCACTACAACAGTTATCTTACCATATGACAATAGATTGCCTATTTGACTTTTCTTATTACCTATAGACTTCCTGAGAGCAGAGTCCGTAGCACAACAGAAAATAAAAAATTAACATTTTAAATAAATTATTTAACTAATGAATTAATTGGTTAATTAAGTTAATTAGTTGACCATTTCGAAGACAGAAATATTGTGGTGAGGTAGGAATAAGGTAGTGTTCACTCAACAATACTTCGTTGAACATTTACCAGTGCTTTATGAGTTGAAAAAGTGGGAATAAGTAAGACACAGGATTTGTTTTCAAGGAACTCAAAGTCCAGTTGGAAATGAAATGAAGGGAGCTCCAGCAGGTACAAGTCGGAAAAAAAGCTCAAAGTGCTTGAGTATGAATATTCAAGGAACATACATATTCAGTATTCCTTATTTCTGTTTTTGGCACTTTTACTCAACTTAATCATGTTAACTCTATTTTGACAAACTTAAAACTGCACTTTAATCTTTTTCGTGAAGAATTAGTCCACTGAAAACCAAAACCAGTTTTGACACTGATGTGGTGTCTGAGTTCCTGCCTAATGTAAAATTTAAAAATACTCTGTTTGCTCTATTTTTCTACATAAACATGACTAAAATCATAGTAGATATGTGTAAAATACGAATAAACTGCAAGTAGCTTTGAGAATCCCATCATATCTGGTTGTGAGAGAATCTTGGTATGTGTTTCATACTTAAGGGAACGCATACTCAAATATTCCTTGAATATGGAAGCACATACCAAGATTCTCTCACAACCAGATACGATGGGATACCATATATATCACATACTGAGAATGTTTTCATATTCAACTGCAATTCCTACCTGCTGACTTCAGAAGGCCTAATTCAAAAGATAGGCTGCATCTGAAAAGAGCAAAAACATTTATCTTTGAATAACATTTAACTTATCAGCTAGGACCTGCTTGATCCTCCCTGCATTTCTTAATTCCCCTAGGCTTGACTCTTGGCTTGACTGGAACTGAAGTTTGCCAAAGTGTCATGCAGAGGTAGGCTCCCAGTACTAAGGCATTCCAAATACTCCTGTCTCACCACATTTGCATGACATTCTCTCTAGGCCAAAGTAGAAAGTAAAATGACATTGCTTGCCACAGTGTGCTTTGTAGTGCCTTTATGGGTTAAAGTATACATCATGGACAGTCCTTTACCTGAACCTACTACCACCATTCTCTGACTAGTTTGCCTGGTTCTCATGGTCGTTTCCAGTTTCTAGAGCTGCCCAAATATCCTTCCACCCCAGTACAGTTAGAATTGAGCTTCTAAATAAAATGACTTCCACTTAAATTATTTACTCCTTGCCCCTTACTATTTCCTGCATCTTCTGAGAGGAAGATACACTCCATAAGGCTGAGATGACCTGCAGACTCTGCATCTGAGGAAGCAGCCTGTATTACAGTGTAGTTATTAAGAGGATGTGTTCTGAGGCCAGATATCTTGGGTTTACATCCTAGGTCTACTTCTTAGCAGACAGTATGAATTAGGGTAAGTTATTTAACCTCTGTGTCTTTGGTTTCTCATATGTTAAATGTGGATAATTGTGCATACCCTATATGATAGTTGAAAGATTAAATGATAAAAATCATGTAAGGTTCTTAACACAGTACCTGGAAAATGATAAGTGCTCAATAATTATTAATTATCAGTAGTATTTTTATGTCAGTATACCAAAGAGTTCACTTGAACCTCTTATACACCAGACGAAATGAGTTGACCAAATGCTTCTATTCCAGGTTGTCAATTAGGCTACAAGAAATGAGCTCATGCAAACTAAAATACCCTAGAATTAGAGGAGCTTAACACTAACACTAGTTGTGTTAAGCTGGGTGAGTAGGCATTGGAGGAGTTTCCCCAGAAGTGTGTTTGCTCCAAATATGTGCCACAGGGGCTGGTAACTCTACAACCAAATAGTAGAGGCAAAACCTCCCAGAAGCCTCTCAGATGGCCTTCCAAGGAGCTATATTATTATGAAGATTTTGTTCTGTGCAGTTTTAGAGCCCCAAGGACTTAGTGTGTCCTGGGACAGATGGTTAGGATGAAAGCCTCCATGAAAATCCTTATATCCACCATGGATTTGAATCCTTACCCCAAAAAGAGAGAATCTCTATTGGCCTTGTAAGTCCCTAAGGTCCCAGTCAGTTCTGTAGATGTCAGGTTTATAGGACTGCATTTTGTGACCCAGGTGTCTCCTTGTGGCTATGGGAGAGATTGTTTGGGGGTCTTCAGCTCTGGACCCACCACTCTCCTGATGTTTGGAGTGCTGCTCTCAGAGATATTCTAAACCCAGCATTCTCCTTGGTTCTTAAGACTCTTGGACACTGTCAACTATTTAGAGCAGAGGTCTTACTCTGCATGCATTACCCCTTCTACCAACTGACTCATCTAAGTCTTCATACCAAAGACTGCATAAGGAACATGCTACTTACCTGAAAACTCAGGGTCCTATATATGCTATTCATGTTACTCAAGGACCACAGAGTCAAGTGTTTGTGAAGTAAGGTAAATAGGAATACTTTTAGAATAAAAGAGTTAAGATATTTCTGCCATCAAACTCAATGTATCATTGTGGCAGCCACAGAAGTATGCTATTTGGATCTCCCTTCAAGCAAGAACTTGCCATTCAGCAAGAGTGAAGTGAGCTGACAGCCTCCAGCTACTAGTGCTTTTAGGATCACTCTCAGCTTTTAAGCTAAAACCACTCTTCCTGGTTCCTGGGCAGAACTTTTCCTGGACAGGTCACAGACAATGACTAATAAATGCTTGGCCATTTCTTCCCAATGCAGAATTCATCTAATGGGAAATGTTTGCTCCAGAGCTCCTCATTTGATGGGCTGAGACTTTGTCAGATCTGCATTGAGGTCTGAGTCTCTCTTGCCCAAACCTTCTTCATTTCCTCTTTTTTTTTTTTTTTTTCCAACAGTTGCCCTCTTGTACTCCTGCATCTCTCACTCAGTGTCTGCTTCCTGGAGGACCCCAATGACACAATCACCTATTTGCGCTGTAAGCACATTTCAGAGGGAATTGATATACTTATTCCTTTTATCCCCTCCCCTATTCCACCTACACACACACATGAATGCATCTTGAGCTGAGGCGTTTGTACAAAAAAAAAAAAACAAAATATATGTTCTTCCATACTAATCACTATCCTTAGTGAATTTGCTGTTTCAAATGAGTAGGTCTTTCCATTCATCCCAGAATTATTAAACATTTTTGATGGGCCAGATGGCTCACAAAATAAAAACCTTTAGGGTGCTTTAACCAACTCCGGGTGAACAAAGGAAATATATGGAAGATAGCATTTTTCCTGAGACACAAGCTCTGTATACGGTGCCTTGCTGTTTGTGCTGTGTAATTCTCCAGACTTTTCTAACAAAATCATGAGGGATTTCACAAAGTAGCTCATCATGATCTGTCAGGGCAATATCCTGGTCATGACTAGCAGCTGCAAACTCTATTAGAATATCTCTAGAATGGCCAGTTAGATGTTACATGTGAAACCAGAAAAGTTAAAATGTGAACATTTGAAACTGACTCAGTAAAGTGGAATCTCCAAGTCATATCAAAACTTGTCTAATATATTACAGATGAGTTCCCAAACAGTGTCCTCAATTACAAATGGGACCCTCCAACACATATGAAGAGTACAAAAATTCTTTGCCCTCCTCAACTTTTTTCCATATTGTTCTAGGTGAATAAAACAGCCCTTACTGTCTTTTTTTTTTTTTTTTGAGACAGGATCTTGCTCTGTCACCCAGGCTGGAGTGTAGTGGGACAATCATGGCCCACTGCAGCTTTGACTTCTTGGGCTGAAGTGATCCTCCTATCTCAGCTTCTGGAGCAGCTGGGACCACAGGTGTGCACCACCTCATTGCTAATTTTTTAATTTTAATTTTTTGTAGAGACATGATCTCACTATGTTGCTCAGGCTGGTCTTGAACTTCTGGGCTCAAGTGATCCTTCTGCTTTGGCCTCCCAACATGCTGGGATTACAGGTGTTAGCCACTGTGCCCGTCCCTCTCACAGACTTTTTCTAAAAAGCCTTTCAATTAACAGAAAGAGGATGTTCCTGCCATCTGTAGCCAGTGTAAGGTGGCCTCACCTCATTCCAGGAATTCTTGTGACAAGTAAAGGTTGGAACATACACCTATGCAGTTTCCTCTTCTATGCTTCATTGCATTTTACCTGAGACCCTGTCCAACCCCAGATAAAATGCTAGACATCACCCATGAATTTAAATAAGTTGTCAGAATGTAACCAGAGAACGAAGGTGTCAAAATTTTGCCTTTCGAGTTTTTCAAAATCCATAAACTCAGGAAAACCCTTATTTACACTGTTGGTGGGATTGTAAACTAGTTCAACCATTATGGAAAACAGTATGGCGATTCCTCAAGGATCTAGAACTAGAAGTACCATATGACCCAGCCATCCCATTACTGGGTATATACCCAAAGGATTATAAATCATGCTGCTATAAAGACACATGCACACGTATGTTTATTGCGGTACTATTCACAATAGCCAAGATTTGGAATCAACCCAAATGTCCATCAGTGACAGACTGGATTAAGAAAATGTGGCACATATACACCATGGAATACTATGCAGCCATAAAAAAGGATGAGTTTGTGTCCTTTGTATGGACATGGATGCAGCTGGAAACCATCATTCTCAGCAAACTATCGCAAGAACAGAAAACCAAACACTGCATGTTCTCACTCATAGGTGGGAACTGAACAATGAGATCACTTGGACTCGGGAAGGGGAACATCACACACCGGGGCCTATCACGGGGAGGGGGGAGGGGGGAGGGATTGCGTTGGGAGTTATACCTGATGTAAATGACGAGTTGATGGGTGCTGACGAGTTGATGGGTGCAGCACGCCAACATGGCACAGGTATACATATGTAACAAACCTGCACCTTATCCGCATGTACCCTAGAACTTAAAGTATAATAATAAAAAAAAGAAATAAATCAAAAAATAATAAAAAAAAGAGTTCCCTTAAACTCTGCCCACACATCAGTAAATAGTCTATTAAACCTTCCTCAAATTATCCTGTTTGAGAGAGCTATGTTTTCTGCTGGGACCCTGTCTAATAAATGTAATCATATAAAATTAGAAGGTGGAGGCTAGAGATCAAAATTTGGAAGTTATTCAAAAATAGCAAGTATTTGAGTAGGTGTAGCCAAGGTGTAGGGTAAGACAGAGGAGATTTGGAAGCATTTGTAACCTAGTTTTCTTTTCTTATCCTGCCCCAGATTCCACAGATAGAGGAGGGAAGAGGGGAGAAGGGAATGGAGTCAAAAGAGTAAAACCATCAAGTTTCACTGGGGAAAAACCGAATCAGTGATCTGTATCTGAGAGCCATGTTTCAAGGAGCCCATTGCTCACTAATGGAGTTTTCATCAGGAACACCTGGGCAAGGTGGGATGATAAAGAACTGTTGAGATCTTCCATTGAATCAACACTGGCAAAACACCCATTGCTACAAGGTTGCACTTGCTCTCAAGTGGTCATTGCTGTAGAGATAAATACCATCAGGTAATACATCAGAATTGTATATCAGAGTTAGGAACTCTCAAATAGTTCTGCTTTTTCCATTATTATCAATGAATCCTGATGAAGTCACTGAAAATAGAGTATTATGGCCATCAAAACTGAGTTTTGAAAATGGCTACACCTACTCAAATACTTGCTATTTGTGAGTAATTTCCAAATTTCCATATCTAGCTTCCACCTTCTAGTTTTATATGATTACCCTCATTAGTAAGGGTCCCAGCAGAAAACATATAGCTCTCTCAAACTGGATAATTTGAGGTAGGTTTAATAAACAGACTATTTACTGATGTTTAACGGAACCAACAAGCTTCCCTGGGGCTAATAATTGCCATAACCCTTACTTTCCCTAGGTCTGAAGGAATACAAGGAGAGCAGTTACCAGAACCTGAAGGAAGATGGTGGACATAAAGAGAAAGCTTCCTGATAGGAGTCGTGATGTTCAATAGGGGAGCACCACAAACCCATGGTGGGCTAGCAGGGCAGTAGCCAAGAAAATAAATACTCTGTTCTCATTCTCTTCTAACCTCTCCCATTGATCTCCTGAAGGTGCCTCCTGTTAACTGAAGCCAATTTGAAGCCACTGGGCAAGGGGGCCCATTGAAGCAGTCCATGCATGTCAGAGCAGGGTGGAGGAGTGGAAAGCCGGGTTATGAGCAGGAGGCAATGGAAACATTCAGCACAGACAATTTGATAAGAGTTGGAAGAACTTCCTGGAAAGCCTTGCTTCCTTGGAGAATTTGATGAAAGCTATGAACCTTCACACCACCAGCAATAAAAAGAACAAATAAATATACATATTTGATTTTTACATGACTTTTCAAAAGGTGGTTTCAGCCTCTGTGGTTTCTCAATAGTGTACCTAGGAGTTCCATACATAGCAACTTAAGAACCTCCTGCTCTGGAGAGCAGTATGTAGGAGTACATACCATCCTGTAATACTTTTTTTTTCCTTAGCTTTTCCCCCTACTGTATTTCCAGCAACTTAGATATCATGTAGTGAAGCTGAAACCTTTGGCCAACTATAAGTGAGCCAACCAGACCTGTTCTTTCCTCAGATGTACTGAATCTGAGCTATAATATGGAGCCTGAATAGCAAAGCTTTGTAGGAGCAGCAGACAGAAAATGTGGGGGTGGCCATGTGATAATGGGTTGCCTAGCAACAATGGCTGGAAGGCTGTCGTTTCTGGAGCCTCTCAGCAGAGAGAATTCGTTTTTAAAATGTGTGTACGTGTGTGTGTGTGTGAGAGAGAGAGTGTCGGGGGCAGAGAGAGAGAGAGAGAGGGAGAGGGGCAAGAGAGACAGAGTGAAAAGCAGAGATAGTCAAACACAGGCAAGAAGGAGACTTTAGTAAACAAAGACATAACAGAAGTGAGAAATAATGGGAGCAAGTTTAGGGGAAAGGAGAAATGGAGATAAGTTCAAGAGGTGGGCTGTGAGATGACTCAGTTGAAGAAAAGGGAAAAAGGAGAGGAACAAGGGTTGAAACGAGAAATGTCCAAAAGAATTAGTGAGGGAATGATGGAATGAGTGGGAGCAACTTCTTACCAGCCCTCACTGAAGGCTGCAGTGTTAACTTTACTTCACAATGAAAGTTACCCAGTTTTTTTTTCCAATTAAATTTTTTCCTTATAAATCAAAAACCTTTAGTTGTAGCAGCAGAAAGAATCGGGAATTATTTATTAAGCACTACTGGGGCCACAGCATTTATCAGGCTACTAAAGATTCCTTTACAATAACCACAATGATTACTTGTCTCAGTACAGCTTTTAAAATTTTACCAATTACTGTCACAGCTGTCATCTCAGGGGACCCTTACTGCAGCTGTCAGGCAATGAAGGGATTGTCATTACTTCAATTACAGACATGAAGAAACTAAGGCCCTGAGAGGAAGGGTGGTTGCCTAGGGTGCCACGTTTGGTAAGCTTAGATCAGGGACTCAGTACTTGTGACCCTGACTTCAAGTTCCAGGTCCAGGGCTGGCATGTATCTCTGCTTGGACTTTCCAATTGCACACTAAGTGTGGTGGACCTGACACGGAAGCACTCGCTCTCTACCACTTGCTGAAATGTGAACTGAAGAGCTATTGCAAAGTCTGAAGCCAGTAGGGGTCTTCTTCTTTCCTTATAATGTGCAAATGTGTACATTTGTGCCTCCAAGAACAGTGCTTAATTTTCCCAAGTATGCAGCCAGTATCCAATAGCTCCTTGAGATACTCCTAGGCACCGATCCTCTCAGAAAAACCTTGTATCTCTTGTCACACCAATCATCAATTATTGCAAAAGACCTCTTGGGCACAGGGAGGGATATTTGAGAGATGGAGAGAAATTTGTGACTAGAACTAAGGGGCTGAAGGATCACACAGAGCACAAGAGCTAGCAACTGAATGCCATGGAGCAGTTGAGTGGCTCCTGTGCCCTTTCATGCCTCTCCAATGCTTGAGAACTAGGATGGAGCAAAGATGAGCCTGAGTCCTATGTTTGGCAGCAAGCTTCTCTCCTGCCTTAGTCCTTCCCTCGTCTGTTCAATCTTGTACCTACTTGACAGATTAGATTTCCAAAAATGGCATTCACCTGCTTAGCAACCTTTAATATTTTCTCCATTCAACATGGCATTAGTTTTGTCATCTAGCATTCAAGAATTGCTTTGTTTTACTCCAAACTTTATTTTAGTTTCATATATGCCTATTCCTACAGTCCAAATGTCTGAAAAACTGGGCTAGTTATTGATTCTCAAACATACCCCATACCTCGCAACCGTGCCCTTGCTTAACATATCTCCTCTTCCTGTAACCCTGTCTGTCTTCTAATGAGAAAGTAGTTCCTACCAATTGTCTCCACTGAGCGCTTGGGTTTGTAATGCATCCAACTGGCTAAGCCAAGTTATATTTCCAAGAATTTCCTTTTCTACAGGTTATGGTGGGTCACAAGTGAGATTCTTGTGAGATATTTACAAGACAGAAGGGAAGCAGCTGTCATTTTATAGTTCATAAACATTGCCAAATATCTCCTGGCTCATCTTGGTGGTGTAATGCAGCAGCCAGGCCTGCAATTGCTGCACCCTTCTCTGAATTCTATTTTAGCTTATCTAACTTCTGGACCAGGTTGTGTGTTTCGTTCAATATAATAGGGCCCCAAATTCTCCAGGACACTCACACAATCAAGATCAGAGCCATCAAGAACAGACATGAGAGTTTCAGTTCATCCTGTGAACTCTAGCATATGCCGGCAGTGGGTCCCATCTTGTTCTTGCTCTCCCCCATCTTACGTTCGTCTTTCCTTCCCTGCTGCCTGACCTCTGGACTTTAAGATCCAAAATTAGATGCAAAGACAACAGCCCTACAGATTCTGTTGAACCAGTCCTGCAGTTGTCAAATTCCTATAACAAATTCATATATTTAAAAAAAGATCTCTGTGGTTTAGCTTCTCTGATTCAACTTGAATGTGAGCTTCTTGAAGGCAGATACAATGCCTTTGATAAATTTTGACAAGTTTACAGCTTACAAAATGCTTTCACCTTAATTATTTCATTGAATTCTCACAACCAGGGCCACTGTATAAAGTTACGTATTGACTAGCATTAGTTGCATCATCCTGGCATTCAGGTTGTAATAGGACTGCCACTCCTCCCCTCCCCAGAGGTGAGCAATATGGCGCCCTTGGTCATCACAGCCCTTTGCAGTGGATTGCACTAAGATTCTTATCCTTGTTGTTCTAATGAAAAAAATGTGAATTGGGGAGAGGTTACTCCATCTGAATGATGAAGTATCTTTCCCAGTGTCATGGAATAATATGAGATAGAATCACTGACTGCACATTTATTTATTTATTTGTTGTTCATTAAATAAGAGACCCAGTCTTTTATTCTTGATCTGTGAGGTTAAAGCATAGATAATGTCCCTTGTTCTCCTACTTTTCCCATCTGTCATTTACTTTTGCCTTCAAAGTCAGTTGTGAATGGGGTGAAAATAATGTCTATTTTACCAAGGGGAATACCCATCCCATAATGAATTGGCATTTTCCCTTTTCATGGCAAGAGCATAATGGAAGTGAAATGGTGAAAGCCATCCTCATTGAGAAAGTGTTGATGCAATGACATATGATCCAGACAAGGGTTTATCAGAGCCCTTTTCTGAAAGAGATATAAAGTTGTTGAGAGTTATTGTTATTGTTCTACTGGAGTTGTTAAAGTTTTTCCATGTAAGTTTTATCTCTATATATAATCCCATCTAGTATAGGAGAGAATAAGGCCTAAGAAAAGCAGAACTGAAAAATGGAGGGGGAGAGGAAAAGTGAACTAATATCATTTGAACTACTGGATATACCCTTGAAATTCCCAGTTAAGTAAGCTAATAATTTCCTTTTGGCTCAAGTCAGTTTGAGAGGCTTTTCTGTTACTTGTAACTAAAAATCCCTGATTAGATAGATTGGTATAAAAACTGAAAAATTTGAGTTAAAAACCTAAAGATGTGTCGAAGTGAAGTATTTACGGTATGCAGACTAAGTTCTAGCTCCAGCATTATGAGTTTTGCAAGTCGATCCTCTTCTCTGGGTCTAAGTTATCCAACCAGTATAAAGAGAGAATTTTACCAAATTATTTCTAAGGGCACTTCTAGCTCTAACATTCAGAATAACAATATCCATGGCTCATTCTTAGCCTCTGGAACAACAAAGAGCTGAGAGTAGGACATAAGGATTCTAGCCTTAGCTCTGCCTCTGGTTAGCTGGGGGACCTTGGTCAAGCACCTTCTCCTCTCTGGGATCTACTTCAGAAGTTAGACTTAGCAGAAATTAGACTTGCTATTCTCAGGGGTTTGCTGTGGCTCTGGTGTATCAGGCTTCTTTGAGTCTCTGAGAGCTTGTTCCTAATCATATCAGAATATGTCCTGTATTTCTGTTTCTCTGGATGTTTCTGGGGTTTTCTATTTTCACATGTGTAAAAGTTCTCATTGAGTCCTTCAAAGTTGAACACCTTGTGCTTCTTTTAGGGAAAGGCCTGTCTTGTCCCCCTTTACCATGTCCAGGAAAACATTTGAATATTTTATTTAGTTTACAGCTCAGTCTTTTGAAAGAGTATGATCACAACTTTTCCTTTTATTTCACTATCTGGAGGGTAACCACTGGAGAAGAAGGAGTGGGGTGAAGGGGTTTGGAATTGGAACCAGCTTTCTGTACAGTTAGAAATACTCTAATGAAACTAGTGTTAGAGATGAAGAATCACTCTCATTCTAAGCCCCCTATTTTCAGATGCTTATGACTTTAAGTGATACAAATGAGTACATGTTTTAGAAGTCTAATGGAGCAGAATTCTGAGACAATGAAGTTTTATTAATTATGCCATTATCAAGTTCTTTGAATCACATCAAGTAGTGGGATTGATTTTAAGGCATGAAAGTTGTATTCCTCAGAAGTCTAAGAAATGGATCATGTATGTTTACTTAGAATATAAGGAATCATTAATTTCATCACCAAATCTATGAAGAAAATGAGCTTAAAATTCTTGTGTCCACTCAAGAAGCACCTAAAAGTTGTTTCTCCTCTCCTCCATGCAATTATTTACTCTGGTGCCCTCCTTTCCATTCTAGTTGCCTCTAGTTGCCGTTCCGTTTAGACCTCATTACTTCCTTACAAATTATGGACTATTTTGTGTATACAGAAAAGAACATAGCATATATGTAAGGTATATAATGAAATAAAATGAAAATCCTGTACCCATCACCAACCTTGAGAATCGGGACATGGTCAATGACTTTGAAAACCACATGTACCCTCTTTGATTCCTCCCCTCATTCATTCCCAGAGGTAGCCACTATCCTGAATTTTGCTAATAATTCACTTATTTTCTTTATATGTTTGCTGCAAGGTAACAGTGATTTTGTCCATTTTTTGGACTTTATGCAAGTGTAATTATAGCATATGCATTTTTTTTTTTTGCTTATTCTTACCTCCCACCAACTTTGTGATTTGTGAGATTTATCCATGTTGCTGTTTGTAGCTGTAGTAATCAGTTTTCACCTCTGTATGGTTATCTATCCCATGAAAATTTTATGCCTTTACAAATTATGATGCTCCAAATCTTTTTATGCATATCCGCTGATGCCCATGTACAAGATTTTTTTCTAGAGCAATAGTTCTCAACTGGGAGCAATTTTACCCCCTAGGGACATTTATTTCTGTCTGGGAACATTTTTTGTTATAACAACTTGGGGTGCGCTATTGTCATCTAGTGGATAGAGGTCAGGGATGCTGCTAAACACCCTAAAATACACAAGATAGCTCTCCACAATCAAGAATTAACTGGCCCAAAATGTTGATAGTGCTAAGTTTGAGAAACCCAGACCTAAAGCATATGCCTAGACCTAGAGTATTTGAAATATCTGGGTAATAGGATTTTCCCAAATTCAACTTTTTCTAGGTAACACCAATTATCTTCCAAAGTGGTTATACCGGTTTATACTCCCAACAACAGAAGATGAGAGTTCTACATGCCCCACATTCTCACCAACTCTTGGTATCATTACCTTCATTACTACTTGCCTGAACTTTTGCCGTACTTATCCAACTTTCTCCTACATTCACCTCTTTCTCCACAGATTCATTCTTCATATTATTGCCAAATTAATCTTCTAAAACCTAACTCTGATCATTCAAAATCTTATAAGAATGTTTCTGGCTCTACTGCTTACCGATAAGCCTGGTATTCAATAGCTACACAAAAACACTCCATTAGTTCTGTACACCTAATCATACCAACCTGTTAGAAGGTCCTCAAATAAGCTCTGCCCTTTCTCTGCCCTCTATGCTATCTTTGTCATTGACGACTTACCCTTTCCTACAGACATTTGCTCATTCATTATGTGCCCATGCATTCATTTAGTCAATAATTATTTACTTTGCTGTGCTCCTACTATGTGCCAGGCACCATTGTTAATGCTGGAGATGTAATAGTAAACAGTACATTCAAGACTCTGACTGCTCCTCTCTACGCTTTCCCTACCACAAAAACATCTGAGCTCAGAAGCACTTCCCATTTTTTATTCCAAGAATTCCTAGCTCTTGGAACCTAATGTTTTTCAGTTTTCATTCCTGGTCCCTATCCATCAGGTCTGCTCCTTCCATCCAGGCTTGAGATATGGGCATCTGAAGGGGCTGGAGAAGGAAGGGGCCCTCAGGAAGTGGAGAGATTGGCTTTTTTCTGACTGTCCTGCCAGAGTTGGCCTTAGCTGACTAGTTTCTGGGCAGGTTCTCCCTTTGGGTCTTCACTGGATTCTCTGGTCTTCTCCTGTTGCTGTCCTGCCCTACTGTCCTCAGTGTCTATCAGGAGGAACTGGAGGCGGCTATGCTGAGGGAGCGGAACAGAAGCTATTTACTCCATATTCTATGGCCTTCGTCTTAGACCCAGCAGAGCTGCCCAGAGATCTGCGAGGTTTTAAATAGGGAGTCTCCAGCCTGAACCGGGTTTGAACTGAGAGCAAAAGGCAAGAAAAGGCTTCTTAATGTGTCTTCTTTCAGATATTATTTGCACTCCATACAAAAGGAGCTACTGCCTCTAACTCAATGATTTGGGGGAAAGACTAAAAAAAATATTTGGAAAAAAGACCCTAAGGAAAGGTTGCCACCTTTTGCCATAGTCTTTCTTTGCTCTGTATTCTGGGTCTATGTACAATAAAAGTAATGACCAGGGGTGACTGCACTTCTATAAAACATTTTTGTCTGACATTTAAACTTATAAATTTCCTCGCAAGTCTCCTTGCAGATGCACTAGAGCTAACAACTTTGTCTTTCAGTAGGGCTGGGCTTTGGGATACTTCCTTCTATGGCTGAGGAAAGTCAATGATATTGATGCTACTTTGTCTATGTATTACTCAGTGTTATACTCTAAATCTCAGGGGAGTTGACTTGTTTAGATCCCAAACAGAACAAGTTCCCCTAAAACTTGTCATCATGTATCCTAACTTGTCATACTTCTAAGAGTAATTTTCAAGTTAAATTCAAATTTGCTCTATGTGTTCTGAAGACTCATTGATTACTTGAGGATTCATTCTGAGGTAGCCTCTTGCCCAGCTATATCTAGCTGATAGATCTGTTGACAGCATTTGCAGCAATCTGGTTGACTCACAGCTAATTTGAAGTATAAAATAAGAGTATTTTACACTGCATTTAGGTTTGTCTTGCTAAATAAATTATCTAAATGTTGGAAAACAATTTTTTATTCTTCCTGAGGTATCATTAGAACCATTAAGTTCAAGAGAGGTAGACTTTAGGGGGGGCGGAGCAAGATGGCCGAATAGGAACAGCTCCAGTCTCCAACTCCCAGCGCGAGCGACACAGAAGACCGGTGATTTCTGCATTTTCAACTGAGGTACTGGGTTCATCTCACTGGGGAGTGCCGGACGATCGGTGCTGGTCAGCTGCTGCAGCCCAACCAGCGAGAGCTGAAGCAGGGCGAGGCATTGCCTCACCTGGGAAGCGCAAGGGGGAAGGGAATCCCTTTTCCTAGCCAGGGGAACTGAGACACACAACACCTGGAAAATCGGGTAACTCCCACCCCAATACTGCGCTTTAAGCAAACAGGCACACCAGGAGATCATATCCCACACCTGGCCGGGAGGGTCCCACACCCACGGAGCCTCCCTCATTGCTAGCACAGCAGTCTGTGATCTACCAGCAAGGCAGCAGCGAGGCTGGGGGAGGGGCGTCCGCCATTGCTGAGGCTTAAGTAGGTAAACAAAGCTGCTGGGAAGCTCGAACTGGGTGGAGCTCACAGCGGCTCAAGGAAACCTGCCTGTCTCTGTAGACTCCACCTCTGGGGACAGGGCACAGTAAACAATAACAAACGTAGCAGAAACCTCTGCAGACGCAAACGACTCTGTCTGACAGCTTTGAAGAGAGCAGTGGATCTCCCAACACGAAGGTTGAGATCTGAGAAGGGACAGACTCCCTGCTCAAGTGGGTCCCTGACCCCTGAGTAGCCTAACTGGGAGACATGCCCCACTAGGGGCAGTCTGACACCCCACACCTCACAGGGTGGAGTTCACCCCTGAGAGGAAGCTTCCAAAGCAAGAATCAGACAGGTACACTCGCTGTTCAGAAATATTCTATCTTCTGCAGCCTCTGCTGCTGATACCCAGGCAAACAGGGTCTGGAGTGGACCTCAAGCAATCTCCAACAGACCTACAGCTGAGGGTCCTGACTGTTAGAAGGTAAACTACCAAACAGGAAGGACACCTACACCAAAACCCCATCAGTACATCACCATCATCAAAGACCAGAGGCAGATAAAACCACAAAGATGGGGAAAAAGCAGGGCAGAAAAGCTGGAAATTCAAAAAATAAGAGCACATCTCCCCCGGCAAAGGAGCGCAGCTCATCGCCAGCAATGGATCACAGCTGGACGGAGAATGACTTTGATGAGATGAGAGAAGAAGGCTTCAGTCCATCAAATTTCTCAGAGCTAAAGGAGGAATTACGTACCCAGCGCAAAGAAACTAAAAATCTTGAAAAAAAAGTGGAAGAATTGATGGCTAGAGTAATTAATGCAGAGAAGGTCATAAACGAAATGAAAGAGATGAAAACCATGACACGAGAAATACGTGACCAATGCACAAGCTTCAGTAACCGACTCGATCAACTGGAAGAAAGAGTATCAGCGATTGAGGATCAAATGAATGAAATGAAGCGAGAAGAGAAACCAAAAGAAAAAAGAAGAAAAAGAAATGAACAAAGCCTGCAAGAAGTATGGGATTATGTAAAAAGACCAAATCTACGTCTGATTGGGGTGCCTGAAAGTGAGGAGGAAAATGGAACCAAGTTGGAAAACACTCTTCAGGATATCATCCAGGAGAACTTCCCCAACCTAGTAGGGCAGGCCAACATTCAAATCCAGGAAATACAGAGAACGCCACAAAGATACTCCTCGAGAAGAGCAACTCCAAGACACATAATTGCCAGATTCACCAAAGTTGAAATGAAGGAAAAAATGTTAAGGGCAGCCAGAGAGAAAGGTCGGGTTACCCACAAAGGGAAGCCCATCAGACTAACAGCAGATCTCTCGGCAGAAACTCTACAAGCCAGAAGAGAGTGGGGGCCAATATTCAACATTCTTAAAGAAAAGAATTTTAAACCCAGAATTTCATATCCAGCCAAACTAAGTTTCATAAGTGAAGGAGAAATAAAATCCTTTACAGATAAGCAAATGCTTAGAGATTTTGTCACCACTAGGCCTGCCTTACAAGAGATGCTGAAGGAAGCACTAAACATGGAAAGGAACAACCGGTACCAGCCATTGCAAAAACATGCCAAGATGTAAATACCATCGAGGCTAGGGAGAAACTGCATCAACTAACGAGCAAAATAACCAGTTAATATCATAATGGCAGGATCAAGTTCACACATAACAATCTTAACCTTAAATGTAAATGGACTAAATGCTCCAATTAAAAGACACAGACTGGCAAACTGGATCAAGAGTCAAGACCCATCAGTCTGCTGTATTCAGGAGACCCATCTCACAGGCAGAGACATACATAGGCTCAAAATAAAGGGATGGAGGAAGATTTACCAAGCAAATGGAGAACAAAAAAAAGCAGGGGTTGCAATACTAGTCTCTGATAAAACAGACTTTAAATCATCAAAGATCAAAAGAGACAAAGAAGGCCATTACATAATGGTAAAGGGATCAATTCAACAGGAAGAGCTAACTATCCTAAATATATATGCACCCAATACAGGAGCACCCAGATTCATAAAGCAAGTCCTTAGAGACTTACAAAGAGACTTAGACTCCCATACAATAATAATGGGAGACTTCAACACTCCACTGTCAACATTAGACAGATCAACGAGACAGAAAGTTAACAAGGATATCCAGGAATTGAACTCATCTCTGCAGCAAGCAGACCTAATAGACATCTATAGAACTCTCCACCCCAAATCAACAGAATATACATTCTTCTCAGCACCACATCGTACTTACTCCAAAATTGACCACGTGATTGGAAGTAAAGCACTCCTCAGCAAATGTACAAGAACAGAAATTATAACAAACTGTCTCTCAGACCACAGTGCAATCAAACTAGAACTCAGGACTAAGAAACTCAATCAAAACCGCTCAACTACATGGAAACTGAACAACCTGCTCCTGAATGACTACTGGGTACATAACGAAATGATGGCAGAAATAAAGATGTTCTTTGAAACCAATGAGAACAAAGATACAACATACCAGAATCTCTGGGACACATTTAAAGCAGTGTGTAGAGGGAAATTTATAGCACTAAATGCCCACAAGAGAAAGCAGGAAGATGTAAAATTGACACTCTAACATCACAATTAAAAGAACTAGAGAAGCAAGAGCAAATACATTCAAAAGCTAGCAGAAGGCAAGAAATAACTAAGATCAGAGCAGAACTGAAGGAGATGGAGACACAAAAAACCCTCCAAAAAATCAATGAATCCAGGAGTTGGTTTTTTGAAAAGATCAACAAAATTGACAGACCACTAGCAAGACTAATAAAGAAGAAAAGAGAGAAGAATCAAATCGACGCAATAAAAAATGATAAAGGGGATATCACCACTGACCCCACAGAAATACAAACTACCATCAGAGAATACTATAAACACCTCTACGCAAATAAACTGGAAAATCTAGAAGAAATGGATAATTTCCTGGACACTTACACTCTTCCAAGACTAAACCAGGAAGAAGTTGAATCCCTGAATAGACCAATAGCAGGCTCTGAAATTGAGGCAATAATTAATAGCCTACCAACCAAAAAAAGTCCAGGACCAGATGGATTCACAGCTGAATTCTACCAGAGGTACAAGGAGGAGTTGGTACCATTCCTTCTGAAACTATTCCAATCAATAGAAAAAGAGGGAATCCTCCCTAACTCATTTTATGAGGCCAACATCATCCTGATACCAAAGCCTGGCAGAGACACAACAAAAAAAGAGAATTTTAGACCAATATCCCTGATGAACATCGATGCAAAAATCCTCAATAAAATACTGGCAAACCGGATTCAGCAGCACATCAAAAAGCTTATCCACCATGATCAAGTGGGCTTCATCCCTGGGATGCAAGGCTGGTTCAACATTCGCAAATCAATAAACATAATCCAGCATATAAACAGAACCAAAGACAAGAACCACATGATTATCTCAATAGATGCAGAAAAGGCTTTTGACAAAATTCAACAGCCCTTCATGCTAAAAACGCTCAATAAATTCGGTATTGATGGAACGTACCTCAAAATAATAAGAGCTATTTATGACAAACCCACAGCCAATATCATACTGAATGGGCAAAAACTGGGAAAATTCCCTGTGAAAACTGGCACAAGACAGGGATGCCCTCTCTCACCACTCCTATTCAACATAGTGTTGGAAGTTCTGGCTAGGGCAATTAGGCAAGAGAAAGAAATCAAGGGTATTCAGTTAGGAAAAGAAGAAGTCAGATTGTCCCTCTTTGTAGATGACATGATTGTATATTTAGAAAACTCCATTGTCACAGCCCAAAATCTTCTTAAGCTGATAAGCAACTTCAGCAAAGTCTCAGGATACAAAATTAATGTGCAAAAATCACAAGCATTCTTATACACCAGTAACAGACAAACAGAGAGCCAAATCATGAATGAACTTCCATTCACAAATGCTCCAAAGAGAATAAAATACCTAGGAATCCAACTTACAAGGGATGTAAAGGACCTCTTCAAGGAGAACTACAAACCCCTGCTCAGTGAAATCAAAGAGGACACAAACAAATGGAAGAACATACCATGCTCATGGATAGGAAGAATCAATATCGTGAAAATGGCCATACTGCCCAAGGTAATTTATAGATTCAATGCCATCCCCATCAAGCTACCAATGAGTTTCTTCACAGAATTGGAAAGAACTGCTTTAAAGTTCATATGGAACCAAAAAAGAGCCCACATCTCCAAGACAATCCTAAGTCAAAAGAACAAAGCTGGAGGCATCACGCTACCTGACTTCAAACTATACTACAAGGCTACAGTAACCAAAACAGCATGGTACTGGTACCAAAACAGAGATATAGACCAATGGAATAGAACAGAGTCCTCAGAAATAATACCACACATCTACAGCCATCTGATCTTTGACAAACCTGAGAGAAACAAGAAATGGGGAAAGGATTCCCTATTTAATAAATGGTGCTGGGAAAATTGGCTAGCCATAAGTAGAAAGCTGAAACTGGATCCTTTCCTTACTCCTTATGCGAAAATTAATTCAAGATGGATTAGATACTTAAATGTTAGACCTAATACCATAAAAATCCTAGAGGAAAACCTAGGTAGTACCATTCAGGACATAGGCATGGGAAAAGACTTCATGTCTAAAACACCAAAAGCAATGGCAGTAAAAGCCAAAATTGACAAATGGGATCTAATTAAACTAAAGAGCTTCTGCACAGCAAAAGAAACTACCATCAGAGTGAACAGGCAACCTACAGAATGGGAGAAAATTTTTGCAATCTACTCATCTGACAAAGGGCTAATATCCAGAACCTACAAAGAACTCAAACAAATTTACAAGAAAAAAACAAACAACCCCATCAAAAAGTGGGCAAAGGATATGAACAGACATTTCTCAAAAGAAGACATTCATACAGCCAACAGACACATGAAAAAATGCTCATCATCACTGGCCATCAGAGAAATGCAAATCAAAACCACAATGAGATACCATCTCACACCAGTTAGAATGGCGATCATTAAAAAGTCAGGAAACAACAGGTGCTGGAGAGGATGTGGAGAAATAGGAACACTTTTACACTGTTGGTGGGATTGTAAACTAGTTCAACCATTATGGAAAACAGTATGGCGATTCCTCAAGGATTTAGAACTAGATGTACCATATGACCCAGCCATCCCATTACTGGGTATATACCCAAAGGATTATAAATTATGCTGCTATAAAGACACATGCACACGTATGTTTATCGCGGCACTATTCACAATAGCAAAGACTTGGAATCAACCCAAATGTCCATCAGTGACAGATTGGATTAAGAAAATGTGGCACATATACACCATGGAATACTATGCAGCCATAAAAAAGGATGAGTTTGTGTCCTTTGTAGGGACATGGATGCAGCTGGAAACCATCATTCTTAGCAAACTATCACAAGAACAGAAAACCAAACACCGCATGTTCTCACTCATAGTTGGGAACTGAACAATGAGATCACTTGGACTCGGGAAGGGGAACATCACACACCAGGGCCTATCATGGGGAGGGGGCAGGGGGGAGGGATTGCATTGGGAGTTATACCTGATGTAAATGACGAGTTGATGGGTGCTGACGAGTTGATGGGTGCAGCACAGCAACATGGCACAAGTATACATATGTAACAAACCTGCACGTTATGCACATGTACCCTAGAACTTAAAGTATAATCATAATAAATAAATTAAAAAAAAAAAAGTTCAAGAGAGGTGAGAAATCTGTTCATTTCTTCACTCAACCAATAAAAGTTTCCTAAAAGGGCACCCACTCTGTACCTGGTTTCGATCTTGCAGTCAGCTATGCAAAGAAAAAGACGTGGTCTCTGACCTCAAAGATGCTTAAGGTCTAGTGGCTATCAAAAAGTCTAGTGACTAATTCAAAGTCTATTAATGACCACAGTTCAGGTGGATAAGTGTCATAATATTGCAAAGTAAGCACACAGGGTTCTAGGTAAGCTGGATTTTGAAAGATAAGGAGATACACAGATAAATAATGACATGGAAGAGGAACCTCTAGGCAGAAGGAAGAGTAGTATGTTCAAAAAAAGTTGTAAAGGCATGAAAGATAATTTCTGGAGTACTGCCAATGTTTCGGTGTGACTGCAGCAAAGGATTTTATGAGGCGGAGTAGTGTGAGTCAAGGGTAAAGAGGCAGGCAGGGGCCTCAGCTGCAGGAGATCAACTGTAAACTTAGTAGTTTAGCCTTCACCCTTAAGGTTATGAGAAGCAATTAAATGGCTCCAATTTTGGAATTGAGTTGTATTTCAGCAATGTCACTCTGGAAGCAATGTGGAGAAAGAATCAGAGAGAGGAAAGAATGAAATGCAGACTATAGCTGTAATTTAAGTGAGATGCTGAAGGCCTAAACTAAGGTAGTGATAGAAGACATATTGAGAAGTATATAGAACTTAGAATTAGCAATTTGGACTTGAGCCATCACTGGATATGGGAACACAGGAGGTGTTAAAACTATAGCAGAATAGGTGGTAGCAGATGTCTTGACAATTTAGTAAGCCTGAATGTGAAAAGGAAAATAAGGTAAAGATGAAAATGCCCTCAGACAAAACAGTGGTGAGAGAAGGGAGAGGGAGAAGAGAGATCAAATGGGGAGAAAATAGAGAGGTCAAGGAATGGGAGGTCTCAATGAGATTTTTAAAAATCACATATGTAGGGTGAATAAAAGAATGAGAGAGGAGCATGGCTAGGAGACTGGTCCACGACAGGGATATTTTAATTTAGAGTAGTTTAAGGTGAAGAAAAAATTGAGAGTATATCTGTGGGAAGGTGTGGCTAATACTGTTTCACTGGAAATGAGAATATCAAATTGTTGAGCCGTTGATGGGGATGTTGGAATCATCTGGAGGATGGTAAGATGTGTAAGAGAGGAAGACCAGTGGATGGCTATGATCAGTGGAAAATAACATAATGGAGTATGGCATAAGCCTCGTAATGACAGGATTTACTTAAAAGAATAATGAGGAAAGGTCCGGAAGCAAAATGGGAGTGACAAAAACCCCTATCTCTTTTGGCCTTAAGGTATATGTTGTATGAGAGAACAAAGTCTCCACTGAAGAGGACTTCAGTGTAAGTTATATTCTCAGTGAATAGCCAGGTTGCAGTTAAGACATGAAGATGAAGGGAATAATCAGAGAAAATGTTGGAATGGAGATGTTTCTCAGTTCCCTATCCTGTTCCATTGGTGTATTTATTTTAATTTGTCTTAATTACTATAGTCTTATAATGAGAAAATTTTTGGTAGAGTAAATCTTTCCACCATCTTCTTCTTTAGGAATGTCTTGATTATTTATGATACTTTGATTTTCCAGATACATTTCAGAGTTAGATTGACAAATTCCACAAAATAAGACATGTTAGAATTTGATTGTGGTTACGTAGAATTACCAATAAATTGCAGGAGTGTTAACATAATTACAATATTGAGTCTTTCAATCTATGAATCTGGCATATCCTGATTTATTTCAGTCACGTTTTATAAAGTTATGTAGTTTTCTTTGTGGAGGTCTTGTACATTTTATATTAGATTTATTTCCATGTACTTTATATTTTTAATATCACTGTAAATTTAGTTGTAATAGTATTTTCTAATTATTTTCTTGAGTCTCTATTGTTGTTCTTTTTCTAACTACTTGGGAAGAATAACTTTCAGGTTTTCTTCTCTTTCTTCTGATTTCTACTTTAATTGAATCTCACAAATTTTGTTATTTGATATTTTCATTGTTTTGCAGTTCAAACTGTTTTGAAATCCCCATTATGATTCCCTCTTTATCCATGAAGTCTTTTAAATTGACTATTTCCAGAATGAGATTTTTTCTAGTTAATATTTTGTTGTCATTTCTTAGTTTAATGTGCTTATGGTCAGAGAATATGATCAGGGTGGTTTCAATCTTTTGCAATTTTTGACTGAACATGATATAGTCAGTTTTTATAAATGTTATATATGTGTCTGGAAAAAAATGTACTTTCCATTTGCTTGATATATGCTGATGTAGACAGATATAGATATACAAGTACATAAAGATATAGCTGCACATAGATCCACATGTCCATTAGGTCAAGTTCATTAATTATTTTTTCAGTGCTACTATATACTTACTGATTGTTTTTCCCTGCTTGCTCTATCAATTTCTGAGAGAGGTATGTTATTCAACTATGATTGTTTATTTCTCTTCATAGTTATGCCAACTTTCAGTCCTGTATTTTTAAACTATGTTATTAGGTAACAACAAATGTTAAGACTGTAGGAAGTAACAGACACATTAACATTTGTAGCTGATGATTTTAACCCACCACTTTCAGAACCTGAAAGTTCAAGCAAACAAAAATAAGCAGCAGTATAAAAGGCTTAAACACAGTAATAAAATTGAGCCATTAGATAATATAAAACTCTACACCCAAAAAACAGAATACAAATCCTTTTGAGCACCATTTACAGAAATATACTATGAATTAGGAAAACAGAGGCCATGATAATCTCTGAATGATTGATATTGTAAAATCTAGGCTCTCTCATCATAATGCTTATCAGCAGTTAATACAAAGATGGCTCTGAAACCCAAATGTTTGGGAACAAAATAGCATATTACTGACTAACCTCTGAGTTGAAGGAAACTAAGAAATATTTAGAATTGAATAAAAACATTATATGCCAGTATTTTTTTTTTTTTTTTTGAGACGGAGTCTCACGCTGTTGCCCAGGCTGGAGTGCAGTGGCGCGATCTCGGCTCACTGCAAGCTCCGCCTCCCGGGTTCCCGCCATTCTCCTGCCTCAGCCTCCTGAGTAGCTGGGACTACAAGCGCCCGCCACCGCGCCCGGCTAATTTTTTGTATTTTTAGTAGAGACGGGGTTTCACTGTGGTCTCGATCTCCTGACCTTGTGATCCGCCCGCCTCGGCCTCCCAAAGTGCTGGGATTACAGGCTTGAGCCACCGCGCCCGGCCTATATGCCAGTATTTTTAAAGTTTAAAATATATTTACCCTGAGACCTAGCAATACCACTGCTAAGCGCTTAGCCTAGAGAACCCAATGTACACATATACCAGAAGACCTGGCCAAGAGGTGAATTGCTTGTAGTAGTCTCAAACTGGACACAATCAAAATTTCAACACTAGTTGAATATTTGTATAAATAGTGATATATCCATAAATGTAATATCATACAGAAAATAAAATGAACAAACTTGGCTAGATACAGGTTGGATGTATCTTAATAACATAACATTAAAACAAAACAAACCCCAGACACACAAGAATATATATTATATAAGGCCATTTTTATAAAGTTGAAAAACTTTATAAATAAATAGATGATAAAATATACAAAACAACCAGGAATGTGTAAGGAAAGAGCACGGGGCACTTTTGGGGGCACTGGTCATGCTTTATTTGACTCAAGTAGTGGTTACTGGAATGCCCACATTATAATTTATTCCTTATAATATATGCTTTTTATGCACTTTTTAATGGATGTGTTATATTTCACAACCACCTTAAATATCACTCAATAATGTCTTACTCCCACAGTGGAACCCCGTCATCATGTTGGTGTTGGAGACTAACACATCCCTTCATACATTAGAGCATGTATGTGTGTTTTGGTGGGGATAGGAATATTGGAGTACAGAAAAGGATGTCGCATAGCATGTTTACATCTGTCTGAAGAGAAGATAATCTAACAGGATTCCTCTGGTTTGCAGTGGACTCTAACTTTTATTTTTTATTTTTATTTTTTAAGGCCAATCAACTGAAGCAGTGGGAGTGGAGAAGGAATAAGGAAATCTGTAACTGGTTCTGACCAATTAGTTGTAAACACTACTGCACTCAAATCAACTTGATCCTGCATTTTAAAGAATGGGAAAGTGTATGATTTCATTTGTGACAGCAGACTCATTCCAGAATTTTTTCACTTGACAAATTATCTATGGTCAATACCAGTATCTTTCAAATCTTAGCATCTTAAAAATTATTTCAAAGGAAGATTTTAAATTGCAGAATCTTTGGAGTTATCCCAAGGAGAGGATGTGGCAGGTGGAGGAAATCTTATTTTTGAAAAAGTATACCGGGAGATTTTGAGGAAGGTGATCCAGGGACATGGGAAATCAACAGTGCAGTGCCTAATACTTCCTTTGGCTTTGGCTTTATGAATAAAAATGTTTCATCAATTCAAACCCAAACTAGATTTGAATTATCCCTAGTTCCAAAGCACTTCAAGGTCTCCTGTTCACTGATGCCACGGTTTCTAATTCTCGGTTCTTCTCTCTTCCATCTCCATAGCATCCATCCCAATTGATTCCTACAGGCTGGTACTTTCTTAGTCAGCTCCCTAACTCTCATTGCTGAGTATTTCATCTTTCCTCCCTCTTTGAAGGTAGTGGTTGCATCTTTCTCTTTTTACTCCCACCCCAGAATGCATAGTGCTAGACTGAATACCCAGAAGACCCTTGCAAAGTGCAGTTTTGACCCCTCAAGTGAGCTGAATGTGAACATCCTGTTTTATTACTCCCCAGATGACCAGACTGCACCAAGCACATGATTTTGTGGAAGGAAAATCTCAACTAGGCTGCAGTACAGATTGTAAACTAGCTTTCTAGTTGGATGCCAATGAAATAATAACACCCACTGCAGACAAGTCTGGGTGTTCTTCACATTGCTTGTATATATCATCTCTATCTCATAATTGCAAGACCGTTCTTTAAAAGTACTACCTTTCTTGGGAAACTGGAATTTTCAGTCTTTGGTGCTTTGCTTTCCCAAATACCCTGAACATCCCAGCAACACTCAAAAATCACTAGGCTCTTCTATTTCTTCCTCCTCCTGAAGTCCTAAGTATTTTCTCAATTTGTATGTGTTGCTGCTTTTTTCCCCATAAATCCACTAAAAATTACAGCAAGGTCCATACCCTTGGATAACTAATATTCTACCAGAGAGAGGCCGATGATGTACAAAATAAAGGAAATAAGCATGATGGTCTCAGAATGATGGATGCTCTGCAGAAATTAAACAGGGTACTGTCACAGAGAGTGATGTTGGGCTACGTTAGAAGGAGATGACTAGAATTAAGTAAAAATTTGGACCATGCAACAATCTGGAGGAAGAGTATTCCAGGTGGAGGGAACAGTATAAACACCTGAGGCAGAAGTGTCCTTGGTGTGTTTAAGAAACAGCAAGAAGGCAAGTAGAGCTTCAGTGAAGTGAGCCAGGATAGAGTGGAAGGAAATGATGAGTTTGGCTTTTATTATCAGTAGCAGGGAGAAGCCACTGGAATGTTTCACCAAAGAGGTTACAGTAGCTGGTATTCATGTTTAAAAGATTTCCTTTACCTTCAGCGTCAACAGTAGCATGCATAGTGCTGATACAGATAGCAGAAACCACTTTAATACATTTAAGCAGGAAGGGGGAATTAGGTACTTACAAAGATGTCAAAAAAGCCAGAATAAAAGATTAGGTTGAATTTCCAGAACTATTCTCTGAACACCAGAAGACTGGTATAATCAGGAGGGTGGAGAGTGAAAAAGCCATTACTCCAAATTGCAGGCTCTAGGACCACACTGCTTCTGCTGAAATCATTACAAAGTTCAGCTCCAAGACCACACTGCCTCATCCTCGATCTATATAAACAAACTGGGTGCTTCATGCCATGCTTTTTGATACCCACAAAACCAGGAACAAGTACCTTTATTATTGCTGCTGCAGAATAAAGCTTCCAAGAAGAAGTCTTCCAAGATCATGCTCTTTAGCAAGACCCAGAAACCACAGAAGCAGCATGGACTTTCACTCACTTCCCCTTCCAAATTTCATGCAGGTTTGTCCACTAGACAGAGGCCAAGTCATCTGTGAAATCCAGGCCATGAGGACAGAAGTTCAGGAAATGTAGTCTAACTTTTCAACCTCTTATCATGCAGTAAGCCATACAATAAATGGCTGGAATGGAGTCAAGTGAGCTAATCTGTGATATTTACTATAACAACAACAAAAAAAATGCATGGGAAGGCCAATTAAGAGGCTATTGTAGTAGTCTGCCTTACAGATGATGGTGTCTGGACTAGTGTGAAAAAGGCAAAGATGTTGAAAACTGGTTAGATTTATATTTTGCCTTAAAATAGGACTTGCTTATAGATTTGGGCAGAGTTGAGGAAAATATATAAAAGCCTGATTAATACTTCTCTCAACCCTGCTCCAATCACCCAATTTTGTTTGCAAATTGTCAAGTCTGGTTTAGGAATCCCTCTTATGTATAACACAGGACCATACTGTATTGGAATCACTTATTTCATTGTCTGTGTTTATACAATTATCACATCCCTAGAGGGCAGAAAGTGTATCTGGCTGTGCATGGCAAAGTGCCTAGCAAATCGTGCTCTTTCAATAAATATTGTTTACAAGAATGAGTGAAGGAATATTGGACTGCCTTGAGTCTACCTGCTCAGAGGCCTGGCCAGTTTCTCTGTACTAAGGGTCCTTATGGTTCCTTGATTATTGCCAATGTTGCTGGATGGAGCCACATATTCAAGCATGCAATTGTGAAATTCTTTAGGTGGTCAGAAACTGGAATCCAATTTTAAATGAGAAGTATAAAATTGAGCCTCACTCAAACCAACGCACATTATGTTCAGCTAAATTTCTCCTTTATTCATCATGGGGGTGATTGCTATAAGTGCACTTATCCTTCATTATAGAAAATTGGAAACATGAAGAAATTCTGTATTTTGTTCTGTGCTCCATTGTGAATCAGCCTGTGACCACATGAATATCTGAAACAAAGCTGCTGACAGGAAGGTACAAATGCTGAAGCTGGAGCAATAGAAAGGACCCGAGAACGTGACTGAATAATAAAGGAGAGATACCAGTTAGTTCAATATGGATTGGGAGCTTTGAACAAAACTATATTTGAAACCTTTAAATTAAGTGACAATAAAACATCAAGTACAATCAGAAATTACGAGGTAAGATTACAAGGTGGTCCCATGTGACTCAAATTTTTGACTCCCCTACTAAGTTAGCTATCAATTGTGCTTCAGGTCTCCCAAGGAAAAACTATAATGAGCAGTTAGTTGCTTTGTAAATTGTCACTTCTAAATTAAGAGGGTAAAGTAGTAGTTTAAAATTAAATTCGTTGTGATTAATTGAGCTTAGCAGTTTATATATTCCTTGGAGTTCTAGAATCTTCCTAGGGACTGGTTTGTATAGCGAAAGGCCTTTTCTCATCTCCTGGACTCCAGGAGACTGGGGTTCAGTCAGAAACATTTGGTACACATTCCAGACACTAACTCTCTCTAGACTGCATTCTCCAATCCTTCTATACAACTGCCTGTGCCCCCCACCCCCCACCCGCCATACCCAAATCAGAAACACATTGCTCATCTCAGGAACTATGGATAAGGTTCCACATTTTTCCTTTCCACTTGTCCTATTGACAGGCCAGCAAAAGGTCACCTAATTCCAGAAGAAGAAAAAGAAGATCTTCCATTTTTTTGAGGACTGAACATATGCTTGGCAATAGTTTTAGGTGTTTCTGCATATTAGCCCATTTTGCCACGTAAGGGAGTTCTATTATTATCTCAATTTAGTGATGAGGAAACTGAGGCATATAGAAGTTAGGTACTTGCTTAAGATTATACAACTAGTGAGTGACAGAACTGAGATTCAAACCCAGGCAGTCTGACTTCAGACCTGTGGGTCTAACCTCTGACCTCTACTATAGTCTTTCCCTTTCCAGATGAAAAATGGGAAAAAATAATAGTGCCTACTTTACAGGGTTGCTGTGAGGATTAAATTATTGTTATGTGTCACCTGGAGTAGGGTGATCATTTTCTGACCAGTGAGCTGTTGTAGAGAGTACATTTTGCAAATTAAGTTTCTTTCCAACATGATTCTCAAGCTGGAAAAAGCATTTCCATCTATTTTAATAAATCTGAAGTTATGCATAAACAGAGTGCCACAATATTGCACTTTGGAGAAAAGAAACTCTCTTAATGTGTTTACATTGAACAGAACACAAGAAGGGTCACTCTGACTTCGTTTCCATAAGCGACTCCTAAATAGGATCTATAGGTTAACAGCAAAGCTTTCCTGCACCTAATGGCTTTTGGAATAGGTTTATGCTCTTGAATATGTGTGCACACTGTTTCAAATGCCCAATGACTTTGCCCCACTTTCATCATGTTAGTGTTAGCAAACATAGCCATAGTCACTGTTTGTCATTAAGGCATATTGACCCTTTCTACGCCATCTCAACCCAAAAGGCTCCATGTAGGAGACAATAAGTCTAAGGAAACCAATTCACTGTAATGAGAAATGTTTTGATAAACAGCATCAGGAACATGGGAGCTGTCAGAGGAGCTAAGGTGAGTTTCTGTCATCTCATTTTGTGGAACTAGATAATGCCTAAATAAATGTTTTATACTCACCTCTGGTTTCTATGCTAGCCCATCCTATACATTCAAAGATTAAATAGATGCAGTATGCCCACATGCTGAAGAGCAAACTAGAGAATGGCTAATTTCTTTTTTTAAAAAAATACCATAATGCGTAAGTACAAGCCTAAAGCTTAAGTTATTCACACTCACAAGCTAATAAATGAGTCAAATAAATAGTTTAAGCAACCTTCCCCACTGGATTCAACATTTCTAAAAAAGAAAAGGGACACCAGGGAGCACATGTTGCTCCTTGTTAATGAAGAACACCTAGGCAAAATTCAGTGGAATTGATCAATTGTAGTCTGATTTTTTTTCATTCAAACTTCTGCATTGTCAATTAGTACCTAAGATGCCTTCTGTAATTTGTGCTTTCAGGATGTCAGGCATTAAGTTACTTTTCATTATAACTGACACACGACCTGATTGGATTTCTTTATTTTTTTGTGAAGTGAGGATAAGGATTCAAGGGATAAATCACAGTGAGCAAAAATAGTTTGTCTTTCAAATGAGAAAGAATATGGAGAGAATGCAACTACTGATGAGAGAAATTAAGCTTTCAGGCTTTTAGAGGAAATGAGACATAAATACACAGAACTCTAATGAAAAGTAGTACGTGATACAGGCACAAAGAGAACCACACAGTGCATGTTCAGTTACAGCCCTCACAGGTGGGTTTGGGGAGAGAGGTATATGATCTTGGCTTTAGAAGAAGGATGCAATTTTGACAGAAGAATGAAAAGTGAATAACTGTAAGAAGGCATTGCTCAGAGAAAGGCCAGTGGCTCCGTTAGGTTGAAACTGAGTGTGCATGACAGGAAGGGCAGTAAGGAGAGAGCTAGAAGGGTGGGTAGGAGTCAGTTAGTAAATGGTTTGGACAAAGACAGGATTAAAGAGGAAGTGAACATCAGAGGAGAAAAAAAACAATTAGAAGACTATTGGAAAAGTCTAGGTCAGGGATGAAGGCTTGAACTAGGGCCAGGAGCAGTGGTGTAATAAAGGCATAGTGGGAAGAAGCATTATGAAGGCAGACCTGGAGGACAAACTGAAAAAGATATTGTAAACCACTCATGAAAGCTTAGATAATTAATAAACACTCTTTCTCACTGCATCAACTTCTAAAGTCTTCTCCCCAAGTGGGAGTCAATTATGATAAGACCATGAAAGAGTAAGTGAGAAATTAGTATGGGAAGTCCCAGTTAGCTGAGTCAAGGAGTAAAGTGAACATACAGTCTCTTTGGGTGTTTATTTGATTATGGGAAGAACATGTAGTGCTGAGGCAGGGTGCCACGTGTGTCAGAAGCAGACAGCACAGCTGGCAGTGTGCTCTCGAACCTGAGATAGTACACATGTTCCTTCCACCACCCCCCCCCACACACACATAGTCCCCTGAATAGCATGTACACTCACTCTTAGATCAGTTGCTCCCAAAAGACCTTATTTGAGCATGAGGTCTCCATTATTAGCAGAGACAACTTTTATGTTTGCATTTCTATTGCTTGGGATTCTCAGCACTAAAAAACTGAATATTAGAAGGAACTTCAACATTGAGCTGGTAAAGCCATTAGAATCCTCTCTATAAAGTTCCCACCAAGTAGTCATGTATTCTGTTCTTGAGCATTTCCATTGATGGGGACCTCATCCCATCTTTGGCTTGTCCTGAGTATTACTTCTCTTTTACAATCAACACTTTCTTAACAATTACTATGCCAGGAACTACTCTAGTTGCTTTACTAAGTTTATCTCACTTAATATTCACAACATTGAATTTAACAGATGAGGAAACTAAGGATCAGGGAATGTGACTTGCCCAAGGTCACACAACTGGTGGAAGGCAGAACTCCTAAACCTATCTGACTCTGTGCTCCCTTGATTAGAACTTAGTCTAAGTCAAAATCTGTCTGTAAAACCCATTCACTGCCAGAGTTATAACATCCTTTCCTACACTCCTTGAGGTACAGTTGGAGACATAAATCTTCTCAATCATTTTTATCACCAAAACACTTGACAAATGCTTGAGAATTTGATAGACAAGACTATCAAAGTAAAAGGCAAAGAAGGCCACATAGCAAATCCTTTAGAGAGAGTGCCTGTCTTTACCCTCTTTCCATTCCTCAATATGGGACACTCAGCTTTCTACTCTTTCAGTGCTCAACAATGAGCCTTCTAATCAAAAAATCTGATAGCCACTTCCAAGTCTTTATCTTCTATGAGCTCCACCTTCTGGAAGTTTTCTCCTCTCTTAGTTTCAGAGATGACTCATAACAGCTAGGCTCTCATAGGGAGACTAGGAATGTTCTGAGCGGAAAAGAAATATATCATATATTCAAATTCCTATCTAACATCAGCACTTACATGTCTAATAATCAAAACTAATGTAAAATGTCCAAAACTAAGTTCTTACGTTACACCATTTAAAAAAAATGGATCAAACACCTAAATGCAATAAGACTTATAGAAAAAAGTACGGGAAAAATTTTATGACATTTGAATTAACAATGTTTTCTTAGATATGGCACCAAAAACACTGTCAATAAATGAAAAAATAGATAAATTTGAGTTCATCAAAATTTAAAACTTTTATGCATCAACAGGCACTATGAAAAGTGAAAAGGCAAAACAAAGAACGGAAGAAAATATTTGCAAATCATATATCTGATAAGGGGTTAATATCGGTTTTCTTATCTGAAATATGGAGGTGATAATAATTTTGTACAGGACCCTTGTTTCTTATCCCCTGGGTGCAGGAGCAGGGGCGGGGTGCCCAGAGGGCAGCCATCAACAGCCCCACTGAAGGGCAGAGTAGCTGGTGGCAGCTAAGACCCAAATGTAGAAGCAGAAGGCCATCTCTTTGTGCATTAAAACCTCCTCGCTCACAAGGGTCTCTGTTCCTTGTGCTTATCCGTGAGCTTCTGAAGAAGGTTCCTTTTGAAAATATCAGCCTGGCTTACCCAGATTCAGGGAAACAATTAGATAAATAAAAAGGCTCATTTTACGATTAGATCAGGATTGCTGAGGACCCCTGGTGGCAATAAGTGATAGTGACAGCTGCCCTTACAGATGGAGATTATGAGAAACCTAACCAGAATGAGGGAAGTGAAATCAGAGCTCAGAAGCTTTGACAGATAAGCATTCCCTTCTGTTAGGGTTGCTCTGTTAACAAACAGGCATTATTATCACCTCTATATTTCAGATAACGAAACAGATTCAGAAGCTATGTCACTAGATCTTCAGATTTGTAGTCAAATGCCCTTTTTAGTATATAACGCTACAGCAAGTCCCTGGGATAAATCTTAGAGTAATGGAACATTTTCCCTGATCCTGCTCTTCCATAGTAAGGGAGGAATATACTGCTAAAAGACACTACAGATACTAAAAGGCAGGCTTTCACAGGCTTTGGGAGAGAGCTGTGGCCTGTACAAATTGTGAATGCCTGGCAAAAGTAAAGAGAAACGCTGCAAAATCAGAATTAAAACCCAGCTACCCCTCCCTTTGTGACATTTGATCAAAATTGTTGGTGACATATTGCATACCACAGATGAAAGCAGGTTAATGCCTTCACTGTTGAACCACTTTGTGGTTGGGTTGGCACTAGGCAACAGAGAAGCCTTTCCTGCTCTCCCAATATCTTTTCTTGAAGAAACAGTTCTCTCTGTGATGGTGATGGGGGTCGTTATGGCTGTATAAGATACTTGCCTCTCAAATAGAGTAAATGCTGGACATATTTCGAGCAAAAACAGTTTAAATTCTTCTTAGAAGGCTTCACAGACAGCTGCTTTTGGCTTAAATTGTCAGAAATTTTCAGACATTCAGGGGACCACAGAATCTCTGAAATAACATCCCATATGGAGCAGTTTTCTTTATCATATCCCTAACAAGTGGCCATTCAATCTCTGTATGAACAGCTCTATTAGCAAGCAAAAATCTCACTCCTTCAAAAGACAGGCCGTTGCATTTTTAGATCTATTACAAATATGAACCCCCCTGCAGGAATTGTATGTCAGTCAAGCTTAGATAGCCCAATAAGTGAGTGCACAAGGTCCACCCTGAAGGTTGTAATAAGACTCCCTGGAAACTATAAAATTGTTCATTTTACATACTTCTCCTTAGAAACAGAGTGAAAGGTGGGCAATGAGCAGGTAAGCAGAAGGAAGAATTCCTATAAAGATTCACTTTTGGCCAGGCGCGGTGGCTCACACCTGTAATTCCAGCGCTGTGGGAGGTCGAGGCGGGATGATTGCTTGGGTTCAGGAGTTCAAGACCAGCCTGGGCAACGTGGTGAAACTCCGTCTCTACAATTTTTTTAAATAGCTGGATATAGTAGCATGCACCTATAGTCTCAGTTACTCCACAGGCTGAGGTGGGAGGATTGCTTTGAGCCTGGGAAGCTGAGGTTGCAGTGAGCCGAAATCGCACCACTGCACTCCAGTCTGGGCAACAGAATGAGACCCTGTCTCAAAAACAAACAAACAAACAAACAAACAAATTCACTTTTATTCTCCTTTCTGTTAGAAAGTCATGTGAAACCACATTTCTCCAGCCTTAAAGTTCAACTGCCACTAGCATTTTATTCCTCTGAAAAATACTTCTTTCAGGGCCCATGAGATAAGGGACATATAAAACCATGGCCTTCCATATAAGACAAAGACAATTGGAAAAGGCTCCCAGGTATCAGGTTGCTCCAATAAGTTGATTTGTTAACAAATGTATTTTTATTTATTGGGAATGAAATGGATAACATCTTTATAAAACAGTCTTTCATGGAAAGTTTTAGCAAAAGGCATTCTAAAGGCCAGAGTCTAAAGGCCCATTCGCTTGTCTCAATTAATTTTGCTCCTGCCCAGGGTTAAGACTCCATTACCTCTAATTTTGATCATTATAATAGCCTTCTTTCTCTATGATTTTTTTCATTTTCATTATGATGTATGTAGGTACAGATTTCTTTTTATTTATCCTGTCTAGGAATCATTGGGTTTGTAGAATCTGTACATTAGTTAATGCTTTTCATCTGCTCTGGAAAATATTTGACTATCATCTTCCTTGTTTCCTCAGAAAGAGTCTTCACTTTCTGGGACTTAAATGTATGTTAGATCCTCTCATTCTATTCATTATGTTTCTTACCCTATCTTTTCTTTTTTTTCACATAATTTGTTTCTATAGGCAGAATTCTGGATGATTTATTCTAACCTATCTTCCATTTCAATAATTCTCTCCTAAGTTAATGTTTCTCCATTGCACTTATCACCATCTAACAGTTGTGTTTAGCCATCTATTAAATGCATCCATTAAACTCTCTATTTTTATGGTTATATGCTTTAGTTTTAGAAATCATATTTTATTATTTTTCAAACTGCAATATCTTTTTTTATTATACTTTAAGTTCTAGGGTACATGTGAGCGACGTGCAGATATGTTACATATATATACACGTGCATGTTGGTGTGCTGCACCCATTAACTCGTCATTTATGTTAGGTATATCTACTAATGCTGTCCTTCTCCCCTCCCCCAACACCAAGACAGGCCCCAGTGTGTGATGTTCCCAATCCTGTGTCCAAGTGTTCTCATTGTTCAATTCCCACCTATGAGTGAGAACATGAAGTGTTTGGTTTTCTGTCCTTGTGATAGTTTGCTCAGAATGATGGTTTCCAGCTTCATCCATGTCCCTACAAAGGACATGAACTCACCCTTTTTCATGGCTGCATAGTATTCCATGGTGTATATGTGCCACGCTTTCTTAATCCAGTCTATCATTGATGGACATTTGGGTTGGCTCCAAGTCTTTGCTATTGTGATTAGTGCCGCAATAAACATACATGTGCATGTGTCTTTATAGCAGCATGATTTATAATCCTTTGGGTATATACCCAGTAATGGGATGGCTGGGTCAAATGGCATTTCTAGTTCTAGATCCTTGAGGAATCGCCACACTGTCTTCCACAATGGTTGGATTAGTTTACATTCCCATCAACAGTGTAAAAGTGTTCCTATTTCTCCACATCCTCTCCAGCACCTGTTGTTTCCTGACTTTTTAATGATTGCCATTCTAACTGGTGTGAGATGGTATCTCATTGTGGTTTTGATGTGCATTTCTCTGATGGCCAGTGATGATGGGCATTTTTTCATGTGTCAGTTGGCTGCATAAATGTCTTCTTTTGAGAAGTGTCTGTTCATATCCTTCATCCACTTTTTGATGGGGTTGTTTGATTTTTTTCTTGGAAATTTGTTTAAGTTCTTTGTAGATTCCGGATATTAGCCCTTTGTCAGATGGGTAGATTGTAAAAATTTTCTCGCATTCTGTAGGTTGCCTCTTCACTCTGATGGTAGTTTCTTTTGCTGTGCCGAAGCTCTTTAGTTTAATTATATCCCATTTGTCACTTTGGGCTTTTGTTGCCATTGCTTTTGGTGTTTTAGTCATGAAGTCCTTGCCCATGCCTATGTCCTGAATGGTATTGCCTAGGTTTTCTTCTAGGGTTTTTATGATTTTAGGGCTAACATTTAAGTCTTTAACCCATCTTGAATTAATTTTTGTGTAAGGTATAAGGAAGGGATCCAGTTTCAGCTTTCTACATATGGCTAGCCAGTTTTCCCAGCACCATTTATTAAAGAGGAAATCCTTTCCCCATTTCTTGCTTTTGTCAGGTTTCTCAAAGATCAGATGGCTGTAGATGTGTGGCATTATTTCTGAGGGTTCTGTTCTGTTCCATTGGTCTGTATCTCTGTTTTGGTACCAGTACCATGTTGTTTTGGTTACTGTAGCCTTGTAGTATAGTTTGAAGTCAGGTAATGTGATGTCTCCAGCTTTGTTCTTTTGGCATAGGAGTGTCTTGGGAATGCAGGATCTTTTTTGGTTCCATATGAACTTTAAAGTAGTTTTTTCCAATTGTGTGAAGAAAGTCATTGGTAGCTTGATGGGGATGGCATTGAATCTCTAAATTACCTTGGGCAGTATGGCCATTTTCACAATGTAGATTCTCCCTATCCCTGAGCATGGAATGTTCTTCCATTTATTTGTGTCCTCTTTTATTTTGGTGAGCGGTGGTTTGTAGTTCTCCTTGAAGAGGTCCTTCACATCCCTTGCAAGTTGAATTCCTAGGTATTTTATTCTCTTTGAAGCAATTGTGAGTGGGAGTTCACTCATGACTTGGCTCTCTGTTTGTCTGTTATTGGTGTATAGGGATGCTTCTGATTTTTGCATATTGATTTTGTATCCTGAGAATTTGCTGAAGTTGATTATCAGTTTAAGGAGATTTGGGGCTGAGATGATGGGGATTTCTAAATATACAATCATGTCATCTGCAAACAGGGACGATTTGACTTCCTCTTTTCCTAATTGGATACCCTTTATTTATTTCTCCTGCCTGATTGCCCTTGCCAGGAATTCCAACACTGTGTTGAATAGGAGTGGTGAGAGTGGGCATCCCTGTCTTGCACTAGTTTTCAAAGGGAATGCTTCCACTTTTTGCCCATTCAGTATGATATTGACTGTGAGTTTGTCATAAATAGCTCTTATTATTTTGAGATACATCCCATCAATACCTAGTTTATTGAGAGTTTTTAGCCTGAAGAGCTGTTGAATTTTGTCAAAGGCCTTTTCTGCATCTATTGAGATAATCATGTGGTTTTTGTCTTTGGTTCTGTTGATATGCTGGATTTTGTTTATTGATTTGCATATGTTGAACCAGCCTTGCATCCCAGGGATGAAGCCAACCTGATTGTGGTGGATAAGCTTTTTGATGTGCTACTGGATTGAGTTTGCCAGTATTTTATTGAGGATTTTTGCATTGATGTTCATCAGGGATATTGGTCTAAAATTCTCTTTTTTTGTTGTGTCTCTGCCAGGCTTTGGTGTCAGGATGATGCCAGCTTCATAAAATGAGTTAGGGAGGATTCCCTCTTTTTCTATTGATTGGAATAGTTTCAGAAGGAATGGTACCAGCTCCTCCTTGTACCTCCGGTAGAATTTGGCTGTGAATCCTTCTGGTCCTGGACTTTTTTTGGTTGGTAGGCTATTAATTATTGCCTCAATTTCAGAGCCTGCTATTAGTCTATTCAGGGATTCAACTTCCTCCTGGTTTAGTCTTGGAAGAGTGTAAGTGTCCAGGAAATTATCCATTTCTTCTAGGTTTTCTAGTTTATTTGCATAGAGGTGTTTCTAGTATTCTCTGATGGTAGTTTGTATTTCTGTGGGATTAGTGGTGATATCCCCTTTATCATTTTTTATTGTGTCTATTTGATTCTTCTCTCTTTTCTTCTTTATAAGTCTTGCTAGTGGTTTATCAATTTTGTTGATCTTTTCAAAAAAGCAGCTCCTGGATTCATTGATGTTTTGGAGGGTTTTCTGTGTCTCTGTCTCCTTCAGTTCTGCTCTAATCTTAGTTATTTCTTGCCTTCTGCTAGCTTTTGAATGTATTTGCTCTTGCTTCTCTAGTTCTTTTAATTGTGATATTAGGGTGTCAATGTTAGATCTTTTGTGCTTTCTCTTGTGGGCATTTAGTGCTATAAATTTCCCTCTACACACTGCTTTAAATGTGTCCCAGAGATTCTGGTATGTTGTATCTTTGTTCTCATTGGTTTCAAAGAACATCTTTATTTCTGCCTTCATTTTGTTATGTACGCAGTAGTCATTCAGGAGCAGGTTGTTCAGTTTCCATGTAGTTGAGCGGTTTTGATTGAGTTTCGTAGTCCTGAGTTCTAGTTTGATTGCACTGTGGTCTGAGGGACAGTTTGTTATAATTTCTGTTCTTGTACATTTGCTGAGGAGTACCTTACTTCCGACTATGTGGTCAATTTTGGAATAAGTACCATGTGGTGCTGAGAAGAATGTATATTCTATTGATTTGGGGTGGAGAGTTCTGTAGATGTTTATTAGCTCCACTTAGTGCAGAGTTGAGTTCAATTCCTGGATATCCTTGTTAACTTTCTGTCTCCTTGATCTGTCTAATTTTGACAGTGGGGTGTTGAAGTCTCCCATTATTATTGTATGGGAGTCTAAGTCTCTTTGTAAGTCTCTAAGGACTTGCTTTATGAATCTGGGTGCTCCTGTATTGGGTGCATATATATTTAGGATAGTTAGCTCTTCCTGTTGAATTGATCCCTTTACCATTATGTAATGGCCTTCTTTGTCTCTTTTGATCTTTGATGATTTAAAGTCTGTTTTATCAGAAACTAGGATTGCAACCCCTGCTTTTTTTTTGTTCTCCATTTGCTTGGTAGATCTTCCTCCATCCCTTTATTTTGAGCCTATGTATGTCTCTGCATGTGAGATGGGTCTCCTGAATACAGCACACTGATGGGTCTTGACTCTTTATCCAATTTGCCAGTCTGTGTCTTTTAATTGGACCATTTAGTCCATTTACGTTTAAGGTTAATATTGTTATGTGTGAACTTGATCCTGTCATTGTTATATTAGCTGGTTATTTTGCTTGTTAGTTGATGCAGTTTCTTCCTAGCATCAATGGTCTTTACATTTTGGCATGTTTTTGCAATGCCTGGTACTGGTTGTTCCTTTCCATGTTTAGTGCTTCCTTCAGGATCTCTTGTAGGGCAGGCCTGGTGGTGACAAAATCTCTAAGCATTTGCTTGTCTGTAAAGGATTTTATTTCTCCTTCACTGATGAAACTTAGTTTGGCTGGATATGAAATTCTGGGTTTAAAATTCTTTTCTTTAAGAGTGTTGAATATTGGCCACCACTCTCTTCTGGCTTGTAGAGTTTCTGCCGAGAGATCTGCTGTTAGTCTGATGGGCTTCCCTTTGTGGGTAACCCGACCTTTCTCTCTGGCTGCCCTTAACATTTTTTCCTTCATTTCAACTTTGGTGAATCTGACAATTATGAGTCTTGGAGTTGCTCTTCTTGAGGAGTATCTTTGTGGTGTTCTTTGTATTTCCTGAACTTGAATGTTGGCCTGCCTTACTAGGTTGGGGAAGTTCTCCTGGATGATATCCTGAAGAGTGTTTTCCAACTTGGTTCCATTTTCCCCCTCACTTTCAGGCACACCAATCAGATGTAGATTTGGTCTTTTCACATAATCCCATATTTCTTGGAGGCTTTGTTCATTTCTTTTTCCTTTTTTTTCTCTAGACTTCTCTTCTTGCTTCATTTCATTCATTTGATCTTCAATCATTGATGCTCTTTCTTCCAGTTGATCGAGTCAGTTACTGAAGCTTGTGCATTTGTCACGTATTTCTCATGTCATGGTTTTTATCTCTGTGAGTTCGTTTATGGCCTTCTCTGCATTATTATTCTAGTTATCCATTCTTCCATTCTTTTTTCAAGATTTTTAGTTTCTTTGCGCTGGGTACATAGTTCCTTCTTTAGCTCTGAGAAGTCTGATCGACTGAAGCCTTCTCTCAACTTGTCAAAGTCATTCTCCATCCAGCTTTGATCCGTTGCTGGTGATGACCTGCGTTCCTTTGGAGGGGGAGATGCGCTCTGATTTTTTGAACTTTTTGAATTTCCAGCTTTTCTGTCCTGCTTTTTCCCCATCTTTGTGGTTTTATCTGCCTTTGGTCTTTGATGTTGGTGACGTACTGCTGTGGTTTTGGTGTGGGTGTACTTTCTGTTTGTTAGTTTTCCTTCTAACAGTGAGGACCCTCAGCTGTAGGTCTGTTGAAGATTGCTTGAGGTCCACTCCAGACCCTGTTTGCCTGGGTATCAGCAGCGGAGGCTGCAGAAGATAGAATATTGCTGTACAGTGAGTGCTGCTGTCTGATTCTTGCTCTGGAAGCTTCATCTCAGGGGAGTACTCCGCCATGTGAGGTGTGAGGTGTCCATCTGCACTTAGTGGGGGATGTCCCCCAGTTAGGCTACTCAGGGGTCAGGTACCCACTTGAGCAGGCAGACTGTCCGTTCTCAGATCTCAACCTCTGTGTGGCAAGATCCACTGCTCTCTTCAAAGCTGTCAGACAGGGTCATTAACATCTGTAGAGGTTTCTGCTGCTTTTTTTTTTTTTTTTTTTTTTGCTATGCCCTGTCCCCAGAGGTGGAGTCTACAGAGACAGGCAGGCCTCCTTGAGCTGTGGTGGGCTCCACCCAGTTTGAGCTTCCTGGAGGCTTTGTTTACCTACTTAAGTCTCAGCAATAGCGGGCGCCCCTCCCCCAGCCTCACTGCCACCTTGCAGTTAGATCTCAGACTGCTGTGCTAGCAATAAGGGAGGCTCCATGGGTGTGGGACCCTCCCGGCCAGGTGTGGGATATAATCTCCTGGTGTGCCATTTGTTAAGACCTTTGGTAAAGTGCAGTATTAGGGTGGGAGTTACCCGATTTTCCAGGTGTTGTGTGTCTCAGTTTCTAAAGGGATTCCCTTCCCCCTTGCACTTCCCAGGTGAGGCAATGCCTCGCCCTGCTTCAGCTCTTGCTGGTTGGGCTGCACCAGTTGACCAGCACCGATCGTCTGGCAGCCCCGAGTGAGATGAACCCAGTACCTCAGTTGAAAATGCAGAAATCACCCATGTTCTGTGTCTCTCGCACTGGGAGCTGGAGGCTGGAGCTGTTCCTATTCAGCCATCTTGCTTGCACCCAGAGGTTAATATTGTTATGTGTCGATTTGATCCTGTCATTATGATGCTAGCTAGTTATTTTGCTCGTTAGTTGATGCAGTTTCTTCCTAGCATTGATGGTCTTTACAACTTTGCATGTTTTTGCAGTGGCTGGTACTGGTTGTTCCTTTCCATGTTTAGTGCTTCCTTCACGATCTCTTGTAGGGCAGGCCTGGTGGTGACAAAATCTTTCAGCATTTGCTTGTCTGTAAAGGATTTTATTTCTCCTTCACTTATGAAGCTTAGTTTTCCTAGATATGAAATTCTGGGTTGAAAATTCTTTCCTTTAAGAGTGTTGAATATTGCCCCCTACTCTCTTCTGGCTTGTAGAGTTTCTGCCGAGAGATCTGCTGTTAGTCTAATGGGCTTCATTTTGTGGTTAACCCAACCTTTCTCTCTGGCTGCCCTTAATATTTTTTCCTTCATTTCAACTTTGGTGAATCTGACAATTGTGTGTCTTGGAGTTGCTCTTCTTGAGGAGTATCTTTGTGGTGTTCTCTGTATTTCCTGAATTTGGATGTTGGCCTACCTTGCTAGGTTGGGGAAGTTCTCCTGGATAATATCTCGAAGAGTGTTTTCCAACTTGGTTCCATTCTCCCCGTCACTTTCAGGTACACCAATCAGACGTAGATTTGGTCTTTTCATATAGTCCCATATTTCTTGGTTGCTTTGTTAGTTTCTTTTTATTCTTTTTTCTCTAAACTTCTTTTCTCACTTCATTTCATTCATTTGATCTTCAATCACTGATACCCTTTCTTCCACTTGATTCAATTGGCTACTGAAGCTTGTGCACGTGTCACTTATTTCTCGTGCCATGGTTTTCAGCTCCATTGGGTCACTTAACAGTCTGTGCTGTTTATTCTAGTTAGCCATTAGTCTAATCTTTTTTCAAGGTTTTTAGCTTCTTTACAATGGGTTTGAACATCCTCCTTTAGCTTGGAGAAATTTGTTATTACAGATCGTCTGAAGCCTTCTTCTCTCAACTGGTCAAAGTCATTCTCCATCCAGCTTTGCTCCATTGCTGACAAGGATCTGTGTTCCTTTGTAGGAGAAGAGGCACTCTGATTTTAAGAGTTTTCAGCTATTCTGCTCTGGTTTATCCCCATCTTTGTGTTTTTATCTACCTTTGGTCTTTGATGATGGTGATGTACAGATGGGGTTTTGGTGTAGATGTCCTTTCTGTTTGTTAGTTTTTCCTTCTAACCATCAGAAGCCTCAGCTACAGGTCTGTTGGAGTTTGCTGGAGGTCCACTCCAGACCCTGTTTTCCTGGGTATCACCAGCGGAGGCTGCAGAACAGCTAATATTGCAGAAAGGCAGATGTGGTTGCCTGATGCTTCCTCTGGAAGCTTTGTCTCAGAGGGGAACCCGGCTGTATGAGGTGTCAGTTGGCCACTACTGGGAGGAGTCTCCCACTTAGGCTACTCGGTGGTCAGGGACCCACTTGAGGAGGCAGTCTGTCTGTTCTCAGATCTCAAACTCTGTGCTGGGAGAACCACTACTCTCTTCAAAGCTGTCAAACAGGGATGTTTAAATCTGTAGAAGTTTCTGCTGCCTTTTGTTCAGCTATGCCCTGCCCCCAGAGGTGGAGTCTGCAGAGGCAAGCAGGCCTCCTTGAGCTCTGGTGGGCTCCACCCAGTTCGAGTTTCCCAGCCTTTTTGTTTACCTACTCAAGCCTCAGGAATGTCAGACGCCCCTACCCCAGACTCACTGCCACCTTTCAGTTCGATTTCAGACTGCTGTGCTAGCAGTGAGCGAGGCTCCATGAGTGTGAGACCCTCTGAGCCAGGTGCGGGAGATAATCTCCTGGTGTGCCGTTTGCTAAGACCATTGGAAAAGCACAGTATTAGGATGAGAGTGTACCGATTTTCCAGGTACCATCTGTCACAGCTTCCCTTGGCTAGGAAAGGGAATTCCCCAACCCCTTATGCTTCCCGGGTGAGGCAATGCCCTGCCTGCTTCGGCTCACACTCCGTGGGCTGCACACACTGTCCAACAAGCCCCAGTGGGATGAACCCGATACCTCAGTTGGAAGTGCAGAAATCTCCTGTCTTCTGTGTCACTCACACTGGGAGCTGTAGACTGGAGCTGTTCCTATTTGGCCATCTTGGAACCGGAACCTTAAAATATGATTGCAATGTCATTTTTTATGGTTTTTCTTTCCCTGAAGATATTTTGAAGCTTACCTTTTTTTTTTTTCTTTGAGACGGAGTCTCACTCTGTCACCTAGGCTGGAGTGCAGTGTTACCATCTTGGCTCACTGCAAGCTCCACCTGCCAGGCTCATACCATTCCCCTACCTCAGCCTCCAGAGTAGCTGGGACTACAGGCGCCCACCACCACACCCAGCTAATTTTTTTGTATTTTTAATAGAGATGGAGTTTCACCATGTTAGCCAGGATGGTCTTGATATCTTGACCTCATGATCTGCCCACCTCAGCCTCCCGAAGTGCTGGGATTACAGGGGTAAGCCACCATGCTGGCCTGAAGCTTATTTTTTATTTCAACTATGGGAAACCATAATGATTGAAGCCTTTGTCTCATAATTCTAATACCTGAAGTCTTTGTGAACTTGTGTTGCCTGTTTTTTTCTTCTGGCTGTCACTTAAAATGTATTTTTTTCCTTGTGTACCTAGTTAACTTTGATTATGTACTAATATTTTATCAAAAAAAAATTTTTAAGACTGATTTCAGGCCTAGGAAAACAAAACCTTCTGCAGAAAGTATTTTCATTTGCTTTTAACAAATGCCTTGGGACAGTACATGTCAAGGACCACTGTAAGCCCTGTCCAGGTTCTGGGCTTGAGGTTCTTTGGACCACTCAGGTCGTGAGTAGCTAGTTTGCAAGCTCATGCAAGAGCTGGTTACCATTATTAAAAAAAAAAAAAAAAAAAAAAAAAAAAGAGCTGGTTACCTCTGGTTCACCATTCTTTTCTTTTTTTTTTTATTTAGATTCAGCAAATGCCCTCAGGCAAAAGTAGCTTTGGGTGCTGGGCTTTCTTGTCTTGGTTCTTGTCTTCTAGATTTTAGCTTCATCACTCTTTAGCTCTTAATAAATACAACTTATTTTTATATTTCATCTATCTTTTTAGTTGTCTTTATTGGAACAGTTAGTCTAAATTATCTAGCCTGTCACTGCCAGAAGCAGAGGCATACAACACCTCCTAACTGCTCACCTTGTTCCTAGTCTCTCTTCCTTCCGGTCTGCCCTTTACAAAGTAATGGAAAGTTTCTTCTGAAGGCACCACTCTGATTATGACACTCCCCTGCACATATCCTTCAAAAGCTTACTGTTTACTCTAAAATGGAAATCAAGTTCCTTAGTTTTGACACTCAGGTCCCAAACTCTTTTTCTTGCTTTATTTATTCATTCAACAAGTATTTTTTGTGCACTGAATATGTGACCCTCACTAGGCAGATGCTGCCTATTCTTTTGCCTCTTAACTACTTTAACCTCTTGTCATACCTCCCAAATCACCTTATGCTCCAGCTAAACTTTTGTATGGTCATGTACCACATAATAATGCTTTGGTCAACTACAGACAGTAATCCAGTAAGATTACCATGGAGCTGAAAAATTCCAATAGCCTAGTATTTATTATGCTTTTAATTATTATTTTGGAATATAATTCTTCTACTTATAAAAAACTTATCTATAAAACAGCCTCAGTCATTTTCTTCATGAGGTATTTCAGAAAATGGCATTGTTATCATAGGAGATGACAGATCCATGCATTTTATTGCCCCTGAAGACTTTCCAGTGGGACAAGATGTGTAGGTGGAAGACAGTGATATTGATGATCCTGACCCTGTGTAGGTCTAGCTTAATATGTGTGTTTGTCTTAGTTTCTAACAAAAAAAAGTTTCAATAGTTTAAAAAAAAAAGAAAAATGCTTATAGAATAAGGATATAAGGAAAGATATTTTTGTACAACTGTACTACGTGTTTATGTTTTAAGCCAAGTGCTATTACAAAATAGTCAAAAAGAAAAAAACTTAACATTTATAAAGTAAAAATGTTACAGTAAGATAAGGTTAATTATTGAAAAAATAAACTTTCAAAAATTAGTGTAGCCTAAGTATACAGTATTTATAAAGTCTATAGTAGTGTACACTGATGTCGGAGACCTTCACAGTCACTCATTACTCACTCATTGATCCACTCAGAGCAACTTCTAGTCCTGCAAAGTGCATTCATGGTGAGTGCCCTACACAGGCATACCTTTTTTTATTGTTTATACAATATTTTTATTGTATTTTTTTAGACTTATATAGGTTTAGATACACAAATGCTTATCATTATGTTATAATTATGTATAGCATTCAGTACGGTAAGATGTTGTACCGATTTATAGTTTGGGAACACCAGGTTCTTCCATATAGTCTAGTTGTGTAGTAGGCTATACCGTCCAGCTGTGTGTAGGTACACTCTAAGATGTTTGCTCAACAACAAAATTGGCTAATGACACATTTCTCAGAATGTATCTCCATCCTGAAGCAAACAGATCTACTCCCATCTGCTGGTGGTTGCCTGAAATACCAATCAAAGCTGACTTCCATGGAAAGGCACACTGTTAAAGAAGTAGGCCAATCTGGAAATAGAGTTCTAGTTTCAGTGTCTGCCACTAAATAATCTTAGGCCAATCCCTTTTCCTTCTCTAGACCTCAATTTCCTCACGTGCACAATTCAGGTGCTTGGACAAAATGACCTGAAAAGGTCCTTTCATTTTTGACAAGCCAGGATTATCTCTGCAAGAATGCCTGCATGACCAGGGACCAGGGGTGCAGGATGAATAGCAGGAGGGCTGGGTTCATTTGACCTATTCCTGTATGTGATGGTCAATGATATATGGTTCCCTTCACCTTTTTTTCCTTCTCTCATACCCATTTGGGGAGGAAGAATTTGCTGCAATGTAAGGCAAAAGAAGGGAGAAAAGGAGAAGGGAAAGAAGGTGTGAGGGTACTCTACTGGTTAAAATAAGACAGGAAACTGTCTTGGATACAATTTTTAGAAACGTGTAATTCTAAAATGCTTAAAAAAGGGTGAGGATGCTGTGGTTTGGATGTTTGTCCCCTCCAAATCTCATGTTGAAATTTGATCCCCAGTGTTGGAGGTGGGGCCTAATGGGAGCTGTTTTGGTCATGGGCAGATTCCTCACGAATGGCTGGGCATTGTCCTCTCAGTAATGAGTGAGTTATTGCTCTATTAGTTCCCACAAGAACTGGTTATTTAAGAAGTCTGGCATTTACCTCTTCTCTCTTGCCTCCACTCTTGCTATGTGATCTTTGCACATGCCAGCTTCCCTTTCACTTCCGCTATGAGTGGCAGCACCCTGAAACCCTCACTAGAAGAAGATACTGGCACCATGCTTCTTGTACACCCTGTAGAACTGTGAGCCAAATAAATCACTTTTGTTTATACATTATCCAGTTTCAAGATATTCCTTTATAAAAACACAGACTAAGACAGGGGACGTCAATAGAGTTAAAATTCTTAGCTGTGCAACATACTGAGCCACTCCTGGGAGTTTCAGGTAACTGAAACTTTGCAATATGCTGGGTATACACCGTCTCAACTCATTTCATCAAATACTAAAGGAAATGGGAAGGGGAGCATGTTTCTGTTTGAATGTTCTAGTTAAGCAAGAGTGAAATTGAAGTCCATTTTGCTTTCACCACTTCTAAATGGCATACCTTAGGAGGTTCAGTGCTGGTGGACATGATTGATCTCTATTTGTTGATTGCTCATGTGGCTATGGGCTCTGGAGAGAATTTTTCTGAGCTCACTTTGTCATGGACCTGAGATAGGAAGGATGGAGGGGATTGAATGGAGGCATTTCCTTATCTTCTGACATACTTCTGTTCCACAGCATGATGTTCAAGGTAGTGGAAAGAATAGGAGCCCTCTAGTAAAATTGCCAGGCTTTTCCACATGATGGGGCAAGAATATTGCAGCATTGGAGTAGGCTGCTTGTCAGGGGCTAACTTCCTTGAAGATCAGATACAAATGATCTCTGCCTTCTTTTCCCCTTCTGTGGTGTAAGCCAAGAACTTTCCTTCAATTCCGCATCTCCTGTCTATGGGACAAGGTCACATCTTAGGGGGTGATCCCAGTTGGCGAAGCTATCCTTCCAGTTCTCTGAGCTCTGTCTTGGGGACCCAAACTTGAAGCAAAGGGCACTCTGGGTAATTTAAATTTTCAGGCAACTCTTGGACTCCTGGAGTACAATTTCTGTTCTGATGGAGGAGTACACCTCTTGGGGCCAAAGTCCTGTCATAAAATCCATTAGTGATCTTTCTTCGCCCCATCCAGAAGGGAGCCAATCAGGTTATCAGAGGCTCAAGAATCAGAATGAGCAGCAGTGAAGTACCTCCTGATCCTCAAAGGTGTCCAGTCTTTTGGAATGCAGATTCAACCATGGCAGTCAAGGTTTCTCTGCATGAAGCAAACTCTCCCTGCAAGAAGCAAACTCTGGGGCATATGTTGTTCCAAGAGAAAAGCACATTTTGTATTTTTACAGAGGGACAGGACAGGGTAACCCTAGCTGCAGATCCCTACCTCGCCCTCTAACAGCCCAGGAGCTGCAAGGGGAGATGGAGTTAGTCCCAAGGGGACTGCAGAGAGCCAGGGAGTGGGCACATGGAGGGTGAAGGCTGGATCTTGCGCCTTTTTGTGCGACTCCTGATACCTGCTAGATTGGCTAGGCTGGCTGCCATCTGGATGGGCAGAGTCAGCCACATGTCCTGCTTAGTGCCCACCCAGCTGCAGCCAGAAGTGGCTGCAGACTAAGCGGACTTCGAAGCCGCCTGATGCATCCTAAGGGTGCTGTATGGAGTAGAGCTGCTGCTCAGCTGTTCCTGTCACCGCTCCTGGGCTCTAGGCTCCTGATAGATGCCTGGCCTTCCCACTCCCATTGACCATGAAGCTCTCTCCTTTGAGGTGACTGTTGAATAGATAGTGTCCCTCACCTAGTTCCCCTTCAGCCTGTGCTACCCTGCTCACCCCACCTCCGTCCTCTTTCCAGTCCTCAGCCATCTTCCATGCCCTCCGTCCTGGGCTCTGAGGCCATAGGCATCTGAGGCATACTTTGAGCCTCTGTGTTCTACTGCTCATCAGGACCTGGCTCCTGGAGGGCAACAACCCCAGTACTATTTCAAAATTCCACTTTGGCCTCTAACCTCCTCTCTGATGATCCACTGTTTTCCTGGACCTCTTCTATTGGTAGGCACGACCCCAGTGCTTCCACAAGTAGAGAGGGCAGGCAACCCCTTGGAAGGCATTGGCTGATGGAGACATGGACCTGCACTTCTGAGCCCCAGCTCACTTACCCTGTCTGCTGGTCCCAAGAGAGGATTGACGTGGGAAAGGGGATGTCCAGTTGAGACAGAACCCTGTGCTTCAGCCCACTGTTACTGCAAGGCTAGGTGCTTGAATGCCTTCATTCCAGGGTCCACTCATCTATCTTCGCAGACTAAGGTCCTGGGCAGATCTCCCCAGTCCCTTACTCTGGCCTCTGAGTACGTGTTGAGGAGATGTGGTACAAGATCTAAAACTAATATGTGTTGCCTTGACATCTGGTAAGGTGGGAAGGCCTCAAATGGCCCAACCACAGGTTCCCTCCTTACTCTGCTCCTGGATAAGGTTACCTAGGCAAACAGCCCTCCTTTTCAAATGAACTTTTCCTTTTTATCCCTCAGTAGTGAACAGTTTCTGTCAGCCAACAGTATTATTCAAACAAACCAATTATATTCTTCCTCAGAAACCAAAGGAAGATACTATAAAGCCTGCTTTCCATAGCCCCCAGCTTTTCACTCAGTTCCTGAGTGCAAACCCTGTGTAGCCCTGCATGGCAGGTGGTGTCTTCCTCCCCACAGCTATGAATGTTTAAAACTAACAAATTGCTATGGATCTCATCTGTTCAGTGTTGGGTGTCATGTGTTTGGTCATCCCCATAACCTTAAGGCACATGCCAGCTCCCCTTTGCCTTCCACCATGAGTGGAAGCAGTCTGAAGCCCTCACCAGAAGCAGATGCTGGCACCATGCTTCTTGTACAGTCTGTAGAACCATGAGCCAAGTAAACCTCTTTTCTTTATACAAATGAACAAGTAAAAAGAAATTAGAGAGAGAGAGAGGAAGCAACAAATGAACACAAGAGGAACAGACAAAAATTAAATTGAAACCAAGGTTCACAATTTAACTGAATTGGAATGCCAGAATTTACTAAAATAATTTGTACAATAAAATGATAAAAAGGCACAGATTATATTTTGCACTTCTGCAACTTAGGTTGTGAGTTAACTTTAACATCTGCTGAAATGCAGCAATCGGCAAACTTTCATGGCCCTAATCAATACTGAGGCTTAAATTATAGTTATACTTGGAGATGCCCTAAATTTAAACGTGGCACCCCCTATAATCTTATGGAAGTTATGTAATATAAATTTCAGGGCAAATAGGTATGCCTCACCTTAAACATCAGAACTATTGTCTTTTCTTAATTCTCCATGATTAAAACACCCATTGCCAAAAATATCCCATAGTGGGCATGGATGCTTGGACCCAATAAGTTATAAATTACAATTAAATTAAGTCTTTGCATTTAAAAATTGGTTTGACAAAATGAGACTCTGAGGACTGCTCAATTACAATAGTTAATATGAGCCGGGTGTGGTTGCTCATGCCTGTAATCCCAGCACTTTGGGAGGCTGAGGCAGGTGGATCACTTGAGGACAAGAGTTCAAGACCAGCCAGGCTAACAGGATGAAACTCTGTCTCTACAAAAAAATACAAAAATTAACCGGGTGTGGTGGTGCCTGTAATCTCAGCTACTCAGAAGGCTGAAGCAGGAGAATTGCTTGAACCCAGGATGTGGAGTTTGCAGTGAGCTGAGATTGTGCCATTGCATTCCAGTCCAGCAACAGAGTGAGATTCTGTCTCAAAAACAAACAAACAAAAAATGAAACAAACAAAAAACAGTTAATATGGCCCAATATAAATTCAAAATAGGGCCTTCAAGTATGAAACTTGTTACATAAGACCTAATGAATGAAGGGGTAATTATCCCCACTGCTTTTCCATTTAACAGCCCAGTTTAGCCTGTTTTTAAACCTGGAATAAATGAATGGTACTTCATAGTGTATTACTGCAATCTTAATCCTATGGTCCTGTCCATTAAGGCCCCATATCCAATCTTATTGAAATTACTGACTCCATCCAATCTGCATCAGCAAACATTTTGCCATTTTAAATTTGACTAATATTTTCTGTTCTGTGTCTGTATCAACAGCCATTCAGCTTCAGTTTGCCTTCACCTCTGAAGAGACATGATACACATTTACCAGGCTACCCATGGGGTATATCAGCAACCTTGCCATTGCAAATAGTCTTTGAAGGAAAGTTCTTAACTGTATCCACCATTCTTGAGGAGCACAGGTATGATGTTACATAAAAGACACCCTCCTCCAAAGAGATTTGTTTGACACACCCATTCAGTATACTCATAAAGGAGCTCATAAAGAGGGGATGGGCCATTGCTCCACACCTATTGTAAGGTTCTAACACCTTTGTTAAGTTCCTAAAATTTATCTGGTAAGCCCAGGACTGCTCCATCCTTGACACTGCCAAAAAACAACTACTGACAGTCTTATCACCCACCATGTTAATATAAGTTCAACATCTTTTACTCATTTCTGAGTTCTGATGGCAACATAATCCTCATTTACAATTTTGTCTTAATCTCACTGTTGCTGTTACTTGCAAATCAGCACAGCTTGAATGGGTCCCCTCCAACAAAAAGCTATAGAATCTGTCCTAATCTAATTCAATGGGCACTCCTCTTAGTGCTTTGAGAGTTTCCTTTATTATAGAGGCTTTAGTAACCTCCTGTCATGCCTTCCCTGTGGTCAATGGACCAGCCATAAAGGCTATAAGTTGATGGAAGGCTTCTGATGCAAGAAACTGCCCTACTCAGCCTTGCACTATATACCATTAGAGTGGGAATAACTGGCCATATGCTGGCTGTCCCCAAAATAGAGGCTCTCATAGACTCTGAGCCTTTGATTCTCTACCTCTGTAGTTGCCCAATATGCTTTGGGTCATGGAACCGATGAAGTCATGATGGTTACTTAAGCCTCTTTGATACAGGGTGGAACCAAATCTGGGCACTTGGCAGATCATACGTGTAAGAGGGCATGACCTCTGCTATCCTCAGTCCCTTGCCAATTGCCATGGTGCTGGAGGAGGTCACCCCCGACCCCTTAGCTATGTGGAGAGCCCTTTGGGATCAAATTAGTGAACAGCAATGGGAGTTTGTATTTTATAGACAATATTGTCACCATCATACATATTACTGCTATCCATTTCTTAACCAGGATGTCTGTGATAAAGGGCAGGAAATAAAGAGTCAGCACAATTGGCCAAACTTCAGGCATCATCTTAGTACTGGGTGCCATGACCAACAAATAGCCCAGTAAGTACATTTTTATTAACTCTTAGGCCATTGTCTCAGAGTTTCCCCCTTTGGGGTAAAGAAATTCGGGAATCTATTCCATTGCAGATACCCAAAATATAAATCAGGGTGTTATAGATTGAATTGTGTCTTCTCAAATCCCTATATTGAAGCCCCAACTCCCAATGTGATTGTATTTGGAGATGGGACCTTTGAGGCGGTAATTATGGTTAAATGAGGTCGTAAGGGTAGGTCCCTAATCAGATAGAACTTGTGTCCTTATAAGAAGAGAAAGAGACACTAGAGAGCTCTTTCTCTCTGCATGTGCACAAAGGAAAGTCTATGTGAGGACACAGCGAGAAGACGGCCATCAGTAAGGCAAGGAGAGAGGCCTCACCATTAATCAACACTGCTGGCACCTTGATCTGGGACTTCAAATCTCCAGAACTGTGGGAAAATAAATTTTTATTGTTTAAGTCACTCGGTCTGTAGTATTTTGTTATGGCAGCCCTGGCAGTCTGACATACAAGATAACAGATGTCCCTACGTGTACAGTTGATTATCATTATTTCTGATAGTTATGTTCTATAAAGTCACTGTGAGCACTGAATTAGTGAATATTAAACCATGGTTCCTAGAGTAAATCCAGGCTCACTTTCTGTGAGCCTCTGGTTACAACATTTTCATTAGCCAGTCAGCCATATAACCTTGTTTTATACATGTTTTTGTTTAAAGACACTTTATTTCATGTATATTATTGATTTGTTTACATTGCTATTTAATATCTATTGTTTATTCATTTGCGTTGAACTTATGGACAACAGTACTATACTCATGCCTAGCACATGTATTTTCTCCATAAGGCACATCACAGCCTTCTTGTGCTTAGGAACACTAGACAGCACTTTAGCACTATGCTTGGGGGCAATTTTAAACAGTGAAATTATTAATAAAAAGCATAAAAATTTGAACAATGTGGTATTAAATATACCGCAAAACGGATACTTGTTTATGATATGAGAGCTGAGAGTAGAAGGCAGAGCATCACCTTGTCCAACCTCAGCTGGGAACACATGCACCAGATAATTCAATTTTTTTGCTGATATATGCATGTTTATGAATGACCACAGAAGGACTACAAGAATTGGTTTGGGGGTTATAAATAAGTTTCAGTGAGTAGATAAATCCTTAAATATGGAATTTGCAAATAATGAGGACGGACTATACTAAGGCCCAGTACAAGGCCTCAACAGGATACTCCTTATCCCCTTTGGAGTTCCAGACATTACTGTTATGACCAAAGCACTCATCTCACTTTTCAGAATACACAATCTACACTCTTGAATAAGACAGTAAATGGAGCTTCCACTTCCCTTATAGACCCTAGGCAGCTGGTTTAATTGACAGGCATAGTAGGCTCCTCAGAGAATTCCTATTTAAGTTACAAAGTGATACCCCTCTAGGTGTCACTATTACCACAGGCATTGATTAATCTAAGTTCATGCCTTCTAGGACGTGGATTCCCTACACCAGTTCCACTCAGGTCCCTCAGTTGCCTTTATTGATAAAGGGGGACACCTCTGAAGTTCATGTTTTTGATGACCACCTCACCATGTGGCCCTGTCCTTGCCTGTCTCCCTAGGAAGTGAAGTAGACACTTTTCTTTCTCACCAATAGGGTTGAACAGGTGATCAAAACAGGGTGCAGGATAATGGGCAAGACACAAAACAGACATGAGAGACACCTGTTTGAGTTCAGATTTTAGCCCACTCCCAGGGCATGTGTATTAGTCTGTTCTCACACTGCTATAAAGAAATACCTGAGTCTGGGTAATTTATAAAGAAAAGAGGTTTAATTGGTTCATGGTTCTGCAGGCTGTACCAGAAGCATGATGACAACTCCTTGCCTTCTGGGGAGGCCTCAGGAAACTTAAAATCATGGTAGAAGGTGAAAGGGGAGCAGGCACTTTTATGTGGCCAGAGCAGGAGCAAAAGACAGATGAGGGAGGGTGCCACACACTTTTAAACGGCCAGATTGTGTGAGAACTTACTCACTATTGTGAAGACAGTATCAAGAAGATGGTACTAAACCATTCACGAGAAACTGCCCCATGATCCAATCACCTCCCACAATGTCTAACCTCCAATATGAAGGATTACAATTCAACATAAGATTTGAGTGGGGACATAGATCCAAACGGTATCAGCATGTGTGTTTGTATGTTTGTGTATGTGTATGTGTGTAGACACTTCACTTCCCAAAGAGGCACTTCTATTCCCTAGAAGTCTCAGTCATCACCGAATTTACATTGATGTGAAGGCATTAAGGAGTCAATTATGGTGCAAGGCCTAAATTAATATTATGCACTGACTCGACATCTGGCAAAATTGGGAAGACCTTGAATGTCCTAACTGCAAATTCCCCTCCCCACTCCATGCCTGCAGTTAAGGTTCCTTAGCCAAACAAGTCTCCTTATTAAATGAACCAGTGCAGTTCCTGCTTATCTCTAACTAGAGAGTTTCAATTCCTTGCCAGACTGTGTAATTATTCAAAGGAGTCAGTCACATTCTCCCCCAAGAATCAAGGACACTCCATTATTTTGATACTACAAAGTTTGCCTCCCACAGATCCTGGTTGTTTATTATGTTCCTGAATGTAACTCCAAGTGGCCCTGTGTGGTGTATTATGTACTCTCTAGGGCTTTTAGTGTATGTGACTAATAAAACTTCTAGTGATTTCATCTGTCCAGTGTTGACTGTCATGTGTTTGGTCATCCCCACATCCCTAGGACAGGAATCCCTGCCTTAACAATGGAGTAAGAGGCCACCAAAACGGTTATAGGGTGATGGGCAAGACACACAACATTGACCTGAGAGACACCTGTTTGAGTCCACATTTTAGCCCATCTAAAGCATGTGTGTTTGCCTTTCTCTCACTTTCTGCGTATGTGTGTATTAAGGGGCTAGGGGATCGTTTTTTGATGCAACAGAGATAAATTATCAATTGAGCTCTATTGGAAAGAGACAAGACTGTGCAATCTATGGTTGTATAATTGTGTGGTCTGGGGTGGGTGTATTTTTTACTTACTTGTGCGAAATGTTTGAAGATACAGGGTTATTTTCTATGTTTACTTTAAATTTGTTTGGGTCTCCTAATATCTGAAGATGTTTATCAGTCATCCATTTACATGTAGATCACACATAAATATGTATTTGCAGTGTCTATAGATCCTGAGTGCTGGCACATGGGTAAAGCATGGTTGGAAATAGGTGGGAGTACATTGCTTTAATTCAGGAATAATTCATGCACACATTGGAATGCTGCTAAATGAAATTCCATGATTAAAGATAATTGAGAATAAGTTTTTACATGCCAAACCGGAAATGAACATGTACCCAGTGGAATAAAAAGGTAGTTGGGCAAGGTTTCAGCAGATAGCACTGCGGTTTCCACATTACCACGTGAGACTACTAGTGAACACACACACACACACACACACACACACACACACTCTGAGATTTGCAGGGAGTTCATTGGTTAATGTGTGAAAGATCCTAAGAGTCTCATTAATACCCAGGGCCCAGGGCCTGTTCTTATTTGGAAGCTACTTTTGGGGGAAACAGCCCTGCTAATGATCTCAGTTGTCTTGAGTGAGCACATCAGAGACCTCTGAAAAGCCAGCTCTCTGCAGGGCTACAGCTGGGTACTTACATGTACTCACCCGAGACACTTCTAGGCTGGAAGCACATGATTAATGAGAGTAATGCCAGCTTCCAGAATGGATGTTTCTGTGAAGCCAGCCCTGAGCCTCAAGAATCTGAAATGGCTTCACTGGGTGAGGGTCATAAATCTCTGCTACATGAGCAAGGCTGTCTGTCTGTGTCACATGCCATATATTCAGCCCTGAGAACAGGTGTATAAGAGCAAGGTTGACATGGATGTGATAACAAAATGCCCAGTCCCAGGCCACATAGAGGAAATGTGACTTTGAGCTGGAGAACGTATACTGGGTGGCTCAGCTCAGGAAGGCACTGAGTGTGGAAGATTACTTTTCTTTAGTCAATCAGATGCCCCTGGAAGGAGGATTCCCTGTAACCACAACAGCTGTGTCCATGCTGATTGCAAGGTGGGGCTCTTTCAGAGATTGAAGTAACGCATTTTTTGAAGGCTCCCACTTACCTGCTCCCTCCCCTCTCCACTTCTCAGAAAGCCTTCTCTATACCCCGATATCCTGCCTGGTAACATGGACAGTCTTTGTGCCCCACTCTCTGGACAAAAGTTGGGGCGGGAAGGATGAGTCTTCCTCGCTGCTATGTTTCTGGCTGACTCGCTATGGGAAGAGAAGAGGAGTGTGAAGAGTGCGTATACTTATGACTGGACATGACTGTATGTGTGCAGGAGAAGGGAAGTCCTAGGAAAGTCAGTGGCTGGGGTGTTCTCTGCTGTTTGTTCTCTGAGAAGCAATGTGGCACTTACTGATAGCCAGTTACTTCTCTGTTTCAGCAAAAAGTGTGCAAATAAGGCTGTGGTTCAAAAGGTTTTGGACAGGATGCTGATGGGACACAATGCCTTTCTGAGACCAAATTTTGGAGGTAGGCCACTTCCAGACACTTGAGACCTTTATGTTAGGTCAAATAGAGCTGAGACACAGCAAACCAGCCCACCTGGTAAGCCTACCAGTGGCACTCCGCAGGCTCTACACCTCTGCCTTTCTAGATCCCACCTTCCTGACCCTGAAGAGACATGCAGCTGAACACTCCCAGGCCTCCAATCTCTAGGCCTTAGCTCTACCCCTGGAATTTCTCCCATTTCTTTGCTTGTATATACAAGATATCTGCTCTCTCCACAGTCCCTTGTGGGGGCAGCAAGTCTAAATATGCACCCCCTGTTGTGGCTGGAGAGGCAATGGGGATGCAGGTTTCAGGGTGCTGTGCTTCTCAAGCTGGAGCTTTCTGCTCCATCTATTACATTCCATGGGTAGGGCACTTGAGCACACATTCTTTGCACCCTGGGCACTCTCCCTGTTCATTTTATTCAAAACTGTGTGCATATTCTTCACCATACAGTTTACTTCACAAATCTCTGTTCAGTCTACTTTGACTACACAGGCCTCAGCAGCTTCCCCCATTGTCCCCAAGCCTTCAGTTACCACTGATTTTTATTGTCTCTACCTCTGGAAAACATCCTAACTCTGTTCTTATCTCTCCACTGATCAAGAGACCCCCAGCTTAGGCCTTGAATTACTTGAATTGCTCCTGAATTACTGCACCTTGAAAACCAAGACCATTGACTTGGGCTCTGTGTTTACATGTGGGTCACTTGACTGTTGCTCTCTCTTTGCTCCATTGCTCTTCCCAGAGTATGAGGGCATAATGTGCAGCCCACAGTGTACAAGATGATTGTGCACCTAGGGACTGGGATGCTAGGATGGAGAGGGCAGAAGGCAGGCTCTTTTAATAACCTTACCCTAGAAGGATAGCAGTGCCTCTTCTTGGTGGGCCCCCTAAGGAAGAGGCCAAGACTTTTAAGGGAGAGAGATCTAGGTATATTGGAATTCAGGTGTTAGGTCACAGCCTGATCCCCACTGCATTACACTAGAGCTTGTGTCAATTGAGCCAAATACTGGTGGGTGTCAAAGAAGTAGCTACTTCATGTGCTCCTTTCTTTGTTCCCATGTTTTTCAGCAAAGGCTAACCAAAAACCAGTTAAGTACACCAAGCACATTCTCCCTAACATTCTCCCTACTCTTTTATGGTCAGGTTGTCACCTCAGCATTCATCTAAGACCAGGGAAAGGGAGGAGGGGCAAGGACCAACCTCTGGGGATTATCAAGTGTGGATAGTCCCAAGGCTCCTCACCACCATTTTCCACACAGACTCCAATTTGTTTATGCTTGTTGTCTCAGGTAGAAGAGGAGGGAGTTGCATTAAGCTTTCTTAGCATGCAGACTTGGGGCAAATGAGAAAAGGTGGGTTCCTGAATTGATCTGGCCAAGCAGTAGATAAAGGTAGAAGGGCAAGACAACTGAGGACCTTTTTTAGACATAAGGGGGCACTACAGGCTCTATGTTTGGTGCGTGCGTGTGTGTGTGTGTGTGTGTGTGTGTGTGTGTAGGGAGGCCAGTAGATGAAACAGCTGCACTCTGAATGGGTGGGTGGCAGGGGTGGAAGGAGTAGAGAACAAAGCAAAACACCCAGAACACTGTGTTTGTCCTTGGAGACAGCCTCGCCACCTGGTCAGCAATTGCAACATGCTCCAGAGAGGAAACCCAGCCAGGGGAGCAGGAGAAAATGCTGGGCGTGTTTAGCTGGCAGCAAAGGGGGCCTGAGTAGAGATTTACAAATTGATTCTGGAAGAGAGCAAGACTCTAGGAATCAAGGAATGAATAGGCTAAATTACATATTGGATTGCATTTAATTGATGAAAGCAAGGTGCCAGCAGGAGAATGAGAGCTGACACTGGACAGAAATGCATAGAGAAGCCATGACGGAAAAGAAAAGAGATGAGAGTAAAGAATAAGGAAGATAGGAAGGAAAATACCACATAGATAAGTAGTACTTGGTATATCAACAATACTTAAAATTCATTTGAACCATTGCCTGCTTCCCAGGCAGGTTGAGTCAGCCCATCTCGAGGTCTGTCAGGTCAGCAGAGACAATCAGGATCCAGGCAGTGACACCTACTGCATTAAAGAGTCAAAAGCCCCCATCCCAATCCCTTTTCTCATGTAGGGCTTCAGGGAAACCAAGCCAAGGGCTTCAGGGTTTAGGGACCCAAGGAATTACCTGTGAGGCCTCCCACTAGAATAAGAGTCAGATTTCTCTCTGTTTCTGAAGTGGAATCGAGTTTCAAGGCTTAACCTGTTCCTTCCACTCCTTTTCAAATTCACAGACAGAGGCCTTAGTGACTGTATCTGGTCAGGTTCATATGGGAGCTTTATTACTTCCTTGAGAAGTAGGGTAGGGTGGTGAGGTGAGGAGGAGGAGGAAGAGCGAGGGAAAGCTAGCAAAGCTTCTTCTCTGTGGGCAAGAGAACTGATCTGCCACAGTGCTGTGAAAAACAGTTCCCTGGGGGCTTCACTTAACATAGTACCTGGCATGACATAAGCACCACAATATTGTAGGGTGAAGGAAAGAATGAAACATTTTCCTCCATTCCTTCATTCACCTGTTTTTTGATCACTGATACTGTGATGGATTCTGGGGAGGGAAGTAGTTAATCCCACCACTTTTCTTACCTTTCTGAGCTCATCAGGAAGGACAGTGATACAGGGCTAAGGCCATCACTCCAAAGATGGCATTTAGGACCTTATCTGGAGGCTTCTTTTTTGATTATCCTTTTAGAGATAGAGGTATACCTTAGCTAAGTTCTCATCCTGATCACAGCTAGCACGTAAAGTGGCTCATCTGGGCAGATAAAGTAGAAGTATTCTTTCCTCTGGCCTACATCTCTGTGCCAGAGCGCAGGGCTTAGTGAAGGTAATGTGGCCTGTGTTTCTGCTCCCATTTGCTCCTTCTGCTGGGAACCTTTAGATAGGGCTCTGTGCTTGCCCTTTAGGGTACCAGGATTCCACTGAAAGGGAGAAGTTGCTTGAGTGGCACTGAATGGTCTAGGATAAGAAGTCTGATCCTGGGATTGGAGGAGGGGAGGGGGCTGCTTGGCCTTGCTGGGATTTATTAACTGCATAACACAGCCTGTATCCTCTAAAGGCACGTGGGGAGCCTGAAAGTCTATAATCAAGAACTGTGTTTCTAGAAACCTGTCACTGCATAGTGCTTTGCTAGGGTTTGTTCACAATAGCACTGAATGCTGGAGTCTGGGCTGTGCCCTAACACAGACACTCATTTACTTCTCAGTTGTCATTCAGACACTTATTCCCAATAGCACTTTGCTTTTTGAAGCATTGGGGTTGGAGTAAACATTTCTCTCTTTGCATCTCAGCTTCTGGGCAGTCAGCCTGCAAAGAAGCCAGCAGGCTGAATCATGAGGGTCACACTATTTTCATAGCAGGAGTGTGATGTAATACACAGAGAACAATAGCCTTGCTATAGAGCTGGTTACAGGGAGCTTTGAACCCATAGGGAATAATAAAAATTTATTTGTGCACAACACCTTATAGTTTACGATAAACTTTAAAATCCATGGTCATATGTATATTTTGCCAGTGGACAGTGATAGCACAGAGGTCCAAAGAAAAACCTCAAGATGAAGAAACATACTCAGATACATGCTCACACATTCAGTCACATTTGCACACTAAAACAATAACACTCCCATGTGTGTTCACATAACTCACACATGAATACAGTCTTAGATTCACATGTATGCCTAAACATACACACAATAACATGCTCACACACACATTTTCACTTACAAATGAACACATTCAAACTTATGAACATACACACATATTGAGACACTCACATATGCTTACATGCTCACATCTTCAGTCACACATGTATATACTCACATATTAACTTAATTAACATATTCACATTTTAACATGCTCACACAAAAAAATCATCATGAATCAACTCACAAAAAGGGAAATATTCCCATAATTGCACAGCTGACATTCATTCACACACAGAGACGTTCTCAGACACTCGTGACCACAATAAGATATAATGTGCTCACAAATTAACTGACAAACCTATACACACTCACAGACATACACATACTTATATCACCTCAAGCTGCACATGATCACACTCCCACACATGAACTTCCTTATGCTTTTACATACCCATGAACATGCTCACACACATGTCATTTACTCAGACATGAATGAATTTCACATATTCACTCACACAAATGTGCTTACAAATGTATTCACACAGACACATTCGCTCACACACATTACATGCTCAAAACATCAACTGCAAACACTTTTATCTGCACATGCTTATGCTCACACAAATGAACATGCTTATAAATTGACTCACACATGAACTTACTCAAACATTAACATAACAAGACACATGAACATGCTTATGCATTCTCTCACTCAAGCATACATTCCTACTTTGACTAGTATTCATGCATAAACACACTTACACAAAGATATACTCATGTGTTTACTCACTCATGTACATGCTTGCATACTCACATACACACTCTTACATGCATCCTTCACTCATACTCACACATGAAAATACATATGGACAGGCTGCCACGTTCACTCAAAAACAAGAATGTACACTCACACAATTACTCATGCATGAACAAGTTTACACTTGCAAACAACTTCACATATTCACAAGACTACATGCTCATAAATACACATGTACACACATTAAAAGTTTCACACACGCCAGTGCACACTAGCTCAGAAACATGAACATGATCACATATTCACACACAGATAGGATCACATTCATTCATACGGTCACACACACATGGACAAACTCACATCTATTTATGTCCTCACACATTCACTCATACTTGCACATGAACACAAACAGACATACATCATCACTCTTACACAAACATGTTCATACAGTACACCCTCACACACACATGCTCCCACATCCACTCACACTTATATTTTAACATGCACATACATGGACATGCTCATGCATTTATCTGGACATAAATATATTTGCACATTCACTCATACACGAATATACTCATTTACATGCACACATTCACTCACACTCACATATGAACACACACAAATATGGTTACACATTCATTCAGACACATAAACATGTTCACACACAAATGTATGTACTCACACAATCACTTGCACACAGACATGAAAACATTCATATATACACACAATGAACCTGCTCAAAAACTTACACATATACCCATTAGCACACTCACACATGAACACAATCAACATTCACACACAGACACTCACATGCACACAATCGTTTTGACACACAGAAATATACTTACACATTAACAAACTTATGCGAATGAACATGTTTATACATTCACTCACAAACGAAGATGATAACATGTATGCACATGCTCACAAATGGACACACATGAATGCACACATTCACTTAAGCACACAGGTAAACTCTAACATTTTCACACATGTACAGGTTCAATTCATTCTCACACAGACATATTCACATACATGCACATAGTTATAATTCATTCATATAAATATGCTCACAGATTTATTCTTACTCATAGACACACTCACATATACTCACACAAACACACACTTTCATTCAAACACACAAATATACTCAACATACTCATGTATTCACTCATGCACTCATATATGCCTCATATACACAATGTTACTCACACTTTAACTCATTTGTATGTACACACTCAACCTGAAGATGCTCATACACTTATGCAATCAATCACACACAAAAACACGGCCACACATTCACACATAGAATGTGAGTGAATTTGTAAGTGTGTACAAATGACTATATGTGATTATATATATTCACACATATAGTCATTTGCCTACATGCCTTCATATACACACATAGAGAAATTCACCTATATGTTTACATACACAAAAATGTAACTACTCACTCACATGCATATTCACTAACACCAACACACTCAAAAATTTACTGACACACAAAAAATGGCTAAATATATGCACACTCAAAAATTCATTAACATTAAAAATTTCACTGACACATATGAACATGCTCAAAAATTTATTCACACACAACACACAGACCCACACCCACATGCTTTCACATTTACTCATGAAACATGCTTACACATTTACTCACGTATATGAATATGATCATAAATTGACTCACGCAGAGGCACATTCATATGATTACCTTCATGCTCATACATCCACTCATGCAAAAATGTTCACATATTCACTCACATGCATATGCTTACAAATTCACTCACACTGATGTATGATCACAAGTACACACTCACAATTCACTTACATATGCACATTAACATGTTCCCAAATGGTAAAATGCTCACACATTCATTTGAACACAGATTTGCTCACACTCATCACAAAGTTCACATATTCAGTCACACACACACTCACATAAATTCACACATACTTTCTCAAATACAAAAATGCAGTCATACACTTAACAAGCTCATACAAATGAACATGCTTACACATTCACTTACACACAAACATGCTGACATCCATTCACACAATTATAAATTTATCCACAAATATGGACACATGAGCGTTTACTTAATCAAACAAATATACTCACATTAACATAGTCTCACACATGAACTGGCTCAGACTTTCACTCACACAAAGATGAGACAGACATTTACACACCCACACATTTACTCAACGCATGCTCACAAATTTACTCACTTTTTTTTTTTTGATACGGAGTCTCATTCTGTCATCCAGGCTAGAGTGCAGTGGTGCGATCTCGGCCCAATACAGTCTCCATCTCCTGGATTCAAGCGATTCTCCTGCCTCAGCCTCCCGAGTAGCTGGGATTACAGGCGCCTGCCACCACACCCAGCTAATTTTGTATTTTTAGTAGAGACAGGGTTTTGCCATGTTGGCGAGGCTGGTCTCAAATGCCTGACCTTGTGATCTGCCCACCTCAGCTTCCCAAAGTGCTGGGATTAAAGGAGTGAGCCACCGTGCCTGGCCATTTACTCATACTTATAGACACACTCACATATACTCACAAACACACTGACATTCACCAAAACACAGGTATACTCAAATTTCCATACTCATATATATAACAATATTAATTCACTCACTTACCCAAATATTTTCACATACATACGATCATTTACACATTTACTCACACACATCAGCACACTCACATGATCACTCAAACATGTTAGTATACTTGACTTTATCATGCTCACACATTCACACACATACATAAACATGCTTACAAGTATACTTACATACATCGACCTCCTTAAATAAATCATTTGCATAACTCACAATCCAGTAACACTCATATATTAACATGCTCATATATTACACATGTACTCAGAATTCAATGATAAATTCTTGCTTACTCACATGAAGATGCTCAGATTCCCTCAAACATAAAATATGCTCACATACATGCACATGCTCACACATTCACTGAATCACATAACACACATGTTCATAGACTCACACAAACATATTCACAGATTTACTCACACGCATAGACATACTGACATTCACTTGTAGCCATACACTTACACATTCACTCACCCATGCAAACATACTTACGTATGTATTCACTAAAATTTCCTCACTTATTCACTCACATTAACCTGCTCACAAACTCACACATACTCATATGTGCTCACATGCAAATACTCACATATTTACTTACCCATACACATTAACACACTCACAAACAACATATATCACCTATTCTCAGCATACTTACATATTCTCACAAATGAGTATGTTCTTACCATGAAACTCACACATTCACACACATACACATTCACTCACTCACATATACTTACATGCCCATGCTTACACATTCACAAACACTGATATATTCATATTTAACAAGCTCACACAAGCACATTTACACATTCATTCACACACATGAATATGCTAACATCCATGCCCATGATTATGAATTGACTCACAACACATACACACTCACACTCTTGCACATATGCTACAAATTCTCTCAAATGTACTCATACATTAAAAATATCACACACATAAAACATTTACAAATTCACTGACACATACATGCTAATATCCACATTTGATCACACATTCACTCATACATGTGAACATGCACAAATGCTTAATTGCACAATTATACTCAAATTAACACACTTATACTTGAACAAACTCACATATTCACTCTCCAACATGGGCTGTTATATTAATTAGCCAAAGTTATAAAAATTAGCCAAAAAAGGCCTCTATATTATTGGCCCTTTGTTGTTTATCTCTTCAAAGCAGGCTAGGATCCATTATCTCGAAAGCCAGCTGGCACAAAACTCAAATTTTACACATTCTGTTATTTTAAAAATAGCCCAAATAAGCAGAATTTTAGCCATTGGAGAGCCTGCCTGTTTTGCATACTCTGCAAAACAGCACCCAGCATCTGCTAGCCATAGCTAAGATAAAGCCTATAGCTATAAGAGATCCCCCAAGTCACCACTGTTCTTTGGCACTCTCTGACCCAGAGACTCTGTCATCATGCTGCTAAGTGACATCACCTAGACACACGGGTCCCCTCTCCGATTCCACTCTTTCCTGGAAATTATCTTGCCTTCTTCCATACCCTCTTCTGGGTGGTGCCTCTGGAAGGTCTCCTGTTGTGAGGGTTGTCTCTCTCATGCAAACCTGTGAAAGTGTCATCCAAATAAAGCTCGCTGTGTGCTAATGCCACATTTGGGTCTTATCTTTTTCCCTGATCAGCCCCTAAATTCCTCGAACTCACTACAAGTGGTTATGAGGGAAAGCAAGAATTTTGGTGATGATCAGGAAATCAACACAGGGTCCACCTAGTTAATAGTAAAATCATTTGACAAAATTATTTCAGACAGTCTTTAAGTAGTTCAGACTCAAAATTTGGAATGCCTCTAGTTTGGCATGGCTTTACTCTGTGCTATATTATACTCTATATTTGTTATGCTCCCCCCCTCCCCGAGGCCTTGTTAGTCTAACCAAGCACCAGCACCCACATTTGAGCAAACCCATGACATTGCAATGGAGTTTGGAGGTCAAAGGCACTGAGCTCCCTGAGGAAGGAGGTCAGCCTGCCCACTTGGGTCCCTCACTGGGCAGGTGCTGGAGATTTTAAGACTTGTGGGCCTGAACAGAAAAAGGGGAGGAGTGCATACATGTAGACCAAAGGTAGGTTACCCTTGATTTGGGTATGAGATGAGAGGACATCTTTGTCCCTGGGGACTGTTATGACAGGTAAAACCAATAAGGCAGAGATGTCAGGCTGAGGCTGCTCCCTTAAGCACAATTGGGGGAGACACCTTCATAAACAGCAAGCATGACTCTACTGCTGTTTGATTTGTATCTGTTATTGCAGAAGACATTATTCTAGTTCCTCTCCGCAGGAAATCGAGACCTAAATCCTTGGAATAAGCTGGCTAAAGCATTACTTATAGTGACTAAATGTAAGGATGTTTATATTCCTGCCCTTCCCAGAACTCTGAGGGAAGTGGCTGTCCTATCGAACAGGTGCTCCAAACCACAAGAAGAATGCTAGGCCTTACTCATGGCAGCTTCTCACTAGGACACTGCTGGAAAGGAGGTAGGTACCCAAACTCCTGAGGGAGACAAGACAGATGGGAGGATCCTGGAGAAGAGGATTGACGTCCTCTAGAAGAAAAAGCAGCACAGTACCACCATGATACTGATGAGGATAATTTACCTTCTGCTTTCTAGGTAAGCACTCACAGAGTGGTAAAGACAGAGAAGACAAAAAGGGAGGGTCAAGGAAGTAAGGCTGGTTTTTGGTCAGAGGAGGAAACACATCCTCTCTCGGCCTGAGATCCAGTCTCTTCTTAAGGACCTAGCCGAAGAAGGTTGCATGGCTATATAGAACATACATGCTGGGGAGCAAACTCCACCTAATGGGAGCTGAAATTAAACAACTGACTACCATCACATGGTATGGAAAATGACATCTCTACTAAAAGATCCTACACAATTAGTGGGGAAGGTAGGAATAATCCCAGAGGAGGCGTTGGACTCAAGCCTACATATACCTTGTTGATGTGGATCTTTATGGCTGGAGAGGATTCCCACCCTACATTAGGCCTCCTAACAGTCCTGGGCAGACTGTCAATGGAAAATATTCACCTCCTGTTAGCTGGGGATGTTGAAATGCTTATCAGGCAACAGATGGCATGTAGTATAGTGACTTGGCAAGTCCAGAGGAGGCTGAATTGAATCTTGAGTCCACCCAATTGTTTCTCAGGGGGACTCCTGACAAGTATAAGTCCACATTATTGGCAATGATGGCTAATGCTAAAACAATTCAAGAGAACACAGCTGCCCTGGATTTAGTAGAAATGCATGAAAGACAAACAGATCAAGTGTTGCCTATTAATTCTACAAACAATATCCCACCTGGCCAAAACCAAAATTACTATTAAATGAGAGGCTACCCCTTTCTTAGGCCAAACAAACCACCTATAGCCAACACCCCTGCTTAAGCATGAACCTCTAGATAAATAAGAGATATTATATTGGACCCAAAGGAAAAAGGGGTTCCCAAATTATATGATCTCTGGTAAATCTATGGAGTAATTACAATACTTACTAGGGTTAGATTACCATCTGGGAGGTAATCTTCCTTCAGAGACAGCCCTACCTTCCACACCTGCTCCTGATCTCTGCCAGTGGCAGGGATCCACACAAATGTAGGGATCCAGTAGGCTTGAAGTAAGCACATTTTGACAGACAAGCACCCTTTTACAACACTAACTGCAGTTTGAGCTCCAAAAAATAAATACCGGCTGGATCTGATAAATACAAGTGCTCAGATATCTCTAATCCCAGGAATCACTCATGCTTTAAATGAATCCACTCTCACCCCCAGGAGGTGAACAGTTTGGGAGGAAGATTAATTAAAGGAATAATTACCTGCTTAACTGTCAAAATTCATCCAATTTTACTAACAAATTCTTCTGTCCTGGTTGTTCTCCCTTGGACTGTCCCTTTTCCCATTATTGGAATGAATCTCCTCAGTTAACAGATAACATGGAATGAGCCTAAGGCTTTTATGTTACTGGTGGGCTCCAGCCAGTGGGAGCCAGTTTATCATTCTTTATGGTGCAGGAGGCAAATATGTCATAGTACTGGCTAAGGCAAAGCACTGAGGAATTATGACCTGTCATAGCTGACTTAGTTAAAAATGGGGTACTGATTCTCACCTTTCAATTCTCCAGCATAGTCTGTGCCACTACTAATGAGTGGAGGCTAACTATAGACTAAAGAGAGTTAAACAAGGCTGTTCTCTCTATTAGAGCATCTCTACCAGATATCATAACACTAATGAATCACATTAAAATTAGCATAGGTAAATGGTTCAGAGTTACAGACTTAGTTAATGTGTTACAGTCAGTGAAAATTTCATAGGAAAGTCAACCATGAATTGCCTTCATCTTTGTGGATCAACAATACACTTTTTCCCAGTGGCCTATGGGGTACTTAAATTGTGCATGGAATTTTCAGACAGCATCTAGACACCTGTCCTATATGGTCCCCAGAAACTAGGCCTTGGCGTTACATTGATGACATCCTCCTCACAGGATCTGACTAAGAATCTGTCTAAAGTCAATCGCAACAGTGAGTAAACACCTCACTAAGGGGATGGGCAATTGTCCCACATAAGGTACAGGCTCTTCCTAGTCTTTTAAATTTGGGAGCTACACTGAAAATTCAGAAGAATGAACTGTTCCCAATTCAGTAAAAAAAACAAGCTCCTAGTGCTCCAACCTCTGACATCAGTAAAGGAGGTCCAGCATTCGGTAAAGTTATTTGGATGCTGGTACCAACACATTCCTCAACTCGTGTTTGCTGGCCTCCATCTCTGGAGTCACTCATAATTCTTCCATTTTTTAGTGTGGACTTACACAACAACAGACACTACATAAACTAAAGAACACCATCACTTTAAGTCTCCCAATAATGTACAGAGAGCAGGACTTAAAATTAGTTCTGCCATCCCAAATTTACTACCTGGAGCCTCTGGACCAAATGGATGGATAAAGGCCTTACCCATGAATTTTTGGTGTAAACAGCTCCCAGACTCAGCCCAAAGGTTTTTGCTGCTAGAGAGGCAACCCCTGGAGATGTACTGGGAAGTTATTGAAACTGAAGCCCTTACTGGGGCTGAGCCAGTTACCCCATGGACCAAGATTCCTATTATGCCCTGTGTCATGGATAAAGATCCCCATAAATTAGATTGACAACAGAGGCCTCTTTATTAAAATGGAAATGGTATCTACTGGGTTGAGTTAAACCCAGCCCTACTGGAGTGTCACAGCTCCATGAGGAAATATCCACAAACCCTGGCGCTGAGGTTACTTTGGCAAAACATCCAGAAATGCCTCTACCTCTTACTCAATGGGGACTAGAAGGAGGATGGACATCACTCTCAAAAAAGAATAGTAATGGTCTCTCTTTACTTATGGAGTCAGTACAGGGTATGAAGGAGCTAACAATGGTCAGCCACAGACCACCACTTCTATTCAAACACTCCAGTTTTTTCAGGGGTGGACCAAAGGGCTCAATGAGATGAGCTGTGGGCAATATTTGTAGCAATCGAGTATGTCCTTAATAATTTTTTATAAGATTCATACTTTTGCTGACTCCTGGTTGTGGCTAATTACTTAGTTGAGGCTTTGGCAAAATCAGTGTTAAAAAATCAGGGTAAAGAGATGTGGGAAAAAATTTACCACACTGGCTCCTGCTCCACCCATCTTGGTGCACTATACCTCAATTTGTACCAAGAAAGGCAAAGAGGAGGCATGATACACAATGCCAAAGCCAACAAAATAACCAAACCACAAATATAGGTTAGTCTCTTAAAGGAGGGGGAATCTCTGGAACTTAGGGATGAGCTATCTCACCCCTTCTATTGGTAGGCACATGAGGGGTCAGGGAATTTGAGTATTGTGGGGTTGAGAAGGTGGATTGTTACTAGAGGAGTCAACCTGGCAGAGAGATGTTTACATAAAACTATTAATATTAGAAACTGTATCACATTGACAGAAATCTAGACACTGGGCCTACTTTATGGAAGGAGAAATTTACAGAAAAGGATCACATGACAACTGGTAAATTGATTTCATTGGGCTTCTCCCTGCAGTGACTGGAGCCATTAAAATATGCCTTAACAATGGTGAATACCTACACAGGCCTTCTATTTATTTACCCATGCAAGACACCAACCTCTGCTAATGTTATTGAGGGATTAACAAAACAGCTTTCACAGCCTCTGGGAGTGTTAAAAGTTATGTTACCAGATCAAGGCTCCCCCCAACAAAGCACAAAACAAACACAGCAATGGGCATTACAAGATAACATTGTTTGGGATTTTGCCTATCCTAATATTCTATAGCAGGTATCACAGAAAGATATAATAGTTTTTTTAAAACCAAGCTATTGAGAGTTCTTAGAGGACAGAGGTCTCTGAAGTGATCAAAAACATTGTCCATAGTCCCGATTATCATGTACTTATGTATGGCATAACAATACCATATGTAAATTCATAAATGATGAGACTACTAACAGAGACGTTGTGACATCTGCTGGTGTGCACACCCACACCAAACACAACCCAATTACCAGCTTTTACAGACATGAGAACCCCGATGTTGCCACCCACCAAAAAGGAATATTAGTCTAGTAACATTAGTCTAGCACTTTCACTTTTCCTTTTGCCTTCATAGAAAACTCAGAGCTAGCACTTCCCTCTTGATCCTGACAAGGACCTGATGTGGACCAATGACTCTGAAACTGACCTCAGGCTGTGTCCACTCATAATTCAGCATAAGCCAAGCTCTTTCTCACCATCATCTGGAGATAAAGTTGCTTTCATCTTCTACCCACGTGCTTTGCTCTATTAAAAGCACTGTGTAATAAACCTGAACCTGCCTCCTGACAACCAGGGGATGGATCTAAACTATTACCAGACGAGGTAACGCCATTTGGGTGTCGTCCACTGGGCAATCAGATCTTCTCACTGCTGGCCACAGATGACCTCTGACTTTAACTCCTATCCTGTTGCTGTGCCCCTTCCTTTCCTGAAAAGTTTCTGTTGTTGTCACGTCTACTGGATGTCTACCACATTTCCACTGGTAGATCACCCTAGCCCTGGTAATCTACACACTACTGTTGACTATATATATATATATATATATATATATATATATATATATAAAGTGTGTGTCTACACACACACACACACAACACACTGCATGCACACCACAGGAAGACATATAGCATGGGTCAGATTAAGGAAGCATGCTGTTGACTATTCAGGTTAGCCAAACCTACTAACATGACCACGGACACTTACACTGAGGTTAGCACTCCTTCCTCTGTTTCTACTCGTTCTAGCAACACAGATTCTGGCCAAGCCAGACTTTTAGACACTGCCTGTGACACACTGATACCTTTTAAGCCCTGTGGGCCAACTTTTACTTCAAATCAGACAAGATGTATTACTATTAACTATTGTCATCAAACAGCTAAAGCCATGGACCACTATGTACCAAGTCTCATTTAAGGACTGCTCAAAGATAATATGTATCCAGTATTACTACTAGGATGTTTGTGATTGTGATTGGCATAATCAGATTTAAAATGTTTTAATTCAAAGCCAATACCAATAGATTCTACAAGATTACAAAAATGAAATTATAGCTGTTATTAATCCCTGGGATAATGACAAATATAAACCCTGCCAACTATGTATATGCCATTAAAAATATTTGACTCCTTTCTTATTAATTATAATGATCTCTCTTCCCTTCCAGTACAAGCCCCATTTATTGAGGTAGAAAATAATTGTGGCCAAATGGTCAAGGGCACCTTATCATGGACTTCCTCCTTGGTTTGCCAACCAATAATATACCTGTAAGGAAATATTATTTGGGCCAAGGCATGACTAAAATGTCAGAGACTACAATCAGACTGTAAATTGTGCCCTAACCTAACCTCACAATACCAACTTCAAAATTTACATAACGTACGGAAGCAGGCTCTTTAACAATTGCATTGCTGGCTGCCAACAGTAAACAATCACAGATTCTTGATGTTTCAGTAAAGACAATTCCTACAGAAACATATTTGATCCCATAGAGACATCTATTCACTCGCTACATGGCAGTTTCTCTATTGAAATTGATAACTACTTGCTTACAGCTATCACAAAATTTTCCAGGGCTAAAAAGAACACCATTAATAAGGACTTGGTGAATATTTAAGGGAAATTGCCCAATTTTACTCTTCTATCGGATCCTTAAAACACATACACACTCCAACTTATAGAAGATAGAGACAATAATGAGAAGCCTGGTAGCAAAAGTAATCCAGGAGGACATTTATTGGTATTAGTCATACCACCACCTCCCAAGAGGCCAGTCTAAGGCTATTAATGCCTTAGAAAAGTTTTCTCTAGAGTGGAAGCAGTGAAACGATGGTCCCCCATTGAAACACGGCAACATTGTGATAAACAGGAACAGAAATGGGCCAACTGATGACTAATTTTGAAATAACTTGGCACACCTGTGAGGATCCCATATGTAAGTGTCCCTTACTTCAGTATCTAATTTATTGCATGGCTACATAAACAACCTTTATTCAAGCTGCTGAGAGTACCTGAGAAATTATCCCTCACTTGTGGAAACATACCAATGCTATTTGCTGTTGGCAGTTGGCAGGAAAAACAAGCGACAATACACACCAATTTGAAGAAGGAGGAACATACTCTTGCCCACCAAAAGAAAAAAGCATGAAACTTTAGTCACAATACTACATAAGATGCAAATTAAACCACATACTGAGCTTGCCTCCACCATCATCACTTTGGTACACATAGCATAATACTTCTCCCTGGCCAAGCTACCCGATAAATCTCATTTATCAAGATAAGCCTATTCCTCTAACCATTGACATCCACCAACAATATCCAGAGGCTAATCTCATGAAGATATGTGGGCAATGGTGAGCAGAGCGCATAACCAATTTAGTTGATCCAGGTGCTGAATGCAAGGCAGATAACATGCAAGCTCGTTTGACTATGACATAATATGCTCCTCTTAACATTACCTGGAATTGCACTAAGCTACATAAGATTACTTTCATAGGAGCAAGAGATAGCAGAGGGAGCCTGGTGTGCCTGCAAAAGAATCAAATAGATTCCTCTGTCACAAGATTCTCTTTTATAATTTTCAAAATTTTATAACTTTAGAAAACATACATATGGTGGGTTGGTCACTGTGCAAGGGAATGTGTACTTGGCAATACTTTCAAATGACAAAACATGGCCATTCCTTTAGCTGAATATTTCTTTTTCTGTTATTATTTTCTAACTTTTAAGTTCAGGGGTACACATGCAGGTTTGTTACATAGGTAAACCCCGTGTCATGGTGGTTTGTTGTACACATTATTTCATCACCCAGGTATTAAGACTAGTACCCATTCGTTATTTTTCCTAATACTCTTCCTCCTCCCACCATTCACCCTCTGGTAGGCCTCAGTGTCTTCTGTTCCCCTCTATGTGTCCACGTGTTTTCTTCATTTACTTCCAACTTACAAGTGAGAACATACAATATTTATTTTTCTGTTCTCGTGTTAGTTTGCTAAGGATAATGGCCTCTAGCTCCATCCATGTTCCTGCAAAGGACATTATCTCATTCTTTTTTTATATCTCCATAATATTCCATGGTGTATATGTACCGTATTTTCTTTATTCAGTCTGTTATTAATGGGCATTTAGATTGATTCCATGTCTTTGTTATTAGGAATAGTGCTGTAATGAACGCATACGTGCATGTGTCTTTATGATAGAATGATTTATATTCCTTTGGGTATATATATTGCTGAGTTGAATGGTAGTTCTGTTTTTAGCTCTTTGAGGAATCTCCACACTGATTTCCACAATGACTGAACTAACTTACATTCCCACCAACGGTGTATAAGTGTTCCTTTTTCTCTGCAACCTGGCCAGCATCTGTTACTTTTTGACTTTTTAATAATAGCCATTCTGACTGGTGTGAGATGGTATCTTGTGGTTTTGATTAGCATTTCTCTAATCATCAGTGATGTTGATATGGTCTGACTCTGTGTCCCCAACCCAAATCTCATACTGAATTGTGATCCAAATTGTAATCCCCACATGTTGGGGGAGGGAACTCGTGGGGGGTGATTAGATAATGGGGACTGTTCCCCCATGCTGTTCTCATGATAGCGAGCAAGTTCTCACAAGGTCTGATGGTTTTAGAAGGGGCTTTTTCCTGCTTTGCTCTGCACTTTTCCTTCCTGCTTCCATGTGAAGAAGACGTGTTTGCATTCCCTTCCACCATGATTGCAAGTTTCCGGAGGCCTCCCCAACCCTGCAGAACTGCGACTCAATTACATCTTTTCTCTTTGCATATTACCCAGTCTTGGGTATTTCTTCACAGCAGCGTGAGAATGGACTAATAACAGATGATGAAATTTTTTTTCATATGCTTGTTTGTGGCATATATGTCTTCTTTTGAAAAGTGTCTGTTCACGTCCTTTGCCCTTTTAAAAATTACTTTAAAAATGAATTGATTCTTTCTTGTAAATTTGTTTAAATGCCTTATAGATGCTGAATACTAGAACTTTGTCAGATGCATAGTTCACAAAATATTTATCCCATTCTACAGGTTGTCTGTTCACTCTGTTGATGGTTTCTTTTGCTGTCCAGAAGCTCTTTAATCAAATCCCATTTGTCGATTTTTGGGTTTGTAGCAATTGCTTTTGGCATCTTTGTCATGAAATCTTTGCCTGTTCCTGTGTCAAGAACATTATTGCCTAGGTTGTCTTCCAGGATTTTTACCATTTTGGGTTTTACATTTAAGGTCTTGAATCCATCTTGAGATAATTTCTGTATACGGTGTAAGGAAGTGGTCCAGTTTCAGTCTTCTGCATATGGCTAGGCAGTTATCCCAGTACTACTTATTGAATAAGGAGTCCTTTCTCTCTTGTTTATTTTTGTCCATTTTGTTGAAGATCAGATGGTTGTAGATGTGTAACCTTATTTCTGGGCTCTCTGTTTTATTGATCTGTGTGTCTGCTTTTGTGCCAAGACCATGCTGTTTTGGTTAGTATAGCCCTGAAGTATAGTATGAAGACAGTTAATATGATGCCACCAGCATTGTTATTTTTGCTTAGGATTGCCTTGGCTATTTGGGCTTTTTTTTGGTTCCATATGAATTTTAAAATAGTATTTTTCTAGTTCTGTGAAGAATGTCATTAGTAGTTTGACAGAAATAGCATTGAATCTATAACTGACTTTGGGCAGTATGGCCATTTTAATGATATTGATTTTTCCTATCCATGAGTATTGAATATTTTCACATTTGTTTGTATCATCTCTGATTTCTCTGAGTAGTTTTGTATTTCTCATTGTAGAGATCTTTCACTTCCCTGATTAGCTGTATTCTTAGGTATTTTATTCTTTTTGTGGTAATTGTGAATGGTATTGCATTCCTGAAATGGCTCTTGGCTTGACTGTTATTGGTATATAGGAATGCTACTGATTTTTTACGTTTATTTTGTATCCCAAGACTTTGCTGAAGTTGTTTATGAGCTTAAGGAGCTTTTGGGGTGAGACTATGGGGTTTTGTAGATATCATGTTGTCTACAAATAGGGATAGTTTGACTTCCTCTCTTCCTATTTGGATATCACTTATTTCCTTCTCTTGCCTGATTGCTCTGGCTAGGAATTCCAATACTATGTTGAATAGGAGTAGTGAGAGAGGGTATTTTTGCCTGGTGTTGGTTTTCAAAGGGAATGCTTCCAGCTTTTACCCATTCAGTATAATATTTGTTGTGGGTTTGTCATAGATGGCTCTTATTATTTTGAGGTGTGTTCCCTCACTACCTAGTTTATTGAGAGTTTTTGACATGAAGGGGTATTGAATCTTATTGAAAGCCTTTTCTGCATCTGTTGAGATGATCGTGTGGTTTTTGTATTTAGTTCTGTTTATGTGATCAGTTACATTGATTGATTTGTGTATGCTGAACCAACCTCGCATCCCAGGGATAAAGCCTACTTGATTGTGGTGCGTAAGCTTTTTGATGTGCTGTTGGATTCAATTTGCCAGGATTTTTTTTTTTTTTTTTTTTTTTTTTTTTTTTTTTTTTTGAGATGGAGTCTCACTGTCTCCCAGGCTGGAGTGCAGTGGCACAATCTCGGCTCAGTGCAACCTCCACCTCCTGGGTTCAAGTGATTCTCCTGCCTCAGCCTCCCAAGAAGCTGTACTACAGGCATGCACCACCACACCTGGCTAATTTTTTTTTTTTTTTAATTTCTTTAGTAGAGACGGGATTTCACCATGTTGGTCAGGTTGGTCTTGAACACTTCACCTCAAATGATCCACCTACCCTGGCCTCCCAAAATGTTGGGATTATAGGCGTGAAGCACTGTGCCTGGCCTCCACTATTTTCTTAAGGATTTTTGCATGATGTTCATCAAGGATAGCGGCATGAAGTTTTCCTTTTTTGTTGTGTGTCTCCAAGGTTTTGTTATCAGCATGATGCTGGCCTCCTAACTTTTTGGGGATCGTTTCAGTAGGAATGGTACCAGCTCATCCATTTCCCTGGAAGTCACTGGGGGCCAAGAACAAGCCCCAGTGTGTGGTAGCCCCATGCAGGGTTTCCAGATTATTCCCTTCATCCACTCTCAGTGCCTTCCCCTGGAAGATCTGTTAGGAGTGTGCCAGTTGTCTCAGTCCCTTGGTGGCAGCTCTCCACCTGGCTGCATCTAGTCCAAGATTCCTCTTGTTTAACCCTGAAAAATATTACTTGCACTTAGGTTTTACGCAACTTTCCAGATATTTGTTCAGCAACTGAACCCTCAAGTACTTTTCTTCACGAACTGTACAACTCTCCAATGCTGCAAACAGGCTCACATACATGCAATCTCTCTCACATTTACTTACTCACAAACCATGCTCACACACTCACATGATTATGCTCACATTTACTCTCACACACAAATATGCTCATATAATCACTCACACATGAGCTAACTCAAAAATTTATTTCCACACATACTCATGTCCACATGCAGACACTCATTCACTTATACATGCATATTAATACACTCACAGAAACATGCTCACATATTCACTCAAACATGCTTATGTATAGCAAGAAGCTCACACATTCATACACTCACATGCACACCCTCATCATCCCTCACACAAATACACTCACACAGATGACCGTGATTACACATGAACTTACACAAATATGCTAACATTAATGCACATGGTCATAAATTTTGCTTATAAACATGAACACTCAGGCTGGGCATGGTGGCTCATGCCTATAATCTCAGCACTTTGGGAGGCTGAGGCGGGCGGATCACCTGAGGTCAGGAGTTTGAGACCAGCCTGACCAACATGGAGAAACCCTGTCTCTACTAAAAATACAAAATTAGCCGGGCGTGGTGGCTCATGCTTGTAATCCCAGCTAATTGGGAGGCTGAGGCAGGGGAATCGCTTGAACCCGGGAGGTGGAGGTTGCAGTGAGCCAAGATCGCGTCATTGCACTCCAGCCTGGGCAACAAGAGTGAAATTCCATCAAAAACAAAAACAAAACAAAACAAAAAACAAGAACACACAAGCATTTACCTAATCACACAAATGTAATAAACACTGACATATGAACTAGCTTGCATTTTCACTCATATATGGGGAGATGCTCAAACATTCACTGTCACCAACATGCTTACGCTCATGTACACACATATTTACTCACACACATGCTCACAAATTCACAGAAACATAAGTATACTTGATATTGTTTGGATATTTGTCCCTGCCCAAACCTTCTGGAGATAGGGTGTGGTGGGAGGTGTTTGGGTCATGGAGGTGGATACCTCCATGGAACCCCATAGGTTGGTGCTGTTCTCACCATAGTGAGTGAGTTCTTATAAGATCTGGTCATTTAAAAGTGTGTGACAACTCCTCTCTTCTCTTTTGTTCCTGCTTTGGCCGTGTGACATGTCTGCTCCCACTTCACCTTCTGCCATGAGTAAAAGCTTCCTGAGGCCGGCCCAGAAGCCAAACAAATGTTGGCATAACACTGTAAAGCCTGAAAGACCATGAGCCAATTAAGCATCTTTATAGATTGCCCACCCTCAGGTATTTCTTTATAGCAATATAAGAATGGCATAATACAATAATGAAATGTACATGCTAAATATGATAATGCTAAATACATATATGAAAACGCTAAATCAGTCACATGCCAAGTATGTTCATATACATGAAGTCATTCACACACATTCTGTCACACACATCAACACACCCACAATTTTTCACACACTCACATTTATTATCACACAATTTTCATACACACATTCGCTCTCCCATTAACATGCTCACATATACAAACATGTTCACTATTTACTCACACATGTACTAACACATATGAAGATGCTAAAGAATTCACTCAGATATAAACAGGCTCATATACATGCACATGCTCACACATTCACTGACACAGATGAACATGCTCACAATGTTCTTCACACATATCACTCATATTTGCTTCTGTGCACATACTCATATTCACTTATACACACACACATTAACCTGCTCACAGAAACATATTCATGTGTTACTCACACATGCATTTACTCATATATTATCATGCTATTACACGTGTTTGATCACCCATTAACTCACACATGAACATCTTTGCACATCTCACACAGGCACACTTAATTCCTCACATACATGAATATGCTTATACATTCACCCACATATTGACACTCTCAAATAAGGTCATGCTCACACATTTATTCACTCTTAACATTACACAAATTTGCTCACTCACATAGATACACTCACATGCTGGTGCTCACATTCACATAGTTGTACATTAGCACACATATGAACTTGCTCACACATACAATTATATTCACATATACAAACATACTCATTCACTCACTGGAGAACCTGATCCTGCACATGAATGTGCTCACACATTCACTCACAGAAATAATCTTCACATATTACACACTTACACTTTCACTTTCACACAGGTAAGTTCACTCATACAGTCAAACATACTCAAAAACTAACTCCCACACAGACACAATATGTTCATATGTTCACTTATAGTGTGAACATGCTTACACACACATGCATACTCAGTGATGCTCATATAAGAGATGCTCACACATTTTTTCACTCAACCAAACTGGCTCACACATTAGCTCATTCACATGAACATGGTTACAATTTCACTCATACAGAAAATACTCATATATGGTCACATGTACACACATACTCTTCCACACAGGCACATAAACATACATAAACAGGGGCATGCTCACACATTCACTTGCAAACACACACACATATACTTGCAAACAAACACACACACATATATACTCACAGAAATATATTCTTCCATTAGGAAGCCCACACAAACGAACCCACTTGCACATACATTCACACACAAAAATTGCTCAAACATCTATTCACTCACACAAGTTGGATTATAGATCCTCTCATTCACGTGAACATTCTTAAAAATTTACTCAAAGACATACTTATATATGCTCACATGCACATAAAATTCATTCACACATGCAAATTAACACACAAACAGGGACACAAACATTCACTTGCAAATAAACATTCACACTAATCACACACATGAATGCGCACATATACGCACAAGTACATGGTCATGTTTTTACTCACAACTTTATTCACACATTGATAACTTCACACAAACATGAATACTTTTACATCTTTATACACGTTTATACATGAACATTCAGTTAAACACACAAATATGCTCACGCTAACGCATTCATACATGAACAGTCTCACACATGGACATGCCCACATACATACATACTCATGCATTACTCACATAATCATGCTCAGAATTTTACTCACACTGGTGGATACATTCATGCACTCACACACACATATGCTTATTTATTCACTCAAATATACTCATCAATGTGGTTACACACATGAAATGCTCACACTTTCACTCACCCATTTATGCTCTAAGTTATTCAAACATTCACTCACACATATCAACACTGAAACATTTACTCACATGCAAGAACATACTTGAATTTGTGCTCACACATAAACTCACATATTACTTCTCAAACACAAACATGTTTTAAAATTCACACACATAGACACCCTCACATATAACTTACATATATTTACACATTCACACACATTCATATACTAAATATAAAACCTATTTTTCTATTTGCACAAATATGTATGTGTATTCAAATACACAAATTCAAGAATTTACTCAGAGATTTCTTTATACATGCAGACACAGATTCAGTCACTCACATTAACACACAATTCACTCACTCAAAAGAGCATAGTGACAAATTAACTCAGTCACACTCACATATATGTCTACAATCTCACACATTCTTTCATTCGCACAAACATGGGCCAGGCAAGGTGGCTCATGCCTATAATCCCAGCACTTTGGGAGGCCGAGGTGGGTGGATCACTTGAGGTCAGGAGTTCAAGACCAGCCTGGCCAACACAGTGAAACCCCATCTCTACTAAAAATACAAAAATTAGTGGGGCATGGTGGCAGGCACCTGTAATCCCAGCAACTTGGGAGGCTGAGGCTGAAGAATTGCTTGAATCCAGGAGGTGGAGGTTGCAGTGAGCAGACAGATTGCTCCACTGCACTCCAGCCTGAGTGACAGAGTGAGACTTCGTCTCAAAACAAACAAACAAACAACAATAAAGAACAACAACAACAAAAACCCAAATATGCTCATTCACTCACTCACATGAATGTGCTCACAAAATCACACACACCAGACAGACTCATTCTCACTTATACGTGCATACTCACACATTTAGTTACCCCAAATTATATAACCACAAAAGGAATATTTTCAGGTGCTCACTGCCCCTGAATATGCTCATGCTTACATAAAAGGTCACACATTCACTTACATAAATACACTCACACATTAAAGTTTACAGATGGACTTGCTTTGCTCATGACATGCTCATACATTCACTAACATATATAGACACAAACTTTCATGTGCACACATTCACACAAACTTGCTCACACTTTCATTCTTTCACATGGACATACCTACAAACTTACACACAGGACCCACTCATATATGCTCACATTTACTCACTCATGCTTTCTTTCACACATGTATGTAAACATAAACAGGGACACGCTAACACATTCAATCACACACACGTTTATAAAATTAAATCACATTTATAATATATAGATACCTTTACATATAATTATTTACAATCTCCTGCCTAATCATATTCCCATAATTATATATTCACATATAGATTCTCATTATTTAGTTACACACACTTATGCTCACATGTGAACATGCTCACAAATACACTAAAACACAAATTTATGCTCTCATATATAGATATGCTCACACATTCAGTAACATGATCATGTTAAATTTTCACACATGTAGAACACTCACATACACTATCTCCAAGACATATACACTCATGCATATGAACATGCTCACAAGTTCATTCATATGTAAGACACACTTGTATAGCTCACCTGAACACTTTTATGCATCCCTTCACTCATGCATTAGCACACATAAAAACAGGGACCTGCTCACACACTAACTGATTCACATGTGTATTCTCACAAATTCATACCTATAGAGACACAATTATATATGCTATGTGCTCACACTCACCCATACAATTAAACAGGCACATTAACACATTCATGAATAATAATCTGCTTACCTATCACTCTCACACAAACATGCTTACACTCACAATGATCTCAAACATTCACTCACAGAGATACACTTCACACTTACATTTAACTCACACAATATACTCACACATTAAAAAGCTCACACAAATGAATATGACACACATTCACTTATTAACACAAACATGCTAGCGCCTATGTCCATGCTCACAAATTCACAATACACTTTAACAAACCCATTGACTTCAACACTCAGATATTGTTACCCTAGCACAATCTAAGACATTACAAATTCACATATTTACTCTCACATGCTTACATACATATGCTTACATGCGTACATATACATGCTTAGATATATGCACATGCTCATACATTCACTCATATTAACATGTTTAATATTCACTCAATCAAATGAACATAACAAAAAATTACACATATAGACACATGCATACATTCACACTACATATAGACACATGCATACATTCACACTTACATGATCACACACTTACTTACGCAAACATGCTCATACTGTCACACACTTACATGAGCATGATCACATATTCGCTCATATGAACATGCTCACAAATGTACTCAAATAAATAGACATATTGGATACACTCACATACACCAATAAATTAACATCATACAATCCTTCTCATTCATTTAATCACATAACATGTGCACAATGTCACTTACACAGACACACACATTCAGTTACATGCTCAGTCACTTATTTACATAAATAGACTCATACTTTCACACACTTATGTGTGCATGATCACATATTCATACTCATATAAACATGCTCACAAATGTACTCAAACACATAGACACATTAGATACACTCACATGCACACAGCAATAAATTAACTACATACAGTCATGCTTAAACATTCACTCAATCACATAGCATTTGCACAAATTCAGTTACACAGGGACTCAAATAGATGTACTCGGATGCTCCCACTTTCACTTTCACATGGACATTAACACTGTCATAATCAGGAACATGCACACATGGGCACACACAAACATGCTGACAGCCACATGACACACATTCACTCACAGAAAAAGTACACACAGATAACCTCACACACTCACATTTCACTCACAGAAATATACTGACGTGGTAACACAAGTATACTCACAGGTTATAAGTGCACCTGATAAACATTCAGTCACTCACATGACCATGCTAACATCCATGCTCTTGGTCACAAATTCAAGCATATTATTTGAACACACAAAAACATTAACTTCAACCCTCAATCAAATATCATCACACTCACCTCTCACATGTATAAGTTCATATATTCACTCTCAAATATGCCTACTCATATTCACACGCTCACACATTCACTGACACAAACCTATTCACACCTCACTCATTCACATGAGCATTATCACATATTCACTGACACATATGCTTCATCAGAAAATGACACACACAAGAACCACTCATTAGATTTATATACACATAATCACACATTCACTTACACTTGTAAAATATCATTGACATAGAGGAACTTGCTCCTATGTTCACTGGCACATGAACATTGTCATACTCACCAAGAAGCTCACAAATTCACTCAAAACATGTAAAACACTTACATTTACCAACACACATGTCCTCTCACATTCCTTTACATAACTAAGTGTATATCAACATAAACACATATATGTAACAAGATTACACCAAAGACCACTTACACACTCACTACTCACAAACATGCAAACATTCACTTGCTTACAAATTTAATCATACGATGAGCATAGACAAATATTTAATGAAATATGAATTCACATACAAACGCTTTCACCCATGAATAGTACCACACATATACTCTCATACATATTTATGCTCACATACATACAAAATCTCATTCATTCATTCATTCATTCACTCACTCACCAAAAAAGCTCACTCATTGAATCACACAAATATGAATTTCAAAAATTTCACTCATGTACCTATATACATTTAAATATACTCACAAAACATTGACATGCTCTTTCACACAAATATGCTTAAATGATTTCTCAATCACATAAGCATGCTTACAAAATTTATTCATATAGGGACTCAAATATATATCCTCAGGTGCTCCCCATACCTTTTCATCTATACATGCATATTAACCTTCTTAGAATAAGGAACACGTCCACATACACGCTTGCACATGGACATGCCCCCATCCACCACAAAGCGGAAACATGCATTCACACACAGATATACTCACATGAACTTTAGCTCATATGGTTACCTTACCCTCACACAAGAATTCCCAAGCTGAGTGAGGGTAAAATGGCCAACTAGATGCAGCCATGTGGAACAGCTCTCACTGAGGAACCTAGAAGACTCGTGTGCTCCTAACAGATCTTCAGAGAGAAGGCAACAACAGTGGACAGAGGGAAGACACAGAAGCTGGGGTGAAGGGGGAGAAAGTTGGGAATCCTGCACGGGGCTACTGCACATCAGGACTTGTTCCTGGCCCCCAGCGCCTCCAGGGGAATGGATGAGTTGAACTGGCAAGGAGAAACCCACTCTTGCCATGGGCCTCTGGAACCCTGGCAGGAGGAGACCCTTCGACTACCACAGACACTTGAGTTGGCAGGGAAAGTTGCTTACAGAAGAGGTAGGGGCAGCAAGCCAGCTGATGTGGAGCCCAGAGTGTCTGTTGTGGGAGCATCTGAAGTGGAGAACCACTGTCCCAGTGGAGCCAGGGACAACCATCCCCCTAGGCTTGACTTGCTCCCATAGGAGACTTTAGGCCAGGGGAACTGTTGAACTTGAACTCTGCAGGGCAGTCTTGCCCCTCAGACAGGGCTGGGCTGACCTGAGCATCCCTTGGTTTCCTGGCCTCTCCTAGGGGCCCAGACTGGCCATGCCTGCTTGTGGAGCAGTCATGGGTGCCCTGGGGGCCCACACCATAGCTTCTGCACTGGCAGACCGTGCCTGACTGGTGGAGAGCTCCAGCAGGCTGGTTCCAATGGCCACACACCAGCCTGCATGCTCCCTTCCTATACTGCTATTTTCCCCAGGCCCACGGCAACTCCCCACATTGCTTTGCTGATGTGTGTCTGCACGGGCTGGTTTTGCTTTCTTGCCCTGCCAGCACACAGGAGTCTAGTTCACTCCCACTCCCCTCGCTGACCACCATTGTAGATGGAGTCTTGGCGGGCATAGAACCAGCCAGCACCATCTTCATCAGCTCCCCATCCTTGTGCTAACACTATGCAGAGAACAGCAGATCCTTCCCCACTCTGAGTGAACACTCCTGCTTGTGGGGCACAGAAAAGGCACCCAAACCTGTACCCCCCAGCACCCTGCCCCTGAGCCAACACCACCTTCAGCACAACCACGCACCCCACCAGCCGCATTGACTTCACCACTGTGGTGAGCACCCTCAGGGAGGTGGGCACCCTGGCACTTGCTAGCAATCTGCCACAGCTGCTGCTATGAGGATGGATCCTGCTATTACCACACTATGAAGCATTTTGGCTAACATCACCCATCTGAGTGTAGTGACCAGCAGTCCAGGAGCACCTTGGCCACCCTAGTGCAGTAGATTCCTAACCTTGAGGAGCCAGAGAACAAGGTCGAGGCCCAACACAAGTCCCCCAGAATTACAGCATGTAGTTTAGGAGTTGGTTGGCTGAATGATGGCCCCCTAAAATATTCCAGAAATGATGCCAGTTGGCTAAATCCACCTTATACCACAATCAAACCCTCAAAGTCGTCAAACAGGATAAAAGAAAAAAAATCCAAAGTTCAGTAACTTCAAAAACTGAAGGTAGACAAGCCCATAAATATGAAAAAGAATCAGCACAAGAACTCTGACAATTCAAAAAGCCAGAATGCCTTCTTTTTTCCAAATGACCACATAAAACTCTCCAGCAGAGGTTCTGAAATGGGCTGAAATTACAGAAATAGAATTCAGAATATGGATAGGAATGAAGATTATTAAGATGCAGGAGAACATTGAAACCCAATACAAGAAAGCTAAGAATCATGACAAAACAATGCAGGAGCTAACAGACAAAATGCCAGTATATAAAAGAACATAACCAACCTGATAGATCTGAAAAACACACCACAGGACTCTCATAATGCCATTGCAAGTATTAATAGTAGAATAGAGCAAGCTGAGAAAAGAATCTCAGAACCTGAAGACTGGTTTACTGAAATAAGAAAGTCATACAAGAACAGAGAAAAAAGAATGAAAAGAAACAAACAAAACCTCTGTGAAACATAGGAATATATAAAGAGACAAAATCTATGACTCATTATTGTCCCTGAAAGAGGTAGGGAGGATGAAACTAACTTGGAAAACATATTTCAGGATATCAAGCAGGAGAACCTTCCCAACCTAACTAGAGTGGCCAACATCCAAATTCTGGAAATTGTGAGAACCCCCACGAAACACTTCCCAAGCAGATGTTCCCCAAGATAGATAATCATCAGATTTTCCAAGGTTGAAATGAAAAAAAAAAATGTTAAGGGCAGCTAGAGAGAAAGGACAAGTCACCTACAAAGGGAAGCCCATCAGACTAACAGCAGACCTCTCAGCTGAAACCCCACAAGTCAGAAGAGCTGAAACCCTATAAGTCAGACCTACTTTACAAGAGCTCCAGAAGGAAGTACTAAATATGGAAAGGAAAGACCATTACCAGCCACTACAGAAACACACTGAAGTACACAGACCAGTGATGCTATAAAGCAACCACATAAACAAGTGTGTAAGACAACCAGCTAACATCATGATGACAGGATCAAATCCACACATTTCAATACTAACCTTGAATGTAAGCAGGATAAATGTTCCAATTAAAAGGTACACAGTGGCAAGCTGGATAAAAAACCAAGACCTGTTGGTATACTGTCTTCAAAGGATCCATCTCACATGCTGTGACACACATAGGCTCAAAATAAAGGAATGGAGAAAAATCTATGAAGCAAATGGAAAACATAAAATAAAACAGGGTTGCAATCCTAGTTAAAAACGAAGCAGACTTTAAACCATCAAAGATAAAAGAAGGACATTACATAATGGTAAAGAATTCAATTCAATGAGAAGAGTTAACTATCCCAAATATATATGCCCCCAACACAGGAGCACCCACATTCATAAAGCAAGTTCTTAGAAACTTTCAAAGAGACTTAAACTCCCACACAATAGTAGCGGGAGACTTTGACAGCCCACTGACGATATTAGACAGATCACTGAGACAGAAAATTAAGAAAACTATTCAGACATAAACTCTGCACTGGATTAAGTGGACCTGATAGACATCTGCAGAACTCTCCACCCAAAAGCAAAAGTATATCCATTCTGCTCATCACCACATGACACATACTCTAAAATCAATCACATAATCAGACATAAAACACTCCTCAGCAAATGTAAAAGAACTGAAATAATAACAAACAGTCTCTTGGACCAGAGCCCAATCAAATTAGAAATCAATACTAAGAAATTCACTGAAAACCATACAATTACATGGAAATTGAATAACCTGCTCCTGAATGACTTTTGGGTAAATAATGAAATTAAGGTAGAAATCAAGAAGTTCTTTGAAACTAATGAGAACAAAGATATGATATACCAGAATCTCTGAGACACAGCTAAGGCAGTGTTAAGAAGGAAATTTATAGAACTAAATGCCCACCTCAAAAAGTTAGAAAGGTCTTAGGTTAACAACCTAACACCACAACTAAAAGAACTAGAGAACCAAGAGCAAGCCAAACACAAAGCTACCAGAAGACAAGAAATAATCAAAATCAGAGCTGAAGTGAAGGAGATTGAGATGAAAAAAACCATTCAAAAGATCAACGAATTCAGGAGCTAGTTTAAAAAAATAATAATAAAATAGACTGCTAGCTAGAAAAATAAAGGAGAAAGAGAGAAGATACAAATAAATACAATGAGAAATGACAAGGGGGATGTTACCACTTAACCCACAGAAATACAAACAACCATCAGAGAATATTATAAACATCACTGTGCACATAAACTAGAAAATCAAGAAGAAATCGATAAACTCCTGGACACATACACCCTTCCAAGACTAAGGAAGAAATTTAATCACTGAACAGACCAATAATGAGCTCTGTAAAATTGAATCAGTAATAAATAGTCTACCATCCAAAAAAAGCCCAGGACCAGATGGATTCACAGCTGAATTCTATCAGATGTACAAAGATGAGCTGTTACCCTTCCTGCTGAAAGTATTTCAAAAAAATTGAGGAGGAGGGACTCCTCCTAAATCATTCTATGAGGCTGGCATCATGCTAATATCAAAACCTGGCAGAGACACACAAAAAAATAAGAATTCTTGCCAATGTCCTTAATGAACATCAATGCAAAAATCCTCAAGAAAATACTGGCAAACCGAATCCAGCAGTACATTAAAAAGCTTACCCTCCACTATCAAGTAGGCTTTATGCCTCAGATACAAAGTTGGTTCAACGTAAGCAAGCCAATCAATGTGATTCATCACCTAAACAGAACAAAAAACAAAAGCCACATGATTATCTCAATAGATGCATAAAAGGCTTTCAATAAAATTCAATACCCCTTCATGTTAAAAAGTCTCAATAACCTAGGTATTGAGGGAACATACTTTAAAACAATAAGAACCATCTATGACAATTCTACAATCAATTTTATAATGAATGGGCAAAAGCTGGAAGCATTCCCCTTGAAAACCAACACAATACAAGAATTCCCTCTCTTATCACTCCTATTCAACATAATATTGAAAGTCCTGGCCATGGCAATCAGGAAGAAAAGAAATAAAGTGCATCCAAAAGGGAAGGGAGAAAGTCAAACTATTCCTCAGCCCCAAAGCTCCTTAAGCTAATTTAACAACTTTAGCAAAGTCTCAGCCTACAACGTCAATATGCAAAAGTCACTAGCATTCCTATACACCAACAACAGTCAAGCCTAGAACCAAAACAGGAATGCAATTCCATGCACAATTGCCACAAAAAGAATAAAATACCTAGGAATACAGCTCACCAGGGGGGTGAAAGTTCTTTACAATGAGAAATACAAAATACTGCTCAAATAAATCAGAGATGACACAAACAAATGAAAAAAATTCCAAGCTTATGGATAGGAAGACTCAATATGATTAAAATAGCCATCCTGCCCAAAGCAATTTATAGAATTAATGCTGTGTCTATTAAACTACCATTGACTTTTTTGCAGAATTAGAAAAAACTATTTTAAAATTCATATGGAACCAAAACAAGACCCCAAATAGCCAAGGCAAGCCTAAGCAAAAAGAACAAAGCTGGAGTCATCACATTAACTTCAAACTGCACTACAGGACTACAGTAACCAAAACAGCATGATACTGGACAGAAACAGATGTATAGAACAATGGAACAGAACAGAGAACCCAGAAATAAGGCCACACACCTACAACCATCTGATCTTCAACAAACCTGATAAAAATAAGCAATGGGGGAAGAATTCCCTATTCAATAAATAGTGCCGGGATAACTGGCTAGCCATATGCAGAAGATTGAAACTGAACCGCTTCCATATACCATATATAAAAATTAACTCAAGATCGATTGAATAATTACATATAAAACCGAAAACAGGCCAGGTGCAGTGGCTCTTGCCTGTAATCCCAGCCCTTTGGGAGGCCAAGGTGGGTGGATCACTTGGGGCCAGGAGTTTGAGACCAGCCTGGTCAAAATGTCAAAACCCTATCTCTACTAAAAATACAAAAATTAGCCAGGTGTGGTGGCGCATGCCTGTAAACCCAGCTACTCAGGAGGCTGAGGCATGAGAACCACTTAAATCCAGGAGGTGGAGGTTGCAGTGAGCCAAGATTGTGCCACTGCACTCCAACCTGGGCAACAGAGTGAGACTCTGTCTCAACAAAACAAGAACCCAAAACAGCAGAAACCCTGGAAGACAACCTAGGCAATACCATTCTGGATGTATGAGTAGGCAAATGTTTCAGATGAAAACACCAAAAGCAATTGCAACAAAAGCAAAAATTGACAAGTGGGATCTAATTCAACTAAAGAGCTTCTGCCCAGCAAAGGAAACTATCAACAAAGTGGACAGACAACCTAAAGAGTGGGAGAAATGTTTGCAAACTATGCATCTTACAAAGTCTAATATCCAGCACCTATAAGGAACTTAACAAATTTACAAGAATAAAACAAACAACCTCATTAAAAAGTGGACAAAGGGCATGAACAGACCCTTTTTAAAAGAAGACATACATGCAACCAACAAACATATGGAAAAAAGCTCAACATCACTGATCATTAGAGAAATGCAAATCAAAACCACAATGGGATACCATGTCACATCAGCCAGAATGGCTATTGTTAAAGTCAAAAAATAACAGATGCTGGCGAGGTTGCAGTGAAAAAGTCATGTTTATACACTGTTGGTGGGAGTGTAAATTTGTCCAACCATTTTAGAAGACATTGTCATGATTCTTCAAAGATGTAAAAACAGAAGTACCAGTTGACCCAGTAATCTCATTCCTGGGTATATATCCAAAGGAATACAAATCGTTCTGTTATAAAGACACATTTACGCCTATGTTCATCGCAGCACTATTCACAATAGCAAGATAAAGAATTAACCTAAATGCTTATCAATGGTAGACTGGATAAGAAAATGTGGTACATAAACACCATGCAACACTATGCAACCATAAAAAGGAACAAGATCATGTCCTTTGCAGAAACATGGATGGAACTCGGGGCTATTATTTTTAGCAAACTAATGCAGGAACAGAAAACCAAATACCACATGTTCTCACTTATCAGCTGGAGCTAAATGATGAGAACACATGGACACATAGCGGGGAACAACACACACTGAAGTCTATCAGATGGTGGAGGGTGGGAGGAGCAGGAGGATCAGGAAAAATAACTAATGGATAGAAAGCTTAATACCTGGGTGATGAAATAATCTGTACAACGAACCCCCATGACACAAGTTTACCTATATAACAAACCTGCACATGTAACCCTGAACTTAAAAGCTAAGGAAAAAAGAATTCTCACAAGCTTATACAAGTGAACACAGTACACATTCACTGCCTCACACAAACATATCAACATTCATGCATATGCTCACAAATTTTAGGCATACAATTGAACACATTTACTTCAACACTCAAATATTGTCACACTAATAGACTCAGATGTAGAGGTTTGAGTATTCAATGTCATGAATGACATGCTCACATATATGGACACATTTATAATTCACTCACTGAAGATACATACTGACCAAAGCACTCCCATACTTAGATATACACACATATATTCTCACCACGCACATACACATTCACTCAGTGATGCAAATATTCTCCTGTATTTACTCACGTTTACTTGATAAGAATTTCAGTCACACACCAAACACACTCATTAGATTTATATACATACAATTACACATTAACTTACACATGCAAATTATCATTGTTCTGCCCTGCACGCTTTCACGTGAGCATTACCATGCATGCATATGCATGAATATGATCACAAATTTGCTGAGACAAGTCACACTCATTACATTTATATGTACAGAATCACAAATTCACTACCCATGCAATGTACTGTACATTCACTTGCACACAAACTTGCTTAAACAGTCCAGGTTGATCACAGATTTATTTAACACATAAAAACACATTCACTTACTCATATTCTCATGCGTAAACTTACTCAAGTATATTCACACATTAACAAGACACATTTGCTCATTACTCATTACATGTGAACATCTGTCGTGCATGTACATACTTACAAAAGCCCTCATACAGATGATTATGCAGTTACTCACTTTAAACACACATATTTACACAGCAAAACACTATCACCTATCCACAGTTCCACACATACATTGTCACACACAGACATGCTCACATACATACATACACTCACACATTTACTCACTAATGAAACATATGCACACACCCACTCTCACTCAAACATGCTCACAAATTCACTTAGATACATAGATACAGATATATGGACATGCACGCCCTGACACATTTAGTCTTTCATACAAACAAGCTCTAATGTTCACTCAATTACATGAGCATACTCACAAAGTCACTGACATAGGGACACCAGTATAAAAACTCGGGGGCGGAGCAAGATGGCCGAATAGGAACAGCTCCAGTCTCCAACTCCCAGCATGAGCGACACAGAAGACCGGTGATTTCTGCATTTTCAACTGAGGTACTGGGTTCATCTCACTGGGGAGTGCCGGACGATCGGTACTGGTCAGCTGCTGCAGCCCGACCAGCGAGAGCTGAAGCAGGGCGAGGCATTGCCTCACCTGGGAAGCGCAAGGGGGAAGGGAATCCCTTTTCCTAGCCAGGGGAACTGAGACACAAAACACCTGGAAAATCAGGTAACTCCCACCCCAATACTGTGCTTTAAGCAAACAGGCACACCAGGAGATCATATCCCACACCTGGCCGGGAGGGTCCCACACCCACGGAGCCTCCCTCATTGCTAGCACAGCAGTCTGTGATCTACTGGCAAGGCAGCAGCGAGGCTGGGGGAGGGGCGCCCGCCATTGCTGAGGCTTAAGTAGGTAAACAAAGCTGCTGGGAAGCTCGAACTGGGTGGAGCTCACAGCAGCTCAAGGAAACCTGCCTGTCTCTGTAGACTCCACCTCTGGGGACAGGGCACAGCAAACAATAACAAACGCAGCCGAAACCTCTGCAGACGCAAACGACTCTGTCTGACAGCTTTGAAGAGAGCAGTGGATCTCCCAACACGGAGGTTGAGATCTGAGAAGGGACAGACTCCCTGCTCAAGTGGGTCCCTGACCCCTGAGTAGCCTAACTGGGAGACATCCCCCACTAGGGGCAGTCTGACACCCCACACCTCACAGGGTGGAGTTCACCCCTGAGAGGAAGCTTCCAAAGCAAGAATCAGACAGGTACACCCGCTGTTCAGAAATATTCTATCTTCTGCAGCCTCTGCTGCTGATACCCAGGCAAACAGGGTCTGGAGTGGACCTCAAGCAATCTCCAACAGACCTACAGCTGAGGGTCCTGACTGTTAGAAGGAAAACTATCAAACAGGAAGGACACCTACACCAAAACCCCATCAGTACATCACCATCATCAAAGACCAGAGGCAGATAAAACCACAAAGATGGGGAAAAAGCAGGGCAGAAAAGCTGGAAATTCAAAAAATAAGAGCGCATCTCCCCTGGCAAAGGAGCGCAGCTCGTCGCCAGCAACGGATCAAAGCTGGACGGAGAATGACTTTAATGAGATGAGAGAAGAAGGCTTCAGTCCATCAAATTTCTCAGAGCTAAAGGAGGAATTACGTACCCAGCGCAAAGAAACTAAAAATCTTGAAAAAAAAGTGGAAGAATTGATGGCTAGAGTAATTAATGCAGAGAAGGTCATAAACGAAATGAAAGAGATGAAAACCATAACACGAGAAATACGTGACAAATGCACAAGCTTCAATAACCTACTCGATCAACTGGAAGAAAGAGTATCAGCGATTGAGGATCAAATGAATGAAATGAAGCGAGAAGAGAAACCAAAAGAAAAAAGAAGAAAAAGAAATGAACAAAGCCTGCAAGAAGTATGGGATTATGTAAAAAGACCAAATCTACGTCTGATTGGGGTGCCTGAAAGTGAGGGGGAAAATGGAACCAAGTTGGAAAACACTCTTCAGGATATCATCCAGGAGAACTTCCCCAACCTAGTAGGGCAGGCCAACATTCAAATCCAGGAAATACAGAGAACGCCACAAAGATACTCCTCGAGAAGAGCAACTCCAAGACACATAATTGCCAGATTCACCAAAGTTGAAATGAAGGAAAAAATGTTAAGGGCAGCCAGAGAGAAAGGTCGGGTTACCCACAAAGGGAAGCCCATCAGACTAACAGCAGATCTCTCGGCAGAAACTCTACAAGCCAGAAGAGAGTGGGGGCCAATATTCAACATTCTTAAAGAAAAGAATTTTAAACCCAGAATTTCATATCCAGCCAAACTAAGTTTCATAAGTGAAGGAGAAATAAAATCCTTTACAGATAAGCAAATGCTTAGAGATTTTGTCACCACTAGGCCTGCCTTACAAGAGACCCTGAAGGAAGCACTAAACATGGAAAGGAACAACCGGTACCAGCCATTGCAAAAACATGCCAAGATGTAAAGACCATGGAGGCTAGGAAGAAACTGCATCAACTTACGAGCAAAATAACCAGTTAATACCATAATGGCAGGATCAAGTTCACACATAACAATCTTAACCTTAAATGTAAATGGACTAAATGGTCCAATTAAAAGACACAGACTGGCAAACTGGATCAAGAGTCAAGACCCATCAGTCTGCTGTATTCAGGAGACCCATCTCACAGGCAGAGACATACATAGGCTCAAAATAAAGGGATGGAGGAAGATTTACCAAGCAAATGGAGAACAAAAAAAAGCGGGGGTTGCAATACTAGTCTCTGATAAAACAGACTTTAAACCATCAAAGATCAAAAGAGACAAAGAAGGCCATTACATAATGGTAAAGGGATCAATTCAACAGGAAGAGCTAACTATCCTAAATATATATGCACCCAATACAGGAGCACCCAGATTCATAAAGCAAGTCCTTAGAGACTTACAAAGAGACTTAGACTCCCATACAATAATAATGGGAGACTTCAACACTCCACTGTCAACATTACACAGATCAACGAGACAGAAAGTTAACAAGGATATCCAGGAATTGAACTCAGCTCTGCAGCAAGCAGACCTAATAGACATCTATAGAACTCTCCACCCCAAATCAACAGAATATACATTCTTCTCAGCACCACATCGTACTTACTCCAAAATTGACCACGTGATTGGAAGTAAAGCACTCCTCAGCAAATGTACAAGAACAGAAATTATAACAAACTGTCTCTCAGACCACAGTGCAATCAAACTAGAACTCAAGACTAAGAAACTCAATCAAAACCGCTCAACTACATGGAAACTGAACAACCTGCTCCTGAATGACTACTGGGTACATAACGAAATGAAGGCAGAAATAAAGATGTTCTTTGAAACCAATGAGAACAAAGATACCACATACCAGAATCTCTGGGACACATTTAAAGCAGTGTGTAGAGGGAAATTTATAGCACTAAATGCCCACAAGAGAAAGCAGGAAAGATCTAAAATTGACACTCTAACATCGCAATTAAAAGAACTAGAGAAGCAAGAGCAAACACATTCGAAAGCTAGCAGAAGGCAAGAAATAACTAAGATCAGAGCAGAACTGAAGGAGATAGAGACACAAAAAACCCTCCAAAAAATCCAGGAGTTGGTTTTTTGAAAAGATCAACAAAATTGACAGACCACTAGCAAGACTAATAAAGAAGAAAAGAGAGAAGAATCAAATCGGCGCAATTAAAAATGATGAAGGGGATATCACCACCGACCCCACAGAAATACAAACTACCATCAGAGAATACTATAAACACCTCTACGCAAATAAACTGGAAAATCTAGAAGAAATGGATAATTTCCTGGGCACTTACACTCTTCCAAGACTAAACCAGGAAGAAGTTGAATCCCTGAATAGACCAATAGCAGGCTCTGAAATTGAGGCAATAATTAATAGCCTACCAACCAAAAAAAGTCCAGGACCAGATGGATTCACAGCTGAATTCTACCAGAGGTACAAAGAGGAGTTGGTACCATTCCTTCTGAAACTATTCCAATCAATAGAAAAAGAGGGAATCCTCCCTAACTCATTTTATGAGGCCAACATCATCCTGATACCAAAGCCTGGCAGAGACACAACAAAAAAAGAGAATTTTAGACCAATATCCCTGATGAACATCGATGCAAAAATCCTCAATAAAATACTGGCAAACCGGATTCAGCAGCACATCAAAAAGCTTATCCACCATGATCAAGTGGGCTTCATCCTTGGGATGCAAGGCTGGTTCAACATTCGCAAATCAATAAACATAATCCAGCATATAAACAGAACCAAAGACAAGAACCACATGATTATCTCAATAGATGCAGAAAAGGCTTTTGACAAAATTCAACAGCCCTTCATGCTAAAAACGCTCAATAAATTCGGTATTGATGGAACGTACCTCAAAATAATAAGAGCTATTTATGACAAACCCACAGCCAATATCATACTGAATGGGCAAAAACTGGAAAAATTCCCTTTGAAAACTGGCACAAGACAGGGATGCCCTCTCTCACCACTCCTATTCAACATAGTGTTGGAAGTTCTGGCTAGGGCAATTAGGCAAGAGAAAGAAATCAAGGGTATTCAGTTAGGAAAAGAAGAAGTCAAATTGTCCCTCTTTGCAGATGACATGATTGTATATTTAGAAAACCCCATTGTCTCAGCCCAAAATCTCCTTAAGCTGATAAGCAACTTCAGCAAAGTCTCAGGATACAAAATTAATGTGCAAAAATCACAAGCATTCTTATACACCAGTAACAGACAAACAGAGAGCCAAATCAGGAATGAACTTCCATTCACAATAGCTTCAAAGAGAATAAAATACCTAGGAATCCAACTTACAAGGGATGTAAAGGACCTCTTCAAGGAGAACTACAAACCCCTGCTCAGTGAAATCAAAGAGGACACAAACAAATGGAAGAACATACCATGCTCATGGATAGGAAGAATCAATATCATGAAAATGGCCATACTGCCCAAGGTAATTTATAGATTCAATGCCATCCCCATCAAGCTACCAATGACTTTCTTCACAGTATTGGAAAAAACTGCTTTAAAGTTCATATGGAACCAAAAAAGAGCCCGCATCTCCAAGACAATCCTAAGTCAAAAGAACAAAGCTGGAGGCATCACGCTACCTGACTTCAAACTATACTACAAGGCTACAGTAACCAAAACAGCATGGTACTGGTACCAAAACAGAGATATAGACCAATGGAACAGAACAGAGTCCTCAGAATTAATACCACACATCTATAGCCATCTGATCTTTGACAAACCTGAGAGAAACAAGAAATGGGGAAAGGATTCCTTATTTAATAAATGGTGCTGGGAAAATTGGCTAGCCATAAGTAGAAAGCTGAAACTGGATCCTTTCCTTACTCCTTATACGAAAATTAATTCAAGATGGATTAGAGACTTAAATGTTAGACCTAATACCATAAAAATCCTAGAGAAAACCTAGGTAGTACCATTCAGGACATAGGCATGGGAAAAAACTTCATGTCTAAAACGCCAAAAGCAACGACAGCAAAAGCCAAAATTGACAAATGGGATCTCATTAAACTAAAGAGCTTCTGCACAGCAAAAGAAACTGCCATCAGAGTTAACAGGCAACCTACAGAATGGGAGAAAATTTTTGCAATCTACTCATCTGACAAAGGGCTAATATCCAGAACCTACAAAGAACTCAAACAAATTTACAAGAAAAAAACAAACAACCCCATCAAAAAGTGGGCAAAGGATATGAACAGACATTTCTCAAAAGAAGACATTCATACAGCCAACAGACACATGAAAAAATGCTCATCATCACTGGCCATCAGAGAAATGCAAATCAAAACCACAATGAGATACCATCTCACACCAGTTAGAATGGCGATCATTAAAAAGTCAGGAAACAACAGGTGCTGGAGAGGATGTGGAGAAATAGGAACACTTTTACACTGCTGGTGGGATTGTAAACTAGTTCAACCATTATGGAAAACAGTATGGCGTTTCCTCAAGGATCTAGAACTAGATGTACCATATGACCCAACGATCCCATTACTGGGTATATACCCAAAGGATTATAAGTTATGCTGCTATAAAGACTCATGCACACGTATGTTTATTGCAGCACTATTCACAATAGCAAAGACTTGGAATCAACCCAAATGTCCATCAGTGACAGATTGGATTAAGAAAATGTGGCACATATACACCATGGAATACTATGCAGCCATAAAAAATGATGAGTTTGTGTCCTTTGTAGGGACATGGATGCAGCTGGAAACCATCATTCTTAGCAAACTATCACAAGAACAGAAAACCAAACACCGCATGTTCTCACTCATAGGTGGGAACTGAACAATGAGATCACTTGGACTCAGGAAGGGGAACATCACACACCGGGGCCTATCATGGGGAGGGGGGAGGGGGGAGGGATTGCATTGGGAGTTATACCTGATGTAAATGACGAGTTGATGGGTGCAGCACACCAACATGGCACAAGTATACATATGTAACAAACCTGCACGTTATGCACATGTACCCTACAACTTAAAGTATAATAATAAAAAATAAATTAAAAAAAAATAAAAAAAGAAATAAAAACTCAAATGTTTCCACTCACCCATTCACTCTCACCTACACATTAACAAATCTGAAACAGGAGCATCGTCACATATATACTCAAACACACAGATGCTTATACTCACCAAGGCATTTAAACATTCCTTCATACATAGATGCAAATAAATTCACACACATGCTCCCCATTTGCTCAAATAATATATTCACACACTAACAAGCTCAAACAAATAAACAATTTACATTGACTTACTCACATAATTATGCTATTTGTCCAGGCACATGCTCACTAGTTCACACATACAAAAGAACACACATATTAACTTCAGCATTCAAATATTGTCACACAACTACACTGTCATATGTACAGTTCACTTATTCACTCTCATGAATGCACATGCTCACATATATGCACATGTTCATTCACTCACTCACATTAACATGCTTACAACTTGCTCTCCAATAGCACGCATATTGACAAATTTACTAATTCATGTAGACATACATATATTCACATCCTCACAATCACACATTCAGTCATTCACACAAATATGCTCACATCTCATTCATTCACATGAGCATTGTCACCCATCTGTTCACTCACACATAATATCATGACAACAAATTAACTAACATATCAGACACACTTATTACAATTATACATGTGCACTCACACATTCATGTACCCATACAAGTTATCATTGTTACAAATAATAACATACATATTCACTTGCATGTGAACATGCTCTCACTCACCGAAAAGCTCATACACTTGTATCTCCACACATAAAACATTAACATTCACTCACATTCACATACTCAAAGATTACCTTACTCAAATATACTCACACATTAACAAGAGCACACAAAAATACATACTACAGACAAACATCCTAACATACATGCAGATGCTCACAGACTCATACAGATGAGTGCATAAAAATACCCCCTGTAAACACATTAATTTACACATTATAACACTTTCATTCATGAACAGACTCGCATAAACTGTCACACACATTCTCTCATACACACACGGTGACACATTCACTTGCTAAAAACACTCTTAAATGTTGACTCACAAGAACGTGCTCATTAATTCACTCACAAACAAACACACAATCTGATGCACACATACATATACTGACACATTCATCCTTCACAGAAACATGCTCATGCATTCAATCACATGAGCATGCTGACAAATTCATGCACAGGGGAACATAATTATATATACTCACATGCCCCAACAGACCTAATCACTTATCACAGGCATTAACATGCTTATAATCAGGAACATCTCAGAGAAAAACTTATACACAAACTTGGACACACTCACATTCTTAGTCTATTTTGTGTTACCGTAAAGGAATACCTGAGGCTGAGTAATTTATTAAGAAGATGATAGGTTTATTTGGTTCATGGTTTTGCAGACTATACAGGAAGCATGGCACCAGCATCTGTTTCTGGTCAGAGCTTCAGGAAGCTTTAAATTATAGCGGAAAGCAAAGGAGGAGCAGGTGTGTCACATGGTGAGAGAGGAAGCAAGAGAGAGAAGTGAGGGAGGTGCCAGATTCTTCTTAACAACCAGATCTCACGTGAACAAATAGAACGAAAACTCACTTATTACCACAGGGAGGGTGCCAAGCCATTCATGGAGCATCCACCCCCATGACCCAGATACCTTCCACTAGGCCCCACCTCCAACATTGGAGATCACATTTCAACATGAGATTTGGAGGGGACAGACATACAAACCATAGCACTTACCATGAAGCTCAAACATTCATTCACACATAGATACACTCACAGGCACTCATACTCACATGCTCACATTTTACTCATGCAACACACACACAAATAACAAGATCACAGAAATAGATAAGATAAAGCATCACATTAACACCAATATGCTACCATCTATTCACATGCTCACAAATTTACATATACACAGGAATACACACAAATATTTATTCAACAGTCAAATATTGTTATACAAACACACCCTGAGGTACATACATGTTCGCATATTCACACTTATAATGTATATTCTCATATATGTATACACACTGAAATTAACACACAGAATTTACTCAAATGAGCTTACTAACTAAATAGTAATAATATTTAGTCAGTATAATCGTATTGATTATAGTATCATACAGTATATTAACATTGATTATAGTATAATAGACACACTCACATACATTCACACCCACATGCTTCCACAGTCACTAATTTACATAAACATGCTCACAACTTCAATAACTTCCATAAGCATGATTACACATTTACTTACTCATCTAAACATGCTCACAATTTCACTGTCATACATAGGTATATTTACACAAACACACTGACACATTCTTTCTTTCACAGAAACAAGTTCAGGCATATGGCCACTATTATAATTTTTTCCACACAGGGACACAAATATATACAGTCTGATGTTCTTATTTATCCAATCTCTTTTCACATGTATTAACATGCTCACATATACCCTTGCACACAAATGTGCTCATGCTCACCATGAAGCTCAAACATTCATTAATACACTCACATGTACTCACAGTTACAAGCACTCACAATAACATGTCCACATACCTACACAGTATACTCACACATTAATATGCTCACAAAATGAACATGATACACATTCATACACTCACACTAACATGCTACACTACATGCATATGCTCAAAAATACATACACATGAACACAGATGTTTATCTAAGCACACAAACATTTTTCCATTAATACATTCTAAGATAGCTACAGGTTCACATAGTCACTGCCACAAGTATACATGCTTGCATATATGCACATGGACACACATTAACTCATTAACAGGATTCTTTTTTTTTTTAATTTATTTATTATTATTATACTTTAAGTTGTAGGGTACATGTGCATAACGTGCAGGTTTGTTACATATGTATACTTGTGCCATGTTGGTGTGCTGCACCCATCAACTCGTCATTTACATCAGGTATAACTCCCAATGCAATCCCTCCTCCCTCCCCCTCCCCATGATAGGCCCCGGTGTGTGATGTTCCCCTTCCTGAGTCCGAGTGATCTCATTAACAGGATTCTTATTTGCTCACTCGAATAGACATATTGACAGATTACTTGCATATATAGACATATTCACATATATTCAAACCCACACCCTCAAACACTCACTCATATAAACATGCCCACAACTCACTCAAATGAGCATTATTACACATTCACTCACACACATGAATATGATTTTAAAAATTCACTTACACACAAAACACTTGTACATAAACATGCACACAGCCACACATGCGCACAGGTCCCATGTATTTCAAACATTTACTCACTGAGAAAATACACTCATATGTACTTACACTCACATGTTCACATTATCTGATACAAATATACTTACATGTTAACTAGCTCATAGAAACGAACCTGGTACACATTCCCTCATTCAAATGAACATACTAATGTTCATATTGTCAGTGAAAGATTGCAGTAGATGGAATTAAACAGGCAAGGAAGGCTTTACTCAAGACCATCATAATAAGGGACATAAACTATTGTAATAAGGGAGAGAGATTAGACTCAATTTCGTACAAAGCAGATACAACTAAGGATTTATAGCCAGTGGGCAGAATCAAGGAGTTAATGAATGGAAAATTACCAAGAGAACCTTGGTTATGTATCAAAGGGGGAGAGGATAAAAAATTGGATTAAATATCAAGTGTCGGGCAATTCTTCCTTAGCAGGCTTAGCAGGACTTTTGCTAAAACTGGGTTTGGCAGGCCTAGGTTGAGGCCAAGTGTGAGGCTTAGTTGAGAAGAGGGCTCAAAATATCTTTAAGTTCATATCTTTTGCCCACTTTTTGATGGGGTTGTTTGTTTTTTTCTTGTAAATTTGTTCGAGTTCTTTGTAGGTTCTGGATATTAGCCCTTTGTCAGACATTTCTCAAAAGAAGACATCCATACAGCCAACAGACACATGAAAAAATGCTCATCATCACTGGCCATCAGAGAAATGCAAATTAAAACCACAATGAGATACCATCTCACACCAGTTAGAATGGCAATCATTAAAAAGTCAGGAAACAACAGGTGCTGGAGAGGATGTGGAGAAATAGGAACACTTTTACACTGTTGGTGGGATTGTAAACTAGTTCAACCATTATGGAAAACAGTATGGCGATTCCTCAAGGATCTAGAACTGGAAGTACCATATGAGCCAGCCATCCCATTACTGGGTATATACCCGAAGGATTATAAATCATGCTGCTATAAAGACACATGCACACGTATGTTTATTGCGGCACTATTCACAATAGCCAAGACTTGGAATCAACCCAAATGTCCATCAGTGACAGACTGTATTAAGAAAATGTGGCACATATACACCATGGAATACTATGCAGCCATAAAAAAGGATGAGTTTGTGTCCTTTGTAGGGGCATGGATGCAGCTGGAAACCATCATTCTTAGCAAACTATCACAAGAACAGAAAACCAAACACCGCATGTTCTCACTCATAGGTGGGAACTGAACAATGAGATCACTTGGACTCGGGAAGGGGAACATCACACACCAGGGCCTATCATGGCGAGGGGGGAGGAGGGAGGGATTGCATTGGGAGTTATACCTGATGTAAATGACAAGTTGATGGGTGCTGACGAGTTGATGGGTGCAGCACACCAACATGGCACAAGTATACCTATGTAACAAACCTGCACGTTATGCACATGTACCCTAGAACTTAAAGTATAATAATAATAATAATTTTTAAAAAAGGAAAAAAAATATCTTTAAGTTTAGTCAAGGAGGGAGTTCTTGTTAGTCCCTCCTCTTATTCAAGAAGAGACATTATTCTTTCCTCTGAACAATATAAGTCCATTTCTTACTTGATTATCTTTGTTCATTAAAGATCAGCTGAACAATCTGTTGAGACTTGGTAGTAGGGGACATTTTCTGGATAGTGAAAGCAATCAGGCATTTAATGAGGGAGATTTCTCTGAAAAGAAAAAGAAAGATTAATGCTAGAATGGATTATAAATCCAGTTTCTGAGTCCACAAGACAGCCAGTCAAGAAAACTTCTAGATGTTGGGCTTTAAGTATTTAGATGGTGGAGTGAGGATGGTAGTGACAATCGAATGGATTTCCTGTTTTTCAGATTGAATGTTTTGATGATGGCATGGACATCTAGTAGATATAATATAAGCATATTAACTAGTAAGATCAAGTAGAATAAAACTGTATGCTCATATTATACTTAATGCTTGTAACTCAGAAGACATAGCTATTTGATTAAATCAACAATATTCAATTAGTTTTATTTGCCACAGTTTTACACAAATTATGTAAGCTTGCATTTTTAAAATATTTGAGTTAGCTGTTATAAGAATACCTTTTTTCCATGTTGGAAGTATTAGAATTTCACTTTTTTATTTTGGGGGAATTTCAGTAATATTTAGTTTATATACTCATTTACTTATCTCTAAGACAATTAGAGTAGAGTTCCTTTACAGGATTATGTAAGTTGATTTGGTAATGTCATCCAGAAGCAGGAAAATAGGAAAATATCACTCATATATAAATATATACATGCATAGATAAACATACAGACAGATGCAAACAGAGATCTCATATCTTTCATTTCAAAATTTTAGCTACATGCAAGGTATAAATACAATGATATAAAACTCACTGATTTATATTAAAAATTTGGCTCTTGTCTTTGCCCCATTTAAAGCCATTAGGCTAAATTTGTGTCATAGTATTGAAGCACACAGTCAGCTAGAGTCTTCAAAGGAGGAGAATCAGAAGAATGAAAGTTTTCCATGCAAAATGAAGGCACTAAAGTTACAGCAACGGAGACAGAAAATCTGAATGAGATATAGAAAACAGGATCCAAACAGGATCTCTACAAATGAAGAGTAATCTATATATCAGAGAACCAAGGTTCAACCAAATAAGAATCAATCAGAAATTCCCATTTTCTAAAACAAAGGTACCTTTCAAATAAAGAAGCCTGGCACTCTAACCCAGACTCAGAAGTATACTCAGAATCCTAAAAATCAAAATCTGTCGTTACCATGCATCAACAAACTACCATTCAGAACACTGGATCAGAAGTCAGACTTACTAATGAATCTTGGATGAATAAGTCAGAAATGAAGACAAAGGCTTCAAAGGTGTGTATCCTGGAGAAATCCCAAGACCTTACCTGGGTGAAAGGTCTGGAGGTCCAGGAATGAATCCTATTCTATCCAAGCTATGCCCCTGGAACAGTGTCATGACTCACAAAATTTGAGAAAGATTCCACTGGATGAAGTTAAATCAGTAAGAAAGACTTTATTGAAGGCTATTGCAAAAGGGAAAGATATTAAATGCAACTCCAAATCCAACAGGAATAGCTGAGGATTTCTAGCCAGTACACAGAGTGAGGGAGTCAGTGGATGAACAATTTCTGAAAGGAACTTAGGTATCAAGGGTCTGGGGAAGAGGAACTTGATTAGGTGTCAAGGTTGGGGGAATTCTGGCTAAACTTTCTTAGCATGATTCTTGCTAAAATATGGCTCAGCAGACCAAGGATGTGGCCATGCATGAAGCCCACTGGAGAAGAGGGGTCAGAGGAACCTAAAATTTGAGCAAAAAGAGTCCTTGAAAATGCATACGGTCTGAAATTCAAGCATACATTTGAACATACATAAAAATTTACATCAACACTCAAATATTGTTATACTAACATACTCATATATACAAGTTCACATACTCACTGTCATCAATATAAATTTTCACATGTTTAAACATGCAGTCATTCATTAACCTGCTTACTATTTGCTCACTCAACTGCCCATACAGACAAATTTACTCACACTCATACATAATGTTATATGCATTCACACTTGGATGCTCACACATTCACACAAATTACTCTCACGTCATTCACTCACATATGCTTAATCACACATTCACAAACACACATGAACATGATTACAGATTCACTCACACACCACACATGCTCATTGCATTTATGTGCACACAAACAATTACTTACTCATGCAAATTATCATTGTCAGAAACTGTAACATGCTCGCATATTCATCTATACATGAATATGCTCACACTCACAAAGAAAATCAAAAATTCACTCCATTTCATGTGAAAAATTACATTAGTTACACACACTCACAAATTACCTTATTCAAACGTAATCACACATCAAGATTACATCAAGAAACTTTTATCTGCTCAATACACACCAATATGCAAAAATTGCATGCTTACAAATTCACTCATAAGATGAACACACTTAAATTTTCACTTTCAGCATGCAAATTTACACCCAAGAAAACACTCTCACATATGAACAGGCTCACACACCCACTGTCACATACAGACCTGCTCACAGTCCTATACTCACTAAAATATTTACTTACGAAACACAAACATTCACTCACTTAGACATGCCCTCAAATTCACTCACATTCAAAGATACATATACATTGACATGCACACTGACACATTCAATCCTTCACATAAACAAGCTGAAAAATTCACTCAATCACACGACTATAACCACAAATACACTTGTACAAGTACACAAATATATACACTCAGAGGTCCACAATCACACATGCACAGTAACATTCTCAAACAAGAAACATGCTTGCATTTAAACTCACACACAAATATGCTCACATCCACCATAAAACTCAAACCTTCACAGAAGAAAATATTCTCACATGCACTTACACTCACCTGCTCACATTTCACCCACAAGAATACACTTACATATTAGCGAGCTCGCAGCAGTGAACCCAATACTTTCATTCATTCACACAAATATGCTAACATATATGCATATGGCCACAAATTCATGCATACGCTTAAATACACAGTCACTCACACTCACTCACAGAGCATGTTCAAATATTCACTCATTCAAAGATTGTTTTGGCTATTTAGGGCCCTTTGAGGTTCAACATCAATTTTAGAACTACTTTTTTCTATTGCTGTAAAAACTGCAGTGGAATTTTGATAGTATTGCATTGAATGTGTAGATTGTTTGGGGTAGTATTAAAATCTTAATAATATCAAGTCTTGCAATCAATGAACATGAGATATATTTCCATTATTTGTGTCTTCTTTAATTTCTTACTTAAGTATTTTGTAGTTTTTAGTATACAGGTCTTTTACCTCCTTGGCTAAATTTATTCCTAAGTATTTTGTTCATTTTGATGCTACTGTAAAGAGATTGTTTTCTCTACTTTCCCCATATATTCTATTTATGGAAATGTCTCTTCAATGACAATCATTTCTTAAAACATAGGTTTCTGGGTATCTTCATAACTGATACTGGTTGAATTTCCTTAATGTGGTTGTTGATCCCCATGTAGAAGGCAGGTAGAGACGCTGTATTCATATTCTGGCTACTGTAGACCCGTGTGTCCAGGCTGTCTGTTTAAAGAGCCCCTTTCATATGGTGTAAATTGCTGAAAAAGCAAGCATTTTATTCTGGGATTTGTACCTTAAAAATGTAGTCATTTGTCTCAATCCAAGCATGTTGTATCTTTTGATTTATTCACAGAGCAGCTGCTGCAGATTTAGAGACAGACTTTAGATACAAAGATAAATATACAGTAGATTTAAAGTAATAGGATAGAAAAAGCAACAGAAAGAAGATTAAGTGGATATGTTAATATCAGACAAAATAGACTTTAGAACAAAAAACTTACGATAGATAATGCCAGATTTTTTATAACGATAAAAGAATCCTTCACATAATGATAAAAGGGGTACAAATGAAAGACATTGAAATTAGAAAGAAAAAAATAAAAGTATTTTTGTTAGCAGATGACTTCATCTTGCATATAGAAAATCCTAAGGAATTTGCTTAAAAAACCTATTAGAAATAATAAATGAGTTCAGAAGCACAGACCCAGTCAAGAAGAGCCTGAAAGCCTGTTGGGACTTAGGACTTGGGGCTACTTGGTCAGGGCCCCAGGAGGAGCATGGTTGAGGGTGGGAAGAATGGGCTCTGATTGTGCACATTCCTTGTCCTCACACTTGAATCTTGGCCACTTCAAGAGAGGTGAGACTTGGAAAAGGGAAGGATTGAAACCTCTAAAGTGGGTGGCCCATGACAATCCCTCTGTATCTTGAATCTCAGAGCAGTACTACTCTGCTCATTAACAGCTCATTCAACATAGGCACTGGGATAGCCAGCCTCCTCGGTCACCCCAATGACCTCTGCCACCTGGCATTCATGTCCTAGTGTAGTGCCCTCCTTCATTTAATAGAACTGACTTATGTAACCAATAAGATATTGTGGAAATGACAGAGTGTGACATTGAGGCTAGGTCATAAAAGGTATTGTGACTTTCCTCTTGCTCTTCAATTGCTCATTCCTGGGGAAGCCAGCTGTCATTGGGATACTCGAGTAGCCTGATTGAGAAAACCACAAGGATGCCTCCTGGAAATAGGCTGCAAGGAACTGTGGTCTCCTGCCTATAATTCAGTTAGTGAGCAATGTTGAAAGGGATTCTAGTATCTAGTCAAACTTTCAGATGACTGTAGATAAATGGCGGCATATTAACTGCAACTCCTTAAGATATTCCAGGACAGAACCACCCACCTAAGCTACACTTGAATGTTTGGCCCACGGACATCATAAAATACTACTTTTTTTTTTTTTTTTTTTTTGACAGAGGCTTGCTCTGTTGCCAGGCTGGAGTACAGTGGCGCGATCTCAGCTCACTACAACCTCTGACTCCCTGGTTCAAACGATTCTCCTCCTCAGCCTCGTGAGTAGCTGGGACTACAGGTGCCCGCCACTATGGCTGGCTAATTTTTGTATATTTTTTAGTAGAGACGGGGTTTCACTACATTGGCCAGGATGGTCTCCATCTCCTGACCTCGTTATCTGCCCGCCTTGGCCTCCCAAAGTGATGGGATTACAGGCTAAATGTTTGTTGTCTTAAGCCACTCTGTTGCAGGCTCACGTATTATATAGCAATAGACAACTAGAACACGTTTTGATGCCAAGAGCAGGATACTGTGGTAACAAAAACCTAAAATGTCAGAACGGCTCTGCACTGAGCAGAGGAAAGAAACTAGAAGTTTGAGACGTGTATTAATGAACATCAAAATGCCTGGAACAGACCATTATAAGAAACCTGATGGTTAATGTGGAGGTTGCCTATGAAAGCTTAAAGGGGAGTGAGGAAAGCATTATTGGAAACTGAAGGAAAGGAATACCTTGTCATGTGGTGCAATGATGTGGGGAGTAGAAAATATACCTGAGGAAATGGGTGATAAAACTAAAGAGATTTCTAGAGCCTTGCAAGTGCTACATGGTTTCTTCTTGCTATATGTAGGAGAGAGAGTTAAGGTAAATAAACTATTCAATAAAGACGAGACAAACTTCCTAGTCTTAAAAATTTCCAGACTCTTTAAATGGCAGAGAATGCTAAAATTAAGAAACTGCTTCCAGATAAAGATCAAATTCAGAAGCCATTTGGAAAACATAGTCTAAAGATTAAGTCAATGCTGTAAGTATAAAATCCTTTGTTAAGATCTCAGGAAGATCTGAGGAAGTATCTCAAAGAAACATTCAGTAAAATAGTAGCCTTTCAAAGAAGATGAAGATTGTTGCACCTAATTAGTCTTAACAGAAGCCCTGGGTGTGAATGGCTTATCTGAACGAGATTTGCAGGTGTGCCTTTCTTGTAATAGAGTGAGCACCAATATGATTCACAGAACTTGCACAAATTATATTATATTATATTAGTAGAAATTCTAGCAGCATTGACAAATCAGAACCACAATGTGCCTCCTGTCTGCGACCCATGAGTATAATAAACTGTTTTTGTTGTTGTTGTTGTTGTTGTTGTTTTCCTGAGCCTCTCCTCTGCCTTCCTTTGTGGCCACACCTGACTGAACATCTCATAAAGGAATTACAAAACAGTTGGTGTCACAAACAGGATGGTCTAGTTATGGGCAAGAGGAGACTTAGGAGGTGCCTCTTAGCTAGTTGGCTTACTAATAGGCAGTCTCAGTTGGGCTCTACCATCTGAGAAGTCTCCAGCGTTATGTTAACATTTCTGTGTACTGCTCTATGCTGCTTTTTGTTGCCTCTTTTAGGGACTGCAAAGGCTTACTGTCCTAAATTGTGGATTGCATCCTCCTAGAATGCCCAAAGACTCCACTTCCAGATAGCCCTGGCTCGGTAAGAGATGGGGAAAGATTCTCCTAGCACTCCCCAATTAAGTTAAAGACTGGAACAACTGGCTAAAAATATTACAAAGATTCCACTGGGATCGAGAATGACAGTGGAAGGGTGAATTTCCCTGCAGCTAGCAAAGGCTTACTGAATACCAGGTGTTAGGTACTAGCTGATTTGTCAGCAAATGAGAGCTGGGTAACCCTCTCAAGATTACTTATGTTGACAAGTGGCACCTGAACAGGGAGCTGCCTCATGTTCACATTCAAATTCATGTTTCTCATGTTCCTGCTGAGTTCTAACAAGAGAGGAGCATCACCTTCAAAGGAAGTCCACCATGGTGTCCAGTAAGGGTTAATGCTGCTGGCAACTCCTTTTCTGCTGTGTGCCTTGCTTCTCTGTCAGTCTTCCTTCCTGACCTCATGGGATATCTGGAATCTCACCCATAGAGAGGAGTGGCTCAATAGAAAAAGGAAATGGAGAAGGAATATTTTGTTCCTCCTCTCCCTAAAATACCTCAAGTTTCTCAGCTGATTTGAGATTACAAAACCTCCAGTTCAATGTGCTTGGACACTCTTAAGTACTGCTGCCTATTGACATGCTGAGAGTCTCCTCCTTAAAATAAAATTGTCACAAAACCAAGAATTTAAAAGATAAAACTGAGGCTACCACTACTCTCTTTGATGTAGACCACAGCACCTCAGAGGTTGATTGAGACACTCTAGAGAGGGAGGCTGCTGCTTAGAGTAGAAAGGCTACTGCCTAGAGGCGTCACCCTCACGCCCCCCCTTTTCTTTATCAGCCAGAGAAAGAAAGAAAACAAAGAAAAGACTGCCATTTTAGGTGGCTGAGAGTGAAAGGAAAAGAAAAGAAAGAAAGGAAGGAAAGAGGGTAACAAAGACTTGCTTTAGGTGGCTACAAGTCCAAGGGGGGTAAAAGGAACTTTAAACCTTATATATGGAGCAAATGACAGGTCTAACAAAAATGATACTAGCCCCAGGTACTTTCCAATTTATAAACAAACTCAAACCGGGGAGAAGATGAAAAGAAATTAAATGAATTATACATACATATACATTTTAATATAAGTTTATTATTTTAAGTTGTGTATCTATAAACTATAACTAAACAAAAATAGTTCTACTTTGATATAATTGGAAATTAAAAATTAATATACTAAAAAATTTATATAACAAAAGATAAAAAGGGCATTGGTTGACTTTTGTGCTTGTACAACATAAATTCTAACTTAGCATTTGCTAAAATGCATCCAATGGACAAAACTTCATGGACTTAACCAATACTGGGGCTCAAATTATAGTTATACTAGAGGAGCCCATTAAGTTGAAACATTATATCCCCTATAATCTTAAAAAGTAACTAAATATAACATAGAGGTAAAATGGGTATGCCTCACTTTAAGTGTAGCCTTGTCTATATTTCCTATAGTCACAATATCCATTGCCCTAAAATATTCTATACTTGGCATAGATGCTCTGACATAATAAATAATGAATTAAAATTAAAGTAAGTCTTTAACACTGTTAAAAGAATAAACTAAGGGGCAATAAAATTTTAAAGAGTTTATTTGAGCAAATATTGATTCATGAATGGGGCAGCTCCAAACCAGTGGTTTGGGGCCCCACTGTGGAATCATAAGGGACAAGCTTCTACAGAGTGAATCCAGAAGTCATATGAAGAAAATATTTGATTGGTTACAGTTATAAAGTTGCCTTATTTGGTATATCCTGCTATATAAGTTATAATACAAGGATATAAATGTAAACCAAAAATAAAATTCTAAGTCTCCCAACCATCTGAATGCCCTTTTGGCAAGGGCATTCCAGAGTTAACCTGAAAAGCTATTTCAGGACATGATGGGAGGAGGAGCCAGTCATGCCTCTTTATAAACCCTCCCTTTTGGAATTACTGATAGAACAAACTCTTTAAGTCTGATAAGAAACATTTACTATCTATTCTCTCTGAACCCTACTACCTGGAGGCTTCATCTGCATGATAAAACCGTGGTCTCTACAACCCCATATAATAACCCAGACACTCCTTTCTATTGATAGTAATTTTTTCAACTTATTGCCAATCAGAAAACCTTTGAATCTGCCTATGACCTTGAAGCCTATGCTTCCAGTTGTCCTGCCTTTCTGGACCAAATCAATGTACATCACATATGTATTGATTGATGCCTTACGTCTCCCTAAAATGCATAAAACCAAGTTGTGGCGTGACTACCTTGGGCACATGTTCTCAGGATCTCCTGAGGGCTGTGTTATGGGCCGTTGTTCACTCATATTTGGCTCAGAATAAATCTCTTCAAAGATTTTACAGCTTTACTCTTTTTGTCAACAATGATTTGATGTCCAATGTGGGGCCTCAGGACCCTGAAGGAGATGCCCGAACTCAGAGCTAAGGTGTCAGCAGGGGCCCATTGAAATCCTCTCTGATTTCAAGCTCCTCCTCTTGTGGAACTGGTAAGTCCTCCTGAGCCCTGAACCTTCCTTTGGTTGATGGTCCTTGATTTGTTCTGAGCTGTTTTATTTTTCTCCTAAGATGTTTTTGTTTCGAATCTTAATTCTAGTTAAGACGTGTATTCTAAAAGATTATCTTCATTTCCGTTCTCTAAAGACAAGGAGAATGACCACCTTTCAACTTCAGGGATGCATTCTAAAGGGTCTTCTCTACTGCTTTTTATTCCTAAAAGTTAAGCTCATTTGGCTTCTCTGTGCATTTCCTTGAGGAAATGAAGTGTCGTTTTTGTAGGTAAATGAGAGATTGAGCTTTCTTAGCTCTGAAGAGAAAGGGCATTTTACTCCTACCAGCTGAAAGATGCCATTGGGTGACCGGGTGTGGGACTGAGTGGGAGTGCCTGGGTGGTTGACCCTCATGACATGCAGCACCCCTACTGGAAACCCCCAACAAAATTAGTTTAAAAAGCCTCATCCAGGATATGCATATAAGAGCTGATTACTCCATGTTTTGAGCCCTCTTGGAGGTGATAGACCTCCAGAGAGAGAAACAGACATGTAAGAGGGCTGAAAATACTCAGTGCTGAAACACTGTGGAGTCCTACCCACAGTCAACACACATGAATCGACCACACATAAAACCCTAATCCAAAGCTCAGTTTCTTCTTTTAAGAAGAGAAAAGTGGGAAACAAATATGAAAAGAAAATAAATTTGGGGACCCCTTAAATCACAGAGACAAAGGGAAAAGTCAAGCTGGGAAATGAATAAGGCAAACCTGCCTCCCATTTTATTCCTAAATAAGATAGCTACAAAGATGAAAGATGCTATATACCTCCCTCACAATCTGTCCACATGGAAATTCCTTGTGGGTCTCAAGATCTTTACCCTAAAACAGTTCTGTTGAATTTCACCATGGCAATGTAAATTGATAGCTTATCTTCACAAGTGCAGGACAAAGGACAGAACTCAAAGTCATCACTCTCCTCACCTGAGACAAACGTGTATTTGATTGCTTCCTCTGCCCTATTGTTTATGCAAAAATGCATATTCAGTGAGCCAGACTAAGGCATAAGTAACTATTCTCCTACCCGAGTCTCTCATGTAAATTACGCATTCAGTGAAAGGCTGATCAAAGACTCCAAAGGATGCAAATGTTCCTCTCTTATCTACCCACAGCTTTTTAAATTTTCTTCTTCTTTCTCCAATATCCATTTTATCCCCTTTAAATATTGAAGCCCTCAAAATCATCTTTGGAGAAAAGTTCAGACCTGCCTCCTGGGCACATGTCCATAACCTTGACAAAATAAACTTTTTATATTGATTGAGACCTGTCTCAGATGCTTTGGGTTCACACAAATAAGAATGAGGAAAGACAAGTAGAACACCCCCCTTTGGAGTACCCCTTTGGTTTTATGGCACCTCTACTTGTTTTTGTGTAAAATGGAAAAGTTTGAGGCTACGCCAGTTTTTCTAGCACTCTAGCTGGTTACTTATTTTTGTATTTTTGTGCGCATTTTAAACTGATGGCAAACTACATCAAGGAATAATTCAGAGCCCAAAGGTTGACCTGCAACTGTAGAGTTCCTAAATTCTCTATTTGTCTATTTTCTTTTCTTCCTGCTTTAAATCTGCTGTCACTTTTCTACTGAGATAAAAAAAAATCTTTGGATCCAGCCTTTTTTTTTTTTTTTTTTTTTTTTTTTGCCAACTGGTGAGTTTGTATTAATATCTCATGGCTAGAGTTCTGAAGTAAAAGCTAAAGGATCTTTATTGGTTTGTATGAGTGTGTATGTGAGTGTTTATGTGTACATACACATATTTTGTTATGTGTTTTGGCCACAAGGTACCAAATTGACTTAAAGAGTACTCATAAATTAAATAATAAGCTAAAATGCTTTTCAGGTTCACATGACTTAAGTAACATTTTTAATAAACCAACTTTAAAATTGAGAGGTGAAGCCAGCTGGGCTTCTGGGTCGAGTGGGGCCTTGGAGAACTTTTGTGTCTAGCTAAAGGATTGTAAACGCACCAATCAGCACTCTGTGTTTTGCTAAAGAATTGTAAATGCACCAATCAGCACTCTGTAAAATGGACCAATCAGCATTCTGTAAAATGGACCAATCAGCACCCTGTAAAATGGACCGATCAACGCTCTGTAAAATGGACCAATCAGCAGGATGTGGGTGAGGCCAAAGAAGGGAAGAAAAGCTGGCCACCAAACCAGCAGCAGCAACCCACCCAGGTCCCCTTCCATAGTGTGGAAGCTTTGTTCTTTTGCTGTTCACAATAAATCTTGCTGCTGCTCACTCTTTGGTTCTGCACCACCTTCATGAGCTGTAACACTCACTGCGAGGGTCTGTGGCTTCATTCCTGAAGTCAGCAAGACCATGAACCCTTGGGGAGGAACAAACAACTCTAGTCGTGCCACCTTTAAGAGCTGTAACACTCACCGTGAAGGTCTGTGGCTTTACTCCTGGAGTCAGTGAGACCAAGAACCCACCGGAAGGAATAAATTCTGGACACAAAATTACTGGTAAAGTAATATTAGAGATGTCTTTAAAATTGTCAGAACTTTTGTTTGCATTTATTGATCAATTAGTTTCATACTTATCCTTGCAGAATATCATAAAGTGTCAAAACTGGCCATAAACTCATCCCCAAACATAATGATCTTTGCTTGTGTAATTTTTGATAAATAAGACATTTGATATTGTTGGTTTAATGAAAACAGCTAAATCCTGGGTTATTGGTAGAATACCCATATGCTTAGCCTTAAGTTTCTTACTTAAGTAAACACCGGAAATTCATAGGCTATGAAAATTGTTAACAGGGAAATAACTCTAAATTATGACTACCACAGTTTTCATAAATAATCCAGGTAAACTATTAAATGAACTAATTTGGTAAATGTAATGGAATAAATGCTTGTAAACAAACTTGTCATACAACTTGTAATCAAAATTTAGATTAAATGATAGCTATTTATTAAATATCTGGGTAATTTCCAATTTAAAATAATAGGAAAACATTTTTCAATGTGTTTTTATTAAAAGATAAATATTGTTTGTCTATTTGAAAGGTTATATACAAAGCAAGGTAAAAGGAACCAGGAATTAAGAGAGATGTAAAGAAAGTTATGAAGGGGTATTTTTGGTAAGAAATGTTAAAAGAGAAATTACTTTGTTTGCAAGAGAATCTCATATGGTAAATTTTTGTCCTAAAATGAATACACTGATTGTTTAATAAAGGGAGATATTTAGGACAAACCAGAAAGTCCAAGCATATTGTAAGTAGTCTGTGTAAGTTGTAATCAGGTTAGTAAAAAAGGAATTTATAGGAAAAAACGTTATGTAATTAAGTTGGCTAAAATTTAATTACAATAGTCCTAGAAATTTGATTTTGATATTAAAATACACTAAAAAACTAAAGAATTGGTTAGAACAAGATTTTATTGAAAAATATTATTATTCAATGCAAGAAATTTTTAAATTCTATAATCTGTTTCTTTTTGAAATTCTTCAGATTGATATCTAAGAAGTTTAACTTATGCTGTGCCCTGCTGCTTTAGCTCTTTCTTTCTTTTGAAAAGGACTGAGATGGTAACTCTCTCCTATACCTTTTGTTGGCACCTGTAACTTTTTTTTTCAATTAAGATTCTAAAGTAAGGGAGATCACTTTTTTGTTGTTGTTGTTGTTGTTGTTTTGAGACAGAGTTTCACTCTTTTTACCCAGGCTGGAGTGCAATGGTATGATCTCGGCTCACTGCAACCTCCGCCTCCCGGGTTCAAGTGATTCTACTGCCTTAGACTCCCGAGTAGCTGGGATTACAGGCATGCGCCACCACCCTGGCTAATTTTGTATTTTTAGTAGAGATGGAGTTTCTCCATGTAGGTCAGGCTGGTCTTGAACTCCCGACCTCAGGTGATCCACCTGCCTCGGCCTCCCAAAGTGCTGGGATTACAGGCGTGAGCCACCGTGCCCGGCAGGGAGATCATTTTTTAAAACGGGCAAGTGGAAAAATCATTTGGATGTGCCTTTGTCTGTTTGTCTATATGTTTATATGTGTAATGTAGAAATCATATTTGACTACCAAACTATATGAAACAGCTCTAATCAATTGCCTTAAAGAATCAGCCAAATAAAAGCTAGTTCTAATGCCATTTGGTTTACAGGACTTTAGTAATATTTGGTAAAATTCATTTGGTAAATTTAATCTAAAGATTCTATCCAGTAGCTTAAAATCTTAAAGTCATGTTATGTTAAATTAAGTAACTTCAGTTTTTTTCACTGGGATTATGGGTTACTAAGAGTTAAAATAATAAGAGACTAAAAAGTGTTTTGGGTGAAGTTTATAAAGACACAAGGATGTGGTTTTTGCTAAAGAAAATATATTTTTTCTCATTTATATGTTATTGAAGAGTTATTTTAAAATAAAGGAAAAAAATTATACAGATAAAACTAAATGGATAAAGAGAAAAATTAAAAGGTGGGAAATGAGAAAGTTTTGACTCCTGGGCGGCCACGTTGTTATCCATATGAAAGAGCTGCTGCTGAGCTGCATTCAGTTACTAAAGGCAAAAGTTACTAGTAAAATTTAGAGATGAATCATACTCCTAGGGATCTGGCTCACTGGATGCATAAGGATATGCAAACAGATAAGATAAAAAGCAAATATGCAATATCTTGGCTATTGTTATCTCTAATAGCTAAAATTAAAATAAAAGAATGCTGGGTTGGGCATTAATGCTGGACTAAGCTCAGATGTGGGTCTGTCTCAGCTCAGGCCACTAGCCTCAAAGCTACCCACAAAAGGAAAAATTAAGTCAGGGCAACAGAAGTTGCCTCTGAGACCTGTGGTTACCAAGAAGATAGTTAATGTGGGGGAAGGGAAAAACCAAGTAACTATTAAAACCAGGGCATATAATGTAAAGGAATTATTACATTTTGTAGATCGGTATCGTTAGCTTTCTGAAAAACCTTTACTATAATAGATTGTAAAAATAACTGCTTTAAGGATAGTATCTTTAATTTTGAATGCTACAGAATAAAAGAGCATGTTTGGGTTGATGTTTGGCCCACAGCTCACTTAAAAAAAAATGATACTTTAAGTTCTGGGGTACATGGGCAGAACGTGCAGTTTTGTTACATAGGTATACAAGTGCCATGGTGGTTTGCTGCATCCATCAACCCATCACCTACATTAGGTATTTCTCCTAATGCTATCCCTCTTCTATTCCCCCACCCCCTGACAGGCCCTGATGTGTGATGTTCCCCTCCCTGCATCCATGTGTTCTCATTGTTCAACTCCCACTTATGAGTGAGAACACGAGGTGTTTGGTTTTCCCACAGCTCGCTTTTAAACACTTGCTGATGAGTACATGTGATCCAGACACACAAGAAGTTATTCCTGAGCGAATGACCAACCTAGTGGACTGGATAAGTGCCATTGTAAAGTCTGTTTACCCTTAGAAGGGGACTGTCCAATTCTCCCTATAAAGTGCCAAGTGGGCTGTGCGTGGTGGCTCATGCCTGTAATCCCAGCACTTTGGGAGGCCAAGGTGGGCAGATCACGATGTCAGGAGTTCGAGACCAGCCTGACCAACATGGTGAAACCCCATCTCTACTAAAAATACAAAAATTAGCTGGGCGTGGTGATATGCACCTGTATCCTAGCTACTCAGGAGGCTGAGGCAGGAGAATTGCTTGAACTCAGGAGGCGGAAGTTGCAGTGAGCCAAGATTGTGTCACTGCACTCCAACCTGGGCAACAGAGTGAGACTCCATCTCAAAAAAAAAAACCAAAAATACCAAAAAAAACCCCCAAAAAACAAAAAAACAAAAAAAAAGGCAAAATGGGAACACCCCAGATGAGGCAACTGTTATGCTTCATATGCAAGCCATGTGTGACTGGCTTTATGATGACTGGGATATTATCCCACTGAATATACCTATTACCCAGGTCATGGTAAATATTGGTGTTAAAGGAGCCCCTTTTATATGGGCACCCCAGGCAACATTACTCATGCAGTGTCATACAACTCTTTGAGAAGCCTTACCAAATTGGCTGTGCCTCACGGTTCTTATAGATGCTTAATAAAACATTAGGGTAATCAACAACCAAAAAAAATGGAAGTGCAAAAGGGAGTCAAAGGACTCACCCTAGAAGAGTGGTTGAAATCTTTAGATGGTTATTAAGAAATGAAATAAATTAAAATTGATGAGGTTAAAACAAAGGTCTTTGCAACACTATCAAAGGTTGGGTGTACCAAAGGGAACCCCTGCTGGTCCCCCAACATTAAATGACCCTGCACCAGTTTTCTGCATTTGCCCCAGACTGGAGAAATTTAAGAAAAATCAAAAGGCAAAGGTTATAATGAGAAAACTGACATTACCTGGGTCAGTGTTGAGGCAAACTAAGATAAACATTGACAAAAGAACCTAAGTCCGTTGGCTCAACTCCGTGGTGGGAACCCAAATTTTCTTTCACCAGAAAAGGTAAAGTGGTCTGGGGGTAGAGAATAAAAGTTCCTGGGACCAGAATATAAGAACGTAAATGTTGACATTATGAAATATCAATCTTTTTTAAAGGTAGGATTATAAAATTTGAGATGTTTAAACCTTACCTTTATGTAAGGTAGTTATAACCCCTTTACCTAAATGTCTTATGAAAATGGGTATTGTTTCTGACTGGGGGATATTATCCCTATCTAGTAAAATAAAACCGAAGGCATATAAATCTTCCCTTTGAGAAACGTTAATTGGACATGCTAAATTGGAACTAGTAAGATTTGCCTAAGCCCACAGAATATAGGCTGGAAGCTGGAGTGCTGGTCAGGACCAATCCTCCCCTTCATAGCCCTTTGTGGAGCATTTATTGGAGCTTATGCCAAAAGCCTGTGAGCACTTCCTAATGACAAATACCTGGAATTTAGACTAGAGAATTTTCACTTGAGGGGCATTTCCTGCCTTGCTATAGAATGTTAACTGAAGCCAACTCTATGCTAACGAAAATAATGGTGCCCAAACGAGTTCAATGATAAAATAAAAATGGTTTATATAGGATCTTGTTGTCTGGGGATGCAAGGAGGAGATACTCATGAGCAGAGAGCCTCTTTTTCCTTAGGACTGACTCTAACTATATGAGGAGCTGCTAGATTCTACGGTGCCTAAAAAACAACCCTTATCTGACAACAGCTGCTTGGCTTGTGAATGAGAGTTCCAAGGTGAACAAATTGTGTCTTGTTTGGAAGGCTGCTGCTCCAGTTAAAGAAGAGTCAAGGAAATATTTTTCTTTTTAGTTATTTATAGTTTAGAGCAATTGGGTAAAATATGTTGTTTTGAGAGAATTTACCTTTCTCTCCATCTGAGTTCTTTCTCCAAAATTTGGAAACTGTGATTTTATAACAATATAATTACTTGTATAAGTTTAGTAAGAGTCTTTTCTTTTTAAACAGGACAATTGGAGACAGTGGTTATTTTACCAAGGCTTTGACTATAGTAACATTTTTATGTAAAGTTCCAGAAAAGCCAACTGAAAAAGAGGCCATATGGTCACTCAATTCTTGCTTCACTTTTTGCAAATGATCAAGCCAAGTATAAGCCCAAAACTTACTTTGTACACGAATTGGTCTTAATATAATTTCCGTTAAGTATAAGAGGAGAGTTAGAGAGAGAAAAATTATTTCAAAGGAAAACTAACACTTATTGCTAGATTCTAGCCCTGACTTTTGTTTTTGAGTACAGATTGAATCATGAATTATTTATTGGCTACAATAATCCTCTAAAGAGTACCAGGTTTTAATTTTATTCATGTTTTTGGTTGGCACCCTAATGGATTTCTTTTTCTGTTCTGACACACACATTCTCTTTTAAGTGTCAAATTATTAATATTATTTATTGCTTGTTGTTTTACTTCTCCTGTGAAAACCATAAATATGGTATTCCAAAGACTAGAGAAGATTTGACTAATCCTGTGAATCTCCCTTATTTGAAATCCCACTGGAACTGCTCTGCTTTTCCTGCAAATGCCCTGCTGCTAAAACTATATAGGCATACTCCCTCTTGGCCCTGGGACTATCACAGAAGACATGGGCACATGAGATTATAAGGGCTGGTTTTGAGGGATAGAATTAGTTCAGGCCATCCAAAATCAAGCATGGGTACACAGATTTTTTAAACATTTGGCAAAACAAGAGACTTCGCCTTCTGAGGTATTATGCGGCATTATTTTCATTTGTCACAACCATAAAGAATTTGTTGCTTCTTGTAGAGTTAAAAAAAATACTGAGACGATATAAAGATACCTTGTGATAAAAGTCTCCTTGTTATAATACTCCTAGTTATGAGATTTATGGATATGAATATATTGTTAAACGTTTTTATCAGCCATCTTGGGACAAATTACAAAAAGACCAGAAAAAGCATTGCAGCACATCGAAAGTCTGTAAATTCCTTAGCTTAAAAGGTTTTAGCAATGCTTATGTTTGGTATACTCAATTGCTGTAAACCTATAACTAAAACCAAGATTAAAGTAGCTCAACACATAAAAGTTAAAGACAGATAAAGTCAATTTGTAGTCTCACCTTTGGCTTTTCGTTTGTTGACTTTTAAATTACTTTACAATTTTTAAGGGGTAATGAATGTCTGTCCACGTCCATTCCTGTTTGGCCTAGAACACACTGGCTATAAGTCTTTTGGCTCTCAGCCCCTTGGCCATAGAGGGGTCCCACTGAGAGACAGGATGGACCCAGGGCAGGCAGCCATGCTGCCTTGGCAATTCTATGGGACATAATAAAAGTTTGGTGGTCATTGATGTTGCCTCTGGCAAATCTTGGTCAGAAGGGGAAGAATGTAAACCAACAATAAAATTCTAAGCCCCTCAACCATCTGAATAGACACCTCCTCTCAGCATGGGCACTCCAAAGCTAACCTGAAAAACTAGTTCAGGCCATGATGGGAAGCAGGAGCCAGACATACTTCATTATACCCCCTCTCTTTTTGAGTTGCTGATAGAACAGACTCTTTAAGTCTGACAAGAAACATTTACTATCTATTCTCTCTGAAGTCTGCTACCTGGAGGCTTCATCTGAATGATAAAAACTTGGTCTCCACAACCCCTTATCATAATGCAGAAATTTCTTTCTATTGATTCCAAGTCTTATAGATAATAGCAACTCTTTCAACCAACTATCAATCAGAAAATCTATGAATCTGCCTATGACCTGGAAGTCCCCACTTTCAGTTGTCCCATCTTTTCAGACTGAACCAATGTACATTGTACATGTATCGATTGATGCCTTATGTCTCTCTAAAATACAGAAAACCAAATTGGGGCCTGACCACCTTGGGCATATGTTCTCAGGATCTCCTGAGGGTTGTGTCACAGGCCATTGGTCACTCATATTTGGCTCAGAATAAATATCTTAAAATATTTTACAGAGTTTGACTCTTTTGTCAACATATATATCTCTACTTATATAAGTTTGTTAGCTGCTATAATCTCTAGTTATGTAAGTTTGTTAGCTTTTTCTGATTGGTTGAGTGTAAGTTCTATTTTTCTTTAATATAGGCATTTACAAGAAACAGTTCAAGTTAAGTTTTGTTTATGTTTGCAAATCAAGAAAAGTTAAAGTCACTTCATCTGCTCAGGGATTCTTCAGGCCTGGTCTTCACTTTAATTCACTTTAACAACACCTATAAATTGGCTTGATGAAATAGGATCCCACGAACCCATAGTTAAAATAGTATGGCCCAATGTGACTAAAACAGGGCCTTCAAAGATTAAAATTTATTATATAAAACCGATTAATAATGGGATGGTTGTCCCCACTGCTTCTCCATTTGACAGCCCAATTTTGCTCGATTCTAAATCTGGAAAAAGTAAAGGATGCCTTATGGTAGATTACTACAAAGTTAATTCTGTGTTCCCATCCATCAAGACTCCCCCTCCCATACACAATATCCACTCCTCCATTTAAAATCAGTGAATATTTTACTCGTATAGATTTGTCTAACATGGTCTGCTCAGTGCCTATTTCAACATCCTCTCAACTACATTTTACCTCTTCCTCTAAAGGGACATAAGACACCCTTTACAGGCTACCCATGGGGTACCTTAACAGCTTTCCTTATGAACAATCTTTGCAGGCAAGATCTTAACTGTATCTATCTTTCTCCAGGAGCACAGGTATGACGTTACATTAATGGCATCCTCTTTCAAGGAGATGTATTTGATGCCCTCATTAAGAACATATAAGTCCAACATCTTTGAGTACTCTCTGGGTTCTGGTAACAACATATTCCACATTTACAAATTTTACTTTCAAACACTCCTGTTAGAGCACTCACAAACTCCTTCACTGTAGAGACAGTGGCACCCTCTTCTCATGCCTCCTGTAGTCTCTGGACCACTTACGATAGCCATTAATTGCCCAAGTGCTTCTGATGCAAGAAATTGCTTCCCTCAGCCTCATGCAGTACATCATCAAAATAACAAATGACTGGGCTCTTCTAGAAACTGAGACTGTCATATACCTTTTGGTTTACACTCTCTTGAGAGTTACAGACATTACTGGTTGTAACCAAGACACACACATACATTCACTTCTTAGAATACACACTGCTGCACTCTTGAAATAGACATTAAATAGAATTTCCATGTTCCTGATAGACCCTGCATAGCCAGTTTAACTGAGACCTAATGGTCTCCTAAAATGACTCTTTTTAAAATTTCAGTCCAACAAATAAACTCCTAAAGTTCTCTGTCTTGTCCCAGGCCTTAACGTATTTTTTTATACATTTTTAATCCTACCACAATCCCATAAAAACTGCAGGTCATATTTAAGGGACAAAATCTCCTGGGACTCATTAACCATAGATTGTTCCACAGGCCAGTCAGCTGCTTATCTGATATGGGAACAATCTGAACCTAAAATTCCACCTAAAACACAAAAATAAAAAACCCTGTCAGGTGCAGCTGCACACCATTCTGTTGACTATTGATCTTCTTCTTCTTCTTCTTCTTTGTTTTGTTTTGTTTTGTTTTTTTTGACAGGATCTTACTCTGTCACACAGGCTGGAGTGCTGTGGCACACCCTTGGCTCATTGCAACCTCCACATCCCTGGCTCAGGTGATGCTCCCACCTCAGCCTCCCGAGTAGCTGGGACTACAGGCCTGCACCACCACGCTCAGCTAATTTTTCTATTTTTAGTAGAGACAGTGGTTTTCCATGTTGCCCAGGCTGGTCTCGAACTCCTAGGCTCAAGTAAGCTGCCCATCTTGGCCTCCCAAAGTGCTGGGATTATAGGTGTGAGCCACCGGGCCTGGTCGACTATTGATCTTACTATTGGTTTGGGCGCTCCCAGATGTTTACAATGTTTACAATCTGGGAGCGCCCAAGCCCTCCAAGTAAGTGCTTGCTTCGTTCAAACATGGCAGATGCTGAGGTCCGCATCAACTTGAATGTGTACTAACTCAAAAAGAACATCCTAGTCCTACATCTCAGAGGATATCACCCTGGCCCAAGACCTCACTGTGGGAGATGACTTCAGCACCCCGCCCCCCATCTTGGAAATGACTTCATCTTAGACACTAAAACCTTTGCTCAGTGACACCCATGGACAGCCATTTCTAAGGCCCCACATTTTTGCTTTACTTCATTCGATATTAAGGATTCTATTATGTCTCTGAGCTCACTGTCTGTTTGATCCTGATATAGTCCTTGCTTTGCAAATGTACACACCTACACTCTGATGGGGATCAGGACATGCCATCCCAAAATATGGCACCTTGGCATTTGAGAAATAGCAGAGGCAGAAAGGTCACTCTCACCTTCTGCTCACACTTTTCCCCTGAAGCAAGTCATAAAACTTTTATTCCAGAAGTACCCTCCTGTATTAGTCTATTTTCACACTGCTATAAATAACTTCTCAGGCTGGGTGTGGTGGCTCATGTCTGTAATCCCTGAACTTTGGGAGGCCAAGGAAGGAGGATCACTTGAGGTCGGGAGTTTGAGAACAGCTTGGCCAATATGGCGAAAGCCTGTCCCTACAAAAAAAAAAAAAAAAAAAAGAAAGAAAGAAAGAAAGAAAAAAAAAAAACAATCCAGGCATGGTGGTATGCACCTGTAATCCCAGCTATTCAGGTGGCTGAGGCAGGAGAATCTCTTGAACCTGGGAGGAGGAGATTGCACCACTGCACTGCAGCCTGGGTGACAGAGCAAGACTCTGTCTAAAAAAAAAAAAAAGAATGTCCCTGAGACTTGGCAATTTACAAAGGAAAGGAAAGAGGTTTAGTTGACTCATTCACAGTTCCACATGGCTGGAGAGGTTTCAGGAAACTTACAATCATGGCAGAAGGTGAAGGAGAAGCAAGGACAAGAGAGAGAGAAGAATGAAGGAGGAAATTCCAAACATGGCAGAAGGTGAAGGAGAAGCAAGGACAAGAGAGAGAGAAGAATGAAGGAGGAAATTCCAAACATTTATAAAACAATCAAATCTCACAAGAACTCACTCACTATCAGAAGAACAGCATAGGGGAAACCGCCCCCATGATCCAATCACGTCCCTCCCTCGACATGTGGGGATTACAATTTGAGATGAGGTTTGGGTGGGGACACAAAACTGAAGCATATTACCTTCTTATACCCAGAGGAAAGGAGCATCCTTATCCTCAAAGACACAGAGACACCAATAATTTGGAAAAGATAGGCCTTGCTAAGTTCCTTCTAGTTATTATCATTACATGTCCCCTTTGTCCTATCATGTCTGCATGACTGTCCACTCTTCATCAAACCCAAGCATAAAAATACACAGGTTTCTCTGTTTCTTTGGGTTTTCATCTGTGAAGGCTTCCATGCCATGTAAAACTTACATTAAGTAAATGTGTATGCTTTTCTTTTGTTAATCTGTTTCTTGTTATATGTGCCTCAGCCATGAAGTTAGTGTTGAGTAAGAAAAGAAATGCAGCCAGGTGTGGTGGCTCCTGCCTGTAATCTCAGCACTTTGGTAGGAGGGTGAGATGAAAGGATTGCTTGAGCCTAGGAATGATTGTGCCACTTCACTCCAGCCTGGGCAACAGAATGAGACACTGTCTCAAAAAAACAAAAAAAGAAAAACAAAGAAAAAACTAAATTATGTTTCCCCACAATTCCTATGCCTAAAGAGAAATCTGATTGAGGTTAGTACTGTCTGTATTCCTTTAAACATTAATGGAGATTATTGCTTTCCCCAGGAGGCACCTGCCTCTTTATCAGTCAACCTCATGATCCCCTAGGGAGAGGACCACTGACTCCCTACTACCTACTCCTACTAAACCCAATCCAAGTTTTCAGGATGACCTCCTGCCTGTGTCTCCAACCAAAATGACTCCTTCCCCTGGGCTACACACAAATATCACTGATATTTACATATACTTTACTGGCTTACCATTTCATACCCTCTGACAACATAACCTGGCATCTTGACCTGAGCATATTTCTAACACACTACAACTCCATTAAGATATTGTTAGAGATTTCAAAATTTCAGATCTATTTTACTTGGCTAATGCCACACAAATGGAAAATTTAGTTATGGAGCAGCCTGAAGAGACTCCTTGTATTTCTACTTGTGTTCCTTCTTTCCTATTCTCATAATAAAATGTTTTCTATGCTGTTTGGGGAAATTTATATATTAGTCTTTAAACGTCTCCACTATCATCACCTCAAAGTTTCTTTAATATGATGCCAAAACATCAGAGGACCAATTGTACTGTAAACACTTCCAATTTAAAATATTCCTGTATATTATGATGTTTTGACATCTAAAAAAAGAGAAAAATACTGGCCGGGGAGAGACTACACCTCCCTGGGCTAGGCAATTCTCAAAGATAACAAAGGGCTCAACCAGAGCATGTCTTTATGCCACCTAGCCAACCCACAACCATACCCCCACTGTCTGGCCCTCTCACCCCAGGAGGCAGTATTCCTCTGTCTTAATCATCCCAGGACTAGATACCAGGCAACTAGAGACCACCCATATGGTTTAGAGACCTCCAAAATTATTCAAACTAGCCAACCCTGAACTGTTCACCCTGCACTGCCTTGCCTTTCCCACAGAAATTCCAATAATGCCTTGGCCTAAGGGTCCCTTTTTCCTGTCTTCTGCCTCCTGACCACCCTACTATCTTCACTATGTGGCTCTGAGTGACATGGCATGCCTCTTGTCTCCAGGACCTGTGAGTATAATAGCGTAATCAACTTTTTTTCTTGAGTCTCTTTTCTGTCTCCTTTTGTGGCTGTACCTGACTGACCATCTCATAAAATAATACAAAACAGATGTGCTCCCAAAAAATATGAAAGCAGGTATTAAGGCTGTCTACAGAGCACTGAAGCAAACTTAAGTAAAAGTAGAATGAGGCCTTCCACCTTCAAAACCTTGTCTTTTCCCTTTCTAATCCTCTACTCTGGTCACCAACGACTTCATTTTTGTCCTTTAAACAGATTCCAGTTCTTTGTTCAATTTTCTCCCTTTCCTCTCTTAATTTTTATTTTTTCATTAGGAAATATTGCCAACTTAGACAATAGAACATAGAATATTTTATCTATGTACCCATCACTCAACTAAAGCAATATCACATTACAAAAGCACTTGAGGGCCCCCATGTACCCCCTCCAATTAAATTCTCCTTTGTCTCTCTTCACAAGTCACAGCTACTAAAATGTTTATTGTTCTCATACATTACTTTCTGCATCCTATATAGGCATACATCACACTCATACATTCCTTTTACTACATACATATGCACTAATAGTTAATTTGTGGTGATGGTTTTGAATGTTTTTAAACATTTTTTTCTTGTAAGACCATTTAGAGACATAAATAAATCTTTCCACACTAAAAGCCTGTGTTCTTTTATAAACCATAAACTCAACCTCACAGACTTTCACTTACACTGTCTAGCCAGGGCCTTTCATGGTCCCCACACTACAGAGGCTCCACACCTGCCCTTTTCCAGTCTCACCTTTCTGCAAGCAGCCAAGAGTTCAGTGTTTGGGGTCACGAGAATCTATGCACTCGCTCAGAACCTGTGCCTTCCACCCCTAAACATGCTTCGGTTATCTGGAACCCTGAATTTGCTGTCCAAGTGGCCCCAAACCCCAAGAGGCCTGCAGGCTCCTGTGCACTGAGACTTGTGCTTCTGAAAGTTAAGTGCACTGTCAATGTATTCTGTCAGCACTGAGAGGTAACGAAGAGGTGGGTGGGCTTCAGTATCCATATATATCATATATATATGCATATTGTAGCCACTTGAGGTGAGGAACGGAGCTCAGAGTATGCAGAGAAGTGCTGAGGCATGAGGGGGATCTGGGGCCTGGGATGCAGTATAGGGGTCTGAGGGTGTGGATCTGCTCTAGCTACATCACTGGAACAGAACTTTGAGGTGTTCAAGTATCATGGACAGACCCTAAGTTGACCCCCAATAATCCCAACCTTCTGGCATTCACAGTCTTGAATAATTCCCTCCCCTTCTATTGGGCAGAGCCTGTGACTTCATTCTAAAAATGAATAGAAAATATTTGGAAATATATGGCAATAGGAATAGAAAATATATGGCCAAGGTGATGGGATGTCACTCTTGTTACGAGATTTTTACGTACACACACACACACACACACACACACACACACACACACAGCCCTTCTTTGTGTGGTTCATTTTTATGCCACGATGAACAACCAATGCACTGGGCCCAAGAGAGGGCATCCCTGGAGGTTTCAGGTACTTAAGAGGCATAGCCTGGCACCTCACCCAACTATTCCTGATATATACCTGTTACTGAAAGTTCTATGTTTCTAAATTTCTTCCATAAACTAAATAAGAAAAAAGATCTTTAAAATACACCAAGTATTCTAAATTTAACACTGCCTTTCAGATTGATAAGAAGGTATATCTATCATGATAGGAAAGATATTATATTTAACAGTTTATTAGTTGATTTGAACCTTTCAGATATTTGTACACATGGCACATAGGCCTCCAAATGAGCTCTTGCCTAGAACCCTGCAAATATTACAAAAGGTACAGATGATCTAGTTTAAATATTTGGTCTCTTACTCCTTCCTTTCCCTCACTGCTTGTCACAGTTTGTTGCCTAAGCGCAGAAACAGTACTGCCTCTTGGTTCAGAAACGGCTTCTTCAGCTTGATCCCATAGTCCCTTTTTCTGTGGGCTTGGAGCAACATACCTAGTCCCTGGGCAAGGCTAAAGTATAACCACCAACTGTTCTGCCACTCTAACCATGCTCCACTGCATCCACCTTCTTTCCCACACATCTTGCTTTCTCCCCAAATTCAAGGCCTAAATCCTCTTTCTCAAGACTACTTCTTTCCCATGCCAATAGCCACCTGGAGGAGGCTATCTGCCATCAGTTGGATCAGGCACACAATCCTTCTTAAGAATGCTTTGCTTCTCTGACAATGCTCAGGTCTGAACTGTCAATGTCCTTTTTTATTGTTCTCCACTGCTACATGCAGGTTGAGATAAGCTACAGAAGGGTTTTGTTTTTGTAATTTAGTTTTTCATAGAGCAGAGACCAAGGAAGCTATAAAGAACCTGGCAACTCATCAGAACGTGCTTCTTGATATCTAGATATTCTTTACTTCTTCATTAAGCAACAGTTTTATTGCAAACTTTTGAAAAAAAATATTAATAGGAAAATTCCAACTTTACATTGGTTCACTATAAGAAAAAGTAAAGGCGTGGGAGGTGTAATAGCTACCTGTCACAATTATCTGGATAAGGGTATCACCCCAAATAAGCTATTTTCCATGAAAAATATAAGGAAATATAATCATTTATATCACCTATAAGGTCCTGAAAATGCTCTATGCAGCATCCTGATTTGCAACCATCACTGCAAAGGCAGTGCACTCAACACTCAGAAGCACAGAACCAGTGAATAGAAGTCTACAGGTTGCTTGGAACTTGGGGTTTGGGGCTCGGGAACACTTGGGCAGAAAATTCAGAAAATTCAGGGACCCAGGCACCTGGAGCATGTTTAGAGGAAGGGGGTATGGGTTCTGAGTGTACCCATCCCCTAAACTCCATACATTAGACTCTTGGCCATTTGCAGAGAGATGGGGCTGAAAGAGGGCAGATGTGGAACCTCTGAAGCATTAAGTAAATGAAAAGCCCCTTTGAGCCTGGATATCAGAGCAGTATTGTATTTAACAAGTGGTTCAGCATAGGCACTGGGATAGCCAGCCTCCAAGGTTGTTTTGGTGATCCCTGCCTCCTGGTGTTCATGTCCTAGTGTAGTGCTCTCCCTCATTTAATAGAGCTGAGACATATGTGACAAAACATTTGTATGTATTAACAGCAATAGGCAACTAATACACCTGCTGGTACTAAGTGTAAGTTGCTGCAGTAACTAAAACCTAAAATTGGGGAATGGCTTTGAAACCAGACAGACGGCTGAAGCTGGGAGGAGTTTGAGGGGAGTATTAGTGAAAGTCAAAGATACTTGGACCAGACTGTTATCAAAAACCTGACGGTCATTGTGAAAGTTGTCTCAGAAAGCTTAAATGGAAATGAGAAAAACGTTATTGGAATCTGGAGGAAAAGGATGCCTTGTCACATATTGCAATAATGTGGGGAGTAGAAAATCTACACCTACTGAAATGCGTGATATAACAAAGGAGATTTTCAGACACAGTGTTGAAGGTGCCCCCTGGCTGCTGCTTTGTTTGTAGGAAAATGTGTGAAAAGAAAGTTTAACTAAATGAAGGACTTTAGCTTAAACAAAAAGGAGGTAGCACTTACTGCTTTCAAAATTCCTAGCCTTTCTTAAATGGCAAATGATGCCAAAATTAAGAAAAGGATTTTGGGCAAAGAGCAAATCTAGAAGCCATCCAGGAAAATAAGAGTTATAAAGATGAAGCCAAAGGAATGACTATAAAGCCTCAGAAAGATCTGGGCAGTGCCTCAGAGATCCTTTAAATGAAACAATATGCCTTCTAAGAAGTTTAAGGGTGTTGCTCCTAAGCAGTCTCAGCAACAGCCCAAGACCCAAACTGCTTATGTCAAAGAGAATTATGGATATGTATTTTGTCTAATGGAAGTGAACCCCAATAAGATTCCTAGAAAGACCATGTAGGACTTTTAAAAAATGTTAGCAGAAAGAGTGCCAGCTAAGCAGAAACCAGTCAAGACCAATCTGATGCCCTTCAAATGATACTGCATAGACAAAATCCAATTTGGAATGTCCTTTCATTTTAAATAATGGTGACCAAAGGCCCTGTGCTTTTTGTGATTCCAGCCATATCATAAGGAATACTGCCTGTTGCTACATGATAATACATTTTAGTATGTCAACACTGGTGACAAAAAAGGAGTGTGGTTGGATTATGCTAACTTCATTTTAACAGATATTTATCAGTGTGTTTTGGGGGCAGAGATAAAATCTTGTAAAATCCTGATGATTTAGAAGTTCACTCTCTAGAGGTTAAGGGAGATAGACACACATCCCACTCTCCTGGCTTATTAGGTTTCTGCTGCTATCTTTATCAAAACTTATATGTGATTTGTTTCTTTTTTCTTACTGATTTCAGGATCCTATTATTATTATTATTATTATTTACAGCATAATATATCTTGGTGTAGAATTGTTTGAGTCGAATCTTATTGGAAACCTTGACCTTCCTATACCTGGATATTTATATCTTTCCCCAGATTTAGAAAGTTTTTTGCTATTGTTTCTTTAACCTTTTTTATCCCCTTTGCCTCTCTGTCCTTCTTGAACTCTTATAACTTGAAGATTTGCTTTCTTGATGTGGTGCCATAAATCCTGTAAGCTTTCTCCATTTTGTTGCATTCTATTTTTCCTCTTTTGACTGTATATTTTCAAATAATCTGAAGACAGATTATTTTCTTTAGTTACAGATCTGTTTTTCCCCTTGTTCAATTCTGCCATTGATGCTCTTCTATTGCATTTTTCATTCTATCCATTGCATTTTCCAGGTCTGGAATTTTTGTTAGATTTTTCAAAAATAATCTCAATCTCTCTGTTAAATTTCTCATTTTGGTTGTTTATTATTTCCCTGATATTATTAAATTGTTCTTCTGTATTTTTTCTGAGGTTTGCTAAGCTTCCTTAAAACAATTATTTTGAATTTTTTCCCTGGTAGTTGGTATCTTCTTTCTCAAAGAAATGAAGACTAACTGCCAGAGGAAAAAAAAAAAAAGCAATTAAAATAATTGAACTGAAAATGAAAGTTGGCATTTTCATTTCTTTGAGGTCATCTACTGGGAGATTCTGGCATTCTTCTGGTGGTGCTATTTCTCCTTACTTATTCACATTTCTGGTTGCCTTACATTGATGTCTGCACATTTGAAGAAGTATGGACTTATTCCCATTTTTGCAGACTAATTTTTCTGAGAAAGCCCTACATGAGTCAAACCTTCTAGAGATTCTGGGCAGGCCACCTGGTGTGGCCCATGGGCAGACTTGCTTCTGGAGTCTGGAAGCAGTCTGGCCTGGTACCTGCATTAGTAAGTGGGTGGGCCTGGTGTCTGATTCCACTGGTTTGGACCAGGAGCCTGGATCCATGGGGATGGACCTGTTTATTTGGCTTGTAGGGGTGGGCTTGAGCTTGAGTCCTCATGGACAGACTTGGAGCCTGTAACCTTGGTGGCTGGCCTAAAGCCTGGGTCCATAGGGTCTGGCCTGGAGTCTGGGTAAACTGGGATAGATCTGGGCCCTGGGTCTGCTGGATCAGGCTGTGGCTCTGGATACTCTGGGGCCTGGGGACTCAGAGACCACCCCAGAGCCTGGGGCCAGCCTGGTCCTGTGGCAAGTGTGAAGCCTGGGTTTGTGAGAACTGGTCTGGACCCTGGTAGTAAGAGTGATAGTCTGGTGACTGGTGACACAGAGGCTGACCTGAAGCTTTGGGCCATGAGGACAGTCCTGGATCCAGGGTCCCTTGGGGCCAGTATGGTACCTGAGGCTGAGGCCAATAGTACTCACCTGGTGCTGAGATGGGCCTGGAGCTTAGGGCTGTGTGAGTTGACCTGGCTCTCGGCTGTTCTGAACCCTGGGGCAGGCCTGGTACCTCGGGTTGCAGGGGGCTGGCTTGGTGCTGGGTTGACCTGGAGCCTGTATCCACAGAGGCTGACCTGGAGGCTGGGTCCATAGGTGCTAGCCTGATAACAAGGGCTGTGGGAGCTGTTCTGTTGCTGGGGCAAGCCTGAGGCCTGGGACCATTGGGGTCAGCTCAGATGTGGTCTATAGCCCAGGGTTGCTGGGGCTGGCCTGGCCCTGGGATGGAAACTAGAACCTGAATCTGTGGGGGCTTGCCTAGCATTGGGGTGGGCCTGAAGCCCTAGGCTACTGGAGTTGTTTTAGAGTGTAGGGCTGCTGGTGGTGTTGGCCTGGAGGTGGAGTGGCCCAGAGACTGTCAGCCAGGCAAGCCTGGAGCCTGGGGCTATGGGATGCAGCCTGATGCTGAGTTGGCCCTGGAGACTCAGTCCATGGGTACTGGCATGGAGTTTAGGGTATTAGCAACATGTCTGGTACTGGGTTTTACTTGGGTGGCCCAGTGTTGAGGGCCAAGACAAAGTGCAATGTTCACTTCCCTCTCCTTCCCCCAAGTAGGGATTATCTCTCTCCATGTTGTGCTGCTATGGTTGGGGGAAAAGGTGATGTGGGTAATGTAAAACCGTTCTTCCTACCCTCTTCAATGAATCTTTTCTTATTTATGTGCCACAACCATGTGCTGTAATCTCTCACGTGGTTTCTTTAGCTCTTGTGAAGATATTTTCATGCGTGGATACTTAGGCAAGTTGATGTTTCTGTGGGGGGATAAGTGCTAGAATGTCCTATTCTCCCATCCTGCTGACATCTGTCTGTCTGTCTCCTGCATGTCTTTCTTTATGTTTCCTGCTTAATTGTGCTTACTAAAACCTCCAGTACAATTTTGAATATAAGTGGCAAGAGCAGACATCGTTTTCTGTTCTTAAACTTGGGGGAAATCTTTCCATTTTTTTTCTTTTTTATTGTACTTTAAGTTCTAGGGTACATGTGCACAAAGTGCAGGTTTGTTACATATGTATACTTGTGCCATGTTGGTGTGCTGCACCCATCAACTCCTCAGCACCCATCAACTCGTCATTTACATCAGGTATAACTCCCAATGCCATCCCTCCCCCCGCCCCCCTCCCCATAACAGGCCCCAGTGTGTGATGTTCCCCCTCCAGAGTCCAAGTGATCTCATTGTTCAATTCCCAACTATGAGTGAGAACATGCAGTGTTTGGTTTTCTGTTCTTGCGATAGTTTGCTGAGAATGATGGTTTCCAGCTGCATCCATGTCCCTACAAAGGACACGAACTCATCCTTTTTATGGCTGCATAGGATTCCATGGTGTATATGTGCCACATTTTCTTAATCCAGTCTGTCACTGATGGACATTTGGGTTGATTCCAAGTCTTGGCTATTGTGAATAGTGCCGCAAACAACATACGTGTGCATGTGTCTTTATAGCAGCATGATTTATAATCCTTTGGGTATATACCCAGTAATGGGATGGCTGGGTCATATGGTACTTCTAGTTCTAGATCCTTGAGGAATCGCCACAGTGTCTTCCACAATGGTTGAACCAGTTTACAATCACACCAACAGTGTAAAAGTGTTCCTATTTCTCCACATCCTCTCCAGCACCTGTTGTTTCCTGACTTTTTAATGATTGCCATTCTAAGTGGTGTGAAATGGTATCTCACTGTGGTTTTGATTTGCATTTCTCTGATGGCCAGTGATGATGAGCATTTTTTCATGTATCTATTGCCTGTATGCATGTCTTCTTTTGAGAAATGTCTGTTCATATCCTTTGCCCACTTTTTGATGGGGTTGTTTGTTTTTTCTCATAAATTTGTTTGAGTTCTTTGTGAGTTCTGGATATTAGCCCTATGTCAGATGAGTAGATTGCAAAAATGTTCTCCCATTCTGTAGGTTGCCTGTTCACTCTGATGATAGTTTCTTTTGCTGTGCAGAAGCTCTTTAGTTTAATTAGATCCCATTTGTCAATTTTGGCTTTTGTTGCCATTGCTTTTGGTTTTTAGACATGAAGTCCTTGCCCATGCCTATGTCCTGAATGGTATTACCTAGGTTTTCTTCTAGGGATTTTATGGTTTTAGGTCTAACATTTAAGTCTCTAATCCATCTTGAATTAATTTTCGTATAAGGGGTAAGGAAGGGATTCAGTTTCAGCTTTCTACTTATGGCTAGCCAATTTTCCCAACACCATTTATTCAATAGGGAATCCTTTCCCCATTTCTTGTTTTTCTCAAGTTTGTCAAAGATCAGATGGCTGTAGATGTGTGGTATTATTTCTGAGGGCTCTGTTCTGTTCTATTGGTCTATATCTCTGTTTTAGTACCAGTACCATGCTGTTTTGGTTACTGTAGCCTTGTAGTATAGTTTGAAGTCAGGTAGCGTGATGCCTCCAGCTTTGTTCTTTTGACTTAGGATTGTCTTGGCAATGTGAGCTCTTTTTTCCTTCCATATGAACTTTAAAGCAGTTTTTTTTTCAAATTCTGTGAAGAAAGTCATTGGTAGCTTGATGGGAATGGCATTGAATCTATAAATTACCTTGGACAGTATGGCCATTTTCACGATATTCATTCTTCTTATCCACGAGCATGGTATGTTCTTCCATTTGTTTGTGTCCTCTTTTATTACACTGAGCAGGGGTTTGTAGTTCTCCTTGAAGAGGTCCTTTACATCCCTTGTAAGTTGGATTCCTAGGTATTTTATTCTCTTTGAAGCTATTGTGAATGGAAGTTCATTCCTGATTTGGCTCTCTGTTTGTCTGTTACTGGTGTATAAGAATGCTTGTGATTTTTGCACATTAATTTTGTATCCTGAGACTTTGCTGAAGTTGCTTATCAGCTTAAGGAGATTTTGGGCTGAGACAATGGGTTTTTCTAAATATACAATCATGTCATCTGCAAAGAGGGACAATTTGACTTCTTCTTTTCCTAACTGAATACCCTTGATTTCTTTCTTTTGCCTGATTGCCCTAGCTAGAACTTCCAACACTATGTTGAATAGGAGTGGTGAGAGAGGGCATCCCTGTCTTGTGCCAGTTTTCAAAGGGAATGCTTCCAGTTTTTGCCCATTCGGTATGATATTGGCTGTGGGTTTGTCATAAATAGCTCTTATTATTTTGAGATACGTTCCATCAATACCGCATTTATTGAGAGTTTTTAGCATGAAGGGCTGTTGAATTTTGTCAGAGGCCTTTTCTGCATCTATTGAGATAATCATATGGTTTTTGTCTTTGGTTCTGTTTATATGCTGGATTACATTTATTGATTTGCATATGTTGAACCAGCCTTGCATCCCAGTTTTATACCATTAAGTATGATGGGGGAGAGGGTTTAACAGATGCTATTTAACAGGTAAGAAATTTCCCTTCTATTCTTTGTTGAATGTATTTCTTATGAAAAGTGGTTTGATTTTTGTCAAATATTTCTTCCTGCATCTATTGAGATCATTATGTAATTTTCTTTAGGCTATGAATATGGTGCATTACTATTTCACTATTTATTGGGTTGTTAAACTGTGCCACAGTATAGAATATAACACGAGGGTGGCCAATATTAAAAGGTAGATAAGTGCCAACTGGGGAAGGAACTAGTGAACTATTTGAGGTTGCTGAGAGTAGTATTATGCACATCAGGCTCAAGTGATAGAGTGTTTCTTATAGCAAGAAGAGCGAGGAGGTACACGCAAGTTCCAGTCTCTGTTAATATGTTAGTTCCTATGGCTAGTGGGTCAGTTAGGCAGCCAACTCAGGCACTGTGACTTCATGTACCCCATTTCATGCTGCAGTGGAAAGACTCCATCCCCTCTCTTGTGGGGTCTGAGATGCAGAAAACTGAGGGCATGCCTTGGGGACACTCAGGCATACACTTAAGCAGAAAAAGAGTATACATCAAGGTCAGAAGAGGGAAAGATATCCCCTCACAAGATGATAAGCCCAGCATAGCCTGTGAAGATTCTTCATCTTCCACTAAGGAAATGTTCCAGGCCCAAAGCTCATTCTTATGCAGCCAAGTGGGGGTTGACGGATTGGGCATGACTGCCTTTCCCAACAATTGCACTGACTGATTCTCATATGTTAATTGCTGTTGCATTCTAAAAATAAATTCCACATAGTTATAGTGCATAATCATTTTCATATGTTGATGGATGAGTACTGATAATATTTTGTTCATGATATTTATGTCTGTATTCATAGGGGGTTTTGAGCTTTAGGTCTTTTCATGTTATATCTTTGTCTTTGGTATCAGGGTAATATTGGCTTCATAGTATGAGTTAAGAAATGTTTCCTCCTATCTTTTTTTTTTTTTTTTTTTTTTTTGGGACGGAGTCTCACTCTGTTGCCCAGGTTGTAGTGCAGTGGCGTGATCTCGGCTCACTGCAAGCTTTGCCTCCCGGGTTCATGCCATTCTACTGCCTCATCCTCCCAAGTAGGATGGTCTCCGTCTCCTGACCTTGTGATCTGCCTGCCTCGCCCTATAAAAGTGCTGGGATTACAGGCATGAGCCACCGTGCTGGGCCTCCTCCTATCTATTTTTTGAAAGAGTTTTAAAAGATTGATGTTAAGTTTTATTTAAATGTAGAGTAGAATTACCTAGTGAAGCCATTTGGACCCGGGCTTTTCTTTGTGGGAAGCTTTTTGATTAGTAATTCTATCCTCTGTTAGGGGTCTGTTCAGATTTTCTATTTATGTTTTAGTTGATTTTGGTACTTTGTGTCTTCCAGGTAATTTGCGCATTTCATTTAGGAGATATAATTTGTTGGCATAAAATTTTTCAAAGTACTCCCTTGTAATCCTTTTTAATTTTGTGGCATCAGTAATGATATTCCTTCTTTTATTTCTGATGTTTTAAATTCAATTTTTCTCAAGTTTTTCCTTAGTCAATCTAGCTAAAGATTTGTATCTTTTGTTGAACTTTTTAAAGAACAAAACCTTTTTGTCACTGATTCTCTGTATTCTTTTTCTATTATCTATTTTACATATTACTACTCTTATCTTTATTATTCTATTTCTTGGGCTGACTTTGGGTATATTTACATCTTATAAGTTTTGATAAATTTTCCTTTCATTCGTATATAATTATTTTATAATTTCTAATGTAAGTTCTTCTGTGATTCATAGGTTATTTAGGATTATGTTGTTTAATTTCTATGAATTTTCCACATCTTACTTTTATTGATTCATACTTTCATTCCATTGCCTTCAGAAAAATTACTTAGCATGATTTAAAATATTTTAAGTTTATTGATGCTTGTTTTACAGCCTAATATAAGGTCTATTCTGGAGAATATTCCGTGTCCATTTGAGAAGAATATGTATTATGCTGTTGAGTAGATTCTTCTAGATGTCTATAGATCTAACTCATTCATAATGATGTTCAAATATTCTAATTTCTGTTTCATCTTCTGCCTAGTTGTTCCATCCGTTTGTGAAAGTAAACTGTTGAAGTCTCCAACTATTGTTGTTGAATTGCATATATTTTTTTCTTCAGTTGTATCACTTTTTGTTTCAGACATTTTGATACTCTGTTCTTTGGTACATATATTTATATTTGTTAACTCATTCCTATGAATTGACCCTTTAATCATGAACTGTCTTACTTCATCTCTGTTTGATAACTCTATCTTAAGGTCTGTTTTGTATGATATGGTAGCAAATGCACCTTTGGTCACTCTATGGTATATATATTTTCCATCCTTTTACTGTCACTCTATTTTGAATCTGAAATGTGTCCCATGCAGACAGAATAATTGAATTGTGGTTTTAAAAATCCATTCTACAAATTTGTCTTTTGATTAGAGGACTTAGTCTATTTACATTAAATGCAATTACTGATAAGATAGGATTTATGTGGGATATTTGGATATTTCTTTACCATATGTTTTATGTCTTTTTTTCCTCCATTTCTTCATAGTTCCTTACTTTATGTTAAACACATAGTTTTACTATACTATTATAATTGCCTTATTGTCAGTTTCACTATATTTTTAAGTTATTTTCTTATTGGTTGCTCTAGGATTTGCAATTGGCATTTTAGCTTAAAACGATCTAGGATGGATTAAGAACCAACTTAATTTCAATAGAAAACAAACTTTTTGTAACTATTAGCATTTTCTCCTTCTTTCTTTGGGCTATTATTGTCATATAAATTTCATCCTTACATATTATAAGCCCATCAGTGCATTTTAATAATTATTGTTTTCTATGATGTCTTTTAAATCAGACAGGAAAAAATACAGAAACAAACAGAAATTCACCTACACTGTCTTTACATTTACCTATCTATTTACATTTTTTGGTGCTCTTTATCATTTTATGTAGAGTTACTGTCTAGTGTCCTTGCATTTCAGCCTGAAAGATTCCCTTTAATACTGCTTGTAGGACAGGTCTGCTAGTGACAGAATCTCTGTTTTTTCAGTAAAAGTCTTAATCCTTCTTCAAATTTGAAAAATAGTTTTTATATAGACATAGAATTGTTGCTGACAATCTTTTTCTTTCAAAACCTAAAATACATCATCCCACTGCCTTTGGGCCTCCATAGTGGTTGATGGGAAGTCAGCTATTCATCTTATTGAGAATCTTTTATATGTAATAAGTTTATTCCCCTTGTTGTTTCTAGATCTGTTTGTCTTGGGCTTTGGAAATTTAATTATATTGTGCCTAGGTGTGTCTCCTCTGAGTTTACTCTACTGGTATGACATTGAACTTCTTGAATGCATAGGATAATGTTTTTTCAATTAATTTGGGAAGTTTTGACCATTATTTCTTATACACTCTTTCTGCCCCTTCCTCTCTTTCCTCTCCTTCTAAGAATGCCTTATTTTTGCCCCATAGGTTTCTAGATCTACAATTTTCTTCATTCCTTTTTCCCCCTGTTCTTCTGTCTGGATAATCTCAAGTGACCTACCTTCAAATTTGATGATTCTTTTTTTTTTTTTTTTTTTTTTTTTTTGCTAGCAAATCTGCTATTGAGCCCCAGTGGGAAATTTTTCATGTTGGTTACTGTACTTTTTGAATCCAGAATTCTGATTTTTCCTTTTTAAATAATGTCTCTTTCTTATAGTCTCTATTAGGTGAAATATTGTTCTTTCCTTTAACTATTTGAACATATTTATAATAATTTATTTAAACTCTGTGATAAACCCAGTGTCTGGGCTTCAGCAGTAACAGTTTCTATTGACTTGTTTCTTTGTTCATGAGCCATGCTTTCTTGGTTCTTTGCATATTTTATAGTTTTGTTGTTGTTATTGTTTTAGTTGGACCTTTTAAACAATAGGATGTGGCAACTCTGGAAATAAGATTCCGTCTCCCTCCCCAAATTTGTTGTCTGTTCTTGTTTTTATTCTTGTTTTCTTACATAGTAACTTTACTCAAATAATTCTTTAAAGCCTGGATACTTTGTCACCTGTGGCCACTGAATTCTCTAACAATGATCAGCTAATGATTAGACAGACATTTCATTAAGTGGCTTGAACCAATAAGTCTTTTAGGTGTAACCTAGGTTCTTTGTGTTTATATTTCGGGATGCCTTTAACACTCAGTTAGGCAGTCTATTATCCTGCCTAAGCTTTCATTTTCTGCTTGTTCAGAGCCTCAACATCAGTGATAGATGAACGCTTAGGGCCTTCTCAGGTATTTCCTGAGTATGCACACAGTTCTGCACATGCTCATGGCCTTTCAGATCTCATTTATATTGAAACTTTTCAAAACATTCTGTGGAAATTTCTTTTGTTACTTTTTCATTTTAAGGTTTTTTGATGCTTCTTGTTAGTCCTCACTGATATTGTATTACCACGTCTGGAAGCTGCAATGTTAAACAATTGCTGCTGAATGTTTTTTCAAATGTGCTAAGGGCAGGCCAGTTTACACAAAATAGATGCTTCAGTGAGATAAAATGAAGTCATGTCTGCAAGTGGAGCATTTCAGAGAGCTGCCAGATGGGTCAAATAATAATCTCTGAGGTTAGAATTGTAAGGGAGCTCCAATCTTGTTTTGCTCTTCCACTGGTTGCCAGGCTACAGGTTTCTCAGGTAACATAAATGAAAAGCTGTTGGTTCTGAAGGCTACCACAGATCTTGGATGACAGTCAGATTAGGCCAAGTTGAAATGCAACAAAGCTTGCTGTTCATAGTAATATTTGCCCATTTTTCTTAAATAAATGTTTTTTGGATGATTGAAAGCCTTTGGTTCATTTCAAGAGTTCTTAAAAGTTGATTTTGACAATTCTTTTTTTCCAGTGTTCTCATTGCTTTTTGGAGGTCCTTACTCTACCATCCCAGAATTGCTTCTCTCTTTCCTACTTTCTCTAAATGTTCCTTTCAGTTGTGGAATTTCCATTTGGATTTATTTACCACGTACTTCTAACCTATTTTGCTTTATAGATTCCCAAATTATGTTGTCATGTACTTAAGTGCTTATGATGATTAGTTATTTAATTGGAATGAAATTTCCCTCTAAGTTCCTTGGAAAGCTATTTGTCATAAATTATACTATTTCTTGTATAGACTTTGCTATATTTATTTTGTCATTGGTTATATATGCTATATTTTCTTTCTCTTTAGAAGTTTTTAAAATAATGTTTAATTGAATATTTGAACAATAACTGCATTCACCTTATAAACATTTTAAAATTATAGAAATACTAAAGTCCTGTTTCATTATCTATCACCATTCTCATTCTCTCTGACTTCATATGTTACTTCATCATCACATTATGGGGTATAATTCAAGACCTATGTTATGTGCATTAACATGACTTTGTGCACTACAAAAATGTATATTTTCCTTGTATGTATCTGTGTGTTTTAAACAAAGGATATAATTTAGCACTTATTGATTTACAATCTTATTTCCACTTGAGTTGTCTTGCCATTACTTATATTTACATCAGTCTCATTCTTTTTAATTGTTACATAATAATTCATTTTCTGGGTAGACCATAGATTTTTATTCTTTTACACTTTGATACACACTTTCATTTTATGAAGGAACATTTTATTGTTATTACAGAAAATAATACAGTGAATAACCTTGTAAACATCTCTTTATGATCATGGGATACCCTGTGTCTTGACCACCAGTGAGGACTGTCAATAGGTGATACAATTACATACCTATCTCACTCACCCTAGAAGTGATAATGAATGTCTTAACTTTGGCAAAGGATGAAATGATTCTTGCCTTTTTATCTCAAAAGACCATTCAGTGATTACAGTTACAGGAATTTTGCAATTCTCATCCATGTCAGGGTCATTGAAACTGGGGAGATAAATTAGGATCTTTAAGAGGAAATTGGCCTGCTGAACTGGTGATAGAAATAAGAGTTTTGTAAATAGAATGTATATTGAAACAGAGGATGCATTATAAAGTTTAAGTAATATGTTGCAGACAAAACTAGAAATAATATATTGGGATTTCTTTCAAGTATGCTTGTTCTTCTAATAGTAAGATGATTTATGTCTGGAAACATTCTTTTGAAAATGGTTTGTTTTAGGAATGCTTGCAAATAGGAGCTTTAATTGTGAAAAATTTGGTGGTATGAATTGTGCAAGTATTTGTGCACCTAGGGTTATTTTGAATGTCAAAACCTTGTGTAAATTTTTCTTTCTGAAATAGGATATTTTACGTACTTTAGTTAATATTTGCCATTTAAATGTTGTTTATTAGTAACCACAAACCACAAAATGAGAAAGGCCTTCAAAAAACCAAAACCTTACAAAAGGAATTTGTCAGCTAGAATTGGTGTGCGTGTGTGTGTGTGTGTGTGTGTGTGTGTGTGTGTGTGTGCATGCATGCATTTAGGCTTAAGGCATAAAGCATAAAGCTGACAGTGGGGCAAAGGGCAGAGAGATTATTACCTAACTGCTTCTGCATATTGACTCAGATGGCATTTCTGTAGGTCTGAGAACTGAAATCTAACTTTTATCCTAGACATTTCATTTTTTAACCAGATATCAAGCGGTTTAATCAGATAGTGAGATAAATCGTCCGTATTAAAAGGGGAAAATTGGAATCTTTCATTTGGGAATTCTATTTCTCCTTCCTCCTTACCTCCCTCCCTCCCTCCTCCTCCCTCCCCCTCCCTCTTTTCCTATCTTCCTCCCTCCCTCCCTCCTTCCCTCCCTCCCTCCTTTCTTTCTTTCTTTCTTTCTTTCTTTCTTTCTTTCTTTCTTTCTTTCTTTCTTTCTTTCTTTTCTTTCTTGCTTTCTTGCTTTCTTGCTTTCTTGCTTTCTTGCTTTCTTGCTTTCTTGCTTTCTCTTGCTTTCTTGCTTTCTCGCTTTCTTTTCTTCCTTTCTTCCTTTCTACCTCCCCTCCCCTCCCCTCCCCCTCCCTTCCCTTCCATTCCCTCTTTCGACAGAGTCTTGCTCTGTTGCCCAGGCTGGAGTGCAATGCTACGCTCTTGGCTCACTGCAACCTCCGCCTGCCTGGTTCAAGCGATTCTCCTGCCTCAGCCTCCTGAGTAGCTGGGATTACAAGCATGCACTGCAACGCTTGGCTAATTTTTGTATTTTTAGTAGAGATGGAGTTTTGCCATGTCGGCCCGGCTGGTGGGAATTTTATTTCTTGACCAATCTAATTTGACTATGAAGTTATTTAGTGGTTTTGCTAGTTGTATTTTTTCCTTTTTGTTATGAATTGTCTTTTCTAACTTAGCTGCCAGGGAAAAGTGGGTTAGTAAAATACTGAGGTATTTGATGGTAGAGAACACCCCAGAACCTCTGAGAATTTGAGGTCCTAGGTGCTATAATAATTACATACATATGTTACATACATACAATAGAATGCTAATACAGATGTTAAGAAAATGAGGTTGAAGGGAGTGTAAGTATTCATATTCCTTTGTAGGGAAGGGATATGAAATAATATCAAGTAATATGGTAAAGGCATATTCCAGAATGGCCTGTATTAAATGATTCCATTTGTGGAGAAGAAAAGAAAACACAATAAAACTGATAAAAACATGATACTATTTGGGTACAAAGATAATGTCCTCTTTACGTGTCTCTGCTAAATTTGATGAAACTTTCTAGGCACTCAAAAAAGTTTCATACATATATTGTGGCTGTCATTGACTGAATCTAGTTTCAATGTCGCATTAAAATTCACTCTGTAGTTTTGGCTTTGACATTTATATCTAATACATGCATGTGTGTGTGGTGTATGCATCTGTCTCTGTATGTATATATGCATCTATGTGTATACACATTCACATATATGTGTATATCATCTCTTTATATGTGTATATATATATGTATTTACATATGTTTGTATACATGCATGTATATTTATATATGTATGCCTATGTTTGTGTGTATATTTGCATATATGTATAAAGACAGACTGATAGAGACAGAGAGAGAGCAGAGAAAGATAGACAGAATTACAGTATTGATATTTTCAAATACAGTTCATGATAAAGTATGAAGCATAGTTATGCCTGGCATTTTAGCTTCTGTAATGAAAATGGAATTTCAAGCAGAGAAGGAGATGAAGACTGGTGAAGAGAGGACACTGTCTATCTCTGAGTCAGGTAGACCTGGGTTCCAATATTTTTTTCACCACTTACTAGGTATGTGACCTTGGGCACATGCTGAACAGTGTCCTTTTCTACAGATTCTTTACAATGATGTATCATCTTATCCTTTTCTCAGTTTGTCAAGCAGAAGAGGTGAACAAAGTGGAATCCCATGTTTATTTATATTTGTGTTTCTATAATTATTATGGGAGTTGACTTTAAAAAATCTATCCATTACTCATTTTAATATTTGTGGTTTTATCTTTAAAAATTGAGGCATCCCAGTAAATTTCATGCTTTGTTCCATGAAAGTTGTAAACATATTAGTTATCTCACAAGAAAGTAGCAATTGTAAGCTGTTATGTCTAATCTGAATCCTAATTTACCATTGACCCATGGATGCTCTGGGATAAACTTGGACTTCTTTGCCATCCATTCTATGCCTTGATGCTGCCTCTTGCTATACATGTTTAACTCTTTATCAAATGTTGTTGTGAATGTAACTCTATATTTCATTTAACATTTTCTTGTGATGTTCTGCATTACATCACTCTTCTTTTTTTAAAATCAACTTTTTGAGGTATCATCTATGTAAAATATATCACACTTGGTTTTGCAATCGATGTATCGATGAATTTTGATAAATGTATCCTAGAGGTACAATTGAGCTATAGAAAGTTTCCATTAGCCAAAAAAGTGCATTCCTGCAACTTTGTATTTTATTTCCTTCTAAATCCCCACCTGAGGAAACCATTGATTTCATTTGTATCGCGATAAGTAGTTTTATTAGTTTTATCTGTCTTAGAGCTTTGGTATATGTAGACTAAAATGGTATATGCTTATATGTGTCTGTTATTTTTATTCAGCATATTTTTAAATTTCATCCTATTATCAGTAGTTCATTCCTATTCATTGTACAGTAGTGTTTTGTTGTTATGAATATTTGACAATTTCTAATCTGTTTGTTGAAGATATTTGTTTATCATTTATCATTGTTATCTTCATGCCTTAATGAAGAATAATACTCTTAGTTTGACAGACTCTTGTACAAGTCTGCTGCAAAATACCTAGGAGTAGAAATGCTGCATCATATGTTAAATGTACATTTAACTTTATAAGAAAATTCCAGTTTCACAGTAGTCATACCATTTTATACTTCCATGAGTAATGTATGAGGTTTCCAGTTGTTCCACAATCTTGCCATCATGTAGTAGTTTCAATCTTTTAAAATTTATCCATTGGGGGTCCACATGGAAATAAGGATGGAAATAATAGCCACTGGGACTCCAAAAGTGGGGAGGGTGGGAAGAGGGCTAGGGTTGAAAAATCACCTATTGGGTACTATGTTCACTATTTCCATGGTGAGCTCACTAGAAGCCCCATCCTTACCATTATGCAATATATCCATGTAACAAACCTGTACATTACCCTCTGAATCTAAAAGAAAATAAAATAATGAAAAAATAAAATTTAGCCATTGAATTTGGTATAAAATAGTATGTCATTATGATTTCAATTGGCATTTCCCTGATGAGTCATGATGCTGAGTAATTTTTCATGTGATTAAAGACCATTCATATATCTTACTTGGTGTAGGTGTCACTATCAGCTTCTAGCCTCCTGTTCTGGAATGTGGTGATCATTTCACAATTTATAAGCATATCTAAATATCAACTTGTACATCTTAAATATAAACAATATTTATATCAATGCTATTTCAATAAAGCTGTTTGATAAATTCGATAGATGATGATAGAACCACACACACCAAAACAACCTTTGTACTATTATATTGTAAGATTCTTGATTACATTCTATATAATCCATTAGTCAGATATATGTATTGTGCATGATTCTCCCTGATTGTCATTTCTATTTTTGTTTTCCTTAGATTGCCATTTAAAAATCAGAATATTCTTTAAAAGTTCAATTAATCAATTTTTATTTTATGCAATACCTTTTGTCACCACGCTCAGAAATCCTTGCCTATTCCATGGTTGCAAAGGATTTATTTTCTGTTTTCTTCTAGAGGTGTTGGCTTAGATTTTACTTTTATGTCTAAAACTCATTTTGAATTAATGTTTTTTCATGATTTAGGTAGGGGTCAAGATTCATTCATTTCCATACAGATATTTAGTTTATCCAGCAATATTTGTTAAAAAGATTTTCATTTTACCATAGAATTATACTAGTTCTATGGTTAAGAATCAATTCTTTATTTATATCTAAGTTTCTTTCTGATTGCTCTATTGTCTTCAATTTATCTGTATGTTTATCTTTACATTAATATTTGTAGTAACTTTTTTGGTTACTTCAGTTTTGTCTTCAGCCTTGAAATACTCCTACTTTTGTCTTTTTTTTTCTGTATTGTTTTGGATGTTCTAAGCATTTCCATACTATTAGGTTCATCATGTTAATTTATACAGAAAAGCCTGTTGGGATATTGATTGGGTTTTGATTACATTTGTAGATCAGTTTGAGGAAAGTGGACATCTTAAGATTACTTAGCCTGCCAGTCTATAAACAGCAATTTATTTCTCAATTTCTATTTTCTCAATTTATTGAAATTTCTCAAAAGCAATATTTTGAACTTTTCATTGTAGATTTCTTGAATTAGTTTTAAAATTCAACTTTGTTAAGCTATAATTTTATGGAAAAAGAATTTGCTTATTTTAAGTAATCAATGGGTATTAACAAATGTATATACCCATGCAACCAGTCACCACAATACTCAAATACACCCAAAATTTATAGTTATTTATCTTTAAGTTTATGTTTAGTTTGTTCACACTTACAGTGAATTTAGGACCTGAGTGGATGTGTATAACCATTATCACAATACGAATTCTGAACATTTCCATCCTACCTAAAAAAATCTCTGGTGCTTTTGCTACGTAGCCAAGCCTTTCCCAAGCCCCTAAAATCCTGGAAGACATTGATTTATTCTCCTTAGAGGTTTCCTTTTTTTTTTTTTTTTTTTTTTTTTTTTGACAGTCTCGGACTGTCACCCAGGTTGGAGTGCAGTGTCGCAATCTCGGCTCACTGCATCTTCCACATCTCGGGTTCAAGTGATTCTCCTGCCTCAGCCTTCCGAGTAGAGTAGCTGGGATTACAGGTGCCTGCCACCACACTCGGCTAATTTTTGTATTTTTAATGGAGACAGGGTTTTGCCATGTTGGCCAGGCTGGCCTCAAACTCCTGGCCTCAAGTTATCAGCCTGCCTTGGCCTCCCAAACTGCTAGGATTACAGGTGTGAGCCACCGGGCTAGGCCCAGAGTTTTCTCTTGTACATAACATCATGTAAATTAAATCAGAGTATCTAACATTTTGACATATACTTCTTTCATTCAGTTTGATGCCCTTGAGATTCACACTTGTTGCTGTATTAATAGTTTGTTCCTTTCTATTGCTCAGTAGTATTTCATTGTATAGATGTCCCATAATTTATTAATCCATGCACCTGTTGATGGACAGTTGCTTGGGTAGTTTCCAGTTTGGTCAACTATGAATAAAATGCTATAAAAAATTCATATAGGGCCAGGTGGGGTGCCTCACGCCTGTAATCCCAGCAATTTGGGAGGCCGAGGTGAGCAGATGACCTGAGGCTGGGAGTTTGAGACCAGCCTGGCCAACATTGCGAAACCCCATCTCTACCAAGAATATAAAAAATTAGACAAGCATGGCGGCGCATGCCTGTTATCCTAACTACACAGGAGGCTGAGGCAGGAGAATCACTTGAACCTGGGAGGCAGAGGTTGCAGTGAGCCGAGATTGTGCCTCTGCACTCCAGCCTTGGCAACAGAGTGAGACTCTGTCAAAAAAAAAAAAAAAAAATCATTTAGGTTTTTGTGTACAGATAGGTTTCCTTTTCACTAGGGCAAAAATTAGGTGTGGAATTGCTAGATCCATGTGGTAGGTGCATCTTAAATATTTGAGGAAATCTGTAACTTCTTTATTCTTATTAGCAATGATTCAGGATACAAGTTGCTCTTTATTATCACCAGCTGATGGTATTGCCAGTTATGTTTTGCCTTTTTCTTTTAGTTGTCTTAATAGGTGTATATTGCTATTTCATTTTTGTATTAATTTGCATTTATCTAACGGATGATTTTGAACACATTTTGGTGTGCTTATTTGCCATCTGTATGTCTTTCTAACCAGGTATCTGTTCAAATCTTTGCCTATTTCTTAATTGTATCTTCTCTTCTTATTGTTGAGTGATATGGTTTGACTGTGCCTCCACCCAAATCTCAACTTGAATTGTATCTCCTAGAATTCCCACGTGTTGTGGGAGGGACCCAGGGGGAGGTAATTGAATCTTGGGGGCCAGTCTTTCCCGTGCTATTCTCACTATAAAAAATGAGTCTCACAAGATCTGATGGGTTTATCAGGGGTTTCCGCTTTTGCTTCTTCCTCATTTTTCTCTTGTCACTGGCTTCTTCCTCTATCATCTCCATTCTGATTTTCAGATCATCCAGTGAGATTTTATATGTATATATATAATAAATATATATATTTACACACACACGTATATGTGTGTGTGTGTTTTTAAACAAGCTTTCACTTTTTCACCCAGGCTGGAGTGCAGCGACACAATCTCGACTCACTGCAGCCTTGATCTCCTGGGTTGAGCAATCAATCCCCGGATCAAGCAATCCTCCTGCCTCAGCATCCCCATGTATATGTAAATGTAAAAAAGTTGAACTCATAGAAGTAGAGAGTAAGAATGGTGATTACTAGGGCAGATCTAGGGGAGTAGGGGGACATGTTAGTCAAACGATAAAAAATTTCAGTTAAGAGGAATAGGTTCAAGAGATCTATTGTACAATATAGTGACTACACTTAATAACAGACTATATTTGATAACAACATATTGTTATTGAAAACGGATGAGAGTAGATTTTTTAAGTGTTCTCATCACAAAAAATGGTAACTACGTGAGTTAATCCACATATTAATTTGCCCTATTTAGCCAATCTACAAGGTATACGTATTTCAAAACATCATATTGCACATAATAAATATGTATACTTTTATTTTTTAATTAAAAATAAATTAGAAAAAAAAAGAAAAGACATGAAAGTTGAAAAAGAATGAAATTATTTCTATTTGCAGAAGGCATGATCCTGTATATAGACTTCCCAAAAGAATATGCATTAAAAAATTAGAACTGACTGGGCACAGTGGCTCATCTCTGTAATCTCAACACATTGGGAGACTGAGGCAGGAAGATCATTTGAACTCAGGAGTTTGAGATCACGCTGGGCAACATGGCAAAACCCTGTCTCTACCAAAAAAACAATTTTAATTAGCTGGGCACGGTGGTGTGTGCCTGTAGTCCCAGCTATTGGGAGGGTGAGATAGGAGGATCCCTTCAGCCAGAATTTGAGGCTGCAGTGAGGTGCTATGGCACCACTACACTCCAGCCTAGGTGACAGAACGAGACCCTGTTGAAAAAAAAAATAGAGCCAACAAATGAGTCCAGTGTGATTGTAGGATACAATGTCAATATATTAAAAAATCATTCAACATTGCTTCCTGATGAAAACCCTAAAAAAATTGGGGATAGAAGAAACATATCTCAACATAATAAAAGCCATATATGACAGACCCACAGCAAAAGGTTGGCGCAAAAGTAATTGCGGTTTTAAATCATTATAACTAGGCTCAGTCACATCTTTGTTTATCAAAATAGAAACCATTATAATCAACACATTTTTTGATAATGAGAAATAAGTTTGCTTATTCCTGTCATGTAAAACTCCATGCTTCGGGATTTGACGAACTCATGGAAAGCATTTCCTGCATGCTGCTGCTTGTGGAAGTCTTTTCCTGCAAAACATTGTTGAGATGCTTGAAGAAGTGGTAGTCAGTTGGTGAGAGGTCAAATGAATATGGCAGATAAGGCAAAACTTCGTAGCTCAATTCGTTCAACTTTTAAAGCGTTGATTGTGCGATGTGCGGTTGGGTGGTGTTGTGGAGAATTGGGACCTTTCTGCTGATGAATGTCAGTTGCAGGCGTTGCAGTTTTTGATGCATCTCATTGAATTGCGGAGCATACTTCTCAGATGTAATGGTTTTGCTGGGATTCAGAAAGCTGTAGTGGATCAGACTGACAGCAGACCACCAAACAGTGGCCATGGCCTTTTTTTGGTGCACGTTTGGTTTTAGAAAGTGCTTTGGAGCTTCTCAGTCCAACCGCTGAGGTGGTCTTCACCAGTTGTCGTTTGAAATCCATTTTTTTTATAGCATGTCACAATCCAATCAAGAAATGGTTCATTGTTGTTGAGTAGAGTAAGATAACACTTCAAAACGACGATTTTTTTTTATTTTTGCTCAGCTCATGAGGCACCCATTTATCAAACTTTTTTACCTTTCCAATTTGCTTCAAATGCCTAATGACCATAGAATGGTTAACATTTAGTTATTTGGAAACTTCTCCTGTAGTTGTAAGAGAATCAGCTTCGATGATTGCTTTCAATTGGTCGTTGTCAACTTCTGATGGCCGGCCACTATGCTCCTCATCTTCAAGGCTGTCATCCCCTTTGCAAAATTTCTCAAACCACCCCTGGACTGTATGTTCATTAGCAGTTCCTGGGCCAAATGCATTGCTGGTATAGTGAGTTTTCTCTGCTGCTGTAGGACCCATTTTGAACTCATATAAGAAAATCAAAATCAATGTGAAAAATCACAAGCATTCTTATACACCAGTAACAAACAGCCAAATCATGAATGAACTCCCATTCACAACAGCTTCAAAGAGAATAAAATACCTAGGAATCCAACTTACAAGGGATGTAAAGGACCTCTTCAAGGAGAACTACAAACCACTGCTCAATGAAATAAAAGAGGACAGAAACAAATGGAAGAACATACCATGCTCATGGATAGGAAGAATCAATATCATGAAAATGGCCATACTCCCAAGGTTATTTATACATTCAATGCCATCCCCATCAAGCTACCAACGAGTTTCTTCATAGAATTGGAAAATACTGCTTTAAAGTTCATATGGAACCAAAAAAGAGCCCGCATCTCCAAGACAATCCTAAGTCAAAAGAACAAAGCTGGAGGCATCACGCTACCTGACTTCAAACTATACTACAAGGCTACAGTAACCAAAACAGCATGGTACTGGTAGCAAAACAGAGATATAGGCCAATGGAACAGAACAGAGCCCTCAGAAATAATACCACACATCTACAGCCATCTGATCTTTGACAAACCTGAGAGAAACAAGAAATGGGGAAAGGATTCCCTATTTAATAAATGGTGCTGGGAAAATTGGCTAGCCATAAGTAGAAAGCTGAAACTGGATCCTTTCCTTACTCCTTATATGAAAATTAATTCAAGATGGATTAGAGACTTAAATGTTAGACCTAATACCATAAAAACCCTAGAGGAAAACCTAGGTAGTACCATTCAGGATATACGCATGGGCAAAGACTTCATGTCTAAAACACCAAAAGCAACGACAGCAAAAGCCAAAATTGACAAATGGGATCTCATTAAACTAAAGAGCTTCTGCACAGCAAAAGAAACTACCATCAGAGTGAACAGGCAACCTACAGAATGGGAGAAAATTTTTGCAATCTACTCATCTGACAAAGGGCTAATATCCAGAACCTACAAAGAACTCAAACAAATTTACAAGAGAAAACCAAACAACCCCATCAAAAAGTGGGCAAAGGATATGAACAGACATTTCTCAAAAGAAGACATTCATACAGCCAACAGACACATGAAAAAATGCTCATCATCACTGGCCATCAGAGAAATGCAAATCAAAACCACAATGAGATACCATCTCACACCAGTTAGAATGGCAATCATTAAAAAGTCAGGAAACAACAGGTGCTGGAGAGGATGTGGAGAAATAGGAACACTTTTACACTGTTGGTGGGACTGTAAACTAGTTCAACCATTATGGAAAACAGTATGGCAATTCCTCAAGGATCTAGAACTAGAGGTACCATATGACCCAACGATCCCATTACTGGGTATATACCCAAAGGATTATAAATCATGCTGCTGTAAAGACACATGCACATGTATGTTTATTGTGGCACTATTCACAATAGCAAAGACTTGGAATCAACCCAGATGTCCATCAGTGACAGACTGGATTAAGAAAATGTGGCACATATACACCATGGAATACTATGCAGCCATAAAAAAGGATGAATTTGTGTCCTTTGTAGGGACATGGATGAAGCTGGAAACCATCATTCTTAGCAAACTATCGCAAGAACAGAAAACCAAACACCACATGTTCTCACTCATAGGTGGGAACTGAACAATGAGATCACTTGGACTCGGGAAGGGGAACATCACACACCGGGGCCTATCATGGGGAGGGGGGCGGGGGGAGGGATTGCATTGGGAGTTATACCTGATGTAAATGACGAGTTGATGGGTGCTGACGAGTTGATGGGTGCAGCACAGCAACATGGCACAAGTATACATATGTAACAAACCTGCATGTTATGCACATGTACCCTAGAACTTAAAGTATAATAATAATAAAAATAAATAAATAAATAAATAAGAAAATCACACAAATTACTTGCTTTTTGTCTAACGTCATTTCCATAGTCTAAGTTAAATATAAAATAAACAGCAATTAATGTCATAATCAAAAAAGCATAAAGCGACAAATGTGCATTAAAATGATGTGTAACATAATCACATTTATTTAAGAATATATTCCAATATCAAATTGCAAATTTTAACAATGGAAAAACCGCAGTTAGTTTTGCACCAACCTGATAGTATCATACCCAATGGGGAAAATCTGAAAGCTTTTCCTCTAAGATCTGGAACACGACAAGGGTGCCCACTGTCACCACTGTTATTCAACTTAGTACTGGAAGTCCTAACTAGAGCAATCAGACAAGAGAAAGACATAAAGGGCATTCGAATTGGAAAGGAAGAAGTCAAATTATCCTTGTTTGCAGAAGATATGATTTTATATTTGGAAAAACCTAAAGACTCCATAAAGAAGTTTTAGAACTGATAAATTCAGTGAAATTGCACGATACAAAATCAACATACAAAAATGAATAGCATTTCTATATGCCAACCATGAAAAATATGAAAAATTAAAAGTAATTCCGTTTATGATAGCCACACATAAAATTAAAGACCTGGGAATTAACCAAAGTAGTGAAAGATCTCTATAATGTAAACTATAAAACACCGTAAAAATAAACTGAAGAAGACACTAAAAGATGGGAAAATGTTCCATGTTCAAGGATTGGAAGAATTAATATTGTTAAAATGTCCATACTACCCAAAGCAATCTACACAGTCAACACAATCTCTATCAAAATACAAATGCCATTTTTTTTTCAAAAAAAAAAGAAAAGAAAAAATCAGTCCTAAAATTTGTATGGACTACCAAAGATCCAGAATCGCCAAAGCTACCCTGAGCAAAAAGAACAAAACTGAAGGGATTTCATTACCTGACTTCAAATTATACCATAGAGCTATAGTAACGTAAACAGCATGGTACTGGCATAAAAACAGACACATAACCAACGGATCAGACTAGAGAAACCAGAAACAAATTCACACACCTACAGCAAACTCATTTTTGACAAAGCTATCAAGAAAATACATTGGGGAAAAAACAGTCTCTTCACTAAATCGTGCTAGATAAGCTGGATATCCATATACAGAAGAATGAAACTAGACCCTTACCTCTCACCATATACAAGAATCAAATCAAAATGGATTGAAGACTTAAATATAAGACCTCAAACTATGAAACTACTGCAAGAAAACTTTGAGAAAAATCTGCAGGACATTGTTCTGGTCAAAAATTTATTGAGCAATACCCCACAAGCACAGACAACCAAAGTAAAACAGGATAAATGGGATCACATCAAGTTAAAAAGATTCTGCACAATGAAAGATATAATCAACAAGGCGAAGAGAAAACCCACACAATGGGATAAAATATTTGCAAACTACCAATCTGACAAAGGATTAATAACAAGAATATATAACGAGCTCAAACAACTCTATAAAAAATCTAATAATTCAATTTAATAAAAAATAGACAAGTGATTTGAATAGATATTTCTCAAAAGAAGACATACAAATGACAAACAGGAATATTAAAAGGTGCTCAACATTATAGATCATCAGACAAATGCAGATCCAAACCGCAGTGAGATATCATCTCACCCCAGTTAAAATCACTTATATCGAAAAGACAGGCAATAGCAAATACTGGTGAGGATGTGCAGAAAAGCAAACTTCTGTACACTGTTGGTGGGAATGTAAATTAGTACAACCACTATAAAGAATAGTTCGGAGGTTCCTCAAAAAATTAAAAATACAGCTACCATATGACCTAGCAGTCTCACTTCTGGGTAAATACACAAAAGAAAGGAAGTCAGTATATTGAAGAGATATCTGCACTCAGATGTTTGCTGCTGCACAGTTTACAATAGCCAAGATTGGGGAGCAACTTAAGTGTCCATCAACAGATACATGGATAAAGACAATGTGGTACATATGCTCAATGGAGTACTCTTCAGCCATAATAAAAAGAGATTCAGTCATTTGCAACAATATGGATGGAACTGCAGATACTGTGTTAAGTGAAATAAGCCAGGCACAGACAGACAAACATCACATGTTCTCACTTATTTGTGGGATCTAAAAATCAAAATAAGTGAACTCATGGACATAGAGAGTAGAAAGATGGTTACCAGAGGCTGAGAATGGTAGTCAGGGGATAGTGGGGATGTGGGGATGATTAATGGGTTAAAAAATATAATTAGAAGAAATGAACAAGACCTACTGCTTAATAGCAACAACAGGGTGATTATAGTCAAAAATAACCTAATTGTATGTCTTAAAGTAAAATATATATGTATATAAACATCAATTATGTTTAGTTGCATTTGCAATGAACAATACAATAATGAAATTAGTAGATCCATTGTGCATACAGTAACATAACATGAATAAAATACTTAGGAATAAATTTAACAACTCAATGTTCATCAACAGATGGATGAATAAAGACAATGTGTTTTATTTGTGAGATATTATTCAGCTGTGAAAAGAAAGTATTGATAAATGCTACAACATGTATGAAATTTGGACATCTTCTGCTAAATGAAATAAGCTAGTCACAAAAGGACATGCAATGTATGTTTTGATTTTATGAAATATTCAGAAAAAGTATGACCATGGAGACAGAAAGCATATTAGTGGTTGCCTAGGTCTGCATCTGAGATTGGGAGCAGGGATGAACTGCAAATGGGCACAAACATCTTTTTGAGATATCAGAAATGTTCTAAAATTGAATAGGGTGTATATAGATTGTGGTGAGGGTTGCATAACTGTGTAACTTTAATACAAAATCATTCAATTTCACGCACTTAAAACAGCTGAATGTTATGTTATATTAATTATACCTCAATACATATGTTTAAATGATGTCTTGCTAATGGTGTTTTTATGTTGATGTCAGAGTATTCTGAATTTGTCGGAGACCTTGGTGGAAGGAAAATGCCATTCTCACCTATTTCTCAGACATTGCTTCCTCATTAGAGTCATCTCTGTGTCTAGATTCCAACAGATATTCTTCTACCTGATTCATTCATTCACTCAGGTATTCCGTGAGTCTTAGCGTTGTGAGTCATGTGTGAGCCACTTAGCTGTGGCACAAGGCTATGATTCTGATGATATGTTTAAGGTGTAATGGAAAAAATGTGTTAATCTTGTGTATTAGGTCATCTGGAGCTATTGAATGTTTGCACTGCGTTTGCGGCTGCATGGAATTTGAGATTCCTTTCAGCACAAGTGTCTGTGATTTCCACATTCTAAGGTGATCCTGAATAGAGACTGAAACAGGTTTGGTTTGTCTGACAAGAATGCCAGAATGATTAATTATCCTTTTTGTACACTTTAACCCACTCTATCAGTATATAACCCATTGGTTATTGCTTGAGAATTGCTGGTTCATCTAATATTTTATTCATTTATTCATTGATAGTATTGATTTTGAGGATGAATTTGTGTATCCCAGTTTCCATGGAAAGCTAACATCAAGCTGACTGTTATGCTGATATTATGGTTTAATGGCAACTGGGAAATGCTATTTAATAGCTGGAGATAGAAATAATTATTAGGGATATTAACAGGAAGGAAAGGTGGTATACCTACATACATACCAGCCCTATTGGGCATCTACCATAACTGCGACTGTGTGTATATATGTTTATGTATGTGTATGTGTATGGGAGGATGATGTGTTTTATTGAAGAAGCTGTATCTGAGACTTTTGTTACTCGGAAGAAATGGTTCTTTCCTCATGAGTAAACCTGGAAGTAGCTGAGTCACCAGTTATCCATTCACTTCTCTTCTCTTTTTGCTGTATTCTGAAATAGCCTGACACCTGTACAGGGAGAACCTAGTTAACTTTTGATAATTTCAATTGGATTCTGTTGATAGACATAGAATAAAATTTGGATCATCAGAAAGAAAGCTAAAGGTTTCCATTCTTTTAAGAAATATGAGGTTAATTTTATGCTTTCATAAATGTTGATAATACTTTTAGTTTTAACATTATGTATTAAAAATTTCCCTGCCAAAAAGCATATACTTATTAGAAAAAATTGAAACTTTAGAAAAGACCTAAAATCTCTCTAAATTGTCCTACAAAATGAATATCCAATCAATTCTCAAATATTATTTTTAATTATACAAAGCAATTATAATACTTATGTAGGAGCCAGAATAGCCAAAACACGTTTATTAATCAGAACCAATTATAGACTGTCTTTACATAGTAATAAAAAAGTTTCTTTTCTCATTACTTTTCAGAAATTTCAGGTGCCTTTACATTTATACCAGCTACATCATACAAAAATCTCTGAGGTATAAGGTTGAAATTTCTGTTGTTAGAAAAAATAATTTTTTTCCATGGGTGTTCATGCGGGTAATTTAAAGAAACATACTTTTACATAGAGAAAATGTCACACCTGAGATTTCCTTGTAGATATATGTTAACTAACCACCTGGCTAGGGATTATCAAAATATGACTTCCAAATTATTACTTTTATAAGGTATGCCTATCTATTGGATAACTGAAAACTATTTTTTGTCTACTGATTTTACTTTTAACCTAATAGAAATGATATAAAATTAATCATTATTTTTATTAGAACCATGGAAATTAAAAACTCTGCATTTGGACATTTTATTACTTGATTAACCTTATGAAACTTTTAATTTATTGGGCATGGATTTGACCAGAGTAATATTTATTCTTTATGTTAATTATTGTGGAAAGTGAAGGGTTAACTCAGCAGGCCTCAACATATATAGTCCAAACAAGGCCTTATCTTCCTGACACTCCTGAGAGATAACCTCCGAGTCCATGAAATATTCGTACTAATAAGTTTGGTTTTGCATGTCTGAGTCCATGGGCCATGCTCTACCTGTTTGACTAGTTAATTTTATCCTAACAATGTGAATTATTGTGAATGCCTATTTTTGCTTTGAGGGATGGACTAGAATCTGCGTAGCTGTAGTCAGTCAAGCAAGTGCTACATGCCTACATGATTGACTCATAATAAAAGCCTGGACATCAAGGCTCAATACATCTTTCATGGTTGGCACACATCATTTCTGGTATAATTAGATGTATCCATGTCTGACTTATCTGGGAAGGGACACTTAAAAGATTGTACCTAGTTTTTCTTTCACTTTGCCTCATGTGCCTTTTTCCCTTTCCTGACTGTAATCTGTATCGTTTCATTGTAATAAGCCATACCTGTGAGTACAAGAGCTTCTCTGAGTCTTCTGAGTTCTTTTGGTGAATCATGGGGCCTGAGGGTGGTCATGATACCCAACAGAGTTGGCTTCAGAAGTGGGATTTGCTAGAACAATCTGACTCACCAAAACATGGTGAATGGATTCTTTGAAGAGAGGAAGGATGAAGGGGTAGTGGATGACAAACCTTTGATGCCTGGATTCTATTTAGTCACCCATTGTACAAAACAGCTGTTATAAGATCAGTTACTAGAGGTAAATGTTACATAACAATGGGATTTACAATCCTGAGGAGGTGGCTTCCCTGGATACATGAAAAAAAAGTACAATACAATGAGAAAAAAAAGCCAAACAGACAACCTCTGAGTTCTTTTTTTTATCTGTAATAAGTAAAATAAAAGTGAAGGAGAGTTTTGGGGTGGATCCTAGCACTGCATGAAATTCAAATTGTAGCTAGCCTGAGATATGACTCCTACTCTCAGAACCGCTATAATGATGAAAATTGTGCTGGAACAACAGATAGCACTTCTATGACCTCTGCTCACCAAGAATATATTCCAGGTGGCAGGTGGAGGCAAATCTGAGAAACTACTGAAACTGATGGGTATGGTGTTAAAGAACTGTCTCCTCTTCTGGAGTCATATCATCAGCTTCCTGAAGATCATTGAGTAAAAATGGATTGTGATAGTGATTAAGTTAGGAGCAGTCTCCTTGGTTTTGCATGTTGCAGAATGGAGGGGTATGCTTGGGTTGGTGCAGGACTCACGACTTACTATTGAATAGATGGCTGTACATGATCCAAACACGCAAGTGGTTTTTCCTGAAGAGATCCCTAGCCTTGTATACTGAATAAAAGTCACTGTGAAGCTTCTTTAACATGAAAAGAGGAAGGACTTTTTCCCCTCCTTTAAAATATAAGTGAAACTCTTAGATGAAGCAGACTGATGTGCTGCATATGCAAAACATGCTAGATTGGCTTTGCAAAGACCAGGATGTTTATATACTTATTATGCCTCTTACTCAGGTCATGTTAAATTCTGTGACTTAGGGGAACTTGTTGCATGGTCACCCCATGAAATCTTGCCGTTGTAAAATCAAGCAATGATCTGAGAAGCTGTATCAGATTCATTATCTCAGCTTCCCCCGTGGGTCTCTCAGATGCTAAGAAAATTATAATGATCCACAAGACAATGAGGAAAGAAAAGGGAGTGAGTCAAGGGACTCAATCCAGCAAAGCGAACAAATTTTAAATAAGTACTAAGGAATGTGAAGAATAAAGTGGCATTGATAGAGTTGAAAGTAATATCGGGAGGATGTCAGGATACAATGGTTGACGGAATAAAGGTCAATGTTCGGATAAAAATGGAAACGTTTGAAGAGATTCTATGTGAAGTGGTTGTATCTCTTTTTCCTGCATGTATTACTGAGATGGATATTATGTCCACTGGAAAACAATTCCTCTAATAAGCATGGTAAAACAAACGGTATATAAGTTTATCTGTTAGGTGGTAATAATTGGACATAATAAGTGGGGGCCTACAGAATTTTCTGAGCCCACTCAGGTTGTAAATTTGAAGCAGTATAGAAAACCTGGTGGAGAAAAAAAAAGATTATCACTTTAATTAGTGAATAAAGAGAGGGCCAATGGCCTGGCCACATGGTCAGACAGACGGACAATGGAAAATTGAACTATTAAAGGGCTACTGTAAGAGTCGCAGACCTATGGAAATCACAATGGAAATTTAAGAGGCAGATTAAAGAAGGACAAGTTAATGCCCATTCAAATAATTCCTTTCCCCAATCAGGTGATTGTTATTAGCAAGTGAACATCCTTTTGTGCTTGTTGAGGTGTTGACCTGGTCCATGGAATGAGTGGACATGGAATAGCTGCAGCAAAGCAGAGGTGGGCTTATCATCAGCATATTCTACTTGCACTTTCTGAGGCACCAAATCGCAGCAAGCACTACCTGTGTGCCAGCCAGAAAGAGAAAGATTGCAGGTAATTATCAGGCAGATTCCCTTGAGTGGGGGGCTTAAGGGGGAGGTTCCCACATAGATACCACATTAACTATATCAGACTACTACCAGTGGCCCTGGGGCGGGGGCAGGGTGCTATAAATAGGTCCTGATAGAAAGAGTTACTTACTTTGGACTATGTTTTGTATACTGGACGGTAAATACAAATTCTGAAAATACTGTAAAGTATTGGAACAGAAGATACTGTACCAAGTTAGAATGCCACATTACAATTTTTCAGACCAATGATCATAATTTATAATCCGTAGGGTTCAACAAGAGTCAAAGAGATAATATCAGGTGGCCACATCATATTGCGTATCACCTTTGGAGTCGTGACTTGATAGAGAATTGGAATGACAAAACATTTGTTGAGTAAATTGAGTGGAGATAACGGTATGAAAGGCTAGCTTACACACCATCATGAGTGTGTGCTCACATTCAACATGGGAACGGAGGACAAAGCATACTTCCCACCAGGTAGATTTTTCTGTTTTTCTGGGGGACTGGGGAAGAGTCAGTAAGGGAGAATGCTGGTGTAATTACATAATGTATCCCCACACAAACCCACCTTTTGTGTTCCTAGCTGATTCCGTGGTCCCAGGATTAAGGCTGCAACTCTAGGTGTCAGAGGCACAGAAGATCGCTAAAGCAAAACCCTTAACTATACCTTTACACCTTTATGCCAATGATTAGAAGGGCCTGAAAGGATGAATTGTGCCTTTATGGCATCTGGCAAAATTAAGGTTGGTGGTGAATGCAGGTGCATTTCCTATATGGTCCAGAAAGCCCACTGGTTGTAACCCCACCCTATTTGAATGAGATTGGACTGAGCTTCTCCTCACATAGCCACTTTTGAAAACTGTTGAGGGTAGGCACTTACCAGGCTGGTACTGGTATCAATGATTTAGACCAAATAAATGGTAAAACCTAACATCCCATTCAAAGACAGAGAAGTTTTGGTAAATCTCAATAACAAATAGAAGGAGCGATAGTAGTTGAGGGTAAAGGAATGAATAAATGATCTATGGAATAAAAAAGTCAATATGACATTGGTGACCTAAAGAGGCTCAGAGTAAGAAAATGTTATTGTGTTTTAGCACTTGTACCTTGATGCTCAAAAGAGTGAAGCCATGTATTTGCCAGTACCATACCTGCTTTTTGAACTGCACAAGGTCAAAGGGAAGCCTGCAAATCTGAGTTGTATTGTTCTGGGAGACATTTTGGTCACATAATATGATGAACTGCTTCTATGACTAATGACTACGTGCAACTGTAGAAATATGCTGTATATTTTGACTCATTTTTCAGGTTATATCTACTGCAAAGTATATCACTTAGCAAGAATTTTCTAGGAACAACTCCCTATCAGGTCATTTCTCCGTGTAGGGTTACAGCTCTCGGTAGACTAATTACTGTGTAACCATAAACCTTGATGACAAAATCATGAGAAAGGTCCCTGGTTATAATGAATGAAAAAAATAATGATGGCATGTCTGACATGCCATGGTGTGCTGTGCACAAATATTTATTATTCTTGTTTCAGCGGATGAAAAGCTTTTGAACAAAATAGAAAAAGGAACATGGATTCCTGATGGGAATAAAGCAGTGGCATCACGTGGTAAGTTTGAGTTCTTCTATGTAATGGCCCCAAGGTGACCAACTGTCTTATGTAGGTAAGTGATATGAAAATACTGATACAGATTATCAAAAGTATTGGGAGATCGAGTTGAAGTCTACTTAGTATATAATACTAACATGAAAATGACTAGCCTGAGGAAGAGCTAGATTTAGTTAACCATCAGCTAACTTCTGTGTTAAATAGTACTGCACAGGTTCCTCACAAAGTACAAATAACATTAGATCGAGGGGAGAAAGAAGTCATCAAATTAGGATAAATGTAGAAAAGTATATGTTTTCTTTATAGGATACATTGCTTTCTTCATTAGATATAGCCCTTTCCTATACTGGCTCTTCTCATTGTTAGATATATTCATACTAATGCTACCGCTATATCTATTATATAAATGCTATGCTAAAGGTAGAAGCACAAGAAAATGTGATAATTTTGCTGTAAGATATCCTAGGCCAAAGGCCAGGGGAGCCAACTGGGCAGGAAAGAGTTACGTCCACTTACCTGGTTTCCTCAAACACAAGACATTCCAAAGAAAGTACTGTTTTCAGAACTAGTCCTTAACACACTCCTGGGAGATAACCTCTGTACATTGGAATACTCTCCCTCAAAAAGATTTCGTTTTGTTTAGGTGTTTGTTTAGGTTTTTTTCGGTATTCCTGAAACCTTGGGCCTTGCTGCACCAGTTAGACAAGATACTTTCATCATGCATGGTAAATGCCTGTTTTTTTGGCTCTAAGAGTGGACCGGGGGCTGGGGTCTAAACTGATGAGGTCATACAAGCCTTGCATGTCTATGTGACAGATCACCCCCAAAAACTCTGAATGTCAACTCTCAGAGGAGCTTGCTAAGTTGGTAACACATTACCTGTGTGGCCACACACTGTTGCTTGGTGATTTAAGTGTGTCCTTGGGAAAGTTCACCGGGTGGGGGCCCCTAGAAGCTAGAGCCTGGTTCCTCCTAGACTTCACCTGACTTAACTTTTCCCATTGCATATTCAAGGCTATTTTACCGAAATTTCACTGTAATAAACTGTAACTGTGATCATAAGAGCTTTTTAAGCCCATGAGTCCTTAGAACAAATCGGTGAGCCAAAGAGTGGTCTTAGGGACCCCTGACATACATTGTGCATTTAAACATACACCACGTGTTAGAAGATCAATATATTTGGTTACCTGTGAAAGTGCCAAAACTCTGAGAAGTAAGGGATAATTTACCACACATGGGTGTTGTTCAGTATCCTGTACTAATGGCCAAAGAGAACACTGTTGTGAGAGGGGGAGTGGGAGAAAGAGGGTAGCAGGAAAAGGGAACAGGGTAAAAGGCAGGAAGAAAAGAGAGAAAGAGTGAGATTTCTGTGGGTGCAGAAAATGAAATTTCTGAAAGTTGACATACAACCTGGGAAATCGAGGATATATTGAGAAGGGGCCACTGAATGGTGTCAAAGGACATTTCAACATTTTTATGTAAGGAATTTTTTCTATTACTTGTTTAAGATAAGCATGCATTTTTATTTAAAAAGAACTGAAGTCTGTATTTTTAGGGGATCTAAAATTATATGCCTTCAGCGTGGTTTTATGATCTATGAGACATAGAAATACAAACGATAAATTATGTTGAAAACTGGTGTGATTTTTTTTTAAATAAAAGCTTTTCTGTTAGTTGTAGAAATAAGGAGAGAAAACCAGAATAAATTCTGGAACTACAGATTCAAACTCTGACAACAAAAATTATTACCCAGTTTTATTTAGTTAGTTTTTAAAACAATTTTAGCAAGTATTGCTAGGCTGATGAATGCAGGGAAGAGACATAGCCTGCTTTGATAGTTGGCAAACTCCAGTGGCGATCTGACTTTTCCACTTCCCCCTTATATTTCCTTGGACACCAGCAAGTTCCCTCCCAGTGATGCTGTCCTCACACACAGGCCAATCCTGTGTTTGCATTCCTTTGTTTTGGCGTTTGGAATACATTAAAATATAGAATGCCTTCCACATTCATTTTCTTTATTACTGACAAAGGTATCTCTTCAAATCCTCACAGGCCATTCTTTCTTCTTTTGCTTTCTTATTATAGAATTGAGGGTGCAAGATAGATCTCATTTCTCTTCATCATGCAGTGTGTGAAAAAGTGAAGGTAAGTATCTAAACATTTATTTCCTGGGAATTTAAATTCTGAGCATTGGAGGCCAGCATTTCTAGACTGAAATCCAATGGTCCCATGGACCTTGTGTGGCTCTATATTACCAGAAATTACCTCGGATTACCAGGAATTACCTTTGTTACCCGTATGTACCCTTTGTATTCCAGATGAAACAATGTGCACTTTGGTGTCCTTCTATCAACCCTCTTATTGAAGAGATGTGGATATTTTGTCTATTTCTTCAGAAAGAGAGAGTAGAAAACAGAGCAGCTGAGGACAATTTTAATGTCACACACCACTTTCCGTAAAAGAGCTACACTGAAACCTCATCTACCTTTCTGAATGATGCTCTCATTGGAAAAATAACCCACAAAACGACCGCAATATTTTATAACTGTGCGAAATTATGACAGCCCGAATGTGCGTCAAGATATCTGTCCTGCTTTTCTCCTCACAGAGAAACTGCTGAAAACTATCCCTTACTTAGTATACAGGAATGACTCTTGTCCCAGCCTGACCTTAAGCTTCTGTATATCCCAGGAAGAACAGGGTTGCTTCTCAAATGAGAGTCCACAGGATGAACAACAAATGATTTCTTTCTCTTTGCTTTTGAAATCTGAGAAGAACTGCTTCATAGAGCAGTTGTGCCACTCTAAGCTCAATGCCTATGTGTGACAGAAACTGTGTATATTTCTGTCCACTGATGAACGTGTATGCTCCTGGAAACCCTCATTAAATTTCTTTCTAAGCATCTTAAGATATCACATCTGTAAGAGCCATACGACTGAACATCTTTATTCATTGGCAGTATGTAGATTGCAGCATTGCCTGAGAGAAGCAAATTCCAAAATATCACAGGTCCTTCTTCATTTGTCAGTGACTGCCTAACACGGGGCTTTCTGTGGGAGTTCAATCTCTTGCCAGGACTCTTTCTTCTATTATCTTCATACATAGTTTTACAAATACCGACCAGTGTGTTTTGGCCCAGGTAGTAACTCAATGTGGGGTTTGCCTTCCTCTGTGCATGGAGAGTTTGACATCTCTACTTCCTCCTGTCATGACATTTCACCAAAGGACGCTGAGAGTTTGCGGGCATTTCAGTCACACCAACCAACTTATGACAGCCCTGGGGAGTGTTAAAATAAAAAGGGTATCTGTGATTGCAACTTAGGTATTGTCCAGAGGAAAAAATCTTTTCCCATGTGTTGCCTCGACTGTGTTCTGAATAAGCCATCACAATTTCAGGTTCTAACTTGTTGTCATCCACTTCATTCATTTGGTTAAAACAATGTGAGTCTCAAGTGAGCCTTCTCAATCCTGTTCGATTCAGATGTTCTGATGATAAATTTAATGTGTCATGGAAAATGTTTATTCATCTTTGACTCAAAAATGCCAAGCAGTTTCTCTGTTGACTGGTGCTACAATGACTTATGACTTAAAGTAGGGATGACTAACTAATCAGTTTGGGCAATTGACTGCACCTTCTGTGCATCAGCTATGAGGAACTGTCTTGACACAATGTTAGTAGAATTGGGTATGGGTCATTGCTGGCCAACGGAGGCAAACATCATAGTCTTCTTCACACAGAAAGTGCCCTGAGACACTTAGCGAAGGGCTTCTGACACATATTTCTGATGCCTCCGCCCCATCCTTGAGTTTGGTGATCAGCAGTGGGCACTGAGTGTTAGAGGTGGTTTGGTGGGGGGCCTTGTGGAATTTGGCATCCGTTCACGACCAAGCATGCAGTATGTCGGTTCCAAAGAAATCCCCACAGTGATTCTGAGGAAGAATCTGACCCTATTAACAATCCAAAGCTTCCTCCATTATCTATGGCTTGAAAAGCTTGTGCCAGGAAATACCTAGTAGTTAAATGTAGCTAGCATGTTCTTTATGTTGTTTGTTCACCTATTGCTCGGACTGGTATAGTTTTGAATGGCTGGCAGCTCAAATATCAATCCAGCTCTGAGAGTAAATGTATATATTTTACTCCTTACAGTACTACTTCTAATGCAGGAAACGTAACATTTTGTTTTTTATGAAAACTGTCTATCTTATTGTGTCCTAAGATGTAGATCAGATATTATTACAAGCAGGAAAGGTTAGGTTCTGAATGAACTGTATTCTTATGCGAAGCCCATCATGACAGTGTTTTTGTGTGCGTCTGTGTTTGGGGGCTGACGTATTTATTGGAGAAAGAGGATGTTTGATCTTTCCTTTTGTGTGGGAGATGCCGGCAGCTCTTGCTGAGTGTAATCTGATGAGGATGAGTCACCAGTCAGTGTTTTTCCTTTTTTGGTTCTGTGAGCTAAGATGATGGGACCCCTGTGTTAGATGGGCTTCATAATGTCTATTTTCATAAAACAGAGGTCTCTGAACTTTTCTACGCAAGCATCCTTGTTTAAGAAAGATTGTTTTCTAGTACTCTAAAGATGTATCATGAATCATTAAATATCTCCATGGAATAATCATCATTGTTTTACTTTAGGCAACACACACACACACACACACACACACACACACACACACACAGGTGAAATTATAAACTAGGAGTTGGCAACTTTTTTCAGTGAAGCAGCAGATATTAGAAATCTTGGACTTTCAGAGCCATACAATGTCTGTTGCTATTACTCAACTCTGCCATTATATCACAAAAGCAGCTCAAATACCAAGATTAAAAAATATATCCAATAAGATATATCTGGGGAAAAAACAAACAAACATGTATCAGGCCAGATGCAGCCCTCAGGCTGTAGTGTGCTGACCCGTGATATAAAAGATTGAACATTTAAATGTGTGGAAAAATCTCATGCTATCTTTCTAGGTCCCAATACATCATCATTTGTTGATGGCTGGTGTAGCTGAGCATTCCTTTGCAAACGGGCTGTGTAAAAGAAAAGTTGTGTGTCTCAATGGCTTTTCTGTACTTGTGACAGAAAGCACAGGCTGCTTAGTAAAGCCTGTTTTATGTCTTTTCAGGTGCCTGCTAGTAGATATTGTTGATGATGGGGCTGGTAACTCATTCTATCTATCAATAATGGTTTGAAAGAGATGCACAGTCTCTTGGGAACTTATTGTTGACTTCTTGTATGAAATATGCCTTAAGAAGCAGCAAATGGTAGGTCAGGGATGTCTGAATCTCTCAGTTCCACATTTCTTAGGGTGTGCCTCGATGCCATTTGCCCCATCTCTGGCAATACCCTTTGTCCTTGACCACCCAGCTCCCTACTAGGTCTGGTCCCTTGGACTTGTGGGCATTACCGGCTTTGATAAGGCCACTTGGAAACAGGAGGCCTAGGAGAGAAGGAAGCATATTGTAACTCCCTTTCTGCCTCCTCTTTCTAGCATTGCTACCCCAACAAATGCTCTTCACCCAGCAGTGCCATGCAGTTTCCTTTCAGGGTATGAAGGAACAGCTGGCATTTTCTTCTAATTTTAGGGATATTATGCATCGAACCCACTCAGGTCATTCAACAGAGTAGCCTGCTGGTGACCTCTCTCTGCTCAAAGTCTGAGTCCCAGCCCTGAGGAAGCCTCCCCTAAGGTTCTAATGCTCAGCACTTATCGGGCAGCTACCCTTGCTCAGATGTAAGTACCCAGGTTCCTGGGGTCATTCCTCTTTGCCCCTTTAAAATGCACTGTTATCTGGGCCACCCTCTGTGCTCAGCATCTGGTTCCCAGCAATTTGGTTCTGTCCTACCTCATTATGAGTTCTCACAACCCTCAGATCTTCCTTTCTTTTGCCCTACTCTGGGTATGGGAATTCCTTCCAGCACTCCCAATTTTTGTGCCATGACTTTTCTCCTTAGGCCTATGTACATATCCCAAGCCTATGTAACCAATTCCCTCTATGCAATCCACAGTCTTGAATATCTGTTTTTTTTTTTTCTGGACAGAAACCATGCTTCAACCTGCTTGTATGTACATATCCCAGGCCTATGTAACCAATTCCCTCTATGCAATCCACAGTCTTGAATATCTGGGTTTTTTTTCTAGACAGACACCATGCTTCAACCTGCCTGCTGTCCATGTGTTTCTGGCTGGATCCGTGTATTAGTCCGTTTTCAAGCTGCTGATAAAGACATACCTGACATTGGATAATTTACAAAAGAAAGATTTTTATTGGACTTAATAGTTCCACATGGCTAGGGAAGCCTCACAATCCTGGTAGAAGGCAATGAGGAGCAAGTCATATCTTATGTGGATGGCAGCAGGCAAAGGTAGAGCTTGTGCAGAGAAACTCCTGTGTTTTTGTTTGTTTGTTTGTTTGTTTTTGGGACAGAGTCTCGCTCTGTCACCGAGGGTGGAGTGCAGTGGCGCAGTGTGGGCTCACTGCAAGCTCCGCCTCCCCCCGGTTCATGCCAATCTCCTGCCTCAGCCTCCCGAGTAGCTGGGATTACAGGCGCCCGCCATCATGCCCGTCTAATTTTCTGTATTTTTAGTAAAGACGGGGTTTCACCGTGTTAGCCAGTATGGTCTTCATAGCCTGACCTCATAATCCGCCCGCCTTGGCCTCCCAAAGTGCTGGAATTACACGCGTGAGCCACTGCGCCCGTCCGAAACTCCCGTTTTTAAAGCCATCAGTTCTTGTGAGACCCATTCACTATCAGAACAGCATGGGAAAGGCCTATCCCCATGAATCAGTCATTTCCCACCGGGCCCCTCCCAAAACTTGTGGGAATTATGGGAGCTACAAGATTAGCTTTGGGTGGAGACACAGAGCCAAACCATATCATTCCTGCCTTTGCTTTTAGCGACTACTTGTATCTGCTGTTGATATCTCCCACATTTTCTCTTCCAATGTTACTTCTTCCCCAGTTTGTCTCCTTAGCCTTCTAGAAATCTAACAGTTACAGATCTCTTTGAAATTACATTGTATCCTGTCTTTTCTGCGTTTTCTCTATTATTTCATCGACACAGACATTTTATTATTTCTTCTTTCACTGTGTCTAATCTCAATAGATTCTTGATTTTAGCAATTGGGGTGGGAGTTACCCCTTTGATATGATACAATTTCTTTGCTGTTCTTTCAGAAAAGTTTTCTCAGTGAATACAAATTTGGATCCATATGAAATATCTCTGCAAGTTGTTTCCAAAGCTTACCCTCAAATTTTAATTTGTCTACTGTTATTGTAGCTCCACTTGTATTTTTTGCCTTCATTTAGGACCAATATATCTTTTTATGTCTCCTTGTGTTTTCAGGATACTTTGTTTAGGCACATTTGTAAAATAACTGCCCACACATCTTTTGAAACATTACAGTGCATTGGAATAGTAAAGCTGAAAGTCATCACTCATTACTGGCTATGATCCTGCTTTGTTTTGTTTTGTTTTGTTTTTCTGTTTTCATATGAATTCCATTTCATCAACTTAGAAATGGCACTTAGAACAGATTTTATTTTTCCCGTAAGGGTTCACGTGTTTTCCTGTTTGAAGTGAAAACTGCATAAAATGGTGTTCCAAGTTGATGGGAGTTTCATGTAAGTTGGGCAAGACTGTATTGAGTATATTCATCTAAAACCTGATATTCTCCCCTAATATTTTCTTTCTGTATTAATACCTTTCAGTCTACCTTATTATTTAATAATAACACTCAACTAAACTAGGTCTAAGAGGCAATTTTCCTTAACATGATAAGGGGCATCCTAGGAAAACCAGCAGTTAACATTAGACTTAGTGGAGACATACTGAAACCTTTTTTCTTAACATCAAGAACAAGACAAGAGTGTGGATTCTTGCCACTTTAAAGTCAGTTGTTGATAACAGAAGAACTATTATTGACTTCAAATTATATGTCTCATAGTTCAACAATAATTTTCGTCATAAATGTGTATATGTACATGTTTATTTACACATGCTTATATATCTAATAAGCAATATGTAATGACATTTACACATACATATGTTGGTAATAATGCGTGCATTCCTTTTTCTTGAACAGAAGCTCATAATCATACAGGTTTGGATGCCTATACTTTGGAGAATTCAGAGACAAGTCAGTTATTAAGCTACAGATGCCATCTGAGAACAAAATAAAAATGTAAATAACCTGTGACTCTGTCACTTCAGTCTCCTCTCAGCCTGACTTGTAAGCCTTTCATGCAAAACCAGATTGATCATCCCCCAAACAAATATGACCCCCAACAACCCAACATAAACACACATACTGCATTCCACAAGAGTCCTGATATTGATGCATATATTCCATGATCACTGCCTGTACACATTTCTGTAAATGGTTCTGTTTCCAGTATTAACATTATGTTCAGCTTCACTATTTACTTATTACCTGAAACCTCTTGGAAATGTGAAATGTTTAAAACTCAAACCAAAGAAATATATTAAGCACAAGTATACCAATCACCCAGGAATATGTATTATAAAGATATGAGTTCACATACCCCAAAATTTTTGTTTAGCTCTACATATGTTATACGAAATATCCAAAAGGTATTTTAAATTGTATTTTTGAATTTATTGATATTCACATTTGCTTGCATCTTTTTATGTGTGAAATCCTTTATCAGAGTACTTTCAATATGTAACCAAAATGTCAATTAAGGTTTTTTTCTGATTACAAAACTAATGTATATGTGAAAGAAACAGAAGGGAAGTATGTTAAGCTGTTCCTTCTCTATGTGCTTTTGTCTGTTATATATAATCTTGCAGATATTTTTCTTTTTATATTTTGTACTAGGAGGAATTCCTCTCTCTTCTCTTCCTCTAGGGAGACAGATATACAGATATGGACACACAGATCGAGTGAAAAATAAAGATATAAAATAAAATATTCATCCTCTTTTGCAAATCAATACCATACTAATAGAACATTGAACAACACCACACTAACTTTTAAAATAAGTTCAATTTTTCAGAAGACCATTGGTATAAAAGTGTATCCAATATCTCAGTTTAGAATTCAACAGCACACTGTCTGAAAAGTGTCAAAGCGATAATATTAAAATAAAAAGGACATATCATAATTGGCAACTCTGAAATTCATAACATCATAGTCAATTTTAGATCATCAAGAAATAAATGTTTCAAATTGAGTAGTTTAATTTTTGAATTCGCCATTAACTTATGTTCTATGACATTTACTCTTTAGTTGAAGAGCAAAATAATTAGTTGGAAATAAATTTTGTTTGCTTAGTAAAGAGCACTGAATTTTGTAGGAAATATTTTGGAAGCTCTATTTTGTTAACCCCTTTCCCGAGTGAGGGTTTAAATCACTTCTGGTGGAAAAAGAACATAATTCTAGGCAAGAAATCCTTCCAAAATGAGGGTATTTTTCTTGATATAAACCCCACCACACCATTACCCACAGACAGCAATTCATTTTCTCTCATTTTTATCCCAATGCTCATTCCCTATAACCACCAGACATTTACTAGAGCTTCTTGTAAGCTCCAGGCTTTTGATTTTAAAGCCTCCAAAAAAGTATTTTCATAAAATATGTGTTGGAATTTCCCTTTATCATAATAAAAGCACAACTATAAAATTGTTTTTATAAAGAAAATACATTCTCATCTATTATTGCACTTTTTCATGTCCAGATTAATTTTAGCATACGTTTTCACACATCCTTTTAAAGAGGCTTTAAGGATTTCATTGGGTTAATGGTGAGTTTTTTAAACATGGGTAAGAACTTATATCTCTTAAATTTTTTCTCTTATATTGTTCTCTGGCTTCATATATTTCTTCAGAGGAGTCACACCTAATTGGAGGAATATTGCTTTTGTAAATAATATTTAAATGGCAACTATTACAAACTGATAACTCATGAAGTTGTCCTCAGTTTTTTACTTAGCAATAACAAAATTAGAATTGCTTCTCACTTTCCAAATTATATCATAGGACCGTAATATACATACACACATTCAAATTACCAGATTTTCAGTATTGAAGCTCTGAGTCCCAATATTTCTCTAAACATTCAGTCACAGAGCCTATTCTTCAGGTACATCTTTGAGAACAAGCTCCTACTAAGTAAAGGGAAAACATGAGTACTTCAGAAAAGAACTGTACAACATTCATGGTTTATCTTTAGGGCAAAATTTTAAGATGAAAGTGAATATTTTCCCTTTTAAAGCCCATTCCTCTGCAAACTAAGATTGTTTCTCCATTCCAGGAAGCTTTCTTTCAAAGGTGCTCTTTTAACCCTTCAGTCTCCATTACCCTACCACAGAAGAGGTGTTCAATATCCCCTTGTAACTATAATAATATCACACACAGTGTTTTGGGTTAAAAGGTTAGGGTAACTTCTTTTTCTGAAGGTGAGACCTCCACAATTACTAACATCCAGGTGAGCAAACAATGTGTGTCTTTCAGGACCTATTGATTTCCCTGAGTTTTACACAAAAATAAGGAGTTGTCTGTGTTCACAAAATAAGTCATAGCATGGTAGTTCATAATAGACAACAATTAAATTGTATGAAACCAAGGTGCTATCCATGAGACAGACTGAAAATCTCTTGTCTAAGCCAACAATTATGTATTCTTTATTACAAAGGGTGATACAGATCTAAATGCGCTGACACAGAAAAAAATTTAGGTTAAAATAATCAGATTAGAGACCAATGCAGTAAAAATGATGCAGGTTATGTAAAGCATACACACACGGAGCACAATGCTCTGATGCTTAACTTAAGATGAAAATGAGACAATACCTTGAACAGTAAACAGAAATCTGATGGCATGAATACACATGAAACAAGAGTGGAACGAAGATGGAAGTGGACGTGGACTTGGGCTTGACTTTCCCCATCATATTGTAAAAGATTACACAAAGGCTGCATTTACACATACATGTACACCTAAGTATTCTTTTATAGAGACTCTAAGGAGATATGACATGAAATGTGGGATATAAGTGAACAAAAACAAAGCAACCATAGCAAAATGGGACCATAAAGAGGAAAATATTTTTGAAAGTCCTTAGGCTGATATTTTATATTGATCAAAGAAAATCTTCATTATTAAAACTTATATACCTAACCACATAAGAGATATACAATTGTAGTCCCAGGAGACAGCCTAAAGAGTAGCATAATGAAAGGAACAAAATAATGAAAAATATCAAGTGAAATATTCAAGGCGTTCTAAAAATTCCCCCAAGTATAACATTCACACATGCAGAGACAATGTTATAATGAATATTTCCTTCAATCAATATAAAATATCAGTCTAATATCTTTTCAAAGATATTTCTTTACATGCTCTTCCTTATGGTACCATTTTGCTATAGTTGCTTTCTTTGTATTCACAAAACACACACTCCAACACATACACACACCTACACTCACTAAGTAAAACTCCTAGAAACTAAAGTCAAAAGGAAACTCTAAAAGAGAAGAGAGAAAAACGAACATGTTTACCAGGCAGGGTCCTCCTTTTTTAAATCAGAAAGAACTTTATGGTATTATTTGGAGGCTGAAAGAGGCAAATAGGGTGCAATGAGGTAACAAAAAGAGAACAATGGTAGAAAGGAGCAAGCACTTCTAAGTCTGGATGAAACTTAGGGAAGATATGCTAGTTCTTAAAACCAATAAGCTTGGATGAGAAGATTATCAGAGCTGGGACACATGCTTCTGAGGAATGGAGGCTGCCTGGTTAGAAGTGGTTTCTAAAGGTCATAGAATATACCCCTAAAACATGGGACACTTACCCATGATGATAGTGACTTGATCTCTGCTCATGCCAGAACATCAAAATCTTGAATGAGGCCACCCTCAAGGCTGAGACACAGAGCTCAGAGGAGAGAAAGAGTTCACTAGTGTGCTAGTGCTGGTCTCGCTGACAGGGCCAGACATGGACAGTCCTTGGAGTTTGGACAAAACCTATTTTATGAATGATCTACCACCACTGAGATCACATGGCCTTGTTTTTGTCTAGAGCTTTCACTGGGATGACACTGAGAGAAACAAGAACAGAGATGAATGTACATCCTGCTTCTTCTTCCTGCACACTTTCTGTCTCCCTCTGATGAGCCCAAATTGTAGAGCCCAACAGGGAGCAGGTTGGTAAAAGCAAAATGGGGATCGCAGCATGCCAACATCATAGAGCATAGGATTTGAAGCCTAGAGACTTATATATCCTTTAACTAGAACCTGCTTCTTTTGAAAGCACATATCCCAACAAAGAATGCAACAGTAAGTATTTTAGATGCAGTACATTTCTCTGGAAACATAATAAATACAGAAATAAGTATAACATTAGCAACATCTACTTCCTAAAATGTGAAAAAAAAATCAGAACCTGATGTTTGTAATGAGCTTGTACCTTGTATTTATATGATAAAGGGGAGCCATTTACATATTTTAATTAGTCACAGGATGACAGAAATTTGTCTTTTAAAGAGAAAACTTTTCTTAATTCGTGTGTCAGTTACTCAAGATGAGCACAATATCAACCCTAAAGTTCCACAAATTCACATTCAAGTGCCCAATCCTACTCATTTTGTCTCATGATATGCTGACATCAAATTTTCTCTCCCATAATGTACACATAAATCCTTTTGCTGTAAGTAGATATAAATAAAGAACATCTTAACTGTTACAAGCTAAAACCTTTGTTAAGCTGAGGTGTCAGATCAGAAATACTTGGAAGACTTCTGCTTTAAAGAACTCAGATGATGATGCTCTCACACACTAGCTGTCATCTTAGAACACAGAAACACAGAAGGGATGAGAGGTGACTCATAGCCTCAGACTCCGTTCAGGAGAAACTTCGAGACTCTTCAATAGAACAAGAGGGCTTATAGCCCCTAATATCTAACGGAAAACTTCACTCTCCCAAAATACACACACACACACACACACACACACACACAATCTCGCAGTGATAAGGGACACCTACTAGGCCATGTATTTTTGCTGGTAGTCCATCCTTCCAGCATATAAATATCCTTGTTAAGTGTTTCTGCCTCCAGGATAAAATGGCATATCCCAGTTGTCATAGAAACCAGAATGTCAGCAAAGCATTTTCCTTAACGTTAGCTTTCTCAGGAAACCAGAAAATACACCTACATCATCAGAAGTAGAGCACTGATGTTGACCTCAGTTATTTCCCCATGGCCAATCCAATGAATAGATGAATGAATGAAACATTAGCGATAATACCCAAAATTCTTAATGAAATAGGCATTTGGGGAAAGGGAGCTTTTTACACAAGGGATTAGGGAAGAAGTAAAACAGGGTTAAGAAGCTTGGTTCTCCTGTTAGAGACAGACTGAAGTTCCAATTCCTGTTACACATCATCTTTCAGCCTTCCAGAACACAAAAGGCTGGGTACATGTGTGTGGGCCAGGTACCTCAGTGCAGGAGGGAGCCTGTGGATTGTTGGTCTCTAAAATAACCTATGAAGGAGAAAATATATGAAGACAAAACACCTGGATGTCAATGGAAGACAAACCAGAAACTCAGGTTTTGCCAGGGCCAAAGGAAGTTGGGCCTATATTTGGACAAATGTGTGTTTGAAGTGTTGCAGGGACAAAATGGTTCCTGAGAAGGAACAACTTCCACAAAGTATCCCGTGCCCTAGGGCAACAGGGAGCTAAAGCTGAGTATCCCATATTTGAAAATCTGTTCTGCCCAAGTAATGTTGAAACCACACTGCCAGTGGATAATACGCTTTGAGGGAGTTCCATTACAAATATGGTAAGATTTTTAAAAATTCAGTCAGGTTGGTGAGGACCACACAAAGCCATCATCAGGACATACAAGTACACACAGGTTCTGTCATGCACAGCCATTCACATTGAGGAGACAGCTGCCCTATGATGTGTCACTTTCTCCTATAATTAGCTTAGAGGCCATGACTGTGTGCCCAGTCCTGGCCAGTAACATGCAGATAACAGGTCCTCAGGTGGGGAGGCATGCAGTTCTGACTTCCACTGTTTTTTGGTTTCTCTGGTTTAAGAACTCCCACTGTGGCCTATTATTTTTAGCCACCAAGATGACGTCACTGACTGAACACAAAGTTGACAAGTGATGCAGAGAATCAGTTCTCATGCACTGCTCTGAGCCAGCTCCAGAACACCACTGGACCTGTGAACTAGAACAAAACAAAGTCATCCCACTCTATATGGACGCTGCAAAAAAAAAAAAGGCCATGTTGGATTAGATATATACCTGTGTGCAAACTACATGAAAGGAATGATTCCACAGGTTCTTAGGGCAGAGGAAATGGAGGTAGATATCAGCACCCACAATCTAACTTATCTAATTTCTCAGGAAAAGCAAATAGTGGGGTGTTTTTATGGTCAATCCTTTTAATTCAAAGACACTTTCAGGAAGACAGATGGGGGTTTGAGTTTGAGTTGTGCCACTCACCAGCTCTGCAACTTTCAACATGCTGCGAAACCTCCCTGTCCTATAGTCTGCATTTAGGTGGCAGAAAATTGAATATTTTGTTTTGGAAAATATAGTTATTTTTCACAAAGCAAGTATTTTTAAATTTAAATATGAAATAGGTTTAACATTGTTATTTTAATGAGTAAATATATTTAAAGTGCCATAGCATTATTTTCTAATTTTCAAATATCAGCAGAAATAGCCACATAAACAAAAGTTTTAGACGGTCTTCTCAACAAAATGTTTCCGAACAACTCTTCTCATAGAATTCAGGAAGGTGGCCTTAAGTCAGCTTCATACAGTCTCATGAGCTGACTTTCAAATCTTCAACTCTCTCCTGCACCATTTCTGTCCAAAAAGCATAATCCAGTAATGAGTCACAATGAGAAGTTCAGTCTGCATTTTCGGTTGACAAAAAATCAGATGGTGGACCTCACATCTGATACAGGGACCTCACTGTATCCCTCACATTTCCTAGACATCGTATCCTTCAATGTGTACCGTCCTTGAATGTACTTTTCTCATGCAACTTAATGTCATTCCATACCATTACATAGCATTCTATCTCATTATCTTCCCATTGCATAGATGGATCTATGTATGTCTGTATTGTGTCTGTGCTGTATCACAAATATCTTTTTCAAAACATTCCTTCTGAGGAATCACAGAAGTATAGAAAAGTGCCACCTGCTGAGCAGAGCTTGTGTTCTGCACAATGACAGTGAAAGGAAAGCACACCAAGGACACTTAGGCCACCAGGGACAAAGTTCACATGCAAGAATCTCCAGCCCATGGAGAGTCTATCATCACCTAATGACAAGGCTAGTCTATATGTCTGCATGTGTTCACCTCAAAAGAGTGTGCTGTGTTACACAAGGGCAGTACTGTTTTCATCTCTTCTTTTCTCCATATCATAAGAATCCTCCTTGAAAATTCTAAAAATTGGTTTAAAGGTTCAGTGTGAATATGTGCATCTAGTTTTTTTAGTTTTTTATTCTGCCCATACATATACTTTATGAATCATATGAATAACCTTTTAAAACAAGTGCATAGCACAGTTGTCCCAGCCTTCAGAATTCTCACTGTCTACATCTGAGTGTGAATCACATTGATAGGGCATGCCCCAACAACCCCCCAAAAATAATTTGAGTTGTTGTTCTCAAGAAAGGAATATATTCTTAAGGTAAATAATAAGAAAATACCTTCAACAAAAAACATCAAGCTGCCCTGTCACTTCATTCCTTGGCTCCTTCCCAATATGTCCTCTATTGCTAGATTCATATTTACTTTTAGAACAATCGGATGATTTTTGGATACTGGACATTACCCAACTAGTTTTGATCAATACTGATTTCTCAGAGAAACTTTGGTTTACACAAGTGTCCAATACTTCAATTTATCCTTGAAAAATAATTCTAAGCCTGCAAGTTTAAAAATCACAATCCAGTTAACAAAGGGTAACTATTACTACTGGGAATTATTCATATTCTAAATTCACAGTCTATTGAGGATGATCAAGCAATGATCTTCCCAAATAAATACTTTATATTTTCTAAGATATCTTTATGACATTGAATTGTGCCACATTGTTCTTTGGATGAAAAATGAAATGCCTATAAAATAAATTAGGCTTACAGTCATGTGAATTCCATGTTTTATCAATAATTAATTTGGAAGTTAGACATGAATAACCCCTTCCCTAAGTAGTGGCTTTGAACAATTCTACAGGGAGAAAAAAAAACCTCTAGGTCAGGAGTTTCCTTAGATAATGGCAAGTGTTAAAATGAGCATGTCTACAAAACATGTCAAAGACTCGGCAATGGGAACAAGAGATAAGCTGGGGTACTTTCAGTGGAATACTGATCATTGGCTACTGGGACCTCTGGAGATGATCTTTAGCTATACAGGTAAACCTCTTTCATTGTTTTTGATTGATTAGTCTACTTTACCCGTCGATAGGGATAGAGAAGTTCAGTTGAAGAAAACTGACACCACCACCGGAGTTTCCTGTCCATTCCAACCTAAACCATCTTTATTCTATGTGATGCACACATATTTTGTCCTATGGAGACTAACATCAGTAATTCAAATTATTATTTGAAATGGTTAAAATAGTTTTTCTATTATCAATTACTGACTTTAAAGTGTTGAGTCCACACCCTTGTCTTGTTCTTAACGTTAGAAAAAAAGGTTTCAGTCTGTCCTCACTAAGTCTAATGCTAACTGCTGGTTTTCCTTAGATGCTGCTTGTCAGGTTAAGAAAAATTGTGTATTATTTCTAGTTTAGTTGGGTGTTATTACGAAATAACAAGATAGACTGAAAAATTTTAACATAGAAAGAAAATATTGGGGAACAATATCAGGTTTCAGACCAATATACTCAATACAGTACTGCCTAACTTACGTGAAACCCCGATCAATTTAGAACACCATTTTATGTCATTTTTACTTGGAACAGAAAGATATGTATGAATGCTTAGGGGGGAAAAAACTGTTGTAAGTGCCATTTCCAAAGCCAATGAAGTGGAATTCATGTGGAAACAGAAAATGAACAACAACAACAAAAAAACAAAAAACACCACTACAACAGGATCAGAGCCAGTCATGAGTGAGGACTTTCAGCTTTACTATTAAAATACACTGTAATGTTTCAAAAGATGTGTGGGCAGTGATTTTGCAAATGCACCTAAACAAAGTATCCTAAAAACTCAAGGAGACATAAAAAGATATATTGGGCCTAAATGAAGGCAAAAAATACAAATGGAGCTATAACAGTAGTAGACAAATTAAAATTCAGGGGGAAGCCTTGGAAAAAACTTGCAGAGATATTTCATATGGATCCAAATTTGTATTCACTGAGAAAACTCTTCTGAAAGAAGAGTAAATAAATTTTACCACATCAAAGGGGTTAATCTAGAAACTCCATACCAATTGCTGAAATCAAGAATCTATTGAGATTAGACACAGTGAAAGAAGAAATAATAAAATGCCTGTATAGGTGAAATAATATAGAAATGCAGAAAAGACTTACAGGACACAATGGAATTTCAAAGAGATCTGTAACTGTTAGATTTCTAGGAGACTAAGGAGACAGATTGGAGAAGGAGTTACATTGGAAAAGAAAATGTGGGAGATACCTACAACATATAAAAGAAGTAGTCGCAAAAAGCAAAGACAGGATACAATAAGAAACCATGTATACCAGGAAGGCCAAAGGCAGGATTCAGTCTAGAGAAAACACCAGGTTTTCCAGACTATGGATTGCATGGAGGAAATTAGCAACATAGGTTTGGCATATATACATAGGCCTAAGGAGAAAAGTCATGGCACAAAAATTGGGAGTGCTGGAAGGAATTCCCATACCCAGAGTAGGGCAAAAGAAAGGAAGATCTGAGGGTTGTGAGAACTCATAATGAGGTAGGACAGAACCAAATTGCTGGGAACCAGATGCTGAGCACAGAGGGTGGCCCAGATAACAGTGCATTTTAAAGGGGCAAAGAGGAATGACCCCAGGAACCTGGGTACTTACATCTGAGCAAGGGTAGCTGCCCGATAAGTGCTGAGCATTAGAACCTTAGGGGAGGCTTCCTCAGGGCTGGGACTCAGACTTTGAGCAGAGAGAGGTCACCAGCAGGCTACTCTGTTGAATGACCTGAGTGGGTTCGATGCATAATATCCCTAAAATTAGAAGAAAATGCCAGCTGTTCCTTCATACCCTGAAAGGAAACTGCATGGCACTGCTGGGTGAAGAGCATTTGTTGGGGTAGCAATGCTAGAAAGAGGAGGCAGAAAGGGAGTTACAATATGCTTCCTTCTCTCCTAGGCCTCCTGTTTCCAAGTGGCCTTATCAAAGCCGGTAATGCCCACAAGTCCAAGGGACCAGACCTAGTAGGGAGCTGGGTGGTCAAGGACAAAGGGTATTGCCAGAGATGGGGCAAATGGCATCGAGGCACACCCTAAGAAATGTGGAACTGAGAGATTCAGACATCCCTGACCTACCATTTGCTGCTTCTTAAGGCATATTTCATACAAGAAGTCAACAATAAGTTCCCAAGAGACTGTGCATCTCTTTCAAACCATTATTGATAGATAGAATGAGTTACCAGCCCCATCATCAACAATATCTACTAGCAGGCACCTGAAAAGACATAAAACAGGCTTTACTAAGCAGCCTGTGCTTTCTGTCACAAGTACAGAAAAGCCATTGAGACACACAACTTTTCTTTTACACAGCCCGTTTGCAAAGGAATGCTCAGCTACACCAGCCATCAACAAATGATGATGTATTGGGACCTAGAAAGATAGCATGAGATTTTTCCACACATTTAAATGTTCAATCTTTTATATCACGGGTCAGCACACTACAGCCTGAGGGCTGCATCTGGCCTGATACATGTTTGTTTGTTTTTTCCCCAGATATATCTTATTGGATATATTTTTTAATCTTGGTATTTGAGCTGCTTTTGTGATATAATGGCAGAGTTGAGTAATAGCAACGGACATTGTATGGCTCTGAAAGTCCAAGATTTCTAATATCTGCTGCTTCACTGAAAAAAGTTGCCAACTCCTAGTTTATAATTTCACCTGTGTGTGTGTGTGTGTGTGTGTGTGTGTGTGTGTGTGTGTGTTGCCTAAAGTAAAACAATGATGATTATTCCATGGAGATATTTAATGATTCATGATACATCTTTAGAGTACTAGAAAACAATCTTTCTTAAACAAGGATGCTTGCGTAGAAAAGTTCAGAGACCTCTGTTTTATGAAAATAGACATTATGAAGCCCATCTAACACAGGGGTCCCATCATCTTAGCTCACAGAACCAAAAAAGGAAAAACACTGACTGGTGACTCATCCTCATCAGATTACACTCAGCAAGAGCTGCCGGCATCTCCCACACAAAAGGAAAGATCAAACATCCTCTTTCTCCAATAAATACGTCAGCCCCCAAACACAGACGCACACAAAAACACTGTCATGATGGGCTTCGCATAAGAATACAGTTCATTCAGAACCTAACCTTTCCTGCTTGTAATAATATCTGATCTACATCTTAGGACACAATAAGATAGACAGTTTTCATAAAAAACAAAATGTTACGTTTCCTGCATTAGAAGTAGTACTGTAAGGAGTAAAATATATATATTTACTCTCAGAGCTGGATTGATATTTGAGCTGCCAGCCATTCAAAACTATACCAGTCCGAGCAATAGGTGAACAAACAACATAAAGAACATGCTAGCTACATTTAACTACTAGGTATTTCCTGGCACAAGCTTTTCAAGCCATAGATAATGGAGGAAGCTTTGGATTGTTAATAGGGTCAGATTCTTCCTCAGAATCACTGTGGGGATTTCTTTGGAACCGACATACTGCATGCTTGGTCGTGAACGGATGCCAAATTCCACAAGGCCCCCCACCAAACCACCTCTAACACTCAGTGCCCACTGCTGATCACCAAACTCAAGGATGGGGCGGAGGCATCAGAAATATGTGTCAGAAGCCCTTCGCTAAGTGTCTCAGGGCACTTTCTGTGTGAAGAAGACTATGATGTTTGCCTCCGTTGGCCAGCAATGACCCATACCCAATTCTACTAACATTGTGTCAAGACAGTTCCTCATAGCTGATGCACAGAAGGTGCAGTCAATTGCCCAAACTGATTAGTTAGTCATCCCTACTTTAAGTCATAAGTCATTGTAGCACCAGTCAACAGAGAAACTGCTTGGCATTTTTGAGTCAAAGATGAATAAACATTTTCCATGACACATTAAATTTATCATCAGAACATCTGAATCGAACAGGATTGAGAAGGCTCACTTGAGACTCACATTGTTTTAACCAAATGAATGAAGTGGATGACAACAAGTTAGAACCTGAAATTGTGATGGCTTATTCAGAACACAGTCGAGGCAACACATGGGAAAAGATTTTTTCCTCTGGACAATACCTAAGTTGCAATCACAGATACCCTTTTTATTTTAACACTCCCCAGGGCTGTCATAAGTTGGTTGGTGTGACTGAAATGCCCGCAAACTCTCAGCGTCCTTTGGTGAAATGTCATGACAGGAGGAAGTAGAGATGTCAAACTCTCCATGCACAGAGGAAGGCAAACCCCACATTGAGTTACTACCTGGGCCAAAACACACTGGTCGGTATTTGTAAAACTATGTATGAAGATAATAGAAGAAAGAGTCCTGGCAAGAGATTGAACTCCCACAGAAAGCCCCGTGTTAGGCAGTCACTGACAAATGAAGAAGGACCTGTGATATTTTGGAATTTGCTTCTCTCAGGCAATGCTGCAATCTACATACTGCCAATGAATAAAGATGTTCAGTCGTATGGCTCTTACAGATGTGATATCTTAAGATGCTTAGAAAGAAATTTAATGAGGGTTTCCAGGAGCATACACGTTCATCAGTGGACAGAAATATACACAGTTTCTGTCACACATAGGCATTGAGCTTAGAGTGGCACAACTGCTCTATGAAGCAGTTCTTCTCAGATTTCAAAAGCAAAGAGAAAGAAATCATTTGTTGTTCATCCTGTGGACTCTCATTTGAGAAGCAACCCTGTTCTTCCTGGGATATACAGAAGCTTAAGGTCAGGCTGGGACAAGAGTCATTCCTGTATACTAAGTAAGGGATAGTTTTCAGCAGTTTCTCTGTGAGGAGAAAAGCAGGACAGATATCTTGACGCACATTCGGGCTGTCATAATTTCGCACAGTTATAAAATATTGCGGTCGTTTTGTGGGTTATTTTTCCAATGAGAGCATCATTCAGAAAGGTAGATGAGGTTTCAGTGTAGCTCTTTTACGGAAAGTGGTGTGTGACATTAAAATTGTCCTCAGCTGCTCTGTTTTCTACTCTCTCTTTCTGAAGAAATAGACAAAATATCCACATCTCTTCAATAAGAGGGTTGATAGAAGGACACCAAAGTGCACATTGTTTCATCTGGAATACAAAGGGTACATACGGGTAACAAAGGTAATTCCTGGTAATCCGAGGTAATTTCTGGTAATATAGAGCCACACAAGGTCCATGGGACCATTGGATTTCAGTCTAGAAATGCTGGCCTCCAATGCTCAGAATTTAAATTCCCAGGAAATAAATGTTTAGATACTTACCTTCACTTTTTCACACACTGCATGATGAAGAGAAATGAGATCTATCTTGCACCCTCAATTCTATAATAAGAAAGCAAAAGAAGAAAGAATGGCCTGTGAGGATTTGAAGAGATACCTTTGTCAGTAATAAAGAAAATGAATGTGGAAGGCATTCTATATTTTAATGTATTCCAAACGCCAAAACAAAGGAATGCAAACACAGGATTGGCCTGTGTGTGAGGACAGCATCACTGGGAGGGAACTTGCTGGTGTCCAAGGAAATATAAGGGGGAAGTGGAAAAGTCAGATCGCCACTGGAGTTTGCCAACTATCAAAGCAGGCTATGTCTCTTCCCTGCATTCATCAGCCTAGCAATACTTGCTAAAATTGTTTTAAAAACTAACTAAATAAAACTGGGTAATAATTTTTGTTGTCAGAGTTTGAATCTGTAGTTCCAGAATTTATTCTGGTTTTCTCTCCTTATTTCTACAACTAACAGAAAAGCTTTTATTTAAAAAAAAATCACACCACTTTTCAACATAATTTATCGTTTGTATTTCTATGTCTCATAGATCATAAAACCACGCTGAAGGCATATAATTTTAGATCCCCTAAAAATACAGACTTCAGTTCTTTTTAAATAAAAATGCATGCTTATCTTAAACAAGTAATAGAAAAAATTCCTTACATAAAAATGTTGAAATGTCCTTTGACACCATTCAGTGGCCCCTTCTCAATATATCCTCGATTTCCCAGGTTGTATGTCAACTTTCAGAAATTTCATTTTCTGCACCCACAGAAATCTCACTCTTTCTCTCTTTTCTTCCTGCCTTTTACCCTGTTCCCTTTTCCTGCTACCCTCTTTCTCCCACTCCCCCTCTCACAACAGTGTTCTCTTTGGCCATTAGTACAGGATACTGAACAACACCCATGTGTGGTAAATTATCCCTTACTTCTCAGAGTTTTGGCACTTTCACAGGTAACCAAATATATTGATCTTCTAACACGTGGTGTATGTTTAAATGCACAATGTATGTCAGGGGTCCCTAAGACCACTCTTTGGCTCACCGATTTGTTCTAAGGACTCATGGGCTTAAAAAGCTCTTATGATCACAGTTACAGTTTATTACAGTGAAATTTCGGTAAAATAGCCTTGAATATGCAATGGGAAAAGTTAAGTCAGGTGAAGTCTAGGAGGAACCAGGCTCTAGCTTCTAGGGGCCCCCACCCGGTGAACTTTCCCAAGGACACACTTAAATCACCAAGCAACAGTGTGTGGCCACACAGGTAATGTGTTACCAACTTAGCAAGCTCCTCTGAGAGTTGACATTCAGAGTTTTTGGGGGTGATCTGTCACATAGACATGCAAGGCTTGTATGACCTCATCAGTTTAGACCCCAGCCCCCGGTCCACTCTTAGAGCCAAAAAAACAGGCATTTACCATGCATGATGAAAGTATCTTGTCTAACTGGTGCAGCAAGGCCCAAGGTTTCAGGAATACCGAAAAAAACCTAAACAAACACCTAAACAAAACGAAATCTTTTTGAGGGAGAGTATTCCAATGTACAGAGGTTATCTCCCAGGAGTGTGTTAAGGACTAGTTCTGAAAACAGTACTTTCTTTGGAATGTCTTGTGTTTGAGGAAACCAGGTAAGTGGACGTAACTCTTTCCTGCCCAGTTGGCTCCCCTGGCCTTTGGCCTAGGATATCTTACAGCAAAATTATCACATTTTCTTGTGCTTCTACCTTTAGCATAGCATTTATATAATAGATATAGCGGTAGCATTAGTATGAATATATCTAACAATGAGAAGAGCCAGTATAGGAAAGGGCTATATCTAATGAAGAAAGCAATGTATCCTATAAAGAAAACATATACTTTTCTACATTTATCCTAATTTGATGACTTCTTTCTCCCCTCGATCTAATGTTATTTGTACTTTGTGAGGAACCTGTGCAGTACTATTTAACACAGAAGTTAGCTGATGGTTAACTAAATCTAGCTCTTCCTCAGGCTAGTCATTTTCATGTTAGTATTATATACTAAGTAGACTTCAACTCGATCTCCCAATACTTTTGATAATCTGTATCAGTATTTTCATATCACTTACCTACATAAGACAGTTGGTCACCTTGGGGCCATTACATAGAAGAACTCAAACTTACCACGTGATGCCACTGCTTTATTCCCATCAGGAATCCATGTTCCTTTTTCTATTTTGTTCAAAAGCTTTTCATCCGCTGAAACAAGAATAATAAATATTTGTGCACAGCACACCATGGCATGTCAGACATGCCATCATTATTTTTTTCATTCATTATAACCAGGGACCTTTCTCATGATTTTGTCATCAAGGTTTATGGTTACACAGTAATTAGTCTACCGAGAGCTGTAACCCTACACGGAGAAATGACCTGATAGGGAGTTGTTCCTAGAAAATTCTTGCTAAGTGATATACTTTGCAGTAGATATAACCTGAAAAATGAGTCAAAATATACAGCATATTTCTACAGTTGCACGTAGTCATTAGTCATAGAAGCAGTTCATCATATTATGTGACCAAAATGTCTCCCAGAACAATACAACTCAGATTTGCAGGCTTCCCTTTGACCTTGTGCAGTTCAAAAAGCAGGTATGGTACTGGCAAATACATGGCTTCACTCTTTTGAGCATCAAGGTACAAGTGCTAAAACACAATAACATTTTCTTACTCTGAGCCTCTTTAGGTCACCAATGTCATATTGACTTTTTTATTCCATAGATCATTTATTCATTCCTTTACCCTCAACTACTATCGCTCCTTCTATTTGTTATTGAGATTTACCAAAACTTCTCTGTCTTTGAATGGGATGTTAGGTTTTACCATTTATTTGGTCTAAATCATTGATACCAGTACCAGCCTGGTAAGTGCCTACCCTCAACAGTTTTCAAAAGTGGCTATGTGAGGAGAAGCTCAGTCCAATCTCATTCAAATAGGGTGGGGTTACAACCAGTGGGCTTTCTGGACCATATAGGAAATGCACCTGCATTCACCACCAACCTTAATTTTGCCAGATGCCATAAAGGCACAATTCATCCTTTCAGGCCCTTCTAATCATTGGCATAAAGGTGTAAAGGTATAGTTAAGGGTTTTGCTTTAGCGATCTTCTGTGCCTCTGACACCTAGAGTTGCAGCCTTAATCCTGGGACCACGGAATCAGCTAGGAACACAAAAGGTGGGTTTGTGTGGGGATACATTATGTAATTACACCAGCATTCTCCCTTACTGACTCTTCCCCAGTCCCCCAGAAAAACAGAAAAATCTACCTGGTGGGAAGTATGCTTTGTCCTCCGTTCCCATGTTGAATGTGAGCACACACTCATGATGGTGTGTAAGCTAGCCTTTCATACCGTTATCTCCACTCAATTTACTCAACAAATGTTTTGTCATTCCAATTCTCTATCAAGTCACGACTCCAAAGGTGATACGCAATATGATGTGGCCACCTGATATTATCTCTTTGACTCTTGTTGAACCCTACGGATTATAAATTATGATCATTGGTCTGAAAAATTGTAATGTGGCATTCTAACTTGGTACAGTATCTTCTGTTCCAATACTTTACAGTATTTTCAGAATTTGTATTTACCGTCCAGTATACAAAACATAGTCCAAAGTAAGTAACTCTTTCTATCAGGACCTATTTATAGCACCCTGCCCCCGCCCCAGGGCCACTGGTAGTAGTCTGATATAGTTAATGTGGTATCTATGTGGGAACCTCCCCCTTAAGCCCCCCACTCAAGGGAATCTGCCTGATAATTACCTGCAATCTTTCTCTTTCTGGCTGGCACACAGGTAGTGCTTGCTACGATTTGGTGCCTCAGAAAGTGCAAGTAGAATATGCTGATGATAAGCCCACCTCTGCTTTGCTGCAGCTATTCCATGTCCACTCATTCCATGGACCAGGTCAACACCTCAACAAGCACAAAAGGATGTTCACTTGCTAATAACAATCACCTGATTGGGGAAAGGAATTATTTGAATGGGCATTAACTTGTCCTTCTTTAATCTGCCTCTTAAATTTCCATTGTGATTTCCATAGGTCTGCGACTCTTACAGTAGCCCTTTAATAGTTCAATTTTCCATTGTCCGTCTGTCTGACCATGTGGCCAGGCCATTGGCCCTCTCTTTATTCACTAATTAAAGTGATAATCTTTTTTTTTCTCCACCAGGTTTTCTATACTGCTTCAAATTTACAACCTGAGTGGGCTCAGAAAATTCTGTAGGCCCCCACTTATTATGTCCAATTATTACCACCTAACAGATAAACTTATATACCGTTTGTTTTACCATGCTTATTAGAGGAATTGTGTTCCAGTGGACATAATATCCATCTCAGTAATACATGCAGGAAAAAGAGATACAACCACTTCACATAGAATCTCTTCAAACGTTTCCATTTTTATCCGAACATTGACCTTTATTCCGTCAACCATTGTATCCTGACATCCTCCCGATATTACTTTCAACTCTATCAATGCCACTTTATTCTTCACATTCCTTAGTACTTATTTAAAATTTGTTCGCTTTGCTGGATTGAGTCCCTTGACTCACTCCCTTTTCTTTCCTCATTGTCTTGTGGATCATTATAATTTTCTTAGCATCTGAGAGACCCACGGGGGAAGCTGAGATAATGAATCTGATACAGCTTCTCAGATCATTGCTTGATTTTACAACGGCAAGATTTCATGGGGTGACCATGCAACAAGTTCCCCTAAGTCACAGAATTTAACATGACCTGAGTAAGAGGCATAATAAGTATATAAACATCCTGGTCTTTGCCAATCTAGCATGTTTTGCATATGCAGCACATCAGTCTGCTTCATCTAAGAGTTTCACTTATATTTTAAAGGAGGGGAAAAAGTCCTTCCTCTTTTCATGTTAAAGAAGCTTCACAGTGACTTTTATTCAGTATACAAGGCTAGGGATCTCTTCAGGAAAAACCACTTGCGTGTTTGGATCATGTACAGCCATCTATTCAATAGTAAATCGTGAGTCCTGCACCAACCCAAGCATACCCCTCCATTCTGCAACATGCAAAACCAAGGAGACTGCTCCTAACTTAATCACTATCACAATCCATTTTTACTCAATGATCTTCAGGAAGCTGATGATATGACTCCAGAAGAGGAGACAGTTCTTTAACACCATACCCATCAGTTTCAGTAGTTTCTCAGATTTGCCTCCACCTGCCACCTGGAATATATTCTTGGTGAGCAGAGGTCATAGAAGTGCTATCTGTTGTTCCAGCACAATTTTCACTCTTGATAGTAGTTCTAATGTGCTGACGAATGAATTCCAGTCTAGGCAGCATTCACGAAAATCTGACTTAAGAGACTTTGGGCCTTAAGGGAAAATTGGCAGTAGTCTTTAGAGACCTTGGGCCTTAAGAGAACATTGACAGTAGTCTGATGGTACTCCTTGTGGCCTGGGGTGGCAAGGGATACCGAGTTAGGCTCTTCAACCTTTGGAAAAGGGAGAGACAAATAAGAGGACTGCTTCTTATCATTTCATTGCCAGCTTAGCCACAATACAATTGAACACCAGGCAGACTTCTAAGATTTTTGGCTCTGGTCTCTGACCCCCTGAGAGCACCTCTGTACCTACCTGGTCTACAGGACCTTGTTGCCCTGAAGGGAAGAATACATGCCTGGCTATCTGACTAGCCACCTTCCAATTGTAGAGCCCCAGAGCCTTGACTGAACATAGGCAGTAACAAGGGAGTGGTTACAGTAGTCCTTGGGTGAAACCCAGCACTGTGCAGGCTTTCAGTCTTACCCAGCACAGTCATAGTTGTGGTGGCCATAAAGGTGCTTTTGTCACTCCACCCCCAGCTTTAGGTGGATCAGAACAGACAGACAGACAGACACACACACACACACACACACACACACACACACACACACAGAGATAGAGAGAGAGAGAGAGAGACTCTGTATGTTTGGGAAAAAGTAAAGGATGAGAACGAGAGTCTCTGCCTGGTAATCCAGAGAATTCTACCTAGTCTTGTCCAAGACCTTCAAGTCAGTACATCCACCGTGTGCAAAAACCACAGCATTACTCAGTTCGAGGTGCCTGCTAAAGCAGATAAAGCTCAGATCACAACAAGTCTTTTCAAATATCTGGAAATCCTTCCTAAGAAGGATGGATACAAGTAAGCACAAACAGTGAAGACTACAGTAAATACCTAACTCTTCAATGCACAGAAACCAATTTATATCTACTAGCATCACCACTATGCAGGAAAACATGACCTCACCAAATGAGCTAAATAAGGTACCAAGGACTAACCCTGGAGAAATGGAGATATGTGACCTTTCAGATCAAAAATTAAAAATAGCTATATTGAGGAAACTCAAAGAAATTCAAGATAACACAGAGAATTCAAAATTCCATCACATAAATTTAACAAAAAGATTGGATTAATTGAAAATAATCAAGCAGAAATTCTGGAGCTGAAAAATGCAATTGGTATACTGAAGAATGCATCAGAGTCCTTTAATAGCAATATGTATCAAGCAAAAGAAAGAATTAGTGAGCTTAAATATAGGCTACTTGAAAATATACAGTCAGAAGAGACCAAAAACAGAATAAAAAACAATGAAACACACCTAAAAGATGTAGAAAATAACCTCGGAAGGGCAAATCTAAGAATGATTGGCCTTAAAGAGGAGGTAGAGAAAGAAACAGGGACAGAAATCTTATTCAAAGGGATAACAGAGAACTTTCCAAACCTAGAGAAATATATCAATATCCAAGTACAAGAAGGTTGTAGAACACCAAGCATATTGAACCCAAAGAAGACTAATTCAAGGCATTTAATAATAAAACTCCCAAAGGTCAAGGGTTAAAAGAAGCAGCAAGAGAAAACAAACAAATAACATACAATGGAGCTTCAATACATCTGGCAGCAGACTTTTCAGTGGAAACCTTGCAGATGAGAACAGAGTAGCATGACATACTTAAAGTGCTGAAGGAAAAAAAAACAAAAAACAAAAAAAACAATTTTTACCCTAGAATAGTATATCTGGTGAAAATATCCTTCAAACATGAAGGAGAAATACTTTCCCAGACAAACAAATGCTAAGAGAATTCATTAATACCAGACCTGACCTACAAGAAATGATAAAGAGAGTACTTCAATTAGAGAGAAAAGGACATTAATGAGCAATAAATTATCATATGAAGGTACAAAACTCACTGATAATAGTAAGTACTGTTAAATCAAGTTTAGCCTAAAGCTGCCTCCTTACATATTTTAAGTTCGGCCTAAAGGTTTCTCTGTATATCATGAACAATAATAAGTGGAGATGTAAACTGACTGTAGCCTACGCTTTTGTCAATCACTGAGTTTTGGCCAATCAAACGTAGCCAACTGTTGGAACCGTGTTCAAATAAGGCAAAGGCTGAGCTGTAACCAATCTGGCTCTTTCTGTACCTCACTTCCATTTTCTGTATATCACTTTCCTTTTTCTGCCCATAAATCTTCTACCACGTGGCTGTGCTGGAGTCATTGAACCTACTCTGGCTCAGAAGACTGTCTGATTCTTTAGTCATTCATTGCTCAATTAAACTCCTTTCAGTTTAATTTGGCTGAAGTTTTTCTTTTGTCAGGATGGCATCAAAAGTGGGATCCGAAGTAGAGCTTCTAAAGACCCCCAGGAGCACTGAGTAACCAAGTGAGGTATTCACTAAGCCCCTTGTGCCCATTGCTCTTCTGGAGCAGCTGGGAATCATGTTAAATGGTCTCTGGGATTCTGAACCTCAACGGATTTGTGTTTTGAGCTCTCTGAGTTTCTTTGAGCAAACGTCTGATCTAAACTGGGTTTGGAAGTTGTGACAGAAGCTGGACTAGGTACAGGATCTAATTGAATCCAGTAATTAACTGGCTTGGATGCAGTTGGAGGTCTCTTACATCTGACTACATCAGAAAGAAACTGGTAGTAAATGGCACGATTGCAGGGGGTGTAAAATTTGGCTTTTGGAAATTCACAGGAGTTTTAGTGTTCTACCCCTTTGTTTCATTTTTCTTGCATGCTTACATAGGAAAAAGTCATTGGCTAAGTTGATTCAGGGAATCTGAGAGCAAAGCCAATATTTGAGGTAAAAATGAGATCCTTAATTTCTGAAGAACTGAGTAGCAAAGTCTTACAGAAATGATAAAATCTTACTAAAGATAACTTACAGTGGATTATTCCAAATGAACAACACTGCACTGTAGTGCATTTGAAAATGAGGGTTCCCAAGTTAGTCTCATCTAGGGACACCTATTGATATGCAGAATCTTCTAAAAAATTTCAGTATATTTATTTAAAGAGTTTTTGAAAGGCAAATAAAAAGCTTAATTACTAATTGATTCAAAAAAATAAAACTGCTAACCTTTTGGGTTGGTTATGATCCCTATCCAAAGGAAATAGATTGCAGCACCAATTGGCTGACATTGGGTAAGTAGTGGGTACATTTCACCTTCGTAAAAGATGGGACTGGTTTAGAGGCCTTCCCCTCTGTAAAGTCCCTCTTGGTTAAAAATTGACTTGGCATTATGGGATGTTAACCCCTATTCTCTTTGGATTAATTTGTCTTGTACTCTTTGCTGATGGCTGTGGGTGACAGGAATAGGCATGTAAAGGACGGTGGGACATGAGAAACTTTTCTCCTCCCTAAAAGGGGAAACTTGAGAGCTGATGGATCTCTTGGAAAAGATTCCTTCGTGACCTACAAGCGGCCACCTGAACTTTTGATTCAATGTTGCTCCAATGTGTGAGTCTTTCTCCGGACTCCCTGAGTGCCTCACCTTCTTACCCTACCACAGGTAATGCTTTTCTCCCTTCCCTTTCCTCTCTCTCTGTGCAAACCAGTTGTGGGAATGGTAAAAATCACTGTCTCATGCAAAGTTTTAATTAATGAGGAAAAGGATTCATGAAACTAGTTTTAAGCTGCACCAAATCTAGTGTATTTTGTGATATAAATTTATCTTTCTGTGTTATGCTGCCATGAAGAGGGGTACCTTAGGATAAAACACAGGCTTAATACCCCATAAGCTCACTATTCAAAACAGCCCAGCAAGCTGGTCAGTAACAAACTTTGCTTCAGGTCCCTGAAATAAACAAACAAACAAACGAAAACTGAATGGGATATCTATCTTGTCTTGTTTATGTCTTTGGGAGCTTGACCTTGTAACTGTGTGGCAGTACTTTCTCTTGGTCTCCGCCATCCAAGGAATAGGAATTTGGGGGTTCATGCCATAGTTAGCTCTAAAAATTATCTTGAGCCTTTGCAAGCTCAAAATTGACTGCTCTGGACTCCTTCTGGGAAGGACAACAGAATCTACCCAATGCTGCAGCTCAGCAACTAGGGCTTCACCATTTTACAACAGTGGCCTGGGTTCAGTCCTGGCTTAGGGCATGAGTATTTCTGGTTGATATCTGTGTGACCTTTACCATTGGTTGATTCTCCTCCCCTCCATGAACAGTTTTGAATTTTTCTTTCCCTGAGCACCTGGAAGCTTACATTTAGCAAAGTTCAAAAGCCAGAAATAATAGCAGTTTAGCCTGGTTAAAGTAGGGTAATAAGAAATTTAAAAGGACTTTTATTTTTAAAGAGCATTATGGTTAAAAGTCAGCTTGATTAAAAGTGAATATCCAAGCTATGCATACATTGAAAAGGTCTTTATGTTTTTTTCTCTTCTTGCATCTTTTTGTTTTCTTTTAGAAAAGGTTTTTTCTTTTCAGTCAACTGAATTGCTTTTCTCCAATTTGTCTTCTTGCCACTCTTGATGCACACATGAAAGGACCTAAGATAACTTGTAACAGCTTGAGACTCCTTGGGAAAGACAAAGGAGGTGCCACAGACTTTGTTTCGGGAAAAACCTGTTTTCCTCATAAAGCCCCAGGAAGTGAAATTGGATGGATCCCTCTCAAAATCTGAGACTCTGTTCTGTTTTGCATTGTGTTATCTGATCGTTTTGAGTTTTGAGGGTATCGGAAATTACTTCACATTATGAGAGAGCTTTGGGGTGTAAGAACTAGGTAGGAAATATACATTTAGGGATGGCTAATGACAGGGGAGATATTCTGCACATTTGGATGAAAGAAGCATGCTATTGGCCAGTTGGAAGGTATGACAATGTCCCTACCCTCCACTGAGAGATAAGACTCCCTTGGAGAATGGGCTAATTACAAAATGGACTCATTGGAATTGGGTTGCTTTGCAATCAAATGCATAGTATAAACATTGCACTGTCTTGTTCCATAGCATTTCACTTTTGGAGATCCAGGATCCAGTATAAAAATGGGACCCTGAATTTTGGGGGTCTGCTTGCCTTCCAGCTGTACCTGCTTATTAGGCACTAGAAGCTGAATGTTTTCCTAGCCCTGTTCCTCAAAGAACTTCCCCTGAAGCCAGTAATCCAATTAAGAAACTTAAAAATTGGCCAATGAAAAATCTTACAACTGCTGGATCTTCATTTGTCTGTCTGCATGTGTGTTTATATGTGGTGTGTGTGTAATGTTTATATATGAAAGAACTTTGATTAATTGGATTAAACAAAAGTAAGCACTTAAATCAAATATCTTGTCAGAAAAATAAAAAAGAATGCCTTTTAGTTCATGTGACTTTAGTAAGCTTTGGGAAATAAAGTTTTTTAAAGATTACTGGCAAAATAAAGATATTTGCTCTAAATTAGGTAGATCAGATATTAGGTTTGCTAAATGCTTTAAGGTCATAAACTGCTCCTTTGACTTTTGAAAATTGTTCAGCTTATTTATTTTGGAGCCATTAGATTTGACGTAAGGCCTGGAGACATGTGGAGTTAGCCATGCCCCCCTAACTGTGCTGGAAAGAGTCAGAACTTATCTACACTTCTGTCTGGTGTCCTAGGCTCCAAACCTCGTTCATAAATAAAATAACTTACCAGGTTTTTCATCAAAAATAAAAAATTGCTAAGAGTTAACATTGTAACATGTAATTGAGACCACTGGAAAAAACAGTTTTACATGCAAGGTATGTGAAGAAAGTGAAATGTGCTTTCAGTAAATTATTGTAAGAAGGTATGGGAATGTACATTTTTACCTAGTTTAGAGAATTAAAGGATTGTTTTAAATTAGGTGGAAAAAAGCGGAAGGTTTCAGCAAGTTGTAGAAGATATGTAAAGTTAATATTTTAAAAAATTCTATGTATGAGCATATTGGCTAAATTTAAAGAATCTTCAGTTTTTCCATAAATTGAATTTTGGAATAAAAGCACAACAGGGTTTTCTTAGAACACTAATCTGTTTTTTAACAAAAATTTGTAAAGGATTATAAAAGATTTATGAGAATCTCACCTTACAGTCAAACTGATTTAGATTGGATAGATTCATCCATAAGGTTTTATTAAAAATTGGGGTTGACATTAATAGTATACTAATGCAAGGATAAAATTTGGCTTTCTCTCTTGAGTAAGATTTTCATGTACTATTAAAGGATAATAAAAAATTTTTGTTTGTATTTTGAATGAACTACAGGAAAAGAAGGGAAAGACAAGAGACAGATTGTTTGGAAAGCTAAGTCTTCCCTCTATGAATGAGTAAAGGTTTTTGCCTTTTTAAAATGTTTGAGTCATTTTGGCTAAACAAATGGCTTAACATGACCTGGAATTCTATTTATACTATCAAGTGTTTTAAACCTTTATCATATTTGACAGGTTTCTCAAAATCAAATTTCAGCTGCAAAATTAAGTGTTTTTTAACCTCTAACTTAGGGATGCTGCAGAGGGCCCTGAAGTATCCAAAAGAGAGATAAACAGGATTATGTGAAATGTTAAGTTTCATGGGAAACATTGTCAAAATAAAAATATTTAACCTTGTTCAGGTTATATTTTAGTGAATAATATTAATATTTGCTCCAAAAATTTTATGGGATTTCTAAAATTTTAATATGTCAGAGTATATGCTCTCAATCATAATTATAGTTATTATCTGAAGTTATTATAGCACAGAAATAATCAAACTTGTCAATTTTGTCTTTATGACTTTTTAAAGTCATTTCCACAGTTTATTGCTTAATACTAATGCAGCTTCTGAAAACTTTGCAAGCACATAAAATCTTAGAATACGGTATCTTTTAGGAGGTTCATGAAAGAATGGAAAGGATTCTGAAAAACACTCTTGAATACAGGTTTCTAATAACTTTAGAATCACATCATTTGGACTGGGTAAGAATTTCTGGAACTTTAATGAAAAGACTGACTGCTTTATCAAACTTGTAACACAAGTAGAGCAAAAATAAATTGAGTACCAAGAAGATGTTTTGCCATATTATCATGCTAAATCAGCCAATACTGAAATCGTTTCAATATACAATTTGAATGAACTTCATGATCTAAGTCAAATGACCTATGATAACCCATCAGTTATCAGTGCTATGCACCTAAATTGGAGAAACAACTGATATTCAAGAGGACCTAAGTCCAATGTTAAGCATATACCCATGCAGAACCAGGACAACTGCCTTGTCCTTCCTGAGTCCCTAAAGCTTTTGTTGTTAAAAGTTTTGCATTCCATGACTCATCATGGAAAAGCTAAAATGATCCAAATTAAATATATATTAGTGTGGTGACTTCTAAATTGCTAACCTAGTTTATGACCAATTTTGCTGTGTCAAAACCATATTCCTGGGAAGATAATAAAAGCTTCAGGTACATTTGGCTATCTGATGGGCCATTTAAACATTTGTAGAGGGATTTCATTCCATTGTCATTTTCGATGCATGTTTTCTGCTTGTATAAAAGCTTTTCCATGCAAGAGGAGTGATGTTATAACATTAGATTATTATGTCACAGTGCATTTTCACCAGGTGAAGAAAGCTTTTTATGATTCACTGAGGACAATCAACCCTTTCACAATCTGGAACCCAAAGACTGGATATTCTGAGAACATCAGGGAAAGTCTGCCCTTGCCATGCATACTACAGCAAAACTTTGGGACTTTGAACTTTGGGTTTATAATCTCACAACTGAGAAGGGTCCCTCCACACTCTCGGAAGCGTACACCCATTGGAACCCTTAGGATAAAGCAAACCAAGAAAATTTCTTCTCAGAAGAAGATGGCATCTTTGATGTGATCTTTTCCCAAGATCACGGATCAAGACTTCTTTATTCTCATGAGACTCTTATCATTGAATATTTTTCCATTGCTTATACCTCTATGAACAATAGAAGTGAAAAGGGGGTCTGTTGTGTGTACTCGTGTGGTATACTTTTATTTGTGAAGGATTTTGCAGCCAGCTTTATACATGGATAGCCTTATACCTTGATAGATGGAAGATGAAGGCCCAATGAAAGTGAGAAACATTAATGGCATATACTTTGCCTCATAAACAGTCAGAAACAGAACATTGGTTCTCTCCTCTTAACCCACATAATGGATTAAAATAACATTGCAGGAGGCCTTCACTATTCTAGAAGGGCATCATTCATTAGGTCCTTTTTCCATGGTTTGGAGTAAAAGAGGCAATGATTAGAAATGTATCCGTCATGAAAAGCTGTATAGCAGATTCTACTGTAAAGGCTATAGTTACACAACCGACTGTGAAAATTATGTTAAATAATAGAATCACTCTACATAACTTACTGGCTAAACAGAGAAATATCTGTGCAGCTGCTGGCTCTTGTGGCCTATGGAGAAATACAGCACATTAGGTATTATACAGATTCAGTTTTGGGGATTAGTGAAGAGACTGTTTAGTGAAGTGAGTAGACTCTTTAACTAATTCTTTGATCGATTTAATTTAGGTGGTTTGTTTTATGGGGACTCTGGGTAAGGAGCATACTCCAAACTCTTGGTGTTATCCTCCTGATAGTCATAATAGTACTCTCCCTGGTGTGTTGTACTCTCTCAAAAGTTTTAAATATTTGCATGCAGCCATCTCTAGAATATCAAATGGCCTCTCTTCAACTGGAATGACGAGAGTCATTCTGAAAGAAATGTGTGACCATGAGAGTACTATAACCTATGAATGACATGCTGAGACCATAAACCCAAAATGATGGTAACTAAGAGTGGTACTAAGGCCCTAAGTTTTGGTCACATTCTCATGTAGGTGAGAACGTGAATACAAAGGGGGAATTTTAAAAATAAAATTATAGGAGTGTCATTGTTTTGGACCGAGCTCATGCACTAGGCCCCAACAGACCAGACCAAACCAAAATGGAGTTGCTCATTCTAAAGGTGACATAATCACACTAATAATTTAAGGAAACATGTAAATCCTAAAAGAGACCAGGTTTTCCTTTTAAACAGGTTTCAGCATGGGGAGGGTATCCTCCACTCTAACCCTTACAAAAAATAATAATAATAACCTGAAGTTCTTGTTCCCACCTTACAAAACCCACAGTTCTACTGCTTTCCAGTGGGTTTCAAGACCAGCTAAGTATATTTATGATAGTGATAGTGACATAAATGACTAAAGTTTTGGTCAATCTCTCAAAATTGAAAAGACCAACAGCGGGGAATTGTTAAATCAGTTTTAGCCTAAAGCTGCCTCCTTACATATTTTACGTTCAGCCTAAAGGTTTCTCTGTACATTGTGAACTATAATAAGTGGAGGTGTAAACAGACCATAGCCTACACTTGTGCCAATGACTGAGTTTTGGCCGATCAAATATAGCCAACTCTTTGAGCCATGTTCAATAAGGCAAATGCCGAGGTGTAACCAATTCAGCTGTTTCTGTACCTCACTCCATTTTATGTACATCACTTTCTTTTTCTGTCCGTAAATCTTCTTCATCACCTGGCTACATTGGAATCTCTGAGTCTACTCTGGCTCAGAAGGCTGCCCCATTTGTGAATCATTCATTGTTCAATTAAATTTCTTTAAATTTAATTCAGCTGAAACTTTTCTTTTGTCAGTACACAGAAAAACAAAGAATACTATATCACTGTAACTATAGTGTGTAAACTACTCTTAAGTAAAAAGACCAAATGATGAGCCAGTCAAAAATAATAACTACAACAGCCTTTTAAAGAGATAGTACAATAAGATATAAATAGAAACAACAAAAAGTTCAGAAGTTTAGGGACAAAGTCAAAGTGTAGAGTTTTTATTAGTTATTTTTTGCTTGTTTGTTTATGCAAATAGCATTAAGTTGTTATCAGTTTAAAATAATGGGTTATAAGATAGTATTTGCAAGCTTCATGGTAAACTTAAAACAACATACAACAAATAAACAAAAAATGAAAAGCAAGAAACTAAGTCATATCACCAGAGAAAATAACCTTCACTAGGGGTAGACAGGAAAGAAAGAAAGATAGAAGAAAATACCATAAAACAACAAGAAAGCAAATAACAAAATGGTAGGGGTAAGTCTCTACTTTTCAATAATAACATTGAATGTAAATGGGCTAAACTCTCCAGTCAAAAGATATAGACTAGCTGAATGGTTGAAAAAACAAGACCTATCAATCTATTGCCTACAAGAAACACACTTCACCTATAAAGACACAAACAGACAGAAAATAAAGGGATGGAAAAAGATATTCTATGCCAATGGGAACCAAAAAAAAAGCAGGACTCACTATATTTAGACAAAATAGATTTCAAGACAAAAAGTATAAGAAGAGACAAAAAGGTCACTATATAATAATAAAGGGACCAATTCAGCAAGAGGATAGAACAGTTTTAAATATATATGCACCCAACATAGGAGCACCCAGATATATAAAGAAAATATTATTATTAGATATAAAGAAAGAGATAGGCCCCAATACAAGAATAGCTAGAGACTTCAACACCATACTTTCAGCATTGGATAGACCTTCCAGAAAGAAAATCAACAAAGAAACATCAGACTTAATCTGCAGTACAGACCAAATGAATCTAATAGATATTTACAGAATACTGCATCCAATAGTTGCATAATACACATTCTTCTCCTCAGCACATGGATCATTTTCTAAGGGGACCATATGTTAGGTCTGAAAATAAGTCTTAAAACATTCAAAAAATTGAAATAATGTCAAGTATCTTATCTGAATACAGTGGAATAATACTATAAATCAATAGCAACAGGAATTTCAGAAACGACACAAACGCATGGAAATTAAACAATATACTCCTGAATGGCCAGTGGGTCAATGAAGAAATTTAAGAAGGAAATTGAAAAATTTCTTGAAACAATTGATAATGAAAACACAATGATATGGTTTGGCTCTGTGTCCCCAACCAAGTCTCATCTTGTATCTCCCATAATTTCCACGTGTTGTGGGAGGGACCCAGTGGGAGATGATGGAATAATGGTGGGGGGATCTTTCTTGTGCTGTTTTCGTGGGAGTGAATGGGTCTCACAAGATCTGATGGTTTTTAAAAAATGGGAGTCGCCCTGCACAAACTCTCGTTGCCTGCTACCATCCACGTAAGATGTGACTTGCTTCTCCTTGCCTTCCACCACGATTGTGAGGCCTCCTCAGCTATGTGGAACTGTAAGTACAATTAAACCTCCTTCTTTTGTAAATTGCCCAGTCTTGGGTATGTCTTTTTCAGCAATGCGAAAACAGACATACCTAATAAACACAACATACCAAAACCTATGGGATACAGCAAAAGCAGTCCCCAGAGGGAAGTTTATAGCAATAAGTACCTACATCAAAATAAGGAAAAACTTCAAATAAACAATCTGACAATGCATCTTAAAAAATTAGAAAACTAAAAGGAAACCAATTTCATTTATTTCTGCTGGGATCTTTATTATTTCTTTTCTTCTATTAAAGAAATAAATGAAATTGAAATAAAAAAATACAAAAGATCAATGAAACAAAAAGTTGTTTTTTTGCAAAGTTAAACAAAATGGATAAAACTTTAGCTAGAATAGCTAAGAAAAGAAAGAGAAAATACAAACAAATAAAATCAGAGGTGAAAAAGGAGAGATTACAATTGATACTGCAGAAATTCAAAAAATCATAAGTGACTACTTTGAGCAGCTATATGCCAATAAATTGGAAAACCTAGAAGAAATTGAAAAATTCCTAGATACATACAAACTACCAAGACTGAACCAGGAAGAAATCTAAAACCCGAACAGACCAATAACAGGTAACAAAATTGAAGCCGTAATAAAAAGACTCCCAGTAAAGAAAAGACAAAGACCCGATGGCTTCCTTGCTGACTTCTACCAAACATTTAAAGAAGAACCAATACCAATCCTACTCAAACTGTTCCAAAAAGTAGAGGAGGAGGGAATATTTCCAATTTAATTCTACAAGGCCAGTATTAGCCTGATTCCAAAACAAGACAAGGACACATCAAAAAAGAATACTACAGGTCAATATCTCTGATGAACATTGATGCAAAAGATTCTCAACAAACTATTAGCAAATTAAATTCAACAATAAATTAGAAAGATCGTTCATCATGACCAAGTGGGGTTTATTCCCCAGGATGCAAGGATTGTTCAACATTTGTAAATCAGTCAATTTGACACATCATATTAACAGAATGATGGATAAAAACCTTATGATCACTTCAACTGATGCTGGAAAAGTATTGGATAAAATTCAACATCTTTTCATAATAAAACTCTCAAAAAACTGAGGATAGAAGGAACATACCTCATCATAAAAATAGCTATATATGACAGACCCACAGCTAATATTATACTGAGTGAGGTAAAACTGAAAGCCTTTCCTCTAAGATCTGGAACACGACAAGGATGCCCTCTGTCACCACTGTTATTCAACATATTACTGGAAGTCCTTGCTGGAGCAATCAGACAAAAGAAAGATATAAAGGGCATCTAAATTGGAAAGGAAGTCAAATTATCCTTGTTTACAGATGATATAATTTTATATTTTGTAAAAACTAAAGATGCCACAAGAAAACTATTGGAACTGATAAGCAAATTCAGTTAAGTTTCAGGATACAAAATTAACATAAAAAATCAGTATCATTTATATATGCCAACAGTGAACAATGTGAAAAAGAAACTTAAAAAGCAATCCCATTTACAATAGCCACACATAAAATTAAATACCTAGGAATTAACTTAACCAAAGAAGTGAAAAATCTTTACAGTGAAAACTCTAAAATAGTGATGAAAAAAAATTGAAGGACACCAAAAAAATGGGCAAAAATTCCATGTTCATGGATTGGAAGAATCAACATTATTAAAATGTCCCTACTACCTAAAGCAATGTATAGATTCAATTCAATCCCTATCATGATACCAATGACATTTATATGGACCACAAAATAAGCAGAATAACCAAAGCTATCCTAAGCAAAAAGAACAAAACTGGAAGAATCCCATTACCTGACTTCAAATTACACTACAGAGCTTTAGTAACCAAAACAGCATGGTACTGGCATAGAAACAGACACATAGGGCAATGTAACAGATTAGAGAACCAAGAAACAAATCCACACACCTACAGTGAACTCATTTTTTATGAAGGTGCCAAGAGCATACATTGGGAAAAAGACAGTCTCTTCAATAAATGGTGCTGAGAAAACTGGATATCCATATGCAAAATAATGAAACTAGACCCCTATGTCTCACCATATATAAAAATCAAATAAAAATTGATTAAAGACTTAAATCTCATACCTTAAACTATGAAACTACTACAAGAAAACATTGGGGAAACTCTCCAGGACACTGCTCTGGGCAAAAATTTCTTGAGCAATACCCCACAGGCACAGACAACTAAAGCAAAAAGGGCCAAATAGAATCACATCAAGTTAAAAAGCTTCTGAACAGCAAAGGAAACAATCAACAAAGCTAAGAGACAACCCACATAATGGGAGGAAACACTTGCAAACTACCCATCTGAAAAAGGATTAATAACCAGAGTATATAAGGAGCTCAAACACATCTTTAGGAATCAATCTAATAATCCAATTTAAAAATGAGCAAGATCTGAATAGACATTTCTCAAAAGAAGACATACAAATGAGAAACAGGCATATGAAAAGGTGCTCAACATCATGGATCATCAGTAAAATGTAAATCCAAACTACAGCAAAATATCATCTCACCTCAGTTAAAATTGCTTATGTCCAAAAGACAGGCAATAACAAATGCTGGCAGGGATGTAGAGGAAAGGGAACCCTTGTACACTGTTGGTGGGAATGTAAACTAGTACACGAACTACGGAGAACAGTTTAGAGGTTTCTCAAGAAGCTAAAAATAGAGCTACCATATTATCCAGCAATCCCATTGCTAGGTATATACCCAAAAGAAAGGAAATCAGTATATCAAAGAGTTATCTGCACTCCTATGCTTGTTACAGCATTGTTCACAATAGCCAAAATTTGGAAGCAACCTAAGTGTCCATCAATAGATTAATGGATAAAGAAAATGTGGGACCTACAGACAATGGAGTATTATATTATTAAGCCATATAAAATAATGAGATCCAGTCATTTGCAACAACATGGATGAAACTGGAGATCATTATGTTAAGTGAAATAAGCCAGACACAGAAAGACAAACATCACATGTTCTCACTTATTTGTAGGATTTAAAAATTAAAACAATTGAACTCACGGACATAGAGAGTAGGAGGACAGTTACCAGAGGCTGTGAAAGGTGTTGCAGGGTTTGGAAGAAGTGGGGATAGTTAATGGATACAAAAAAAAAAAAAAAAGAAAGAATGAGTAAGAACTACTATTTGATAGCACAACAGGGTGACTATTGTCAGGAATAATTTAATTGCACATTTTAAAATAATTTAAAGAATATAATTGGATTGTGTGTAACTCAAAGCATAAATGCTTGAGGGAATGTATATCCCATTCTCCATGATGTGCTTATTTCACATTGTATGCTTGTATCAAAACCTCTCATGTACCCCATAAATGTAAACACCTATCCACAAAAATAAAAAATAAAAATGATAATGATTCATGTTCCTTCATTGCTCTTAGGTTGAAATAAAATGACTAATCAAAAAGTAGTCATTAGTTATCCAACTGATAGCCATGTTGTATAGAATTATTAATTTGGAAGGTATATTCTGATAATGCTTTATCCAGGTGGGCAATTAACATATACCTCAAGGAAAAGAAATCCTAGGAATGGAGTTCTCTTGAAATAAGTGCATTTTCCTTAAAATGACCCCCATGAACACCGACACCCATAGACTTTCATCCCAAATCCACATCACCAAACTTCCAAGCTGTTATTACTTTAGAGTTTCTTGTATTATGTAGCCCATTGAAATGTAAAGACACCTGAATGGAGTGTTTCCTAAAACTAATTAGTAAGAAAATATCAACAAAAGAGTCAAACTCTGTAAAATATTTGAAGAGATTTATTCTGAGCCAAATATGAGTGACCAATGGCCCAAGGTACAGCCTCAAGTTGTCCTGAGAATATGTGCCTAAGATGGTCGAGCTACAGCTTGGATTTATACAATACAGGAAGACATAAGACATCAATCAATACATGTAAAATGTACATTGGTTCAGTCTGGAAAGATGGGACAAGTTGAAGTGGGGGCTTCCAGGTCATAGGAAGATTCAAGAACTTTCTAATTGTTAATTGGTTGAAAGAGTTAAGTCACTGTCCAAATATCTAGAATCTGTATAAGGGAATGTTTGGGCCAAGATAAGGGGTTGTGGAAATTAAGGTTCCCATTATGTACATAGAAACAATAGAATGGAATGACCTGCTTAAGATAAGAGATTGTGGAGATCAAAGTTCCCGTCATGCAGATAAAGCCTCCAGGTAGCAAGCCTCAGAAAGAATAGATTGTAAATGTTTCTTGTCAGACTCTTTTTTTTTTTTTTTTAAGTGCCAGACTCTTAGTTGAGTCTCTCCTGGATCAGGAAAAAAGCCTGGAAAGGGAAGGGGGTTTTCTATACAATGTTGACTGTCCCCTTTGCTGGGCTATTTGAAGATGTGGCAAAGAAACATATTTGGGGGTTATCTTTATCTGTCATGTGATGTTATGCTAGAGTCAGGCTGGAAAGTAAGCCATGTTATATATTGTTGAATAAAACCCCTCTTTTGAGATTTTATGGTTTGTAGGACATGGATCTCCAGGCCCCTTACATAGGAATCTGAGCAAGAGAAGAAAAAGATCAGAGTTTAGTCCTCAGAAACTTCTTTAATATGCTAAATGAGCAGTTCGAACTGGTTTCATGTAATTGAAGCATGGCAGAATATGCCACCCTAAAATATGTCATTTTGACATAAAGATTATTTTTAAGCCTTAACTCACTTGAGTAACAACAGATGGAAGAAGGGCATTCTTATTTCCCCCTTTCTTCCTGAAAACAGGATAAAAACTGCCATGTGAAAGATGGCCAGAGGTCAGAACAGTTTGCAAGCACCGCATGTTCTCATTTATAAGTGGGAGCTGAACAATGAGAACACATGGACGCATGGAGGGGAACAACACTCACTGGGGCCTGTTGGGGGAGGGTGGTGGGGGAAAAGCACTAGGGAAAAGAGCTAATGCATGTGGGGCTTAATACCTAGGAGATGGATTGTTAGGTGCAGCAAACCACCATGGCACACATTTACCTATGTAACAAACATGCACATCCTGCACATGTACCCTGGAAATTAAAAAACAAAAACGAAAACAACCAAATAATTTTAAAAAGAAGAAACAGTTTGCAAGGTTATTTACTGGATCTCCCTGTACCAGTTAAAAGGAACATTCTTCAACGGGGAGTCACAGCTGAGTTAATTCTGTACAAACAGTCCTTGTTAAGTATTTCTTATCTTCCTTTAGCCTTCCCAGATAATTTAGTTACTTTTCCAGAATTGTCTCTTTTTGTTCAGCCTAATATAAAAAACACTTAGATTTTTCTACTTCTTTGGGTCTTCATTTCCTTATGAGGGCTCCTATGTCACATAAAATGTATACAAGTTTTTTATGCCTTTATCCTGTTTTATCTGTTTTATATCAATTTAACTATCAGACCCAGCAGCAAACTCTAAGACATATAAACCAAAAATAAAATTTTAAGCCCCCCAACAATGGACTGATGGACAACCCCCCAAATGGCCCTCAGCCAACAGTATTCCAAAGAAATATGAAAAACTAATTCAGTCCATGATGGGGGAGGGGGAGGTTGGACATGCGTTGTTATACCCTCCTGCTTTTGGAATTCAGGCAAAACTGACCAGCATTAACATAAAAGCAGAGATCTTTTTTGTTGTTGAAAATGGCAGAATTTTCTTCTTTAGTAAAGCTAAAATTACATATACATATTTATATATATATTTTTCACAGTTTATTCATATATTCATTTATATTTGCTAAGTGTTAACCTCACTAATTTATCAAATTATCTTTTTTTTAAAATTTAATGTAATGTTAAGTTCCAGGATACATATGCAGGACATGCAGGTTTGTTACATAAGTATACATGTGCCATGGTGGTTTCCTGCACCTACCAACCTATCACCTATGTATTAAGCCTCACATGCATTTGCTATTTATCCTAATGCTCTCCCTTCCCTCACCACCTAGACACTCCCAAGTGTGTATTGTTCTCCTCCCTGTGTCCATGTATTCTCAACGTTCAGCTCCCACTTATCAGTGAGAACATGTGGTGTTTGGTTTTCAAAACAGAGATCTTAAGACTGACAAACAGACGCTTTGTAACAATAAGATACCAACATGACAGATAACAATCCCTGGAAGAAATTAAAGTATTTTACCCCAAAATATATTTCTTTGACATATTTTGAAATGGCCCTGTAAAGCTACCTTTTGCAGGGAAAATCTACATTCTGTAGAGAATCCCCTTCCCTTTCCAGGTCTTCTCCTAGATCCAGAGGAGAATTGCCAATGAGTCTGGCACTTTTTTAAGTCTGATAAGAAGCATTTATAATCTATTTTCTCTGAAGCCTGCTACCTGGAGGCATATGCATGATAAAAAAAATAAAAAACTTGGTTTCCATGACCCAGTATCTTAACCCAGCCAGGTCTTTGTATAAGAACTTAACTCTTTCATCCAATCGTCAATCAGAAAATCTTTTAATTTACCTATGATGTGGAGGCCTCCCCGTTTTAAGTTGCTCTGTCTTTCTGGACCAAACCAATGTACACCTTACATATATTGATTGATGTGCTATATCTCCCTAAAAGGTATAAAACCAAGCTGTAGCCTGACCACCGTGGGTACATGTTCTCAGGACTTCCAGAAACTGTGTCTCTGGCCATGGTCACTCATATTTGGCTCAGAATAAATCTCTTCAAATATTTTACAGAGTTTGGCTCTTTATCCGGAAAAGGTAGAGGTAAAATTTTGTTTCCTTTACAAAATAAAAATATTTTGGCTATTCTGGAACCCTAGTGACACTAGATAAATTTTAGAATTGACTTATGTAATTAAAAGGAACTTTTGGCCGGGCGCGGTGGCTCAAGCCTGTAATCCCAGCACTTTGGGAGGCCGAGGCGGGTGGATCACGAGGTCAGGAGATCGAGACCATCCTGGCTAACATGGTGAAACCCCGTCTCTACTAAAAATACAAAAAACTAGCCGGGCGTGGTGGCGGGCGCCTGTAGTCCCAGCTACTCGGAGGCTGAGGCGGGAGAATGGCGTGAACCCGGGAGGCGGAGCTTGCAGTGAGCCGAGATCGCGCCACTGCACTCCAGCCTGGGCGACACAGCGAGACTCCGTCTCAAAAAAAAAAAAAAAAAAAAGGAACTTTTGATAATTATTTTGATATTTATAGACCAATTTAGGGATAATTTAGGTCTTCAGTAAAATTCCATTTTCCACCCTAATAAATAATACCCATTTTGTCAGGGCAATTTTTAATATATAATGTTAAATGAAAATATTATAATAATTTATAAAATCATAAAATTAATTTAGCCCTCTTTAGATGTTCTGAATTTTATTCTCTGTCCACCAATGAAATCAAATTGCAATTAACAAAGGCTAACTAGGCTCTTCCTGCACAGGTGTTAGGCTATTTTAGGACATAGGAACAAGGGAATTGAAACTGGTGACTCAATTAATTACAGCTTTCCTCTTGAGTAGCTGGCAGTTTCTCTCAAGTTACAGGGGGATCATACCCAGCTTCTCCAAGAAAATAACTCATGGCCTCAACCACACACAAACAGAAACACACTAAAAAACATAGTCATAGTGATGCCAAACCCCCAATAGGCTTGTTATATATGCACATATGCCAATTGTTTTGCCTGTAAATAACCTTGTAAACTGTTTCTATGTCTGGCCATTAGAGAGCATATACCAGTAGTCATAGAAACCAGAATATCACCATAACATTCAGTTTTACATTAGTTTTCCAGAGAAACTTGAAAGTGTAATTCATTCTCTCAATCAATGCAATGAATGAATAAATTAATACAATATTAGAAGACATTATGCTATCAATTCCCCCAAAATTACCTCTGGAGTGAAATAAGAGGATTTTGAAACAAGGGTGAAAATGAAAGAACAAAGAGTTAATTATTATGAGTTTTCTGTCAGACACACCAAATCTGATCTCAGTCTCTGTGTAGGATCACTTTAGAACCTGAAATAACAGATTCTTATGCTGAAACTATCTATAAATCCATACAGTTTCAAATGTGGCCCGAACACTCAATAGTTCCAGATGATGTGGTTCACGAGATTAACATGTTCTGTCTATAGTACCTTAAGTTCATCCTCAGAGTCAGAGCTTTGCATCACAGCTCAGTGGTTCACATATGACACTCAGTAGTAAAATTAAATGAGTGAATAAGGTAGAATAAAAAATGTTAGAATCTGGACATTGAGATGACTCTAATGAGGAAGCAAAATCTAAGTAATATGTGAGAATGAGATTTTCCCTCCACCAAAGTCTTCGTTGATAATAGAGATACCTGATACCTGACTATAGCAGTCCCCAGGAATATAATGAGGCCATGTCCAAGGACCTTTGGCAATTTTAGGTCAACATGGGAAGGAGAAAATTTAGTGAATATCAACCCTCCAGATATAGTACTAGGGAAACCAGCCACTGAGGAGTTGAGGTAAGGACACTGGAAACATTTTTGGACAACAAATATTTATGAAGATGGCAGTATGAAGAAAATGATTCCCGAAAAGATACGCTGACTTTCAGTTCCAAGACAAAAAGGTATACAGTGACTTTACTTGCACCTTCCTTCTAAATGTCATGGAAATAACTCAACACAGAATCACAAAAGGACTCTGAAGGTGTAAGGAAGAAGCTGACAGGCCAAGGAACTCAGGACATGAGGAAAGACACCACTGAGTCCCTTGACTTTATTTTTATCTCTCATATATTCCTGTCTGGGCACAAGAGAGTCCTATAACCAGGAAGCTCCAGCAGGCGTGGAAGAGAAACAACATGGACAAAAAAGCCTACTTTTTCTTGTCAAAGGCATTGAAAAAAGGCAAACCAGCAAAGACCTAGCAGGGGGATCCATACTGTCCAACAACTAAAGCTGTGGTTCTGTGTATCACAGTAGTAGTGTCAACAGGGCTGACATCCCCAGCCAGGGATGTATCCGACACTCCATGCATGGAGCAGTAGTGAATTAGTCCACAACAACATTAGTGATCAAGGCCCAGTGTTTCATTAAATCCAACCCAATGACATTAAGTGCATAGGTGGCACTTGCAGAGATCAAGTGGGAGACTAGCAGAGCCAGAACCAAGCCAATCAGAAAAGCAATGGCCCAGGCTCTGGATACCAAATTTCCATTTGAACTAAAGGTCACAAAAGTTGGCCAGTATATATAAGCTAGAGCTAAATATGGTGACTGCCTGTTGCAATGTAATATTTATATAGAATCAAGAATTTCCTAATATAAGTCAAAATGTACAGGATTGGATAAAAAATGAATCATCATTCCAAGACCCATGGAAAACAACTTCAATGACATTACACCAAGTAAAATAAACCAGACACAAATAAAAATACTTTACGATGTCACTTACTTGTGGATCTATAATAGTTAAACTCATAGAGGCAGAGAATAGAATGGTAGTTACCAGGGACTGGGGGGTGGTGAGAGATATAGCAAGATGTTGGTCAAAGGGTATAACACTTTAAGTTGTAAGATGAGCAGGTTCTGGGGATCTAATGTACAGCATGAATGGTGATGGATGTGTTGATTAATTTGATTGTGATAATAATTATATGAAGCATACATATATCAAATAATCCTCTTGTACACCTTAAAGATATACAGTCTTTACTTGCTAATTAAATACTTTAAAATAAAAGAATAGATAAACTACTCCATAGTGCTTTGGTACAAGGCAACATAGGACAGAAGGTAAATAAGAGGCTGCCACTTTAGGGATTATGCTGTTCCTTAGACATGATGAAATCTATAGGCTAACATGGATAATATATTCATAGGTAGGTGTTTTACATGACACTATTTTAAGATTAATTTTAAAAATAATAACATTGAGATACATTTGATAATGACCACACAGTTTCTGTAATACATGGTTATTCAGTCTAGAGAGAGTGAGCTACAGTAACCCACAGCTTTACTTCCTATCAACAAGCATAGAAGGCACTCCTCTGTGGTTGGTTGAGGGACTCAAAAGCAAGAGGAACCCATCTGAAACCCACTGGGATCCATAGCATATGCTCAGGCAAGTCCAGAAATATACCTGTATGTAAAATGAGTGAATGTTTTCAACATACCTTTAATGAGGAGAAAATGGAGAGAGAAACCTAGCCACACATTCCAATCTTTACAGAAGACAAATATTGATAGCATTATGAGATTTAGTAAATAAATTTACAGGATTTCCAGTGAAATTTTAATTTCAAATACACAGCAAATATTACATAGGACATGTTTGAGCTAAAAAAAAAGGTATGTATCTGAAATTCAAATTTAACTGAGTATTATATGTTTTATCTGGCAACCCTCATATGGGGGTCATTCACAACTGTGCTTTTAATCAGAGAGATATCCAGAAAAACATATGTGGGCTTGAGTCCCAGCTCTGCCAGCCACTGTTACTTTCACTATAACTTTTCTGTTCCCTAGTCTCATAACTGCAGGATTAGCCCAAACTGACCCTACTCTGTTGATAACAGAATGTTGAGTTACCTTTCCCTATAACCTGAAAGCCTGGAGATTTCATAATGCACCTGTAACTATAAATGACTCAGGCACGAGGCTTGAAGTTTAGAAACTAGTGGTATTTCCTCTTCCTGGAGGGCTGTCCTTATAATGAGAAACTTCTAGGTATGTGAACTGAGAGTGTGGTTCTTTCAGCATCTGTCAATATCCCTCTGCTGTGCTCAAAAATAGCATTGACCATTGTCACAAGATTATTCATTGCATTGCTTTTATAACAAAACAATGAAAACAACTCAAACTAGTGCCATTAGAGGGGATAGAATAAGTACTCTAAGGTCTAGGCCAAAATGGATTATGCTGTCAACCAAAGAATGAGATGGAGCTAAATATATTAACATAAAAAATCAGATGCAAAAATCAGATTAGTCAACAAGGAAATAAAATGATATCATTAATTTTAAAATCCCATATGGATGGAAAACAATATTTTGTATTCTTCTCTTACAAAATGAAGAAATATACATATCCATAGAAAAAGGTTTTTTTTTTTTTTTTTTTTTTTCTGACAGAGTCTCACTCTGTCTCATCCAGGCTGGAGTGCAGTCGTGCAATCTTGGCTCACTGCAGCCTCTGCCTCTGGGTTCAAGTGTTTCTCCTGTGTCAGCCTCCTGAATAGCTGGGACTACAGGCATGTGCCACCACACCTGGTTAATTTTTTTTGTATTTTTAGTAGAGACGGAGTTTCACCATGTTGGCCAGACTGGTCGCAGACTCCTGACCTCAGATGATCCACCCGCCTCGGCCTCCCAAAGTGCTGGGATTACAGGAGTGAACCACCGCGTCTGGCCTGATAAAGGTCTTGAATGGTATGCACCAAACTGATAAAATGAATTTGATCTGAAAGAACTGGAGGAAGAGGAGAATAGGCAGGTGATGGAAGTCAACTCTATTATTACAATCATATTGTAAGATATAACTAGAAGAAAGCATTCCTATTTATTTATGCACTTAAATAATGCCTTCTGAAAAAACATGAAAAAATATAAAAATATTATTTTGAGAATATATTTTAACAATCAGTGGGCCAGTATTAATACAATATTTTAAAAATTGAAAGGCAATGTCCTTGAAAAGTACAGAAAGAAATTTTATATTGATCAAAGAAACTATTCACCAAAATTGTATATAGCTAAGAACACAGTTTAAATTAAAACATTTTTTACAAAGTAATAGAATTACATGGAGATAGCTGCATAATCGATAGTAAATAATATTTATTGAAATGTGAAATATAGAAATAGAGAATTTTAAAATAACAGATAGGCAGAGTGAAAAAGACAAAAAGTAAATGGATGATAGATAAAAAGAAATGGTCGGTCACAGTGGCTCATGCCTGTAATTCCAACACTTTGAGAGGCCCAGGCTGGTGGATCACTTGAGCCCAGGATTTTGAGACAAGCCTGGGCAACATAGTGAAACTCTGTCTCTGAAAAAGTTAAATTAAATTAAATTTAAAAATTAGCCAGGCGTGGTGGCATGCTCCTGCAGTCCCAACTACTCAGGAGGCGGAGGTGGGAGGATCGCTTGAGCCCAGGAGGTGGAGGTTGCAGTGATCCGAGATCATGCCACTGAACTCCAGCCTGGGTGACTGGGTGACAGTTCAAGACCCTGTCTCAATAAATAAATAAATAAATATTTTTACTGGTGATGAAGGCCAAGAAGCCAACACTATATGTTCTCACTTGTAAGTGGGAGCTAAGTTATGAGGATGCAAAGGTGTAAGAATGATATAATGGACTCTAGGGAGTGGGAGAAAGGATGGGAGGGGGATGAGGGATAAAAGACTACACACTGGGTACAGTGTACACTGCTTGTGTGATGAGTGCCCCAAAATCTCAGAAATCATCACTAAAGAACTTATCCACGTAACCAAACACCACCTGTTCCTCCCAAACGATTGAAGTAATAAATAAATAAATAAGCCAAAAAAAGAAAATGCAAAGAACAATATAAATTTATAGGACATAATGCAAAGGAGAATTGAAAGGGATTGTAGAGGAGATAATATTTGAAAACAAAATGGCTCAAAATTTCTACAAAAATTAATTATGAGAAAAACCAAGCTGCAGATTCAAGAGATGACCCTGAAATGCACATGCTCAGAAGAAAACTGAAAACACCACAGGAGAAAAAAATAAGCATATAATATTAGGCAAGATCCTTTCAGAAACACATGTATATCAATCAGGGTGCTGTCAGGGAAACAGAAACAACACAAGTTAATAAGATTGAGGATTTAATAGAGGGAATTGTTTAAACAAACTTGGGATGTCTAAGTGGGCATAAAGGAAGGCTGAAGTGTACAAAGATAGAAAGGGCAAGATGGAACTTCAGCTCCTAGAGTGGAGCAAACCAAGGAAAGATCTAGGTGTTCTGAGAACCCATAATAAGGGAGGATGGACCCTCAGAGCTAGGACTGAGACCTCTGAGGAAAGCAAACTGCCCAACTAGTGGTGGTTTCTAAAGGGGCTCAAGCAGGAAAATCGTGAACTAGGGAATTCTATCTCTGAGGAGGGACAGCTGCCTGCCTTGTGCTAAGCCTCAGAATCTCAGAGAAGGACCTTGACCTGCACACCAGTTTGAATCCAGACTTCTGAGCAAAGAGACATCCCAGCAGGCAGCTGCTGTGGGGCTTTATGAGCAGGCAAAATTGAGTGCCTTGATATTTGAGGATAAACAGTAAAATGGACATTCCTGAAGGTCCTCTATTGGGATGATGCTAAGCAGCATGGAAAGCAGAGGGGGGTGTACTCTCCCTCCTGCCCATACTCTCCCTTTCTCCTTTCTTCCTTCCCTCCCCTTTCTTCTTCTCTCCTCCCCCCCCACACTTCTTCCTCTCTCTCTTATCCCCTCTCATTCTCTGTTATATACATATACACACAGTTATTAATCCTGATTGACTTTATACACCAGTAACAGTAATTTGATTTACTAAAGTATGATTATGAATAAAAATCAACTAATGTTAATCTATTCCAAAATTCTCAGGGTTGTTGACTTTAAACAAGCATCAAAATAACTCTATTTAGCTTTAACTCAAATCCACCCAAACTAGCCATAATGGTTGTATACAGGCAAATATTAAAGCTGGCAAATCCATGCTCTATTTTTTTACAATCCATTGTCAATTCTCTTCATTCAATAAATACCAGGAACAGACACTTAGATAAACAAGTTGAGTTTATTACTTCTTGCAGGGAAAAAGAACACTATGGGAAATACAATAGTCTCAGTAAAAGAGTATTAGACAGGACATTTAGGATTTGGGCTTTGCTTCAATATTTTGGAGGAGGGTATGAGGAAGCAGGGATTTCACTTTAGTTTAGATGTTAGAAAGTGGGCACAATTCTGACTGGTAATTTTGTGGGTAGCAGTTACCATGGTTTTTTCTGTGGTTAGACAAAAATATAAAGTGGTCTCATTTTTTCTTATTGTATCATGATCTCAGAGTGACCTTCTCTGAGAACCGTATTCTGTGAGATTGTTTTTATTTGATAGAAGAACATGGACTACCTGGTATTGCCAGGTCAGCTTTATAATGTCAGGGGCTGCTTTCTCTCTCTTTCTGTTTCTTGCTAGTCCATATCATCAAGAAATAAAGTGAGTAGCTTAACATTTAGTTTTTAACGTGGCAAATGTTTTTAATAAACAACAATTAACAAATATTGTTAACAAACAATCAGAGAAAGAAGGTCTTAATTAAAAATGAAAAGATCCTTAGCCATAGAAGTCATCTTTCCTGAAGCAGAGGCCTGGGATTTTAAGATAGATAAGATTGAAAATAAATGAAGAGCACTGTAAAATCCAAACGATGATGACAAAAGTTAAAAGGCAGAGCTTGACATGACTTGCTTGGGAGTGAAGAGAAGATGGCTTGAGGAAGAATAACCTTGATAACAACGACACCTTCAAGTTTCACAAAATTTGCAAATGCCACTTATAGTTCATTTTTTCTTCCATAAATTGCAATGAAATATAAATACTGAGAAGATCTTTAGACAGTTCATTATTTTATAAAATACGAAACCAATATGTTAGCTAGAAATGATCACTTCTCTGACCTCTTTACTTTCTGAAAATTTCACTAGCCAACAGTTGCAGTTATTTCTCCTGCCTGAGCCATTCTACACAAAGTGAAAAAACAATTTATCAGGTCTTGGGAACTCCTATGTACTTAATAAGAAAAAGACCAAAAAAAAAAAAAAATACTCTTTGAATTCTAGGTTCACTCCCAAATTAAACAGCTTTCACTCTTGAACAAGTCTCACAATATGTGCAGGATATGTATCACAAAAATGGGAGAAACCTCAAACCCCAAACAAGAAACGACATTTACAGCATGGTATTTAAGATTAGGGGTTCTGGACCAAAATTGCCTGTGGAATACTTAGAATTTTGCCTGTAATATAGTAAGTGTTATAATTTCCAACTATTAATCCTCTTAATAAAAATACAGAACATATAGGACAACATCAACTAATTGACAACAATGAAAAAATTTAATTGAGAAATGTGAGGCACAAAACGACACTTTGAAAGACATTTTTAAAAATAAAGATGAGCTTGCAGAAAACACAGTATTTTATCGTATCTTTATTCCACTCTAACATGCTGAAATTTTACAAGGTTTATCAGATTTATTAGACCAGATATAACAAACTTAGTTTGGGGGAAGTTTTAGAAACTTATTTTTTTCCAATTCTTTATTTTATTTTATTTTATTTTATTTTATTTTAGATTTTGGGTACATGTATAGGTTTGTTATATAGGTGAACTCGTGTCACAGGGGTTTGTTGTACAGGTTATTGCATCATCCAGGTATTAGGCCCGTACCCAATAGCTATTTTTTCTGCTCCTCTCCCTCCTCCCACCACCCCCCCACCATTGTCAAGTAGACCACAGTGTCTGTAGTTCCCTTCTTTTCATTCATGACTTCTCATGATTTAGCTCTCTCTTATAAGTGAGAACATGTGGTATGTGGTTTTCTTTTCTTTGCATTAGTTTGCTAAGGATAATAGCCTCCAGCCCTATCCATGTTACTGCAAAAGACATGAGCTCATTCTGTTTAATGGCTGCATAGTATTCCATAATGTATATGTATGACATTTTCTTTATCCAGTCTGTCACTGATGGGCATTGAGGCTGATTCCATGTTTTTGCTATTGTGAATAGTGCTGCAGTGAACATTTACATGCATGTGTCTTTATGGTAGAATGATTTATATTCCTCTGGGTATATACCCAGTAATGGGATTTCTTGGTCAAATGGTAGTTCTATTTTTAGCTCTTTAAAGAATTGCCATACTGCTTTGCATAATGGTTGAACAAATTTACACTCCCACCAACAATGTATATGTGTTCCCTTTCCTCCACAACCTCATAGGCATCCATTAGTTTTTGGCTTTTTTATTTTTTACTTTTCCATAGGTTATTGGGTTATAAGTAGTTGGTTATTTTATTTTTCCATAGGCTTGGTTACATGAGTAAGTTCTTTAGTGGTTATTTGTTGGATTTTGGTGCACTCATCACATGAGCAGTCTACACTGCACCCTATTTGTAGTCTTTTATCCCTCACCCCTCTCCCACCCTTCCCCCTAAGTCCCCGGAGTCCTCTGTATCATTCTTATGATTTTGCAATCTCATAGCTTAGCTCCCACATATCCAGGAGAGCATACGATGTTTGGTTTTCCATTCCTGAGTTGCTTCACTTAGAATAATAGTCTCCAACCTCATCCAGGTCACCACAAATGCCATTAGTTCATTCTTTTTTATGGCTGAGTAGTATTCCATTGTATATATGCACCACAGTTTCTTTATCCACTCACTAATTGATGGGCATTTGGGTTGGTTCCACAATTTTGCAATTGTGAATTTTGCTGCTATAAACGTGTGTGTGCAAGTATCTTTTTGTATAATGATTTCTTTTCCTTTGAGTAGATAACCACTAGTGGGATTGCTGGATCAAGTGGTAGTTCAACTTTTAGTTCTTTAAGGAACCTCCACACTGCTTTCTATAGTAGCTGTACTAGTTTGAATTCCCACCAGCAGTGTAGAAGTGTTCCCTGATCACTGCGTCCATGCCAACATCTACCGCTTTTTGATTTTTTGGTTATGGCCATTCTTGCAGAAGTAAGGTGGTATCACATTGTGGTTTTGATTTGCATTTCTCTGATCATTAGTGATGTTCAGCATTTTTTCCTATATTTGTTGGCCATTTGTATATCTTCTTTACAGGATTGTCTATTCCTGTCCTTAGTCCACTTTTGGATGAGATTTTTTTTTTTCTTGCTGATTTGTTTGAGTTCATTGTAGATTCAGAATATTAGTCCTTTGTCATATATACAGATTATGAAGATTCTGTCCCACTCGGTGGGTTGTCTGTTTACTCTGCTGTCCGTTCCTTTTGCCATGCAAAAGCTCTTTACCTTAATTAAGTCTCAGCTATTTATCTTTGTTTTTATTGCAATTGCTTTTGAGTTATTGGTCATTAAATCCTTGCCTAAGCCAATGTCTAGAAGGGTTTTTCCAATGTTATCTTCTAGAATTTTTATAGTTTCAGCTCTTAGATTTAGGTCCTTAATCCATCTTGAGTTAATTTTTCTGTAAGGTGAAAGATGAGGATCTAGTTTCATTCTCCTACATGTGGCTATCCAATTATCCCAGCACCATTTGTTGAAAAGAATGTCCTTTCCCTTCTTTATGTTTTTGTTTGCTTTGTCAGAGATCAGTTGTTTTGTCAAAGTAAGTATTTGGGTTTATTTCTGGGTCCTCTATTCTGTTCCATTGGTCTCTGTGCCTATTTTTATACCAGTACCAGACTGTTTTGGTTACTGTGGGCTTATAGTATAGTTTGAAATCAGGTAGTGTGATGCCTCTAGATTTGTTCTTTTTGCTTAGTTTTGCTTTAGCTCTACGGGCTTTTTTTTTTTTTTGGTTCCATATGAACTTTAGAATTGTTTTTTCTAATTCTGTGAAGAATGATGATGGTATTTTGATGGGGATTGCGTTGAATTTGTAGATTGGCTTTGGCTTATGGTCATTTTCACAATATTGATTCCACCCATTCATGAGCATGGGATGTGTTTCCATTTGTTTGTGTCATCTATGATTTCTTTCAGCAGTGTTCTGTAGTTTTCCTTGTAGAGGTCTTTCACCTCCTTAGTTAGGTATATTCCTAAGCATTTTAATTTTTTTGAAGTTGTTTTAAAAGGGGTTGAGTTCTTGATTTGATTCTCTGCTTGGTCATTGTTAGTGCATAGAAGAGCTATTGATTTGTGTACATTATTCTTGTATCCAGAAACTTTGTGGAATTGTTTTATCAGTTCTAGGAGCTTTCTGGAGGAGTCTTAGGGTTTTTGAGGTAACCTATCATATCGTCAGCAAATAGTGACAGTTTGACTTCCTCTTTATCAATTTGGATGCCTTTTATTTCTTTCTCTTCTCTGATTGCTCTGGCTAGGACTTCCAGTACTTTGTTGAAGAGGAGTGGTGAGAGTGGGCATCCTTGTCTTGCTCCAGTTCTCAGAGGTAATGCTTTTAATTTCTCCCCCATTCAGCATTATGTTGGCTGTGAGTTTGCCATAGATAGCTTTTATTACATTGAAGCGTATCGGGGGAACACACCCCCAATATTTCAATGTAAGTTCTTTCTATTTTCCCTAAGTGTCGGCTGGTCTGAGAAACAAAGAGAAAGAGCACAAAGAGGAATTTTATAGCTGGGCTGCCAAGGGTAACATTACATATCAGTAGTTCCATGATGTCCACCTGATTTGCAAAACCAGCAAGTTTTTATTAGGGATTTCAAAAGGGGAGGGGGTGTACAAACAGGGAGTAGGTCACTTGCTTCAAGGGGCAAAAGGCAGAGCAAAGATCACATGTTTCTGAGGAAACAGGACCAGGGCAAAATCAGAAACTCCTGATAAGGGTCTATGTTCAGCAGTACACGTATTGTCTTGATAAACATCTTAACAGGAAATAGTGTTTGAGAGCAGAGAACCGGTCTGACCTCAAGTTTACCAGGGCTTGGGTTTCCTAATCCCAGTAAGCCTGAGGGTACTGCAGGAGACCAGGGCATATCTCAGTACTTAACTCAACTGCATAGGACAGGCACTCCCAGAGCGACTGTTTATAGAACTCCCCCCGGAATGCAATTCTTTTCCTAGGGTCTTAATATTATATTCCTTGCTAGGAAAAGAATTTAGTAATATCTCTCCTACTTGCACATCCATTTATAGGCTCTCTGCAAGAAGAAAAATATGGCTCTTTTTGCCCAACTCCGCAGTCAGTCAGACCTTATGATTGTCTTCCCTTTTTCCCTAAAATTGCTATTATTCTGTTCATTTTCAAGGTGTACTGATTTCATATTGTTCAAACACACATGTTTTACAATCAATTTGTACAGTTAACACAATCATCACAGGGTCCTGAGGTGACATACATCCTCAGCTTACAACGATAACAGGATTAAGGGATTAAAGTAAGACAGGTGTAAGAAATTATAAGAATATTATTAGGGAAGTGATAAATGTCCATGAAATCTTCACAATTTATGTTCCTCTGCCATGGCTCCATCCGGTCCCTCCATTCGGGGTCCCTGACTTCCCACAACAGAAGCGTGTCCTTTGTATGCCGATTTTGCTGAGAATTTTAGTCATAAAGGGATGCTGGATTTTGTCAAATGCTTTTTCTGCATCTATTGAGATGATCATGTGATTTTTGTTTTTAATTCTGTTTATGTGGTGTATCACATTTATTGACTTGCATATGTTAAACCATCCCTGCATCCCTGGTATGAAACCCACTTGATCATGGTGGATTACCTTTTTCATATGTTGTTGAATTTGGTTAGCTAGTATTTTGTTAAGAATTTTAGCATTTATATTCATCAGGGTTATGGGTCTGTAGTTTTCTTTTTTGATTATGTCCCTTTCTGGTTTTGGTATGAGGGTGATACTGGCTTCATGGAATGAATTAGGGAGTGTTCCCTCTTTCTCTATCTTGTGGAATAGTGTCAGTAGTATTGGTACCAATTATTCTTTGAATGTCTGGTAGAATTGTGCTGTGAATCTGTCTGGTCCTGGATTTTTTTGTTGTTATTGGTCATTTTTAATTACCATTTCAGTCTCGCTGCTTGTTATTGGTCTGTTCAGGGTATCTAATTCTTCCTGATTTAAGCTAGGAGGGTGGTATTTTTCCAGAAATTTATCCATTTCTTCTATGTTTTCTAGTTTATGTGTGTAAAGGTGTTCATAGTGGCCCTGAATGATCTTTTGTATTTCTGTGGTGTCAGTTGCAATATCTCCCGCTTTGTTTCTTACTGAGATTATTTGGATTTTAATTATAAAGATTTTATTTATCTTTTTGAATAACCAGATTTTTGTTTCATTTATCTTTTGTATTTTTTTTTTGTTTGTTTGTTTGTTTCAATTGTATTTAGTTCTGCTCTGCTCTTGGTTATTTCCTGTCTTCTGATGGGTTTGGGTTTGGTTTGTTCTTGTTTCTCTGGTTCCTAGAGGTGTGACCTTAGAATGTCAGTTTGTACTCTTTCAGTCTTTCTGACGTAGGCATTTAGGACTATGAACTTTCCTCTTAGCACCACGTTTGCTGTATCCCAGTGGTGTTGATAGGTTATGTCATTTTCCAACTCCTATTTCCTTACATTAAGGGAAAATACTCCCAAAATTGTTATTAATTTAAGAGTTGTGTTCAGCATTAAAAGGACAAGGGTGGCAGAGCCTCCAAAATGTAAATTTAAAGAAGATAATCTTAAATATTTTGATGCTTAAATTTATTTTTCAACTTGACTGGGCCATGAGGTGTCATATATTTGGTTAAACGTTATTTCTAGGTGTGTTTGTGGATAAGATCAACATTTGAATTGATAGACTGAATAAAGCAGATTGCCCTCCCTGATGTGGGTGGGCTTCTTTTAATCAATTGAAGAACTAAATGGAATAATAGTCTGAGTATGAAAGAATTATCTCACTTTCTGCCTTACTACCTCAGGCTGGGACACTGGTCTCCTGTCTTTGGACTTGAAATAGAACTTACACTATCAGGTCTTCTGATTCTCATACATTAGGATTAGAACTAGCACTATATGGTTGACTTTCCTAGGTCTCTAGCTTGCATGCTGCAGATAAGCCTATTCCTTATAGTCAGCTTATATACATAACATATATAATTATATATATATATATACACACACACACGCACGCATATACAATTGACTATATATGAAGATCAATTATATAACCAGTCATCCATGGAGGATTGGTTCCAGGAACACCCTCAGATACCAAAATTCACAATTGCTCAACTCTCTTATATAAAATGGCATAGTGTTTTTATATAACATATGCACATCTTCTTGCATATTTCAAATCATCTCTAGATTACTTATAATAGCTAATACAATGCTACAGTGCAAATTCTATGTAAATAGTGGTTATACTGTGTTATTTATTTATATTACTTTTATTGTTGTATTGCTTTTATTCTAATATTTTTGATCTGCAATTGGTTAAATCTGCAGACTTAGAATCTGCAGATACAGATAATTATATTATTACAGAAGAATTATCTTGGGCCACACATAAAATATACTAACACAAATGATAGCAGATAACAAAAACTCGCAAAAAAAATCTCATAATGTTTTAAGAAAGTTTATGAATTTGTGTTGGGTCACATTCAAAGCCATACTGGGCCACATGTGGTCCATGGGCCATGGATTGGACAAGCTTTATTTAGGGCTCAATGCCCCAGTTTCATCAAGGTCTTCTGACACGTCCCCATGAGTAATGTATTATTGTGTACCAAAGTGTCCTGAAGTTTAAAAGAAAGTTACCTTTATCCTGACTTCATTTCTTTTTCTTCATTGTGACCCCCACTTCCATTAAGGAATTTTCAGAAAGACTTAATCACACTGTTCTTTGTGTCTCTCTCTTAAATGTAATCACACTACCCTATTCAATAGAGGGCTAATTGTTTAAAAATAGAGTTCTGAAGCAAAAGCCTCAGGTGAATCTTTTTTTTTTTATTTCAATAGGTTTTTGGGAAACAGGTGGTGTTTCATTACATGACCCACAACCTGAGCGTTGTACCCTATACCTAATGTGTAGTCTTTTATCCCTCACCACCTCTCACCCATTCCCCTCACTTCCCAAAATCTAATGTATCATTCTTATGCCTTTGTGTCCTCATAGCTTAGCTCTCACATATGAATGAGAATATATGATGTTTGATTTTCTATTCCTGAGTTATTTCACTTAGAATAATAGTTTCCAATTCCATCCAGGTTGCTGCAAATGCCATTATATCGTTCCTTTTTATGGCTGACTAGTGTTCCATGGGAACATTTTCTTTATATACTGGTTGATTGATGGGTGTCTGGGCTGGTTCCATATTTTTGCAATTGCAAATTGTGCTGCTGTAAACATGCATCTGCTATCATGTTTTTCATGTAATGACTTCTTTCCCTCTGGGTAAATGCCTAGTAGTGAGATTGCTGGATAAATGGTAGATCTACTTTTAGATCTTTAAGGAATCTCCACATTCTTTTCCATGGTGGTTGTAATAGTTTATATTCTCACCAACAGTGTTAAAGTGTTCTCTTTTCACCACATCCATGCCAACATCTTTTTTTTTTTTTTTTTTTTCCTTCAGAGTCTCTATCGCCTAGGCTGGAGTGCAGTGGAGCAATCTAGACTCACTGCAACCTCTGCCTCCCGGGTTCAAACAATTCTCCTGCCTCAGCCTCTTGAGTAGCTGGGATTACAGGCTACTGTAATGTGTGACTTTCAACAATGAACAGATAATCCAGACGGAAAAACCATAAGGAAACATTGGACTTAAACCACACTTTAGAACAAATAGACCTAACACAGATATATACAGAACATTCCCTCCAACTGTGGCAGAATACACATTCTTCTCAAGTGCACATGCAACATTCTCCAGGAGAGATCATATGTTAACAACAAAACATGTCTTAACAAATTTAAGAAGAATGAAATCATATCAAGCATCTTTTTTGACCACAATAGTATGAAACTACAAATCAGCAACAGGAGGAAGACTGGGAAATTCAAAAATATCTGGAAATTAAACAACACACTCCTGAACAACCAATGGAGAAGGAAGCAATAAAAAAGCACATTAGAAAATATCTTGAGACTAATTAAAGTGGTAACACAACATACCAAACTTATAGGATGTAGCAAGGGCAGTTCTAAGAAAGAAGTAAGCAAAAAAATTAAAAATCTCAGATAAACAACTGACTTTATACCTCAAGGAAATAGAAAAAGAAGGATGTATTAAGCCCAAAGTTAGTGGAAGAAAGGAAATATCAAAGATCAAAGAAGAAATCTACAAAATAAATATTAGGAAGACAATAGAAAAGATCAATAAAATTCACAGTTGTTCCCATAGCCAGGATTTACAGAAAAAAAAAATGCCAGGCGCAGTAGTTTATGCCTGTAATCCTAGCATTTTGGGAGGCCGAGGCAGGCAGATCACAAGATCAGGAGTTCGAGACCAGCCTGACCAACATGGCGAAAACCCTGTCTCTACTAAAAGTACAAAAATTAACTGGGCATGGTGGCACGCACCTGTAATCCCAGCTACTCAGGAGGCTGAGGCAGGAGAATCACTTGAACCTAGCAGGCAGAGGTTGCAGTGAGGTGAGTTTGTGCCACTGCACTCCAGCCTGGGTGACAGAGCAAGACTCCGTCTCAAAAAAAAAAAAAAAAAAAAGAGCTCCTTTTCTTTTTAATAAAAAATTGACAAAAATTTAGCTAGACTAAGAAAAAAGACAGAAGATTCATATAAATAAAATCAGAAATAAAAGAAGAGACATCACAACTGATACCACAAAAATACAAAGGATACTACTATAAACAATTACATGCTAACAAATTGGATAACCAAAAGGAGATGAATAAATTGCTGTAAACACACAACTTAACCAAGACTGAATCATGAAGAAACAGAAAATCTCGACAGACCTATATGAATAAGGAGATTATATCAATAACTAAAAATCTCCCACCAAAGAAAATTCCAGGACCAATGTTATGCCCACTGTTGCCACTTTTATTCACTGTAGCACTAAAAGCCCCAGCAAGAGCAATTAGGCAAGGAAAATAAATAAAAAAGGCATTCAACTTAGAAAGGAATAAGTAAAATTGTTCCTGTCTGCAGATGACATGACCATATATATACTTGTAGAAAACCCTGAAGACTCCACCCAAAAAATTTAGAATAAACAAATTCAGTGATGTTGTAGGATGTAAAATCAACAGTCAAAAATGAATTGTATTTCTATACATTAAGAATAAAGTATTTAAAAAGGAAATTAAGGAAACAATCCCATTTACAACAGCATCAAAAAAGAGTAAAATATTAGAGTGTAAATTATAGAGGTAGTATATGAAAACCAGAATGAGGGTTCCTTAAAAAATTAAAAATAGACCTACCATATAATCCAGTAATCCCACTTCTGTATACATATCCAAAGAAAATGAAATCACTATCTTATTAATAATAACATAGTGCATACTTGAAGTTTGCTTAGAGTGATCTTCATTATTATCACCACAAGAAAGATAACTATGCGAGGTGACGAATATGTTAATTAGCTTGATTGTCATAATTACTTCACAATGTATACATACATCAATATGTCATGCTCTCCACCTTAAATATATATAGTGTTTACTTGTCAATTATATCTGAATACAACCGGGAAAAAACAACTGCCACCTGACCACTTCTAACTCTTCCGGTCTCCAAATCAAAACACAAAGAAGTGAGCTATTGTGCTGGCTGGGGTGATTGATCCTGACCACTAAAAGGAAATTAGACTTCTACTTCACAATAGAGGTATGGAAGACTATGTCTGGAATACACGAAGTCCCTCAGGGCAGAAGTCCCCCATTTTTTTGGCACCAGGGACCAGTTTCATGAAAGACAATTTTTCCGCAGACTGGGGGTGGTGGCGATGGGGGTGGATGGTTTCAGGATGAAACTGTTCCACCTCAGATTATCAGGCATTAGATTCTCATAAGGAGCATGCAACCTAGATCTCTTGCATGAGCAGTTCACAATAGGGTTTGCGCACTTCCATGAGAATCTAATGCCAAGGCTTATCTGACAGGAGGCGGAGCTCAGGTGCTAATGCTCACTCGTGTGCCACTCACCTGCTGTGCAGCCTGGTTCCTAACAGGTCACGAACTGTTTCCAGTTTTGAACCAGTCCACAGCCCAGGGATTGGGGACCCCTCCCTTAGGGTGTCTCTTAGTATTACCAAGCCTTGTGATTTAAGTGAATAGAAAACTATAACAACTGAATCCAGACAGGGCTACTAATGAACCCAGACCCTTCAGAAATGCAGGTTTTCGTCACCCCACCAGATAAAGAGCCACAACCAGCTGAACTGCTTGCTAAAGGCAAAGGGAATACAGAAGGGGTAGCAGAAGAAGGGGGTTATAAATACCAGCCATGACCATGTGACAAGTTACAGAAATAATGACTGCAATCGATATGAGTATTCCTCCTTATTTCATGAATATGTGCATGTATATATCTATTTTCGTAACTCTCTTATTCCCTTATTGTGTAACATAAGATATGTTGACAGTACATAACAGTATTTAAGTATTGTTAAATTTACTTTATAGTATTTAAGTTACAGGGTATCAAGGAGAGGAGTAAACATCACTCAAGGGCTTTACCTCCTTTTCTGGGGAAGGGGTTAGTGTGTTTTTGGTTGTACACAGGATAGGTACATCCTGTTAGGGAGAATTATGACCTAATTGTTGTCTTTATTTGGAGATTAAGTATGGTTTAAGGAGATGTATATGGGTGCCAAGCTGAAAAATGGTTGAACATGTGCTTGTTAATTTTATGTGTCAACTTGACTGGGCCACAGGTCCCCTAGATAGTTTGTTAAACATTATTTCTGAATGTTTCTGTGAGGGTGTTTCTGGATGAGATTAACATTTAAATTTGTGGACTGAGGAAAGCAGATTACACTCCCCAATGTGGGTGGTCCTCATCCAATCCATTAAGGACTGACTAGAAAAAAAGTCTAAGTAAATAAAAATTATTTCTCTTTGCTTGACAGTGTTCAAGCTAGGAAGCTCATCTTCTGCCTGCAGACTTGGACTTGGGGCTGGAAATTACACCATTGGTTATCCTGGTTCTCAAGCCTTGGGACTGGGAGTTTAGAACTATACCATTGTGTATATGTGCCACATTTTCTTAATCCAGTCTGTCACTGATGGACATTTGGGTTGATTCCAAGTCTTTGCTATTGTGAATAGTGCCGCAATCAACATACATGTGCATGTGTCTTTATAGCAGCATGATCTATAATCCTTTGGGTATATACCCAGTAATGGGATGGCTGGGTCATATGGTACTTCTAGTTCTAGATCCTTGAGGAATTGCCATACTGTTTTCCATAATGGTTGAACTAGTTTACAATCCCACCAACAGTGTAAAAGTGTTCCTATTTCTCCACATCCTCTCCAGCACCTATTGTTTCCTGACTTTTTAATGATTGCCATTCTAACTGGTGTGAGATGGTATCTCATTGTGGTTTTGATTTGCATTTCTCTGATGGCCAGTCATGATGAGCATTTTTTCATGTGTCTGTCGGCTGTATGAATGTCCTCTTTTGAGAAATGTCTATTCATATCCTTTGCCCACTTTTTGATGGGGTTGTTTGGTTTTTTCTCATAAATTTGTTTGAGTTCTTTGTAGGTTCTGGATATTAGCCCTTTGTCAGATGAGTAGATTGCAAAAATTTTCTCCCATTCTGTAGGTTGCCTGTTCACTCTGATGGTAGTTTCTTTTGCTGTGCAGAAGTTGTTTAGTTTAATTAGATCCCATTTGTCAATTTTGGCTTTTGCTGCCGTTGCTTTTGGTGTTTTAGACATGAAGTCCTTGCCCATGCCTATGTCCTGAATGGTATTACCTAGGTTTTCTTCTAGGGTTTTTATGGTATTAGGTCTAACATTTAAGTCTCTAATCCATCTTGAATTAATTTTCGTATAAGGAGTAAGGAAAGGATCCAGTTTCAGCTTTCTACTTATGGCTAGCCAATTTTCCCAGCACCATTTATTAAATAGGGAATCCTTTCCCCATTTCTTGTTTCTCTCAGGTTTGTCAAAGATCAGATGGCTGTAGATGTGTGGTATTATTTCTGAGGACTCTGTTCTGTTCCATTGGTCTATATCTCTGTTTTGGTACCAGTACCATGCTGTTTTGGTTACTGTAGCCTTGTAGTATAATTTGAAGTCAGGTAGCGTGATGCCTCCAGCTTTGTTCTTTTGACTTAGGACTGTCTTGGAGATGCGGGCTCTTTTTTGGTTCCATATGAACTTTAAAGCAGTTTTTTCCAATTCTGTAAAGAAACTCATTGGTAGCTTGATGGGGATGGCATTGAATCTATAAATTACCTTGGACAGTATGGCCATTTTCACGATATTGATTCTTCCTATCCATGAGCATGGTATGTTCTTCCATTTGTTTGTGTCCTCTTTTATTTCACTGAGCAGGGGTTTGTAGTTCTCCTTGAAGAGGTCCTTTACATCCCTTGTAAGTTGGATTCCTAGGTATTTTATTGTCTTTGAAGCAATTGTGAATGGAAGTTCATTCATGATTTGGCTCTCTGTTTGTCTGTTACTGGTGTATACGAATGTTTGTGATTTTTGCACATTAATTTTGTATCCTGAGACTTTGTTGAAGTTGCTTATCAGCTTAAGGAGATTTTGGTCTGAGACAATGGGGTTTTCTATATATACAATCATGTCATCTGCAAACAGGGACAATTTGACTTCTTCTTTTCCTAACTGAATACCCTTGATTTCTTTCTCTTGCCTGATTGCCCTAGCCAGAACTTCCAACACTATGTTGAATATGAGTGGTGAGAGAGGGCATCCCTAAAAGGATGAGTTCGTGTCCTTTGTAGGGACATGGATGCAGCTGGAAACCATCATTCTCAGCAAACTATCGCAAGAACAGAAAACCAAACACTGCATGTTCTCACTCATAGGTGGGAACTGAACAATGAGATCACTTGGACTCGGGAAGGGGAACATCACACACCGGGGCCTATCACGGGGAGGGGGGCGGGGGGAGGGATTGCACTGGGAGTTATACCTGATGTGTAAATGACGAGTTGATGGGTGCTGACGAGTTGATGGGTGCAGCACAGCAACATGGCACAAGTATACATATGTAACAAACCTGCACGTTATGCACAGGTACCCTAGAACTTAAAGTATAATAAAAAAAAAAAGAAAAGAAAAGAAAAGAAAATACCCACGAAGTAAATTCACCAAAAAAAAAAAAAAAAAAAAAAAAAAAAAAAAAAAAGAACTATACCATTGATTTTTCTGGGTCTCCAGCTTGCCTACTGCAGATCTTGGAATTCTCAGTCTCCATAATGCATAATGGTGTGAGTCAATTTCTTATGGTAAATCTTTTTATGTATGTAGGATAGCAGGTGACATAGATGATGACAGTAAAAATTATTGTTCACATCATATTGTAAGATTTTACATGGAAAATTCCTTTGTGTTTACATAGGCACCTAAAAATTTACTTTATAAAGTCTCTTAGGGGATATAAAATGATATATTGAACATAAGTGAATAGACACACCACAGCAGTAATAAATTATACCCGACCAAATGCAATTTAAGACCAACCATTCTCGAAAGTTCTTTGAGGGCTATCTCATATTGGTTCAAAGAATTTTTAGATATGAAAATTTATGTATCAAACACATAGCTTTAAATTTGGAGAGCAAAGTCTGATAGAACTAAAAAAATTAAAACTGATCCAAAAGAAAGTTCTTTATCCCAGAAGAAAATTTTTTGAAATGAAATACCTAAAATGATTTTTTAAATAATGTACCCAAGGATTTTATTCAATAGCAGCTTAGACACAGTAAGTGGTATAAAAGCAATTTGAAAGAGAGGTAAGCTATAATCCGAACAGCAACATGGAGTGACAACAAAGTTGGAAAATGTGGAAGAGTTAATGAGTGATTTACAGGACAAAAAATTAAGAGATATGTAATTAGAGTGTGAAACGGAGAGGGGAGAGAGAATTTGGAAAATGCATTATTTGTAGGATATGTGTTCAAGAACTTTCTACAAAGGATAAAAGGCATCAAGCAGTGGATTTAAGAAGTGCTAGAAAACTCACACATACCACATTAAAAACAAAGAAGTATTTAGTTTATGATTATTCTTTAAAGAACTGCCAAACTGCTTTCCAAAGTGACTTTGGATGTACGATTTCACACTGCCACCAGCAATAAATGAGAGTTTCTGTTGCTCTGAATCCTCATCATCATTTGCCATTGTTAGTTTCTTTGATTTTTAACTATTCTAATAGGACTAAAGTGGTAAGTCATTTATGCTGCCATAACATGTGTTTTTTTGCAATTTTTATATCTTCTTCGGTGAAGTGTCTACTCAAATCTTTTCTAAAGCTACTATTGGGATGTTGTCTTCTTGTAATTGAGTTATGTGTGTGTGAGTGTGTGTGTGTGTGTGTGTGTGTGTGTGTGTGGACATATGCTTTGCCAAAGTTTATCCCAGTTTGTGTCCTGCCTTTTCATTTTCTCAGTTGTGTCTATTGAAAAAATAAACTTAAAATAATTGGCTTTGATGAAATATAATTTACTTTGTTTCTTTTTATCATTCCTGATTTTTGTGTCCCATTTTTAAAATCTTTACCTAAACAAAGTTCGCTATGATATACACCTTTGTCTTCCCCTAGCAACGTTATAGTTTTCCTGTTATACTTAGGTCTATGATCCCTTTGAAGTTAATTTAAAATATTTAAAGTTTTATAAATGTATATATACACACTTTTTTTGAGCAGCTTTAGATTTAAAGTAAAATTGAATGGAAAGTGTAGAGATTTCCCATAAAGTCCCTGCACTCATAAATTCAAGTTAATTTTTTATGTAAGGTAGGTATAGGTCAAGGGTCACTTCTTTTCCACACATAAGATGTTCAAGCACCATTTATTGAAACGACTATCTTTTCTTTCTTGAATTGTCTTGGTATCTTTGATGAACAACGACTGACATTATGTGTACAGTTATATTTCTGGATGCGCTCTTTTGTTCCATTGTTCTACGTGCCTATATTTTTGCCAATAGCACATTGTCTTGATTATTGTAGCTTTATATAATCACAGATACAGTGAGTCCTCCAAGTTTGTTCACTTTCAAAATTGTTTCGGCTATTCTACGTTCTTTGCTTTTCCATTTTCTTAGTTTGTTTACTGTTACTATAAAGGAATACCTGAGGCTGGGTAATTTATAAAGAAAAGGGTTTATTTGGCTCATGATTCTGATGTCTGGAAAAGTTAATGTTTGAGCATTTGCATCTGGTAAGGACCTCAGGCTGTTTCCACTCATAATGGAAGGCACATAGTGAGATAGGACGCAAGAGAGAGGGGAAGGAGGTGCCAGGCTCTTTTTAACAACCATCTCTCTCAGAAACTAATAGGAGTGATAATTCACTTACCCCCTCTCCCAGGGAGAGTATTAATCTATTAATGAGGGATCTATCCTGATGACCAGAACACTTCCCATTAGGCCCCCCTCTGTCAACATTGGGGATCAAATTCAACATGAGGTTTGAGGGCACAAACATTCAAATTATGGAATTCATAAACCTTCTAGAATCAGTACTCCCATTTCTAGAGAAAAAGCCTATTGGAATTTTGATTAACAATGGGTATTTGATAACAACAGGTGTTTGATAACAATTTTGATCTAAGTATCAATGGATCCAGTCTGGGACATTTTAGAAATTTTTAGAATTCCAATGATAACTCCTCTCATGGTGTTATAATCTGTGAACACATTATAATTCTTTTTTATTCGGGTCTTTGACTTCCTTCTGCAAGATTTTGTACTTTTTGGCATAGAAGTCTTGCAAATAATTTGTTAGATTTATGCCTAAGTATTTCATCTTTTGATGCACTTGTTAAATTACTTATTGTTCATTTCAATGTCCAATTTTTATTGCTGGTATATAAAAATATCATTGATTTTTGTATATTTTCCTTATATCCTGAAATCTTGCTAAACTCAATTTATTAGACAGAATAGCTGTTTAATAAGCTCTTTGGCATTGTCTGCATAAGGAGTCATGACATAGAAAATAAAGAGAGTTTTATTTCTTCCGTTCAAATCTTTGTTTTTTAATCTTTTTTTGTTTTCCTTATTGCAATATCTGGGAACACCAGTATTATGTTAAATATATTTGGTGAGAGCAGACATCCTTGTGTAGCTCCCAAACTTAGGAGAAAAGCACTCAGTCTTCTATCATTTTATATCACTAACCATTACAAGTTGGAGGAAGTCCCTTTTTATTTCAAGAGATTGGAAGATTTTATCACAAATGGATGTTGAATTTTGTGAAATGCTTCTTATGTATTGGTTGATATTCCCTTGTATATGTATGGGTATAGCAAATTGTATTAATTGATTTTTAAATGTTTGAGCAAGTTTGGATTCTTGGGTAGTTCTTATCTTTGATAATATATTATCATTTTATACGTCCTTTAAATAATTGCACTTGATATTTTCTTAAGGATATTTGCATCTACATTAGTAAGAGTTATTGGTCTGTAGTTTTCATTTATTTTAATGTTGTCTGTATGTCTTCAATGAAATTCTGTTCTCATAAAATAAGATGTAAACTAATACTTTCTTTTCTGTTTTACAGAAATATTTCTATAGAATTAGTAATATTTATACCATAAATATTTCATAGAATTCCCCAGTGAAGATATCGGGATCTGTAGTTTTTATTGTTGGAAAGATATTTACTATGAATATAATTTCTTTAGTAAGTATAGAACTATGAAGGCTATAAATTCCTTTTCGAGTGATCTTTGGTAGTTTCTTTAAAGGAATTAGTTCATATCATTAATGTTGTTAAATTTGTTAGCATAAACTTTTAAATAATATTCCCTTATTATATTTTTAATGCCTGTAGTACCTGTAGTGATGTTACACCCTTAATTTTATAATTGGTAATTTGTTTTTTCCTTATAGTTTTTTTTTGTACCTTTTAAAACAGTAAGCTTGTGAATTCATTCATTTTCTTTATTGATTCTCTGCTTTTCAGTTCTTACTTTTACTTCTGCTCTTACTTTTACTATTTCATCCTTCTTTTTTCTGTAGGTACAATTTGCTCTTCTTTTTCTAGTTTCTTAATGTGGAAGCTTAGATCATTGATTTGAAATCTTTATTCTTTGTTATTCTGAAAATGTAATGCTATATATTTCCCTCTAAGTATTGCTTTAGAAGCATCTCAAAAAACAAGAATTGTTATGTTTCATTTTTTTTCCTTTAATACATTTTCTAATTCTCTTATGTCTTCCCCTTTGACATATTGAGTTATTTATGAGTACTGCTTAATTCTGAAATGATGAGGATTGTGAAATATATTTCTATAATGTATTTCTAGTTTGATTCTGTTTTGGTCACAGTAGGTACTTTGTACAATTTTAATTATTTTAATTTTGTTGATGTTTGTTTAGTGGTCCAAATAGGGTCTATCTTGGTAAATGACCCATGTGCACTTGAAAAAATGTTTATTATGCAAGTTGTTGGGTGGAGTGCTCTATAAGTATTAATCAGATCAGTTAGTTAATAGTTTTGTCTAGATCTGCTTCAAGCTTAAACTCTTTATTCTATTGATTAAGATAATCTTAATAAAATCTCCAACTATAACTGTATATTTTCCATTTCTCATTTAATTTTTGCTTTTTGCTAAATATATTTTAAAGCTTAGTTGTTAGGCACATATCCATTTAGGATTTTTAGATCTTCTTGATCAATTTATCCTTTACTATTGTTATGTCTGTCTTTATACTTGTTAATGTTTTTTTGTTCTGAAATCTAAGTTTTCAGATGTTAATATATTCACTCTAGCATTCTTTTGCTGAGTATTTGCATGGTATGTATTTTTCATTACTTTATTAAATGGCTTTAAGTGGATATAACTGACATACAATAAACTGTATGTATTTAAATTACATAATGTAGTTTTTGACACAGGTATAAACCCATGAAACTATCAGCACACTCAAAATAGTGAATATTTCAATCATTCCCAGAAGTTTCCTCATTCGTCTTTGTATTGTCTTACTATTTCTAGTCCCTGAAACTCCTGTCTTCTTCCCCAGATACCTACACATTTTGCATTTACTGTGATGTCATATTAATATAATCATATAGTAGCTACTTTATTTTGTGTGGCTTCTTTCACTCATAATAATTATTTCGAGATTCACCTATGTTGTAATATACACCAACAATTCATTTGAGTTAATCAGATATATTGATGGATGATAGTTAGCTAACTGGATACATGTAGCTATATCAAAGTTTGTATTTTATTCATCTACTTCTTAATAGACATTTGGGTTCTTCCCAATTTACAGTATTTGGCTAATTTAAGTGAAGTTGCTATGCACGTTTGTGCACAAATTTTTCCCACCAGCAGTGTATGAGAGTTCTAGTTTTTCCATATCCTCACCAGAACTTGGCATTGTCAATCCTTTAATTTTACTCATTTTGATAAGTGCACTGTGTTAATTCATTGTGGTTTTATTTTTTAATTTAATTTTATTTCTTTTTCTTTTTCTTTTTTATTATACTTTAAGTTCTAGGGTACATGTGCACAATGTGCAGGTTTGTTACATACGTATACATGTGCCATGTTGGTGTGCTGCACCCATTAACTTGTCATTTACATTAAGTATATCTTCTAATGCTATCCCTCCCTCCTCCCCCCACACCCCATGACAGGCCCCGGTGTGTGATGTTCTCCTTCCTGTGTCCAAGTGGTCTCATTGTTAAATTCCCACCTATGAGTGACAACATGTGGTATTTGGTTTTCTGTCCTTGCGATAGTTTGCTCAGAATGTTGGTTTCCAGCTTCATCCATGTCCCTACAAAGGACATGAACTCATCCTTTTTTATGGCTGCATAGTATTCTATGGTGTATATGTGCCACATTTTCTTAATCCAGTCTATCATTGATGGACATTTGGGTTGGTTCCAAGTCTTTGCTATTGTGAATAGTGCCACAATAAACATATGTGTGCATGTGTCTTTATAGTAACATGATTTATAATTCTTTGGGTATATACCCAGTAATGGGATCACTGGGTCAAATGGTATTTCTAGTTCTGGATCCTTGAGGAATCACCACACTGTCTTCCATAATCGTTGAACTAGTTTGGTTTTAATTTGCATTTCCTTAGTAATTAATGATGTTAGGCATCTTTTGATGTGCTAACTTATTGTGTATATCTTCTTTAACAAAATGATTGTTGAAAATTTTCTCATTTTATGTTGTGTTGTTTATCTTATTATTGAATTTTTAGATATTATTTTATGCTAGGGTTTTGATCTTCATATTGAGTTCTGAGGTTTTTAAAATATATTCTGGATATACGTCCTTTATCTGATACCTGATTGAAAAGTATTTTCTCTCTGCAGCTTGTCTTTACATTCTCTTAACCATATCTCTTGAGGAAGATAGCTTTAATTTTTATCATGTCCAGTTTGTTTATTTTTTCTGTTTTGAATCTTGCTTTTAGTGTTACACCTAAGAAAACTTTGGCCTATCTTTTCTTTTAGATGTTGTGCAGTCTCAGGTTTTACATTTAATTTGGTGATGCATTTTGTCAAAATTTTTCATATATGGTGTGAGGTATGTATCAAAGAAGGAAAGAAAAAGGGAGATTATCTGCGCTCTCTTCGAATATTAGGCATTTGCAATTCCTTGAGCCAGAACTAGATGGCGTTCTCTGGAGTTCTCATTTTCTGTGCCACAAGGCTCACTTCTCGGTTTCCGAGTACATTACATTTGAGTTGGAGGATGCCAAAACAAGAAAACATTAAACTCGCTGCCAGTTCAGGATACTTTGAATGTGGGCGTTCTTTCCCAAATTGCCTTCTGCTATTTACATTTCAGAGTCCTTACATAACTGCTCCATGCATTCTATTCAAGTTTTATGTTGTAGTCAGCGGCAGAGATAAATGAAGTGTCTTTATTTTATATTACCTGGAATCAGAACTGATATTCTAATTTCAAAACATTTCTACCACTACTTTTATCTCACAAACACACACACAACCAACAAACCAATGCCTTCTTTCCAAAGAGAATGAAATATCAGTGTTGCGCATACCCAGAAGCCAGTAACCAAGGCTGGCATTAGATGACAGAAACCCTGGCAAGTAAAGATATGTAAAATACTCTCCATTATTCAATGAACAGTCCCAGTAATACAATGGAAGAATTCTGTTTATCACAAATGTGCCACATAAAACTCTCCCTTGCATTAAAAACAAAATCCTCACATTTTATTATACTAAATAGTTCAACCACATATTTTTCAGCTGGACTCTCAATCCAGAAGCAAAATGTTTTTATTATTTTATGTCAGTCTGTGCCAGTAACTCACTACAAACTTTCCAAATTTAGAGAAAGATTTTTTTAAACTTCTCATTTAATACTTCTTTGTATCCTAAAATCCCAAATAAAATTGAATGTTCCCTTTTAATACAACGGCAGATTTATATTAAATGATATGTAAATACATCTGAAGATAATTGCTTTTGAAGTACACTTTGGGATTAGAAGTATCTCAGACTAATTGTTTCATCTTGCTCATTAAAGAATAGAACTGACAAAAGCCTCTCAAGGGAAATCCCACAGAAAGAGGAATATGCTCTCATGTCCGGTAGAGTGATTTTTATATTTCAAACTTTGTCTGAAATATCCCCCAAAGTTTCTAAAAAGTAATAATCCACAAAATTATATTTCTCACATTTCTCTTCATGCTTATTATTTATATTTATATTAAGCCCTTCTGGAAAACTCATGAAATTTAAACTACCTTTTTTTTTTCTTTCTGAGATTAATACAACAGAGATTTGCTAAATACTTCTGTGTTCCCTAGGTCAGAATTGACTAAAAAATAAAACTTGAGTGACAGAGAGATAGACATAAAAATTTTGGCTTTATTGCTAATAATCTATACCCAAAATGCTTGCAAATACTTGCTCCCTGAACTAAACAGATTTACTTATCCAGTCTCTGGCACTGCTAGAAAATCACTGCTTTCACCATCTTTCAGATGCACAGGACAGGTCCATTTTAAATTATGGCATAGAGAAAACCAGAATGAATCCTCCTTGCAGACAGCCAAAAACAAAAGAAGGGTCTAATCCAGTCATATTTAATTTTTTCTCCTAAAGTTCACCAAGCACTTCAATCATTCTTCCTAAGGAAGGAAAGTTGGGAGAGAGATTAGGAGTGTTGCTCTGAAATCAGTTTCCTTCAACAGTGAAACAAGCAGTAAGGAACATGGAGGATCTCCATCCCACTCTCATTCCAATGTTCCACCAGGTTTTTGCTATTTTAACACATATCTTAACCATTAATTAAGTTTTTGGTAAACCAAGTGTGTAGCTGCAACCTCCTGTCACCAGATCTAATTAGAGGTAAATTTCTTCCTATCCAGCATATTTAAACTTTCCTACTTGTCTGTTGAGCCTTGTGTTTCTGGCACTACAGTCCTGAATTGACTGTGAACTTCATCTAGCCACTTCTCCACACTCTCAGAAGCAAGATTTCCCACATCTCTAGCAGCAGACTATCCATTTACAAGCATAGTCTTGCTGTCTCTGTAGTCTCAATGTCTTGCTGTAAGTTTACTCCCTGTTCTACTTCCCATCCTATGTCCAGCTATGCTTCGCAGTGTGGTACGTTAGAGGTTCTAAGATTATAAGATCACATTTAGATAGACCAATAATAAAATGGCAACAATATGGAGATGCTCCAAATTTGGAAAAAAAAGCTCTTTTTCCTTATGAATTTCCAATAAATAAATTCCAAAAATTAATAAAATTATTCTGCTTTTGTGTGAAATTAAGTTAAAACCCAAAAAAATCTTAAAGTATTGCACCGTATCTTTTTTTCTATTTACTTTTGGCCAAAAGTTTTCCTGATGCTTGGATGGTGCTGAGCTTGCTTTAGCAGCTACATTCTGAGATGTGTTCTATTGGAATTGGATAGTGCTTTTAAGGTCTCAGAAATCACAGGAATTTTACCTTTTTTCCACATGCAAGAAAGAGCAGCATTCAAGAGATTTGACATCTATACTACTATACTACTCATTCATTCAATTCTTTCAACAAATACTTACTGGGTACCTCTTATGTGCCGGGCACTGTTCAAGGCACTATAGATGGAACAGAACAAAAGTAAAAATCTCTATAGTCCTGAAGCTGGTATTCTAGAAAGCTCTTCGTGGGTATGAGTAAAAAAGGAGAAGCAACTTCCAGAGTTTAAGACAATTATCCTATGCCAAATTATGTTCCCAGAACATAGTACATGGTTGTTGCCAAAGACCGTAGCAGCAATTGAATGATATATGATGAAAGGGGGGTACATGGGCAAAATATTGGCTTCATTATTGCCAAGTTGTTTTGATGATAAAACCTAATCAATTCAGTGTGAGATTCAATTCTAAAGTTCCAAAAAATGTTGATTCTGACAGTTTTTGCTAGCATTTGTATTGCCCCTGTGGGTTGATAGATCTTTGGAGTTCCCTACTCCACAATTTCAGTGATTCCAATAATTTTTTTTTTTTTTTTGACGGAGTCTCACTCTGTCACCCAGGTTGGAATGCAGTGGTGTGATCTCGGCTCACTGCAACCTCTGCCTCCCGGGTTCAAGCGATTCTCCTGCCTCCCGAGTAGCTGGGACTACAAGTGTGCACCACTACGCCTGACTAATTTTTGTATTTTTAGTAGAGACGAGGTTTCACTGTATTGGTCAGGTTGGTCTTGAACTCCTGACCTCATGATCTGCCTCCCTCGGCCTCCCAAAGTGCTGGGATTACAGGCGTAACCCACTGTGCCCAGCCTCCATTAAATAATTTTTAAACTTCTACATCACATATTGAAATCAACATTGTAAATGTTTATAATGTATTACAATTTTTATTTGTAATTATCTTGAATGAATGTCTGTCTCTCTATTAAAACATTAACTTACTAAGTGACAGGTAAGTGGGTAATGTCCCATCAAACAGGAAATGCAATATAATTTTTATTAAGGGAGTTTCTGCAAAGTGAAAGGGAAATTATGAAAGAGGTCTCATTTCCCCCATAAATCCAGGAGGATAGACTTCAACTATAATAGTCATTACTGTGAAAAAAAGAATATGTGTCAATGTCATCACAAATAAGGTGCAGTTGACTTATTCTACGAAGTAAAAATGCAGGTAGGTCTGGGTTAAGACCTTAGCATTTGTTTTCACATTCAGTTTTTTAAATAAATTGGACTTTCTAACATTTATTCTCACAAAAATCTTATTTCAAGTTAGGAAAAACAATTCATTTCAGATTTTAACTTTTTAATTGTGTGTATTTAACTATATTAATTGTCATATTTCCCCAAATGAAGGCTTTTTCTGTGAGCTATTTTCAAAATTCTAGGTTCTGGTCCATATACTCCTTCTAGCAGTTTGGAATGACTTACTAGTCAACATTTGTATTATTGGAACCAATTCAAACTATTCTACAATTAAGCAAGATGATAAACCTTGCTTGGTTTGGGACAAATGACTATTTGGAGCTAAAAGACTCAAAATAAAGTGCTTGCTTTTTCTACAGTTTATATTAGAATACAGGAACTCTTAAGTCAGCATGGAGTCATAGGTCAAGAGCAGCCAGTTCATGAATACAATGATGCTAGCTGCCTTCCACATAGGAGTAGATGGCTGTATTAAGAGAATCTCCCTCAGTGTCAGTGAGGAAGACAGCCAAAAAAGGCTGTCTGTTTTAAGAAACAATTCAATTGTTGAATAATGGATACTCCCAAAAATGGAATTTCAGGAAAATGTGGATGAACGATCTTGCTGACGGCTGCCCAAATGATTTATTGCATGCTGAGATTTTATTCACACACATATAGACTGCATACAGATAATGCATCAACTATATCTTTTAATTGCAGGTTGTTTTCTTGCAAAAACTGTTGAAATTAGGGATAATATATAAGAAAGTTTCTCTGCCATTGTTTTAAATTTTCAGAAATTTTCTTAAAAATAAAATCTAACAGTTTATATCAATGAGGTAAAAAATTCAATTAATATTTCTGAAAAAATGCATTGAAATTTTAAATTATTGTTGCTTAATATCTGACATCAGTGCTTTTCATGTAAAAAACGTGAATTCCATATTAAAATATCAAGTGTATTTCAATGAAATATTATAAAATAAAATGATATTTTCTTTAAAAATATTTGAGGACTTGGTCCATTTCATTTAAATTATTAAATTTGTGTGGATAATGGTGTTGATAATATTTTATTATTCTTAACAACCATAGGGTTAGTAGTGATGTCTCCTGTTTTATTTCTGTTATTGATAATTTGTGACTTTTCTTTCTCTTCCCCTTTTTTTGGTTACACTGGCTAATGTCTTATCAAATATATTAATCTTTTCAAAGAAACACCGTTAGGTTTTACTAATTTATTCTATTTTTTCCTGTTTTTAGTTTTGTGGATTTCTGCTCTAATAATTATTTTCCTTCTTCTGCTTATTTTAGATTTAATCTACTCTACTTTCTCTAGATTCCTAAGGTGAAAATTTAGGTTATTGATTTTAGTAGCAGGAATGGGGTGGAAATGTGTATACTTCGTCTTATCCAGAAGTGGAAAACTTATTAACTTTTAATAGCTTTCATTTATGAATGTTTAAAATGTTTATTATGTTACTATACAGTGGTACCTATTTATATTTTCTAAAATATACACATCATTATTGTTTTTCATCATTGCCTAAGTGTCCATAAAACAGAGCCTGATACAAGAGTTTGCATGCAAATAGTTTATTTGGCAAGTGGTTTTAGTAAGTCAGAGTGAGAAAAATTAGTGGCGAAATAAGGAAAGAAGAAAATTCAAACAAGGATGTGCTATTAATTTAGACATCACTACAGGCCGGTCATGCTCGATCTTATAGGATAGAAGTTGGTATCCACTTTTATTAGGATGAATAACTACTATGGGTGCAGTGCATTCAACATGGATCCAAGTAGCTGGATGGTGTCTTTGAAGGAAGGTATAGAATTGAGGGCACACCGTCAGATGTTGCTCTTGCAAAGATATACATTGAGCAGTGGCAGTAGCTTGATCACCTTTGACAAGAGCGAACCAATGCTGTTGAGCTCATGCTTAGGCTTAATCCCTGCCACCAAGACAATTCATGGATTTATGTGCCAGAAATAAGATAACTGAGGAAAGAAGTTGTTTGACATTCATGGCATGAGTCATTAGATCCACTTGGTTGTTGAGTGCCTTCTCTACAGTCAGTTCTCTTGCATGGCCATTAATATTGAGTCACAGAGATACATATGATTTGTTTTCATTCCCGTAATTCCATCTATGTGCCTTTAATCCATATTTTCTTTTTTTTTTTTCAGTTTCCAGCCCTTCTCATTCCAAGACTCAGACACAGCAGCCACGTTGTTCTCCACAGTCCAGGAAACAACTTCAAGCCACTAGTCCCTTTGTAAAGTGAAGTAGCAAGTGTACTGTTCACAGCTTTGCCAACTAAGAGTTTCTCCTTCGACACTAATCTTTAGGGCTACTCCAACTGAGGCTAAAGTGTAGGAGTAGTACATTTACAGCTATCTGTAGTGCTGACATCTGTGCATTCAGCTTGACATTTTCCTCTTCCGTCAGTTGGTCATAGATAACCTCCTAACCCATGATCATAGAAGTGTTTTGAGGGGGGCATTGTTGCAACAATGGTCAATGTCATGGCGGTTTTGTGTAATCTGCTGATTTATTGATACCTTCTCATGCTAGATCTCATATATGGCATTTCCATCATGGGGTGGATTGCTGTTTACCCTGTCAGACCTTATCACTTGGTGAATCTAAATGTACAACTTATGATGGGCCACTCATGTCACGTGCTATCTCTTGATTAGGCACTCTATTTCTATTATGCCTTAATAGCATATGAGGGTATGTTTTTAAATGGCAAGTCGTTACAGGAGATATGAGTTTTCTTCAGAACCTCAGAATTCTGTGTTATAGCACCTGTATAATGGCTAGATACTTCATCCTTAACCACCATAGATACCTTAAGCATTATCAGTTGTGCTGAGTCATATGGCTTAAGTAGCAGGACAATTGAGATGGTCTCGATCTCCTGACCTTATGATCGCCCGCCTCAGCCTCCTAAAGTCACATCTTTTATTTTTGTATGAAAGAAGTTGTACAGCCAGCTGTCTGTACATCTAGCCCTGGAATACTACTATCTATAAGGCATTGTCACAGCTTCTGACATTTCTGTCAGTCAAGTTAGCCAGACTCCACTCTGACCTTGCTTTCCATTATGGTAATGATACCTACCATGCCCCTGAGGTTTTATGCTGTCACCTGAGCCCTACCATCCATTTTAGAATCTTATAATCTCCATTGCAGCATAGTTTACTTCCAACCATGGTTTGCAGAGGAGAGCCAACATCAAGCTTCTAAAAAATGTCAGTATTCCTCCTCATCAACACATTCCTTATCGGAATATCTTCTCTGCCCTCTTAGGGAAAGTAGTTCAGAGATAGGTCCTCTTGTCTCACTCAATAAGTCACTTCTAATACTGCCACTTCATTTCACCTTCTCACCAATTCCTCAGTACTCTGGCAAGAAAGTTTGGGTGGGCTGTCATGGTTAAGGCTTAAAGATGACACCCTAGCAGTGTATTAGGCCAGCTCCAAATCAGTGAACTCTGAATCACAGGTGTGTGATCCCATGCCAATAAGTTCTCCCCTATGATTGCATATTCTGCTCCCTTTCCTTGCTAGTTTTACAATCTCAAAATCCGTTCTAACATATATTATCCTAGTTGATGTTAATGCATATTAGCCAGTTCCTGTATTTCCTTCTAAATATAAGGTGTTTTCCACCTGTTTAGAGATTATATTTTGCTCCTTGTGCTGTGTAACATGTTACTTTTGTCATGGGTTGGAAGCAATTAAAAATATCAGTGCTGGATATTAACACAAGCTATTTCTTTTGAGGTAGGTGTCTTAGATGAAGTTATTGGCTTGTCTCCAGGAACAGGGAGGCTGCTCTCCAATAGCATGGGTTTAAGGGGGCTGCTTCTGCTAGGCTGTGGGTTGAGGGGATTGATTCTTACACTCGGCTATTACCAGATTCATGGTTTTATTCTTTCCTTATCAGGATATCTCTATTTCTATGTATCTATGTATCTATCTATCAATCTATGTATCTATCAATCTATCTATCTATCTATCTATCTATCTATCTATCTATCTATCTATTTATCATCTATATATCGATCGATCTATCTAAATCTGTAAGCATTATGTATGTGGTGTTCTTGCAGCTCTGTAGACCTGGGCCAGATTAGAAGCTGGGCCTGATATTCAGCAGCCTGCCTTATGACTAGAAAAGATGAGGGTTTCCTTAACCCAGTGGGTTAGGGTGGATAAGAAGTCAGGCTCTCCAATCAGACACACAAACCTACATTAGAGATCCAGCTTAGGGCAATCTTAGAGTTGCCTTAACAGCTACTCAGGCTGGAAGGGATCTGAGTCCACAGTGTGTTGGAAGCCAAATTCATCCATTTTCACATCTCAAATGCCATTCAGTGATTCATTCAAAGAGGAGAATGGATGCATGTTTGAGGCATTCCTCCCTTAACTTCAATATGCCCCAAAATAAATGACATCTTAAGAGGGATCAGGTGTCCAATCTTTACCACAAACAAAACAGACACTTGGGAACTCACAGATATGAGGAAACTTGGGCTCTGGTTTTCAAGTACAGGCAGTCTGTGCACGAAGTTAATCAAAATTTCTCACTATGATGATGTAGTGCATCCTACTCATCTTAGAAATTAGATTTTCATCTGGGTCACAGAAGTAATATTTCCTTTCTATGGCACCTGAAATCTACCCTTGAAGTGGAGCTTTAGTCACATATCACTTGCTCTCTTGACTCACAATGCTATGAATGAATGAATGAGGTAATAACACAAATATTAGAACCAGGAGACAGAGATAGCTCCACTGAGAGAACTAAAGGTGGGTATTATATTGAAATCAGAGGGACACAACATTATTGATATGGTTTGGCTGTGTCCCCACCCAAATCTCATTTTTAATTCCCATGTGTTGTGGGAGGGACCCAGTGGGAGATAACTGAATCATGGGGGGAAGTCTTTTCCATGTTGTTCTTGTGATAGTGCAGTCTCATGAGATCTGATCATTTTATAAAGAGGAACTCCCCCACACGAGTTCTCTCTTTGCCTGATGCCATCCATGTAAGATGTGACTTGCTCCTCTTTGCCTTCTGCCATGATTGTGAGGTCCCCCACAGCCATGTGGAATGGGAAGTCCATTAAATCTCTTTCTTTTGTAAATTGCCCAGTCTCTGGGATGTCTTTATCAGCATTGTGAAAACAGACTAATACAGTAAATTGGCACCAGTAGAGTGGGGTGTGCTGTAGATACCTGAAAATGTGGAAGCAACTTTGGAACTGGGTAACACGCAGATGTTGGAACAGTTTGGAGGGCTCATAAGAAGACAGGAAAATGTGGAAAAATTTGAAACTCCCTAGACTTGTTGAGTGGTTTTGACCAAAATGATGATAATGATATGAACAATGAAATTCAGGCTGTGGTCTCAGATGGAGATAAGAAACTTGTTTGGAAATGGAGCAAAGGTGACTCTTGTTATGTTTTAGCAAAGAGACTGGTGGCAATTTGCTCCAGGCCCAGAGATTTGTGGAACCTTGAACTTAAGAGGGATGATTTAGGGTATCTGGTGGAAGAAATTTCTAACCAGCAAAGCATTCAAGAGGTGACTTGGGTGCTATTGAAGGCATTCAGTTTTATAAGGGAAGCAGAGCATAAAAGTTCATAAAATTTGCAGCCAGACAATGTGATAGAAAAAAACCCCTCCATTTTCTGAGGAGAAATCCAAGCCAGCTGCAGAAATTTGCATAAGTAATGAGGAGCAGAATGTTAATCCCAAAGACAATGGGGACAATGTCCCCAGGACATGTCAGAGGTCTTCACAGCAGCCCCTCCCATCACAGGCTCAAAGGCTTAGGAGAAAAAAGTGGTTTCAGGGGCCAGGCTCAGGATCTCCATGCTGTGTGCAGCCCAGGATCCCTGTGCAGTGTGCAGTGCTGGTGCCCTGTGTGCCAGCCACTCCAGCTATTGCTGAAAGGGGTCAATGTAGCACTCGGGCCATGGCTTCAGAGGGTGCAAACCTCAAGCCTTGGCAGCTTCCATGTGGTGTTGGGCCTGCCAGTGCACAGAAGTCAAGAATTGGGGTTTGGGACCCATTGCCTAGGTTTCAGAGGATGTATGGAAATGCCTGGATGCCCAGGCAGAAGTTTGCTGCAGGTGTGGGGCTCTCATGGAGAACTTCTGCAATGACAGTGCAGAAGGGAAATGTGGGGTTGAAGCCCCAACACAGAGTCCCTACTGGGGCACCACCTAATAGAGCTGTGAGAAGAGGGCCACCATACTCCAGACCCTAGAATGGTAGATCCACCAACAGCTTGCACCGTGCACCTCGAAAAGCCGCAGACATTCAATGCCAGCCCATAAAAACAGCCAGGAGGGAGGTTATACCTTGCAAAGCTGCAAGAGTGAAGCTGCCCAAGACCATGGGAACAAACCTCTTGCATCAGCATGACCTGGGTATGAGGCATGGAGTCAGAGGAGATCATTTTGGAGACTTAGGATTTGACTGCCCTGCTGGATTTCAGACTTGCATGGGGCTCATAGCCCCTTTGTTTTGGCCAAATTCTCCCATTTGGGATGGCTGTATTTACTCAATGCCTATACCCATATTGTATCTAGGAAGTAACTAACTTGCTTTTGATTTTACAGGCTCGTACACAGAAGGAACTTGCTTTGTCTCAGATGAGACATTGGACTGTGGACTTCTGAGTTAATGCTGAAATGAGTTAAGACTTTGGAGGACTGTTGGGAAGGCATGATTGGTTTTGCAATGTGAGGACATGAGATTTGGGATGGGCCAGGGGTGGAATGATATGGATTGGCTTTGTCCCAACACAAATCTCATCTTGAATTCCCATGTTTTATGGGAGGGACCCAATGGGAAATAATTCAATCATGGGGGGATGTCTTTCCCATGCTGTTCTTATGATAGTGAATAAGTCTCATGAATTCTGATTGTTTTATAAAGAGGAACTCCCCTACATGAATTATCTCTCTCTTTGCCTGCTGCCATCCATGTAAGATGTGATTTGCTTTCTGCCATGATTGTGAGGCCCCCACCCAGCCATGTGCAACTATAAGTCCATTAAACCTCTTTCTTTTGTAAAATGCCCAGTCTCTGGTGTATCTTTATCAGCAGTGTGAAAATGGACTAATACAATTATAGAGCAAATAAGTGTGTTTTATCCAGGGTATAAAATCCACATACAGTGTGATGATGGTTTGTTGTAAATCACTTCTTAGGGCAATGAGGAAGGTATGTGGATTGATAGAGGCTGTATGTCTAAGAAGTCTTGGTCTTTTTTAGTCAGGGTCCAGAGAGGTTTTGTGGGACATGCGGCTTATAAAATTCAGTAGGCTTTCTATTAAAGTAATACAAAATCAACATGAAAGGGAATACTTATTTAGAATGACAACTTATAGCAAGTATTAAGATGATGGCAACTACAAGAACCAAAAATTCCAAACAAATCATATATATACATTTTGTGTGTGTGTGTGTGTGTGTGTGTTAAATTTGGAGAAACACCACTTATGTAGCTGCACAGTTTCAAGTAGGATGATGTAAAAATCCAAGGTGAATAATATAATAGTTTTATTGTAAATCAAAACACCAAATTTTTGCAAACTTTACATAAACGCGTAGCCATGTGAATGTATAACAAGAGCCCAAGGGCGACCATTGTCTAACAGGTAAAAATGCAGACAGCTTCATGTTAAGCCCTTAGAATTTCCTTTCACAGCAAGTTTTTTAAATAAACTAACTTTTCTAACATTTTTTCTCACAAAAATATATTTCAAGTTAGAATAAACAACTCGTTGGCTTCAGACTTTTAATTGTGTATGTTTAACCATACTCAGACATTGTCATATTTAGCCAAATGGAGGCTTTTTCTGTGACCTATTTCCAAATTCTCAGATTCTGGTCCATCTACTCCTTCAAGCAGTTTGGAATGACTTGCCAGTTGGCATTTGTATCATTGAAACTATTCTACAAATAAGCCATTTTGATAAAGCTTGCTTGGTTTGAGACAACTATGTATTTGGAGATAAAAGACTCAGAACAAAGTGCTTGCCTTTTCTACAGTTTATATCAAACGAGATGGGCACTTAAGCAGTCAGCCTGGATTCATATGTCTAGAGTGGCCAGGCTGTAAATACAATAAGTCTAGCTGCCTTCCACATGTGGTCAGACACCTATATTAAGAAGACCCACTCACTGTTAGTTATGAAGATAGCCAGGAGCTTGACTGATTTAAGGAACTATTCAGCCATTGAAGGACAGACACTCCCAAAAATGGAATTTCAGGGAAGTGTAGAATGAACAATTCTGTTAAAAGCAGCCAAAATTATTTTCTGCATGCCAAGATGTTATTCACACACATAAATACTACATGCAGATAATCTTCATTTTTGAATTACAAGTTGTTTTATTGCAAAAGCAAGTGTAGTTATAATATATAGCAAAGCAAATCTATCTTTGGTTCTATACATCAGATAATTTTTTTTGCAAAAATAAATAGGCATGGCAAGAAAAATAATTCAACTATGTGAGGGAAAACCCAATATTTTATAAAAATTAAGCGAGGAATATAGAAATGATGTATCTTTTAGACTTTTTTCCAATCATCTTGGTTAATATCTAACACCAGTGCAATTTTAACATTAAAATAATTGTGCACAATATATTTAACAATACAGCATAGATTCTAAAGTGTCATAAAACAAAATGGTACTTTCCCTTCTAAATCATTTAGGAATTATGCTTTCTAAAAATGTATGGGAAAGTAGAACTGCTGAAATATGTTGACAAAATTAACTTTGAAGAAGCGCAAGAAAAGGAAATAAAGATGTAATTATAACCACAGATCCTAGATATCTCAAAAAAGAAGTGAACACATTATCCATTCTCCCATTTGCAGAAAATATGTATTAAGAGAGAATTGTTCAGAGATTTTTTTCAACTAGTATCTATGAGAGCTCCCTGTCATGGTTTCAACTTTCAGCACATTTAGTGAGCTTCATTTGTTGGTGGTTTTCGTCTCTTTTCATATATTATTTTTGCATCAAATAATTCTCTTTCCCTGTAGCCTAGACATGGTCCTTTTAGATACTTTGCTTCAGCTGCCTCGTAATCTAACCCATCAACAGCAGAAATTGAACAAATAATTGCTTCTGGCAGAAGAACTTCTAGGATAAATTTAATTTTGTCATCTTTTATCCAAGTTGGCATTATTTTATCTATTTGATTGTAGACTTCTTGTAAATATTTCACCACTTCATCCAACTGATCTTCATCCTCAAAGTATGTTTCAATACAGGGTGTGAACCTATTTGCATTCAAAAATGATTTCAGCCATCTGGATCCTTTAGTGCCATTTACAATGGCCAGAAGATGGTTCTCTGCTCCCTTCGCATTCACAATGAAGTCCACCAGGTTCTTGTTGGCTCGGTCCCGAGCAGCCTTCATCCGGTCAGGGAGAATTTTTTGGAAGGACATTTTCTTGGTCTGGGAAGTCACAGCCATCGGTTCCCTGGCATCTTCATTATGCAGCTTTGGAAATTTGTTCCTGAAAGTATCCTGTTTTATTTCTTTCCTAACTGGGTAACTAATATCAGCAGCATAATATTCAAGCAAAGAGCCTGTGAAAGAACCACAGCCTATTCTAACTCTGTAGTCACAAATTAGTGAGATGCACCAGTCAATACTCTCACTATAATCCTCCCTGGCTTTGTTCACTAGCATTTGTTTCTCTTTACAATCAAATTTCTTTAATCTTCTAAAATTTACTCTAATGCCCTTCTTTTCAGAATTCATGTTTGCCTCAATAAAAAGCACACTTGCTTTCCTCTCTTTTCGTCTGATACTTTTAATCACTGCTGGCCAAAATGGGTATTTCTGATATTTAAACCAGACTATCATTCCTGCTTCAAATGGACGTGTCTCATAATGTAAAATGAAGCGTGGAAGTTCTTCGTCTTCCTCATCATCATCTAATAGAGAAAGATTAATGCGACTTGGAAGCAATGACTTGTCAGAGGCTTGACCGTCTTCCTCAAGTTCTTCAAAATCCACTCTCTGAAAATTTCTTTCACTATTCATAAGACGTGAATAATCCCAGACAGGGTTAGAGGCACTAAATGAAACCTGGCATTCCCTTGAACAACTCCCAGGGCATGCTGCAGCCCCCATCTCTGATTCCACAGAAGGTTGATTCTGACTGGTATCTAAGCATGGATTTGAGGGACCCTCTCCAGGATCTTCAATATTCTCTGAGAAAGCAGAGCATTCAGAAGGAACAGCCAGGGTCTCTGGGCATGTATCCTGGCTCTCTTCTTTCAAAGTTTTGGGCATAGTGAGGATATCTGATGACAAGGGTGGAGCAAACTTTTCATCTTTAACATATGCACTTTCCTCTTTTACTGCAGAATGCACAGACATAACTGCTGAGATATCAATCTTATTCTTGTTCTCTTTTTCATCATTATCTTCTGAAAGTGAATGGAAAGTCTCGCACCAGCTAGAGTTTTGTAATGACTTTGTTTCCACTTCACTTGGAATAGTATTGGCCATTGTGTGCACTTGTGATTTATCATCATACAGGGAATCATCACTCTCTGAAGATGCTAATAAGCATGCTGAGTTTTCACTTTCCTGAAGACACTCTGGTAAGTCGGCTTCATCCTTCCGGTATTTTTTATGAGGGGGCGAATCAGACTGTTTTTGTGGTACATTTTGAGACAGCATAGTGATCTCCTCTTCATCTGAAGTGCTTGCTTGACTCAAATTTGTTCTCTCATTCAGAATATCCAGTGCCACTTTTAGTGATCTTCCATAGGCAGTTTCCTCTTTAGGCAGAGCACTGTCCTCTGACTGTAGTCCTAATGAGGCAGCAATGGCTTCAATTTGAGATTTATTTAGGATTTCTGTTTCTGTGCTGTCCATTTTAATTTTTTCATCTAGTGAGAGTATTTGAACTTCTAGAGAAAATCCCATTTTCCTCTTACTGTTTGATGAAGTTTCAGATCTGGACAAAACTTTTGCTGGCCATAACTGGTCTTTCCAGTGGCATAGGACATACTCAGACTCCATTATGTTTTATATTTGTGTGCCAAGGGTTATTACCAAAGTTGAGGTGGCTGTCTTTGTAACTGCTAATGCAAGTTCTACCCAAAACAATACTCTTAACAAAGCCTCTTTCGTCTTATGACTACAAAGGGTTTACAGTTTGTGTGGCCTGTTCTCCACCTCAATTTTCCAAGGAAGCTTGAAAACGTTGTTTGAATGGGACAATACCGGAAGATACTGAAATAGGGAAAAGGAAAAGAAGAAAAGTATCAGCAAATACAATTATTTTGCCAAAACAGGAGGTGAGTAATTACAAGTGGAGAGTAGATAAAAACACAATGCTCAGTGGGGCATGAGACAGAGGAGGCAGCATAATATAAGATTGCAGGGGCGGGGGTGGGCAAAAACCAGAAAAGTTGTTTTATAATACCTCAAATTCAAGAATTTGCCCTCATTATTGAACATGCATACTAAGAAGGGAATGCATGCACATGGAAGGAGAGGTGGGAGAGCTTGTGATGGGATGTCAGGAACTCTATTTATGTAAGTACATACTTTGGTACTTTTGTGTCCCTAATGTCATACCTATAGCAGTGGGTCTCCAAACTTAACATGTGTCAGAATCATCTGGAGGACTTATATTTCTAGGCCCCATCGTGAGAGTTTTATTCAGAAGGTTTGGCTTGTGCTCAAAAGTTTGTATTTCTAAAAAGTTCTTAAGTGCTTCTAATGCTACATGTTTAAAAATAACTCTTTGAGGAGCAGTGTTCTAGTTGAAAACACAGCTTTATGTTTTTTAAGCTGCAAGTGCTCCACTGTTCACCCAGAGCAGGCAGACAAAGACAACAGGGTCTGTATCTCCTGGACCCAGACAAAAATACAATGACTCTTCTAAAAGCATAATTTTAGAAGGCAGAGAGTCAGAATTACTGCTATGACAACTTGTTGGATAGGATCATTACAAAGGATTGGAGAGTCAGGCCATTGGCCTGAACCTCAGGAAGACACCTGAATAGCCTCTTGGGTGATTTCTTCATAAAGGTTTAAAAAGTGAGATTCTTCTCCAAACTAGAAGTTACGACTTTTAATTATAAAGTGTCATGGATGCAGAACAGGGAGCAAAATGAATTGTACCCCAAATTATCAACCTAACATGATTCTAACAGGAAATATGACTTTTAATTTAAAATGCTAGGACGGCTGTAGAGCAGGAGGCAAAATACATTATTCTCCAAGTTCTCAACATGTTTCTACCGTGAAATGTTTTGTGACATTGGAAGAGTCTTACCCACTGTCACGTGGATCCTGGTGGGTCTGGTCCTGTGGTCCAGTTGTCTTGATTCTCACTCCAACTGCTTGTCCAGAAGGGCCTTCACCAGACTCAGCACTTCTGTGGCTGTACTGTCTTCCCGGGGCTTGGCTGGTATCACATGCAGATTGCCCAGGTCATGTGCATCTCTGATATTAACCTATGCTGTTCAAAAGGAAGGCAGGGAATAAAACCAACAAAATGGGAAAGGTGTCAAGAATTTTCCCTACCTAAACTCTAACAGGTATGTAATTCTAAAACATAGGAATGAGGCAAAATTTCATCTGTGATGTAGATGCCATGTTTATTTTCCTTCTGATTTTTATAATTTGAAATGCTCTCTGGGATAAATTTATGCTATTTAGTTTATGTTGAAATCATCTCTGAAGAAAAGTATGGTGGAGTGGTATGAGTCAGCATGTAGATTTTGTTTGAATACTCACATCAGTTATCATGTGGAAGTTTTCTTTACACATACAGTTTTTTTTCAGTGGAATTGCAATTACATGCTGTCTCATAGTTTACTAATACAAAATAGATTCATTGCTTTGTTTGTCTACTTCATAACAATGGTTGGCTGGAGAAAATTTAGAAAATCTGTCAAGTGCCCTCTTATGATGACAACCAGAATTACTCATGAGTTGAAGGGAACTTCACTCACTATCAGATGTAGTTTCCATCCTTATTCCATAAGGACTACATCCAGTTAGCCAGGAGTCTTCTCAGGCTTCTAGAATTTTCTATGTTAAATTTAAGGTTTTGTTGTGTGGGATTCTAACCAGATCATAATGTCTTCAACTACAGTGTTTCTGATTATGAAAATATCCAGAAGCTTATTAAAAATTGAGAAGATGCAGAAAGATATATGCAAAATAAAGTACAACCCTAGAGAAATAACTGCTAGGAATATTTTCTATATGTATTTCTAGAACATTTTTACATATAAAGATAAATGTATCTCATTTGAAAATTTGAAACCATTTGAAACCAGCCTCAGATCCCACTCAAGAGCATAGCTTGAACATCTTTCACCTCAAGATTTTCCACATAATTTGATATAAATTACTTTAAATGAGGTTTTCCCCCAAGCCTGTAGCATTTTATCTCAATATTTCCCTGAAGATTTAACAAACCCCAAATAAATATATATAAATAATTTTAAAGAGTAGAAAATGGTAAAGCCATCCCTGTCTCTACAACTATACAAGTAATCCTGTTAAAACTTTCATAGATATGTTTTTCCTGATTTGGTTGTAGTAACATACATAGGTATACTAACATACATATTTTTTCTTAAGTGAGAACATATAGTATGTGCTATTATATAATTTTTTTCACCTTATACTGTTTCTCAGACATTTGCCAAATGCATAGTATTTCATTGTATAGATGTACCATGCCACATATTTTGAAAACTGTGTATAGAAATAAACCAAATCCTCTGTTTCTCACTCTTAAACTTAGATGATACAGAAAAATGGCTCTTCCTGACCACGCTGGTATCTGTGATCTGAAAGAATAAACTGCAGGGAGGACACATGCAGGACTGTAGTTGACACGGCAACTACACTACCCACTTGATCAGGTCCTGGAAAATTTCCACTATTGGCAGAAGATGGGGGGATATGGGAGCATGTCTTTGTGTGTCTATGTGTGTTTATGTACTTGAAACAAAATGGGTATGCTGCTTCAGCTTCATTTTTCTTTCATGATTATAAAAATAATCACTGAGTAATCTACTCTAAAGATGCTGAAATAGGTTAAAAAATAATATTGCAATGGTGACCTGGTCACACAGAAATGCTGTTAACATGAGAGATTATTTTCTTCCAGATTTTAAAAATCACATATATACATGCATATATTATGTGAAAGTATCTTCACTCAACTACATATTTGATCCCTTTTCCATGCTCATGAACATGTGACACATACAGTCTTTTTATGTAACAATCAACTTATAGGTGTATTTCCCCCCATGTTGTCAAATACTTCTAAGTTATTTTTCTGTGCAAATTAATAAATGCCTAAACATTCAAACAATAACGGAGTGTCTAACAATATAAACAGGGAATGCCAACTCAATAAATTAGCAGGAAAAGTCATGCTGCACTGAAGCCTTAATTTAGAGGCTGTAATCTGATCACCCCTTCTCCCACTGTGGACTTGTAAAGCATTGGAAGATACAAAAATTCCAGAGGATTAACTCCTTGAAAATGCCAGCACTTCTCAAAACCACACACCTTTCCCACCACTGCAAGACTGCCACTCCTATTTTTCTCATCTTTACTCTAAGATCCTGAGAAGTCACTAGAAAATAAATAGCTTTAAGACAGCCATTACCTTGAAGCTTCTTGTCAGCTGCAGCCTGGTGAAATGCAGCTCCTCCCCCAAGACTGGCCAGGCACAGCTCCTTTCCTAGAGGCTCAGAGAAGGGTCCGCCCCCTGGCTCTATGAAGAACAGAAAGCCCCTCCCTGAATCAGGGGAGGGGGAATTGCCAAGAGAAACCGCTGAAGTGTTGAACTGCAGGAATGTTCCTTTTTAAAAAACTTTTGAGTGAAATGTCAACAAGTGTGCTTAATTTCTATTCAAACCCTTAGGGTGTGTGATTTCTTGAAGAAAAGAGGCAGCAAATCACTTTATCATATAATCAAAACCCAGGTACTAATATTCCTTACATATTTTTTTCTTGCCATCTCTGGCATCTTAACCTCATAGGTGAATTTTAAATCCAGCCGGTCAAGCTCCATTAAAATGGACCGCTAAGGATATTGATTTGGATTACACAAAAACTGTACATTATTTGAGGGAGACTTTATCTCTTTATAATTCTTTTTTTTATCTTTCTGTTTCCAGGACATGGTATGTCTCTACTTTTATTCAGTTCTTCTCTTAAACTCTTCAGGAAAGTTTCAGAGATCTCTTCACATATGTGATTATTTCTTGCTAGATGTTAAAATCATTGGCTTACCAGGAAAGCACTCATTTCATATGTCCTCATCAATAATCGACAATTCTGTTTCTTAAGTTTTGTTGTTTTTACTTGGGTGATTCAATGTGAGGGGAATTAATTTTTTTAGATTTATGTTTTTATTTACAGGTCTGAAATATATTTTGCACATTCTGTTCATCAAAATTCTATGTTAAATTTAAGTATAGATTTCTGATTTAACTCAGAAAGTCAATTTTAATTATCACTAGTGATAATTTGGGGAATAAAGCATTTTATTTGGCCTCTGTATCATATAATATGTAGTATTACTCATATATATATAATTACAATTTTAACATTTACCTTTATATAAGCATTAATATTAAAATAAAAATATCAATAAATCAATGAAAGCCATCTCTAGGCTGGTGTATTACTGGGGACTCTAATAATTAAGAGTATACAATGCTTTGTGCTATAAACAACCCTTAAATCTCAGAGGTTCAATCACCCAAAAGTTTATTTTGCTGATGTCAAGGTTCAAGGCATCACGGGGCCAAATAGGGGCAAGTTTCTCTGTTCTAAGCAGTCATTAAGAGATCCAGTCTTCTTCCATCCTGTGGCTCTACCATCTACTTGGGTCCTAAAGACCTTCATTGCATTCTTTACATCTAGCTAACAGCCTAAACAAGAGGGAAGATGGAGAGCCATATGGAAGGTTTTAGTGGTCAGGTCTGGCAAACATCACTGCTAGTTAACAGTCCACTAACCAGAATTTAGGCATGGAGCCCTAACAGGCATAGAGGCTGGGGAATGTAATCTCCCGGTGACTCCAGGAGAAAAATGAGACAGAGGTTGACAAACATGTAGTGTTCTCTCTGCCATAGGAAATTTTCCCTTCCAATCTTTTATAGACTTCTGTTACTGGTTTAATGCTTTTTTTTTTTTTTCAATTGTATATCATATTTGTAATGAATGAGACAGAAGCTTCTAGTTGCTCACCCAGGATCCACTCTTTGCATTCTTCCTCATTAGCAGAACACAGTTGTATTGAAGGTGGCAGTTTAATCTCCTAAAATATTGTCTCTTCCAGACTCCCTCACTGCAAGCCATGGTCATGTGATGGAATTTCTTGCCAAAGAACGCAAGCAGAAATTTGCTGTGAAGATTCTAGAGACGGCATCTCTAAAGGGGGATAAATAGCCAGCTTGGGCATTTTTTTTTCCACTTCCCCCCTTTCTCTTGCTTCCCAGAATTTGATCATGATAGAGAGAGTTCAGGCAGCCTTTCTAGACCACAAAGTGACTTCAGAAAAGGATGCAACTCACTAGGGACGTGTGACCCTAAACCACTCAATAATGGGATCACCTCATTCCAATCTCTTTAAGTTAGTGGAACATTAAACTTCTATCTTACCAAAGTCTCTCTGTTTTCCAGTCTTTTTTTCTGGCTAAGACGGTGAAACCCCATCTCTACTAAAAATACAAAAAAAAAAAAAAAAAAAAAAAATTAGTCGAGCGTGGTGGCGGGCGCCTGTAGTCCCAGCTACTCGGGAGGCTGAGGCAGGAGAATGGCGTGAACCTGGGAGGTGGAGCTTGCAGTGAGCCAAGATCAGGCCACTGCACTCCAGCATGGGCGACAGAGCGAGACTCTGTCTCAAAAAAAAAAAAAAAAAAAAATACAATGAAAATAATATAATTCTTATTATACAATTAATTCTTTCAATGCTTTTGAGGTATTAATATATAATCTAAAGAGGATTATCAGGTCAATATATATATGGCTTTATTTAAATGATGAAATTTATTTTACTATATATTTTATAATGTAATATTTTTCATTCTGTCTTCATTTCACATGTTTGGAAAAAAACAACTGCATACAGACTATGATAATTATGTTAAAATTTTTTTTTGCTTTATTTTGGATATTTTCTAGATTGCACATAATTCAGGAAATGCTATACTATGGCACCATTTTCAAAATGAAATGCAAAGGAAAAGATTAATTCCATGAATAATATTTTCTATTTCACCAATTTGTAGAAGGAGGTGGAGAAAAATGATAACCAATAATAGCAAATGCTAATATTGTACTATTAATATTTTTATGATAAAGATAGATATCATTACAGATATAATGATATCTAATACCTAACAAGTTTTCTATATGCCAGGCAATGTTCTCAAGCACTCGATATATGATCTTATTTAATAATTAGATGGTTATTTCCTGGAAGAGAGGGCCATAACGAACTCACTCTGTATAACAACATTAGTATTATTATTAATAATGACAACAATGATAAAAGCCAAAAGTGTTTTCTTACCATGGGGAATATATAAGGGGTGGGTCACCTAGGGTGTGTTTATAATACCTTATGATTTCATTTTTATGACATTTTCAAAAAGACAAAAGTATAGCTGTGGTGAAAAGATCAGTGTTGCCAGGTGTTACAGGTGGGGAAGGGTGTGGCTATAAAAGGACAGGCCAAGGAAGTTGTGAGGGTGATGAAACTTTTTTGACTGTGGTGGTGGTTATATGAATCTTTATAAATGTTAAAATCCAGAGAACTGTATACAAAAAATGGTCAAGTATAGTGTATCATACTTTAAAGTATAATTTTAATGTATAGCAATTCAAATAATAAAAATTTAAATGAAAAACTGTAGTAATAACCATTATATAAAAAGCAAGTCTTTGCAAGTATGCCTTAGAAAGCATCTGCTTCTTCCTAAAGCATACTTAATAACAAAAAATCCCCAAATAACACCCATACACATATTTTTTTCAAAAGCACCAATTGCACTTCCACTTAGGATATAAAAAGATGTAAGAGAAAGTCATTCATAACTTAATAATGATAAATGTCTAGACAACCTACAAAATCATAACTTTCCTTGAGCCTATCAGGGAACGGAGTTAAAGTGAATTCCAAAGGGTGACCAGCCCCTTTAAAGAAAGACAAAACATATGAACCTTTGTCCAAGCATGGAGACAGAAGTGACTGTCATACAAGCTGAAATTTTAATGAACTTTTAAAAGTAAAGCAATGGTTAGCTTTGTCAGTTTGGAATATCTGGAACCCCAGACACTCACACACTTACTACCAAGTTCTTTTTCACAGTCTTTAACCAGAAGCTCAGAAAAATTACTCGGGACAAAGGAGGAGACCTAAAAGAGTCCACGTCACTGGTTCTGGTATGCAGAAGGTAATCAGCTGTTGCTGGGGGACAGACATACAACCCCACAAAACCCTTCTGTCATGAGAAGCAAAGACACTAGAGGAGAAGCAGCAAACCCTCTCCTGAACCCAGGCAAAAATCTCTTGCTTCTGGTGGAGGGGTAGAAGCAAAACTTACTTGCCTGGGAGGGAGAGATAGGAAACCCCCTAATTTCCAGGACAAAGGCAGAGATCCATTGCTGCTCCGGGAGAAGTAGAAGGGAAAAACCCCTGCCCTGGAGGAAACCCTCTGTAACCCAGTTCTTACATGAATGAAAAGCAGTGTTCACCTATTGCTGAGAAAGAGGCAAGAAGATATATCTGACCAAAGACCAACCACATATACAAATCAGAGGTTAGCTGCCATGGGGAGAGGAAAGAATGCTGAGAAAGGCTTACCCTAAAGGTCCATGTTCATAGAGCCCCGCTAAGACTGTAGCTAGACAGGACAACAGACAGTAGTTCTACCTTACCATGAGCCTAGCACCTGATAATAACGGCAGTGAGCTGCTGTCATGTGAATAAGAGTAAGAAGAGAGACCCTCCGCTGGTGGCACAAGTATGAAGAGACTACTGAAAATTTAGAGTGGAGAATCATTGAAAAAAATCCTGTAGCACTCCAGGCTCCAACTGAAGCACAAATAATATAAGTTATGCAAGCCAGATGACAATTGAGTGAGGAAAGGAGGAAAAACTCTCCAACATATTTTATAATACCAGCATTAACCTGATACCCAAACTAGAAAATAACAAATAAAGAAAACTTCAGATCAATATCTCTCATAAACATAGACACAGAAGTCCTTAACGAAATGCTATTAATCAAAGCTGATGATAAAGAAAAAGAATAATACATTATGACCAAATGGAGTTTATCCTGGGAACGTATGGATGGTTCAACATTTGCAAATCAATCAATCAATATTATTCACCATATCAACAGATTCAAATGGAGAAAAAAAATCTCAATTTTTACAGAAAAAGCATGAACAACATTCTACAAATAATGATAAAAGACATTTAGCATAGTAAGAGTTTAATGGATCTTCCTCAACCTGATTAAAGGCATCTACAAAAAAAAAATAAATAAATAAAATAAAAAACCTATGATTAACATATAGTGAAACACAGAATGCTTTTTCCCTAAAATCAGAAACAAAGCAAGGATGTTTGCTTCCACTGCTTTTATTCAGCATTACATTGGTGATCCTAGCCAATACAATAAGGCCTGAAAAATAAATAAATTGCATATGGATTGGAAGGGAAGAAGTAAAATTGCATTTACAGACAAGATGATCTATGTAGAAAATCCCAATAGATATACCAAAAAAAAAGCTACGAAACTATGAAACCTAATAAATAAGTTTAGCAATAATGCCAGACATAAAGTCAATATAAAATAATTTATTTTATTTCTATACAATACAATTTGGAATTTCAAGTTTTAAAAAGTACCATTTGTAATATCATCAAAAACTGGGAAATACTAAGGGAGGATAACTATGTACAAGATTTGTATGCTGAAGACTTCAACACACTGATGACATAAATTAAATAAGACCTAAATAAATAGAAAAATATACCACGTTCTTTGACAGAATAATTGAAATACTGATTTTTAGGATGTTGTATCTCCCCAACATTCCTGTAGAATTATTGCAATCTCAATAAAAATCCCAGTAGGTTTTTCATAGAAATTGAGAAGTGAACTCCAAAATGTATGTGGAAAAAGCAAAGGAACCACAACAGCCAGACAAATTTTGAGAAAAAAATACAAAAGTTAGAAGATTCATACTACCTGATTTCAAGACTATGGTAATTAAGAGAGTTTGTTATTGACATAGGACTGACCTATAGATCAATAGAATCTAAACAGGCCATCAAATATGACCAACAGATTTTGGACAAAGGTAATTAAATGAAGAAATGGTAGTCTTTTCAACAAATGGTACTGGAACAACTGGACATCATATGCCAAAATATTCTTCTTTTCCCTTCAGCTAAGAAGATATACAAAATTACTCAAAATGGGTTAGTGACCTGAATATAAAATCAAAAATTATAACTTGTAAAAAAAGTAGAAAATCTTTGACATTTTGGTCTAGGCAAAGATTTATTAGGATTTAAAAAGCATGGACCATAAAAAATTAATAAATTGAACTTGAAAACAACCTCTTTTCAAAAAATAAAATGAAAAGGAAACCCAGAGTGGGAGACAATACTTGCAAAACACCTATGTAATGAAAGACTTTTATCCAGAATATATAAAGAACTCTCAAAATTCAAAAATAAGATTATTATTGAATAACCAAATAAAAATAGACAATTTAAATAGACACGTCATCAGAAAAGACATATGAATGGCAAGTGAACACATGAATATATGCTCAACACCATTAATAATTGAGGATATGCAAGTAAAACCACAATGAGACACCACTAACACCTTTATAAGAATAGCTAATATTAAAAATAAAATAAAATCCTGACAGTATGGACTTCTAGCAATGATGTGTAGCAACTGGAACTCTCATACACTGCTGGTGGAAATGTAAAATGTCACAGTTACTTTAGAAAACAATTTGACAATTTCTAATGTAGTTAAGCACACACCTATAATAAAAACAAGAAATCCCACTCCTAAGTATTTACTCAAGAGACATGAAAACTTGTGTACACATAAAGACCTATTGTAGAATGTTTAACAACTTTAATCATAATTGCCAAAAACTACAAATCTACTGGTGAGTGGATACTCAAATTGCAGAACATCCATATGATAGAATACCTCTCGGCTACATTAAGAAATAAACTACTGATATATGCAACAACATTGGTGAATATTTAAAAAATATGCTAAGTCAAAGAAGCCAGATGTAAAAGGCTATATACTTTATGGTTCCGTTTGTATGACATTCTGGAAAACTAAAAACTATAGGGACAGAAATCAAATCAGTGGTTGTCAGGAACTGACAGAGATAGGGATTGACTACAATGGGGCAGGAGGGAACATTTTGGAGTAAAGGAAAGGTTATACAGATTGTCTGTATTGGTAGTTACATGATGGTATATGTTTCTCAAAGCTCATCAAACCGTACATCTAAAAGAGTGACTTTAACTCTATGTAAACTATACCTCTTTAAACCCGAGTCTTAAAAAGTCATCCAATCAGAATATGACAATATAAGACATTTGTATTTTTCTGTGAGAGTAATCTGGATACATACAGGGATTTTGATTTGTACTTTGAATCAATGATTGCCAAAGAAGACTGTGGGTTCCACAAGATATGTGTAAAAATACCCTCTGTAGTGCAGAAATAATATGTTAAAAATGTAAATTATTTTGATCTATTTTATTAATTTTTATTAACTTCTATTTCTGAATTGCTTTAAAGCATGGGGGGCATCTACAACATGTGACTTTTGATGCAGTTATATAACTTTTTAAAAATACATGTCTTCACTAATTATCTCTTTCATTGAGGGTTAGTTAGCACAGGACATATGTCAAGAAACCAGATGACATCAGCATTATACAGTACATGAAATTTATCCCCACTGGCAGAGCCTCTAACCACACTGAAGTTCTCACATGCCACTAAATCATATGAGTGGAAAGAGAGGAAGGAAGGAAGGAAGGAAGGAAATAGGGAGGAAGAAAGAAGTAGAAAACAAAATGCTACAATCTGGAGATAATGATCTAGTTAAGAATATGTACCCAGTTAAAAGCAGAAGCTGAGTAACATATGACAGGGAAACAGAGTGGTTATAGAATAAATAAAAGTCATTATTTTAGTGCATAAGGCCCATACAACAAGCATAAACAGTCCAGTTAGAACACTCCCAAAGACAATGAGGAGGCCACGGACATTGGTAAAGCAAGGAATCTTAGACATTTCATAGATAATCAAAATATTCAATGACCTCCCCAAGGCAGAAGCACAGACAAGTAACAACTGAATCTCACTGTAAAAAAAGAGTTCAATCTTATTAATGTCAACTGGCTGAATATCAGCCCACCTGAAGAGGAAGAACATCAGGAAAACCTTAGTAATAATGAGCATCCCAAGTTTAGAAAATGGTAAGCCAGATATAGTGATTCACTGCCAGGGTGAAAGAGACTCCATAATCCCTGGTAAAATGTATATGAGTAAAAAGAAAAATTACCAGCTAGTGACTTAGAGGGATAAAGGGATAAACCTGCCACACTGGAGATTTTATACTTCCCAGGTAATGTGTAGATATTCCCAGGCAAAACTTACACACGCCAATAAATAAAACTATTAGGAGTCAAGACAGGATGATGGAAAGGGAAACATTTTTTTAAAGGAATAAAATGGAAACAAGTTTGATGAGGGCCTGACAATCCCATCATTACAGTGCATAGACAAACAAAGCTCTACTGCACGCTGCATATTCCAGTAAACAGACTAAACTGCAGTGTTCTTCCTGGCATAAACAAGCAAGAAGGAAAATCCATCTGGGGTTTGCCCTGGGGAATTTAAAGTAAAAAGGAGTCCTCTCTTAACTCCACCATTCTCTGAGATACCCATAGAAAAAGAGCCAGGACAGGACAAAAATTATTCCTGCCACTGAGAGATGAAGCCAGCTGGACTTCCTGGTTCAAGTGGGGACTTGGATAACTTTTCTGTCTAGCTAGAGCACTGTAAACGCACCAATCAATGCTCTGTGTCTAGCTAGAGGATTGTAAATGCACCAATCAGCACTCTATAAAAATGCACCAATCAGCGCTCTGTGTCTAGCTAAAGGATTGTAAATGCACCAATCAGCACTCTGTAAAAATGCACCAATCAGCACTCTGTGTCTAGTTAAAGGATTATAAACACACCAATCAGCACTCTGTAAAATGGACCAATCAGCAGGACATGGGCGGGGACAAATAAGGGAATAAAAGCTGGCCACCCCAGCCAGCAGCGGCAACCTGCTCAGGTCCCCTTCCATGCTGTGGAAGCTTTGTTCTTTCACTCTTCACAATAAATCGCTGCTGCTCACTCTTTGGGTCCATGCCACCTTTAAGAGCTGTAACACTCACCAGGAAGGTCCGCAGCTTCATTCTTGAAGTCAGTGAGACCAAGAACCCATCAGAAGGAACCAACTCTGGACACACCACCACTCTAAATAAAGGTACTTATCAGTTCTTTAGTAAAGAGATATGAGACACTGTTAAAGATTCAGTGTCTAAACCTCAGAGTTCCTCAGGCAAGTATTATGGCAAAGTTCTTACGTATTACAAATTCACAAACAGATATAGAGACATGGGTTTAGGACCGAGTTCTGACTTTACTAGCAGACTGGAGGGACAACTAGTGCTACCAAATATCAAAATATTTTAGAATAATTTTTTAAAGTTCAATGACAATTTAAGTGTGAAGCAAGAGGTAGATATGGACATATAAAAAAAGGGGACAAGAAAAAAGTTTCAAATAAACCATAGATCTGAATTATTATCTGGATACAGGTTAGAAATCAATCAGTGAACTTTCAATCATCTAACAAAAATTCTTACGTCACTAGTCTGTGTTTGTCTGGTTTAACCAGAAAAGCAGTGGTTTTAGAGGCCTCTATTGTCTTAGGGCTACTAAATAGTTTTCTTCTTCTGTGGCTTGTTCATGCCTCCCTGAAAACTGACAAGGAAGCTTGAATAAGTAATTTCAAATAGGCAATACTAGAGGGTATACATTTAAAGGAAAGGCAAAGAAAAAAGAATAAGCAAATGGATTTCTTCTCTCAAAGGAGTAGGAAGATGGACAATGGAAATGGAGAAGACAAAAGATGAATAAATACTGGGCACAAGACAAATAAACATATTGTGGTTGGGGGAAAATATTTAAAAATCTAAGAAAAGAAGAGTAGTTCTATAATGCCCCAGCTTGTAGCCCTTATTATAGTTATTACATCTAAGGAATGGATGTATGTGTGTATGAGAGGGTGGTGGGAGATGTCCAGGGAAAGCTGGGGAATATGTTGGGGACACTATTCCTATTAATGAATATTTTTGTACTTTGGAGACTCTTAAGGCTTACTCTAGAGGAATCCTCTTTCGACTCTTCTAAGCTAACAGTGCTGCCCTGTATACCCAATGCAGCCAGACACAGATACTGGGGGTCTGCGCCCCCTGGACTAATCCAGACAACAACGACCTTATTAAGAGAATAAGCTTAGAAGTCAGAGACTCAGAATGGTTGCCATGGCCACCCATTGGAAAGGATTGTTTTTAAGGATTTCTTGAGAGTCAGGCAGATGGCTGGGACATCCAAGTCTTCCATAATTAGACATCATTATGACTGGTTGCATACTTTTCCTACAGGAGTTTAGCATATATAATTCTTTCCCAACATTAGAATCTGTAGTTTTTAATTTAAAATGTTATGGCTACTGAGCCAGAGTGAAATCAGTTGTATCCCACATTCTCAACTTAGAATGTTTTTACCATGAAATGCTTTGTGAAATTGGAAGAGCCTTACCCACTGTCACATAGATAGTAGTGTGTCTGGCACTGAGATTCAGCTATCTTAATTCTTACTCCAACTGCTTGTCTGACAGGGCCCTTACCCTGCTTGGCACTTTTGTGGTTCCATTGTTTTTCTGAGGCTCACCTGGCATCACACGCAGATTTCCCATGACAAGTGCATCTCTGATAAAGGCAGGCAGAGAATCAAACCAATGGAATGGAAAAGGTGTAAATAAATTTCCCTGCCTAAACTTTAACAGGTATGTCATTCCAAAACACAGGAATGAGGTGAAATCTCATCTGTGATGTAGATGCCATCTATTTTTACTTCATGTTCTTATAATATGAAATGCTCTCTTTGTCAGTTATGTTATTTGGCTCATGCTAAGATAATATCATTCAGGAAAATTACAAGGTGGAAAAAGGAGAGAAGGGAAAGGACAATTGACTTGTTTCTACTATGGGGCAGATTATGTAGCAGCATTTTTTAAGATTTCTGTTTAAGCCCTCACATCAGTTCTTGAGTGAGGCTTTTCTTCTAGACATATACAATTTTTTGAGTGGAATTTGAATCACACTCTACGTGCTGTCTCACAGTCTGATAATAAAATACATTTCATTGTTTTGTTTGCTCACTTCATAAAGATAGTTGTCTGGAGAAAATTTAGGATATCTTGCAAGCGCCATCTTGTGATGAGAAACAGAACTGTTACTACAACATCCTTGTGGGAGAACGGTGGGAACTACATCCTGCCAGCAAGCAGCTTTCTCAGGCTTCTAGAATATACCATGCTCAAATTTAGTTTTGTTATGCATTACGTAAAAAACGGAATCCGAATCTCTTCACCTACAATGGTCGGATTGTAGAAATATAATTGCATGGTTACTGAAAATGGAAAATGAGTAAGATATATAAAAAGAAAGTATAATTCTGGAAAGATATTATTTCCTGTATATCTTTCCATATTTTTTCTTTACATAAACATGAATGCATATGATTTCACATCAGCTTTTTGTCCTGCTTAAGCTCATGGTTTAAACATTTTTGCATACTAATAAGTATTTTCAATGTGATTTTTTTAGTGAATCACTTCAAATGCAATTTTCCCCCAACTTTGCAACATTTTACCTCAATCTTTTTTCCGATTTTGTTTTTAAAAAAAGACTAAATATGTATTAAGAATTTTTTTTTAAATAGTGATAGTAAAGCCTGCCCTATCTCTTCAACTGAACAAATAATTCCATTAGCAGGCTGGTTTATTTTTTTTCTGATTTGGTTACACATATATTAATGTAGTCTTTTATGTTTAAATGACATAATATGGTGCTTACCATTCTGCAGTTTGCTCTTTTTACTTCTCAGACATCTTTTCAAGTCACTACAAGTTCATACTTTCATTTGTCAGCTATATAACATGCCATTGTATGGATGCACCATAGTACATAATACTTTTAAAACTGTTCATAGAAATAAACCAAATCCTATCCGTTTCTCACTCTTAAACTTAGATGATATAGAAAAGTGGCTCTTGCTGACCATGGCTGTACCTGTGGACTGAAAGGACGGGCTGCAGGGAGGACACATGCAGGGCTGTAGTTGACACAGCAACCAGGCTACCCACTTGATCAGGTCCAGGAAAAATTCCACTATTGGCAAAAGACAAGGGAGTATGGGAGCGTGTCTGCGGTGTCTATGTGTGTCCACGCATTTGAAACAAAATGGGTAAACTCTTTTGGCTTTATTTTGCTCTTATTATAAAAATGAGCACGAATAAAAACAACTCTAAAAATGCTGAAACTAGTGAAAAATAGATTTTAAAAAAACTTCCATAATCTGAACACTCAGAGATGAACACTCAGAGATGCTGACTTTAACTCGGGAGCTTAGTTCCCTTCCTAAGGAAAACTAATACACATCTTTACAAGTGTTATCACTCGACGGCATATCTGAATCCCTTTCCATGTTCACGTACATTTATATTTGTGTCCCTATATGTCATTCTCTTTGTGTGTTTACATTTTTCTATCATTTTTTTTTTTGCGTAGAATAATGCGTTTAAGTCAAAATATAATAAAATCTGTAACAAAGGTAGAAATATGTAATGCCACGTAAAAAATTAACAGGAACAGCACGTCTTACCGAAGTCTTAATTTAGAAGCTGTAATCTGATCGCCCACTCCCACACGGAGGACTTTAAAAATATCGGGCGAAACAAAAATTCCAGAGGATTAATTCCGTTCCAATAACAGCAGTTCAAACAAAACCATATTCCATTCCCACCTCTGTCAGGCAACAATCTCTATTTCTTTTTTTTCTTCTTTCTTTTACTTTAACACCAAGGCCCGAAGAAATTCCCAGAAAATAACTGGCTTTGAGACAGCCATTACCTTGAAGCTTCTTGTCAGCTGCAGCCTCTTGAAATGCTGCCCCTCCCCCAATACCGGCCGGGTACAGCTCCCTTCGGAGCGGCTCCGACGAGGCTCCGCCCCCTCCCAGTGATGGGAATAGCAGGGGGCCTTTCCCTCAAAGGGTGGAGAATCACCAAGTTAAACTGAAATTCCCTTAAAGCGAAAAGATTATCATTTTTAAAGCAATTGAAAGCGGAATGGCAACATGTGTCTGTGTAATTTACATTCAAACTACAAGAGTGGGTGATTTTCTGCGGTAAAAAAAGGTAGAAATGCCTTTATCATAAAGACTCAGTAAAGAACATCTTTTACATATTTTTCTTGCCTATTTTGGCAACTTATTTCTAAAAACGATTTCAAGATCCAACTGGTCAAGCTCTATTAAAAAACCCCTCTACATTCTTATTTGTACTGCAATGAATTAATACATTATTTTGGGGATAAACAATTCCCTGAAATTTTAATTCTCCTGGCCCTGGCTCATGATGTATGTCTCCCTTTTTATTCAGGTCTTCTCATTCATCTTTCAGAAAGTTTCATCGTTTTTTCAACTAAAGTCATTTCTAAATATAAAACATCAACAAAGATCCTTAAAGAGATATGTATGTATCTGAATATCCTGAAATTGGAGACAAAAAAATTCTTATTGGTAAAAACACAATAAGCCAAATTTGAAAATATAGAACAAACTTGAAAAAAACTGTTTTCAATGCAAAAATATTGCTAAAGTAGCTCTTACATATTAATAAGAAATAAATTAGAGTAAAAATGGGCAAAAGACATAAATAGACCATTCACAATGTTCTGAGATAATAATTTTTCCCCACTCCTAATATTTACTTCCTTCAGAGCAAGCTCATATGGTGCCACCACAGGAATCTCTGTCCTTTCCTGTACAGCTACAAACCTCTAGGTTATTTGGGTAGGTTTGCTTAAATTTGGAGTTCTGTTATCATGCCTGTAATCCCAGCACTTTGGAAGACCTAGGTGGCAGATTATTTAAGGCCAGCAGTTCGAGACCAGCCTGGCCAACATGGTGAAACCCCAACTCTACTAAAAATACAAAAATTAGCCAGGCGTGGTGGTGGGTGCCTGTAATCCCAGCTAATCAGAGGGCTGAGGTGGGAGAAAGACTTGAACCCAGGAGGCGGAGGTTGCAGTGAGCTGAGATCGTGCCACTGCACTATAGCCTGTGCAACAGAATGAGACTCCATCTCAAATAAAATAAAATAAAATAAAGTAATAATTAATAAATAAGCCCATTTGATTCTCACAATAATCAATACCCTGCAACTTCCTCTTCCCCTTGTACTAATGTTGACATTTTGGCTTCCATCTGCAACTCCGTTTGTTTTATATCTGTCTATCCAGTTTGTTCAGTGGAGAAAGGGAGGTGCTATATATCGGGACTCCTCAAAACCCAAATATTCAAAATAAAGATGAAAACTAATACATAAAAGATATTCACCTTCCCTAATAATCAAAGAGATGCAAATAGAAAACAGCAATAAGATGGCATTTTTCTACCTAAATTGACTGACAAAGAAGCAAATAAATGATACAACTAATAGAGATCCAGGAAACAAGGAAATGGGCACTCTTGCTAATGACCATGGTCACAAAACTAGGAAGAGGGTGAGACAAAATCAGAGCCAAAGTCTAACTCCAAAACAGGAGGTATGCCCTCTCTCCACCATTATTCACTCCCTCCTGGGCTTGGAATCCTGTCTCTTTGGTAGAACCAAAGATGATGTCACTCACTTTCGAACTGTGAGGAAATTGGTGAATATAACTCCAGCGTGGTCGGGTGCGGGGGCTCACGCCTGTAACCCCAGCACTTTGGGAGGCCGACGGGGCAGATCACGAGGTTTGGAGACCGAGACCACGATGAAACCCCGTCTCTACTAAAAATACAAAAAATTAGCCAGGCGCGGTGGAGGGTGCCTGTAGTCCCAGCTACTCAGGAGGCTGAGGCAGGAGAATGGCATGAACCCGGGAGGCCGAGTTTGCAGTGAGCCAAGGTCGCGCCACTGCACTCCAGCCTGGGTGACAGAGCGAGACTCTGTCTCAAATAAATAAATAAATTAATTAATTAAAGAAATAACCCCAGCGTGAGTATTGCTTAGTCTCACGTCTCTGTGAACATATTGGTGAACTACAACCATCTTCGGCAACTACCATACTTACTATCCTTGACCTCTTTCTATCTCTTACATCCATCTACATTCCCACACAAATTAAAATGTATTTTCATGTACTATGCTTTTTTTCTTTTCTTTTCTTTCTTTCTTTCTTTTTTTGTTTTTTTTGACAGTCTTGCTCTTTCACTCAGGCTGTGGTGCAGTGGCACAATCTCGGCTCACTCTGCCTCCTGGGTTCAAGTGAGTCTCCTGCCTCAGCCTCCTGAGTAGCTGAGATTACAGGCATGTGCCACCACACCCAGCTAATTTTTGTACTTTTAGTAGAGATGGGGTTTTGCCATGTTGGCCAGGCCAGTCTCAAACTCTTGACTTCAGGTGATCTGTCTGCCTCAGCCTCCCAAAATGCTAGGATTACAAGGTGTGAGCCACCACTCCCGGCCTGCACTATGCTTTTGCACTGACCGTATCTGCATGATAGCATTCACTTGGCCTTAGATCAGTTATGAGAAGTATCTTATGTGTTATAGGGCCTGGCAGCAACTTCCCTTTCAGATACGGTGATTCCTGGATAGGGGTTGAAAATCATTTGTTATACAGAGAAGTGCCATTTTCATTCTACCCTCATTAACAATTGGCAATTCCTTGCTCCTGTGCTTTGCGGTTTGCAGCTGCCAATTCAGTATGGGAAAGTTGCATTTTTATCCTCTTTTGCTGGGCTTTTTTATTCGCAACATACTCACAAAATTAAGCTTTAAATTTAGACTTTTATTGCCTTTAACGTTCAGGTGTTATTTCCCAGGAAGCATTAAAACCTACACATTGCTAATGGATAATGATTCTGAGGTTTAGGTCTCTTAAGATAATGTTATAAAAAATCATAAAACTAGGTAAAGTTGGTGAGGCCCTCATAGCCCCATTTATTATCACAGTGAGTGGGTAAACACATCTCCTGCCACATTCTCGCTATTTAGGTTAGAGACACAGAGCTGCATTTGACACATCTCTTCCTGTAATGATGAAATGGAAAAAAAGAAAACTGTCTGCGTTGGGGACTCTAAAGAAAGAAGCCATCATTCTTTCAGAGACTCATAACGGAAGGGTCAGCCTGGGTCAAAATTTTCCTGGTAACCAAATTTAAAATGACACAGAGTTCTTTGGTCAGATACGGATTTCTGTTGGCAGGACCCAGTGTTTAGCTTTTAAGAGTTTATCACCAAGGCATTATGACAGGGTTATGTTTCTTAAGTTTTCAGACAGCCAGCCAAAAAATCAGACAGTGCGGGTTTGAAACCTTTATTAGCTCAGTGGAGAGAAAACTTTCCAATCCTTGACAACAATGCTAGGTTGTCATCTCCCATATCCTAGATAGCATAGTCAGCAAGGATGCATGGGTCACCTGTATCTCTATATTAACCTAGATTGTCCAAATATTAAATATTAAGCCATTAATATATTTAAAAATATAATAATAAAAAGAGTTTTAGCTACCTACTTGTCTAGAAAAGCCGTTTTTTTGTTTGTTTTTGTTTCTGTTTTTGTTTTTTAAGAAGGCTCATTCTATTGCTCTGGGGATAGTAAACGTTTCTGGTCTGTTGTAGCCTCTTTTATCCCCCTGAACCTTCACAAAGTAGCTTGAATAAAGTATTTTCAATGGGTGATAATTGGATTGCATTAAAACATGGCAAAGAAGAAAAGAGATCACATAAAAAATTTACTTTCGTAAGTAGGACGAAGGTAGACGATCAGAATATAGACAAGATACAAGTCAGAAGAATGAATAATGGGTATCAGATAGGTGGTTTTAGATATGTGGAATATATTTGGGGGGGTACAAAAAAGAGAAGTATAACACAAACGCAATATCCCATCGTTATTTTCTCTGTTGTGTAATAAAAAGGGAATTGTGTGGGAAGAGCTTTGGCGGTATCAGGGACATTGTTTTTGTTCTTGGATAATTTGACCTTTTGTAACCCTCTGAGTTATCATAAGTGAATGCTGGGTTCTAATCTTTTCTAAGCTGCCACTACTGCCCTGTCTATCCAAGGTAACCAAAGGAGAGCTCACGGACACAATGAGGCTCAGCATCAACAATCTCACTGAGAGCACAACGTTACGAGGCACAGATTTGTGACGGTTGCTGGGAAAGAATTAAGTTTGTCAAACCACTACAAAATATTAAGAGAATATAGTCATGTGGTGCATAGTGACATTTCAGTTAATGACAAACTGCATATATGACGATGTTCCTGTAAGATTATACTAAAGCTGCAAAATTCCCGTTGCCTAGTGATGTCGGTCACAGCCATCGTAACACTGAAGCACAACTCATGACTCACCTGTTTGTGGTGATGCTGGTGTAAACAACCTACTACACTGATAGTGGCATAAAAGTATAGCACATACAATTATATGATGTACCTAATACTTGATAATGATAATAAATGACTGCTATTGGTTTATGTACTTCCTATACTATACTTTTTAATCTTATTTTAGTATATTCCTTCTACTTAGAAAAAAAAGTGTTAACTATCAAATAGCCAAAGAGCAGGTCTTTCAGGGGGTATTCCAGAAAAGGGCATTGTTATTCTAGGAGACAACATCACCATGAGTGTTACTGTCCCTGAAGACCTTCCAGTGGGACGAGATGTGTAAATGGAAGACAGTGTTGTTGATGATCTTGACCTTGCGTAGGCCTAGGCTAATGTGTGTGTTGGTGTTTAACAAAAAAAAGTTTGAAAACAAAAAAAATAAAAAATTTTCAAAAATAGAAAATAAGCTTATAGAACAAGGATATAAAGAAATAAGTTATTTTTTTTTTTTTTTTACTGCTGTACAATGTGTTAGTGTTTTAAGGTATTATTACAAAAGTGTTAAAAGATTTAAAAATTTAAGCATTTATAAAGTAAAATGTTACCATAAGCTAAGGTTAATTTATCATTAAAGAAAGAAAATTTGTTTTAATAAATTTACTGTAGCCTAAGTGTTCAAGTCTACAGTAGTGTACATAATGTTCTAGGCCTTCACTTTCACTCACCACTCACTCACTGACTCACCCAAAGTAACTTCCAGTCCTGCAAGCTCCATTCATGGTAATTCCCCTATACAGGTATGCTGTTTTTTGTCTTTTATGTCATATTTTTACTGTAACTTTTCTATATTTAGATACGTTTGGATATACAAATACTATTGTGTTGCAACTGCCTACAGTATTCAGTACAGTAACATGGTACACAGGGTTGTGGTATAGAAACAATAGGCTATACCATATAGCCTAAGTGTGTAGTAGGCTATACCATCTAAGTTCATGCAAGTACACTCTGTAATGTTCTCAGATAAAATCGCCTGTTGAAGCATTTCTCAGAATATGTCCCTGTCATTAAGCCATGCATGACTGTACAGGTGATTCAAGAAGGTCGTGAGACCTTAAGCAGGTTCTAAGAAACCTTTAAAACTATGTTATCTAGTTTATGGTATGACAACCTAACATAGTTGTCAAGGACTACAGAGTCAGTCCTCAGGGAGACACCTGAATAGCCTCTTGCATGATTTCTTCATAGTGGTATAATATATAAGATTCTTTCCGAAAACTAGAAGTTATGACTTTTAATTACAAACATGATAGCTGTAGAACAGGAAACAAAATGAAGTATACCCCAAATTCTCAACCTATCATGATCCTTACATGAAATGTGGCTTTTAATTTAAAATGCTATGATGGCTGTAGAGCAGGAAGCAAAATACATTGTTCTCCAAGTTCTCAACATGTTTATACCGTGAAATGTTTTGTGAAATGGGAAGAGTCTTACCCACTGTCACGTGGATCCTGGTGGGTCTGGTCCTGTGGTCCAGCTGTCTTGAGTCTCACTCCAACTGCTTGTCCAGCAGGGTCTTTACCTGGCTCAGCACTTCTGTGGTTGAACTGTCCTTCTGGGGCTCGGCTGGCAGGGAATCAAACCAACGAAATGGAAAAGGTGTAAATAAATTTCCCTACCTAAACTCTAACAAGCATGTCATTCCAAAACACAGGAATGAGGCGAAATCTCATCTGCAATGTAGATGCCATCTGTTTTCCTTCATGTTATTACAATATGAAATGCTCTCTGGGTCAGTTATGTTATTTCATTCATGCTAAAATAATATCCTTCAGGAAAATTATGAGGTGGAGAAAAGAGAGAAGGGAAAGAACAACTGACTTGTTTCTACTATGGGCCAGACTCTATGTAGCAGCATTTTTTATGATTTCTGTGTGAATCTTTATGTCAGTTATTGGTGGGGATTTTTCTTCTAGATATTTACAATATTTTGAATGGAATTTCAATCACACTCTACATGCTGTCTCATAGTCGGCTAATACAAAACACATTTCACTGCTTTGTCCACTTCATAAAAATATTTGCCTGGACAAAGCTTAGGAAACCTGGCAAGCACCATCTTGTGACCAGAACTAGAACTGCAGACACTCAGGCTTCTAGAATTTTTCATTCTCAGTTGAAGAGTTCTGTGCATGTGTTATACAAAAGTGGGATCATAATGTTCTCGTTTTAATATTTTTCATTATAATATATCTCATGCATATTGTATATATATTTCTACATCTTTTGGATTTCCAAAGAAGAAAGGAAATCTCCACAACAATGGTCAAAATGTAACGGTTTGCTCTGTATATGTCTAGATTTTTTTCTGTAGATACTTATCAATGTGGAAGCTTTTTGAAACTAGACCCTTTATTCCTCCAGTAATATATTTGAACATCTTTCCATATCAATAATTATTTTCCATATCATCTTTTTGTGAATTGCTTTACAAAATTCTTTCCACATTTCTAAAATTTTGTTTTTCTCTTGATGAAAATTATTCAGGCTTGCTCTTTTCAAAATGAAATTTTTAAAATGGGGAAATGTAACAGATAGAAGGTTAAAATATTCTATTAATTGGAGATATGTGTGGAGATACAAGAACACTTATATCTCCAATTAATAAAGTGGTATGTATATTTACAGATTTTTATTGCATACGCTGTACTAATGCATGCACATTTTGTTTTTGGTAAACAAATAGGAGTACATGATACAGGCCATTCTTCAATTTGCTTATTTTTAGAAACCACCTTGGACATTTATTCTAATCATTGCATTTAGAGTTAGCTCATTCCTTTTACAGCTGCGTAGTATTCAACATTATAGATATACTATACTATACTATATGACTATATCACAATATGTTTAAAACATTTTATGAATTATTCCTCAGGAGTATAAAGATAAATATGTTCTGCTTGAATCAGAGTCTGGACTATAGCCTCAATAGTTGAATTGCAAGAAAAGCACAAGCAATCAGGTAATGAGCCTTCTCAGACCCACAGAAAAATCCTACTGCAGCTAAAGACAATGGAATGTGTGTGTAGCTATTCGCTCAAGTGTCTGTAACAAAAGTGATTATTCCCTTTTCAGCTCCACTATCATTTCCAAAAGAATCTAAAAGTACATAAAAATCTAAAGATGAAAATACACATCATCAGTACTCAAACTGAGTTGTTCATGGCGTACATTTGAGTCTAATCATTTTAATTTTTTTCCTCATCACATACATGTTTGAATATACTATTTGAAATGACATTTATTTAGCCACATATTTGAACACCTTTCCCTGTTTATATGAGTTTACACTATTTTGGGGAAAGTAGCTTTTCCCCCATGATTTTAAGTTCTCATCTCAGTTTCTATGCTGACATAGGAACTACATGCTAAGTAAAATGTGGAAGAAAGAAGTGGAAAATTTCCTCCTTTTTCCCCTAACGTCCTTTTTTATCAGGCATCCTTTATTACTAAGTATATTGTTTGTTGTGTTTTATTATATTAAGGTATGTCTGTTATTGTTATGATCTTTTAGATTTTTTCTATTGCAGTACAAATAGGAATGTACAATTCTCTTGACAGATAAGTAGAAATACAGACAAAGATCATATTTTGCACATTATTTAAAAAGCTATTATATTAAGTTATTGTGTATCCCTTGACTAATAACCAAACTACTAATTCTCAGAGATACTCGAATTTGTACAGTTATTCATTACTTTTAATTACTAACATACTCCACCAAAACAGTAAGATTTGTTAGAAACACAATCAATACATTCAAAGTAATATAAAAAACCAACATACCCAACCAACAATTTAATTTTCCATTTAAGACTATTATAACCTTTTTCAAAATAAGGAAAATTAACCTCCCAAGTTTTGTTTCATCATTTATCTCAGCCACCACTGCCTTTTGATGGAAACATAAAATGCTCTATTAAAAAGTTAGCTTTTGCTACCTCTTTAAGAATATTTTTCCGCAGGTGTAATGTTGATTACCACCTCTCCGACTGTGGACTTTTAAGATAATCTGAAGGAACACAAAACACAGATATTAATTCCCTCACAGAAACAGGGACTTTCACAAAACGACACTCCTTTCCCGTTATTCCTAAGCAGCACTCTCTTCTTTTCTCACCTTTATTCCAAATCTTCGAGAACTCTCTGAAAATAACTAGCATTTACGACAGCCATTACCTCCAAGCTTCTCCACGGAAGCCTCCGAAGCCTGTGTGTAATGCAGCTCCTCCCCGAAGACAGGCTGGGCGCAGCTTGCTTCCAAGCTCCTAGAGGATGCTCCGCCCCCTCTCCGTGATGGGGAAAGCACGAGGTTCTTACTTCATTTAGGAGAAAAATGACCAACTTAAACCGAAATACAGTTAAAGGGAAGAAATGTTCCTCTTAAAGTACTTTAAAGTGTAATGGTAACCTATGTCTGTTCAATTTCCATTCAACCCCCTAGGATAGGTGTTTTCATGGGGAAAAAAAAGAAGCAGCAGCAAATCTTTTTTTCATACAATAAAGTTGTGGTTAAAATGTTCCTTACATGTATTTTTTTCTGATCCTCTTTTGTACTTTATTTCTGGGAAATTTAAGACCTACTGGCCAAACTTCACACACACACACACACACACACACACACACACACACACACACACACACAATACGCTAAGTATTTTAATTTGGATTACAGTGAATTAATACTTTATTTTAGGTAGAATTAATTCTTTACAATTTTGAATCTGAACCTGGGACATAATATATCTCTCCTTTTATTCAAGTTTCTTATACTTCTTTCCTTAGGTCATTTCCAAAGAAAAATCCTCAAACAAAATGTGATTATACTGAAATCGGAAAAAAAAAAAAAAAAAAAAGTATTAAGAGTAAAATCACCATAGGCCAAATTAAAAAATCAGTTGCAAACTTAGGAGTGCTTTTCAAGTGCTTTTGATTGCCCATATGATTGCATAAACAAAAATATACCCAAGCTAGTTCTTACATTTCAATAATTAAGAAATGAACAACAAAGTAGAGAAAGGGGCAAAGAATACAAGCAGAGAATTCCCAACGTCCTTACCTACTCCTGATATTTACTTCACTGTGAAGAAAGCTCAAAGCAGCATAATTTGAGGGCTCTCTGCGTCTTCATCATTTCACTCTCACAAGCAAAGTCCTGCAATTTATCTTCCCCTCTTAATAAAACTGACAATTTTGGTTTCATCTGCTATTCAACTTATTTTTACCACATTTTCTTCATTGTTTTTAATATATGACAATTGTAAACTTTTTGCACCCATGAAATTACCTCAAAATGTATAATAAGGCAAAAATGGATAGAAATGCATTTTTGGGCAAGTAAGAAAATTTTGATTAGCTCTTATAGAAGTAAAAGGAACTGGTGGTCAGTGCCTCCTCCTGAGGCTCTTTTACCTACAAAGTATTTTGATCTCTCCCAGATTAATGTCTGTCTAGTTTGGTCTTGAAATGTCTCATATGATTTCTTTGTACAATTGACAAAAATTATATATATTCAAGATGAGTAATGTGATGATTTAACATATGTGTACACTGTGAAATGATTACCACAATCAAGCCAATTAACATATCCATCACCTCACATAGTTACCATTTCGTGTGAGATGAGAACGCTTTAGATCTACTTTCTTAGCAAATTTCAAATATACATTACATATTATTAACTACAGTTTTTTCATGTACCTTTTGACTGTTTGTACGTTTTCTTTGGAAAAATTACTACCCAGGTCCTTTGCTCATTTTTAAAATCAGGTTACTTGCTAGTTTTTTCTTGACATTGCATTTTATAAGTTTCTTGTTGTGGGTATTAATTTTATAAGTTTCTAATTGTGGATATTGACTCCTTATTGGATGCATGGTTTGCAAATATTTTCTCCCATTCCATGAGTTACCTTTTCATTCTGTTGACTATTTTCTTTGTTGTGCAGAAACTTTAGTTTGATGTAGTCCCACTTGTTTATTCATGTGATTTCTAATAGCAAGTTATCTCAAGAGCTCTGATATAATTTCAAAGCCCAAAGCTTCTTAATATTGCAATTCTATAAAAACCACTTCTGTTCATGAAAAATTCTGCAAAATTTGGGACAAATTCTGCTAATGTGTAACAAGGACATAATACTAAGAATAATTGTTTATTGAAATACAGCAACATCAAGAACAGAGAACTGATAAACTGTGTTCTATAAAGTCACAAGACCTTGAGAAATATTGCTATTCAGAATGAAAAGACTCTACTCTAAAGAGTTGCTTTTTTATTATTGTTGACATTAGTTTTATTTTCTTTGGTATTAAAAAGTGCTCTAAAAAAATGGTTGGGGCGGGGGGAGGGATTGCATTGGGAGTTATACCTGATGTAAATGACGAGTTGATGGGTGCAGCACACCAACATGGCACAAGTATACATATGTAACAAACCTGCACGTTATGCACATGTACCCTACAACTTAAAGTATAATAATAATAAATAAATTTTTAAAAAAAAGGTTGTAGAACATAAACATACCAAAATATAAAATAGTGAAAATACCAAATATTGGTAAGGATAAGGAGCAATTGGAAGGTTCATACACTTTTTACAGAAATGTAAGTTGGAACTCACATTTTGGGAACTGTTTTGGCACGATTTGCCTAAAGTTGAGCATTATAGAGGTTAAGAGAGAACCATTTAGTGCTTTAAGTAGCAGACTGGAATATCTAAATTGGTAATAGAGAAATGGTCTCCACAGAGACCTATGGGTACCCAGATGATGCAGTGGGACATAGAAAGTAAATGTTTAAAATTCAATTTCTTTCATTTTGATTTATTTTATAAGCTTCTACTTGTAAATATGTTAAATGCGGATAAATACTGTAATGTATTATATATTTTATAAAAATGTCGAACAATTGGGAGATGTCAATTTTTTTTTTTTTACAGTGGTGATAAAAATATATGTGGACATCTCTGCTTTATGGCACTCACATCCCACATAGGCTTCCCACTTGTCCTTTCCCAAGCCATTTGCATGGTTTGGGATTGTTTTCTCATAAAAAGACTAAGCTGAACTTGCTAAATTTTCTGTGTACTGTTTTCACTGCTCAGGTAAGCTAAAGTTACTCCCATTAAATGTTTAAGGTAATAATGAGAAACTGAATTATAGTAAGCCATGTCTTTGCAAAACTATTGGTTCTCTCAAACTTCAGGTAAAGCCACAAAATATGTGGGTATGCAGTAATTCTATTTGGACTCTGTAAGTGTTTTCACTGTAATATTGTAAAGCCAAAATTCTTTGTTTTAAGTTCAAGGGTACATGTGCAGGATGTGCAGGTTTGTTACATAGGTAAACATGTGCCATGGTGGTTTGCTGCACCTGTCAACCTATCACATAGGTACTAAGCCTGGCTTGCATGAAACCAAAATTCTAATACTAACAGTGATTGTATTTTTCTTTAATGTCAACCTAAATTTAATTTCTTAGTTCTGTAATTGACTTTGAGACCTTGAAAATAATGAATAAATTTTTTTGGATATCTGGACAATTCCTAAGAAAATCAGAATTCATAAACACAAAGCACCAAACGTACCAAATTCCAATTAACAATTTTTATTTAGATTCTTACATATAAAAGTATTCGTATAAAGCTCAAAATAAAATAGTAAAATCAATATTGTATATGTATCCTCTACTAATATGTTGAGAGGTTAATTGTATTTTAAAGCTCATATTTACACCTTTCTATGATATGTATTCATGTGTGTGTATTTGGGTGTGTGTTTAAATATACACATATGATGGTATATTAAGTTAAATAAGAGTAGTTTAGGAACAATAAAGAGGATTAAATAACTAAAATGAATAATGATTTTAGAATATGTAATCTGACCTCACAATGAGGTTATATAAACTTATTATTATCATTTTATTTATTTATTTATTGAGACAGAGTTTCCCTCTGTCACTCAGGCTGGAGTGCAATGGTGCTTTCTCAGCACACTGCAACCTCCGCCTCCCTGGCTCAAGTCCTCAGCCTCCCGAATAGCTGGGATTATAGGCATGCACCATCATGCCCGGTGTTTTGTATTTTCAGTAGAGACGGGGTTTCGCCATGTTGACCAGGCTCGTCTCTAACTCCCAACCTCTAGTGAGTCACCTGCCTTGGCCTCCCAAAGTGCTGGGATTACAGACTTGAGCCACCATGCCCGGCATAAACCTATTATTTATATTTCACATATTCTATCATGATGGCGAAAGGTTTAATATGCCTCACCTTCATGTACACTTTCAATCCACACAAGGTTATTCGTATCCTTTTGTGCTACCTCTTGTGCTCACAGACTCTTAATTTCAGGAAGAGCTAAATTTTTATTTATCGTCGTGCTTCTTGCTGCTATGTTTATTTTAAATATTGCATTGTCACTATAGTTAATGAGGTATCCATGGATAAAACTGTTTCTTGCTGTTAGGTGTCTATTTTCTAATTTTAATTAAGCAGCTGATTTCCTCTAGTAGTCTCTTTAGTTATTTTCTTCCCCCAAATTTTATCCTAAATTGATTAATCAATTATCAATTTATTTTTTGTAGAGACGGGGTCTCACTATGTCAACCAGGCTGGTCTGAGACTCCTGGCCTCAGGCAATCCTCCCTCCTCAGCCTCCCAAAGTTCTGGGATTAGAGGCATGAGCCACCATGCCTGGCCTAACCCTAAATTGTCTTTAACCCTAAATTGTCCCATTGTCTTATACACCCAAATCATCTTTGGCAGTTTTCAGATGGCTAGAAAATAACACAAAAGGCATACTCCCTCACCTAATAAAATAAGGAATGAAAATATACTTAGGTATATTTGGCATGCTATTTTAGAAGTAGATTTACAGTGTTAGAAGAGCTACTATCTTTTTTTACACACACATTTTGGAAAAACTGCCAAATCAAAAAAAAGAAAATCAGCCTCTCCTAGATTAATTTTGTATAGGTAAAGGGCTATTGATATAAATGTTTCACTGTATCTTTTTCAGATAGATATAAGCATGCTCTTATTCATGTGTACATGCTGACACAATAACATTTTACAAATTGATGTACATTATAAGATTTCATTCCTAGGTTCTTATTCTTTGCTTTTTAGTGATAATTGTGGTCCACACTTTATAGGAAGATTTATAAAGCCCTATAGATTTGTCAATCACAGTCCATAAAACATAGACCGACTGACTTACACTTACTTATGATAATTATTACCTAAGTTCTCAAGAAAAGGTCATGGTTAGGTCCATATATGTATTATACCATATAGGGAAATCCATGCTCTTCTATCTGATATATTCAATCACTCTACTAAATTAACCCAAACCTGTCAGTCTTGCATCTTTCATTGTGATAGTCACAAGGGCATGTGTCACAAACTACAGGTCAAAGATTGGGTATTATGAAATACAGGTCTAAGAAAGTTAGCCTTAGAGCCACAATGAAATGCACTGTACAAAGGACCCAAAATTCAAAATTTCCCAGAGTATGTCAGCCCAGAAGCAGGGGACTTCAGGAGGTAGACCATGATTCCAAAACAAATGGAACAAGAATTTGTTGCATGAGACTAGGGGAGGGCTGAATGAAAGGAGGGAAAAATCTAATTATGATTATTTTCATGGGGATGTTTTAGATACTGTGTTTATAGCTATTCTCTATTCTGATGGTTTTATGCCATAGTCTTTTCTTTTTCTTTCTCCCTCTCCTTTTCCTTCTCTTTCTCCTCCTCCTCCTCTTCCTTTCATATTTTAACTCTCCACATCACAGCATACCAGAAATATCTCACTCTTTAAGGTAAATTTCTTGATCTTTATTCTCTAACTTTGGAGAAAGTAAGTTCATAAAATTGGTAAAGAACATTTCTGGAGTAACTAGGACTTTTTAAAATAGAGCTTCGGATTTTTTCACAATCTTCAGAGAAACAGTTATCAGGGCTTCATAGTTTCTCACCATGAAAGGGTTGGCAACAATATAACAAGGAGATGTGGGTATGTTCAGTAACACATAATGCACTTATGTAAATATATCAAGATATGTAAATATATCAAGATATATAAATAAAATACTCTAAAAGCCAAGGTGAATTGACAAATTAATTTGTTACCATTAAGATTGATTTACTTGGTTATTTAATTTGGAAATTGCTCCAAGATGTTGGAAACTGAGTTAAATGATTAATATAAATAAGTACAAACCTTGCTGATAATCATGGTTCTAACAACAGTGTATAAAGTAAGACTGTCTAAGTTTCACTATATTAAAAAATTATAACAAACATTTAATCAAGCAATATGTTAAAATGTGAATGATTATTGTCTTTTGGGAGAGGATACCAAAAAAAGAGATAGTCAAAAGGAAAAAAAAATATTGCCAAGCTAAGAAATGGGCAAACTATATATTCTACGTATTTATTTTCAGATTGAAAGAAAATCACTGGCAATAACTTGCATTTTGGTGCTCTGCTTCCTATTTCTATTGACTTGATTTCATGCCTTCTTGTTAGATGTCCCTATTCTACACTGTTGCTGGAGGATGAAAACTTTTAATCTCAAGCAGATAAATTCTGAACGTTTGCTGCTTAAATACAAATGTTTTTTGTTTGTTTTCTGACTGATAGCATGTACTGAAGGTGCTTTTTATTTTCTGACTAATGGTCAGCATGAACTGTACTGCCACAAGCTTCCTTTGTAACAACTGGAAAGGACATTAAGTCTTTTAAGACTTTATGAAAGGACACTTTCTTCATTATTATGAAAACCTACTTGTTTATGTAAGCATTCTTAGTTTCCAAATTTTTAATCATTTGATTTCAAAGCCCTTTCTCACCTGGCATGCTCTCTTTTACATGTTTCTGTTGTTTTGCTGGTTCCCTTGCTGGTAAATTAACAAAATTTGACACATGGTAGAAATAAATTTGTCCAAAGCAAATTTGTATCAGGTGATATACAAAGTATATAACAATTCCGAAGGCATAGACTTTCACCTATCTAACACTGGCTATGAACAAACAATATGTAAGAATGCCAGCCGGCTGCGGTAGCTCACGCCTGTAATCCCAGCACTTTAGGAGGCCAAGGCGGGCGGATCACGAGGTCAGGAGTTAAAGACCAGCCTGGCCAATATGGCGAAACCTGGTCTCTACTAAAAATACAAAAATTAGCCAGGCGTGGTGGTGCGCACCTGTAGTCCCAGCTACTCAGGAAGCTGAGGCAGAAGAATTGCTTGAACCCGGGAAGGGGAGGTTGCAGTGGGCCGAGATGGCGCCACTGCACTCCAGTCTGAGCGACAGAGCGAGATTCCGTCTCAAAAAAAAAAAAAAAAAAAAAAATTATACTGGCTGAGTGTCTGGCCACCTTAAGCACAAGAGCAAGAAAAGAATGTACTGGAGTTGAGCTTCTGGATACTGAGAAAGGCAAACTAGTCAATGACTGCTAGGGCCAAAGGAACCTGAGAAATCTCCTGGAAAATGTGTGGGAACAGGGTGGAGAGGGAAGAAGTGCTTCCAGTGCTCCAGTGAAGAGAGATGAGCTCCCACAAAGAATCTGCTGACACATGACCCACAGGAATATAAGTTTGAGTTTGCCATATTTGGGAATTTTTGTGTTTCTGAGTCAATATGTAAAACCTGCACATTGCCAATGGCTAATAATAATATGAGTTAGACTGCTTAGGTTAATATTATACTAAGATTTTAAAACAAACTGCTAAGGTTTCTGAAGACCTGACAACTACATCATCACAGTGTACACATAATTACAAACAAACAGTCCTAGCTCTTGCCACACTCTGAGATCACATGTTAGAGAGACAGAGCTTCAGTGAGACACAACTCTTCTTGGGATTGACAAGCAAAGAGCAGGACCTTCTGCGATCAATCTTGGTGATTCTAAAGCAAGAAAGAGTCATCTTATTCTCTAGGGGATCCATAAAAGAAGGGCCATCTGGACCAGAATTATTCCTGTATCTACTCTGCGTGAAGGTCATTATCATTTTCTAGTGAGGATATTTGGAGACTGTTCACAAGTTGAGCTGTTTAGCTTTAATAAATTGTCAGGGATGCGTATACCCAGATGGTTACATTTTTGATTTATCAATATTACAGGCAGTCTGATAGATATGAATTTATTTCCCAGCTCTACCACTTGTCATGTCATCTCAAGTTTCTTAATTTCTGTGCACCTCAGTTTCCTCATCTATAAAATGTGAATAATTTTAATATCTAACTCTAGCGTTGATAGAAGTAATCAAAACAATACTGTAGTTCACCTGAAATAAAAACATGTTGGAATTTCCAGGAAACTTTTGAAAAATAAGTGTAAGTAGGGAAAACTAACACTGCCATATATAAAGCCATATAAGCGAAATTACAATAATTAAAAGTCTTTAGTACTACTAACCCTACCTAGGCATGGAGCAAGCAACTAATGAAGACACAGCAAGAATGGGAGAAAGGGAAAAAGAAATTCAAATGAATCGTGGAGCATCTGAAGATATACATGGTTTGTTAATGTACAGTCATGCATTGCTCAGTGACAGGAATACATCCTGAGAAATGCATCATTAGGCAATTTATTAGTTGTGTGAACATTATAAAGTGTACTTACACAAACCTAGATGGTATAGCCTAACATACTCCTATGCTATAAACCTGTACAACATGTTACTGTATCCTATAGGCAGTTGTAACACAATGGTAAGTATTTGTGTATGTAAACATAACTAAACATATAAAAAGTACTTTTAAATAAAGTATAAAAGACAAAATGTGGTATACCTATATAGGGCATATACCATGAATGGTGCTTTCAGGACTGGAAGTTGCTCTTGGCGAGTCAGTGAGTGAGTGGTGAGTGACTGTGAAGGCCTAGGACATTACTGTACACTACTGTAGATTTTATAAACACTGGAAACTTAAACTAAACTAAAATTATTTTTCTTCAGTAATAAATTAAACTTAGCTTACTGTAACTGTTTTACTTTATAAACTTTTTAATTTTTAACTTCTGATTATTTTGTAATAACATTTAGCTTAAAACACAAACACATTGTATAGTTGTATAAAAATACTTTCTTCTTTTATATCCTGATTCTATAAGCTCTTTCCTATTTTTACAACTTTTTTTTTTTTTTTTTTTTTTTTTTTTTTTTTTTTTTTTTTTTTACTTTTAAAACCTTTTAAAAATAACTAAAACACACGCACATTAGCCTAGGCCTATACAGGGTCAAGATCATCAATTTCACTGTCATCTAGCTCCACAACTTGTTTCACTGGAAGGTCTTCAGGGGCAATAACAGGCATGGAGCTGTCATCTCCTATGATAACAAGCCTTCTTCTGGAATACCTCCTGTAGGAACTGCTTGAGGCTGTTTTATAGTTAACTTTTTTAATAAGTTGAAGAAATACACTCTAAAATAACAATAAAATGTATAGTAAATGCATAAATGAATAGCATAGTCATAATTATTATTATCAAATATTATGTACTGCACATAATTTTATGTGTTAAATTGTGCTTTTATACAACTGGCAGTGCAGTAGGTTTGTTTTCACCAGCATCACCACAAGCAGATGAATAATGCTACTACAGCTACTGTGGACTTCACTCAGCCATGGGAACTTTTTAGCTCCATTATAATCTATGGGACCACTGTTGCATATGTTGTTTGTCGTCGACCAAACCATCGTTATTCAGTGCATGACTTTACATAAATATACAGTAGAAATCTATCATAAATTATTAATATCCTTGGAAAATCCTTGGGATATTGACATGTTTTAAATTCCTGGTTCTCTACTAACATGAGGCTTTTAATATGGCTCCTTTGTTTTAGGATTACTGATATCAACTTTGGTACCCTCATCTTTTCCTCCTAAAACTCCAAAGAGGTTTAAACACTTGTTTTGAGTGGGCAATACTTGAAGATACTGGATTAAGTCCAAGACAGAAAAGGAGAATCAGAAAAAAAAAGTTTTATATCAGAAAAAGAATCTTGTCAATAAAGATGCAGTAGAGATATGAGAATAAAAAGAGTGGGGATCATACAGAGGAGATCTCATACATGGAATATATGTTAAAAAAGAACTATAAGGGTACTATCATAACACCCTAAGACCAATATATTCTTATTATTGTTCATTTATTTTAAGTTGTGAGTATATTTGTACTCGTGTGTCACAGCAACACTGATGTTACAGAAGCCCACAAGCTCAAAGTCACCTGCCACTTTTGTCATCAGAGCCAAAGCCCATGAATGCCATGAAGCTATAGGGATCAAAGTTAACAAGTGCTGTGCTTCCAAGCCTGCTAGAACTCCCACTGCCTCTTTCAGAGCCAGAGCTAGGAGCACACTGCTGTGTAGGCTGCCAGACCATCTGTGACACCACAGCCAGGACCATTCTGCCTGAGCAGGAACCCAGGAGACTACATTTCTACTGGGGAACCCACAATCCTGCTGAGGAGTCTACCTCCCCACTCCTACTACTGCAGTTATAGGAAACTTATATTGCCAAAAAAAAAAAAAAGAGAGAGAGAAAAAAGAACAATGGCTTCTCTCCTTCTTCCACCTTCTCAATCTCTTACCAGTTTCTCCCATTTACATAATCTAACAGATATCAAGGTAGCAAGGGAGTCTGGGCGAAGTAGTCTATGAGCTTCCATCACATAATACAGAAGAACGGAAAAAGAACTGCGAGAATCAGATACAATAGGATTATAATGTCTTTATTGTCAATATTTCTCTGTAAAATAATTATATATGCTCATAGAAAATATAAAAATGCAAAAATACAAGATATATGAGGAAGACAGTATAACACACCAGAGATGCCCACTGCTAATATTTGTGGTTTTTATCCTTAATAAATTTTCACACATATATGTGAATATTATTTGATACTATGGTTTTTAAGTTCAATGATTTATTTAAATATTTTTGTATCAAAAGTATTATTTTCATCATGTAAAGATTATTTTGAACAAGACATTCTTTATATTTCTAAAATATCTCATTTTTCTGGTAGCAAAACTAATGTAAATTTTTTTTTTTTTTTTTTTTTTTTTTTTTTTTTTTTTTTTTTTTGAGACGGAGTCTCGCTCTGTCGCCCAGGCTGGAGTGCAGTGGCGCGATCTCGGCTCACTGCAAGCTCCACCTCCCGGGTTCACGCCATTCTCCTGCCTCAGCCTCCCGAGTAGCTGGGACTACAGGCGCCCACAACCGCGCCCGGCTAATTTTTTGTATTTTTAGTAGAGACGGGGTTTCACCGTGGTCTCGATCTCCTGACCTTGTGATCCGCCCGCCTCGGCCTCCCAAAGTGCTGGGATTACAGGCGTGAGCCACCGCGCCCGGCCTTAATGTAAATTTTTTAAGAAAAATCGAACCAGGAGAATGTTATAATATAGATGTTGATATAATCCTGTATCTCCATCACCCCTGGTCTCTGCCTGCTTATCCAGATATGTTCTATTAATTATTGGCATATATTTTCTAGATTTCTTTTACACATTGTTCAAAAACAAGTATTCTGCTTTGAAAATGGGGCCATATGATGATACATTCCATTCTGCATTTTGCCTTTTTAAAAACATAACATGACATTTCTATATCACTACATATATAGCAACTTCATAGTTTTTAGAAACAACATATCGTAAAATCTTGTGGATAGGCTGTCTACTATGGTTTGAAAGTATGTTCCTCCAGAATTCATATGTTGGAACCTAAACCCTAAGGTGATGGTATTAAGAGGTGGGGCATTTAGGGAAGAGATTAAGTCTGAAGTTCTCTGCCCTTGTGAATGGGATTGATGCCCTTAAAGAAGAGGCTTCAGTAAACTGCCTGGCCCTTCCACATCTTCTGCCATGTGAGGACACAGTGTTTCTCCCTTTTGCCCCTTCTGCCATGTGAAGATGCAGCAAGAAGGTGCAAGCCCTCATCAGACAGTGAGTCTGCTGGCATCTTGATCTTGGGCTTCCTAGCCTCCAGAACTGTGGGAAATATTTATATTATTTATCAATTACCCAGTCTAAGGAGTTTCTGCTATAGCAGCAGGAAAGGACTAAGATACCTTACTTACTGTTTAATAACCTGCTTTTTCTTTAAACTGCTTTACTGATGTATAATTGACCTAAAATAAACCACCTGTATTTAAATTACATAATTTAATATGTTTTGACATATGTGCAAATTGTTAAACTGTCACCACAATTAGCATAACGCCTTTTCCTTGCACCTCTTTTTAATCACCCCCCCACTCAGTCCCTATCCCTAGTCAACCACTAATCTGCTTTCTGTCACTATAGATTTGTTTTTCTAGAATTTTATATACACACACTTGTGCAGTGAGCCACGTTCTTTATCAACTTCTTTTACTCAGAATAATTATTTTGAGATTAATTCTTCTTGTTATATGTGTCAATAGTTTATTCCTTATTATTGCTGATTAGTAGTCCATTGAATTTGCACGCAACAGTTTTTTTAGCGACTCACCTATTAATGGGCATTTTGGTTGTTTCCAGTTTGGGGCTGTTACAAATAAAGCTGCTACAAAATTCATGTAACAGCCTTTGTGCAGTCATATTTTTTCTTTTGCATAAATACCTAATGGTGGAATGACTGGATCATATAGTAGATGTATGCTTAACATTTTAAGAAACTGCCAAGCTGTTCCAAAGTGACTGCATCATTTTACATTCCCATCAAAAATATATGAGAGTTCAGTTCTCCACATTTTCACCAACACTAGGTATACACAATTTTTAACTGGTCTATTAAGTGTGCAGTTGCTTCCTTATTATGATGTTAAACAACTTTCATGTTCTTATTTGCTATTCATTTATCTTACTGAGTGAAGTGTCAATTCAGATATTTTCCCTATTTTTATTTGGTCATTTGTTTTCTTGTTATTTAATTTTGAGAGTTCTGTATACATTCTGTATAGAAGTCCTTTATCAGATATATTATTTTAAAAATTTTTCTTGCAGTTTATGAAGTCTTTTCATCATTGTATAGCTCTTCAAAGAGCACAACTTTTAAATTTTGATGAAGTCTGATTTATTATTTTATTCCCTTAAGGATTATGCTATGCCGTCATATATAAGAAGTCTCTGCCTAACTGAAAGCCATCAAGGTTTTCTTCTTTTTGTTTTCAATGTTTTGTGGTTTTATATTTCACATTTAGTTCTATGATTTATTTTAATTTTTTGAACACAATGTGAGATTTTTATGTGTATATTCAATTGTTCCTGTGTCACTTGTTGAAAAGAATGTTTCTTCCTCTGGATTGCCTTTGCATCTTTGTAAAATATCATATCAATTGTTCATGTATGTGTAATGTATTTCTGAACTCTCTTCTATTTCATTGCTCTACTGTTTATTTTTACGATAGCACTACACTATTTTGATTAATATACCTTTGCAAGACATCAGAAAGTATGTTCTCCAACTTTGTTCCTTATCAAAGTTGTTTTGGCTGTTCAACTTTCTTTGCATTTTCATGTGAATTTTAGAATCTGCTAGTTAATTTCTACAGAGAGACTGCTGGGATATTGATTGGAATTGTTGTCAGTCTAGTGATCAATTTAAGTGGAATTGAGACCTTAAAAATTGAGTGTCCTGATACTTAAACACTAATTATGTCTCTAAAATCTATATTGTTGTATATCAATATAGTCATTCCAGCTTCCTTTTGATTACTGTTATCATGGTATATTGTTTCCATCCTTTCACTTTTACTTTTTGGTGTGTCTTAATGACTGTAGTGGGTTTCTTTCGATCAGCCTATAGTTTAGTCTTGCTTTTTTACCCAACCTTACATTTGGGTTGTTTAGACTGTTTATATTAGATATGGTTGTTGATGTGATTGGGTTAAAACCGACCATCTTGCTATTGTTTGTTTGTTTGTTTTATTTTAACCTATGGGATACATGTGCAGAACGTGTAGGTTTGTTACATAGGTATACACGTGCCATGGTGGTTTGCTGAACCTATCAACCTGTCATCTAGGTTTTAAGCCCCACATGCATTAGGTATTTGTCCTAATGCTCTCCCTCCCCTTGCCCCCACACCCTGACAGGCCCTGGTGTGTGATATTTCCCTTCCTGTGTCCATGTGTTCTCATTGTTCAACTCCCACTTATGAGTGAGAACATGCGGTGTTTGGTTTTCTGTTCCTGTGTTAGTTTGCTGAGAATTATGGCTTCCAGCTTCATCCATGTCCCTACAAAGGACATGAACTCATTCTTTTTTATGGTAGGATAGTATTCCATGGTGTATATGTGCCACATTTTCTTTATCCAGTCTATCATTGATGGGCATTTGGATTGGTTCCAAGTCTTTGCTATTGTGAATAGTGCTGCAATAAACATATATGTGCCTGTGTCTTTATAGTAAAATGATTTATAATCCTTTGGGTATATACCCAGTAATGGGATTGCTGGGTCAAATGGTATTTCTGGTTCTAAATCCTTGAGGAATCACCACACTGTCTTCCAAAATGGTTGAACTAATTTACACTCCCACCAACAGTGTAAAAGTGTTCCTGGTTTTCCACAGCCTTGCCAGCATCAGTTGTTTTCTGCCTTTTTAATAACCACTATCCTGACTGGCATGGTATGGTATCTCATTGTGGTTTTGATTTGCATTTCTCTAATGACCAGTGATGTTGAGCTTTTTTTCTTATGTTTGTTGGCCACATAAATGTCTTCTTTTGAGAAGTGTCTGTTCGTATCCCTTGCCCACTTTTTGATCAGGTTGTTTGTTTTTTTTCTTGTAAATTTGTGTAAGTTCCTTGTAGATTCTGGATATTAGATCTTCGTCAGATGGGCAGCTTGCAAAAATTTTCTCCCATTCTGTAGGTTGCCTGTTCACTCTGATGATAGTTTCTTTTGCTGTGCAGAAGCTGTTTAATTTGATTAGAACCCATTTGTCAATTTTGGCTTTTGTTGCAATTGCTTTTGGTGTTTTAGTCATGAATTATTTGCCCACGCCTATGCCCTGAATGGTATTGCCTAGGTTTTCTTCTAGGATTGTTATGGTTTTGGGTTTTACATTTAAGTCATTAATCCATCTTGAGTTACCTTTTGTATAAGGTGTAAGGAGGGGGTCCACTTTCTGTTTTCTGTATATGGCTATCCAGTTATCCCAGCCCCATTTATTAAATAGGGAGTCCTTTCTCCATTGCTTGTTTTTGTCCAGTTTGCTGAAGATCAGATGGTTGAAGATGTGTGGTGTTATTTCTGAGGTCTCTGTTCTGTTCCATTGGCCTATATATCTGTTTTGGTACCAACACTATGCTGTTTTGGTTACTGTAGTCTTGTAGTATAATTTGAAGTCAGGTAGCGTGATACCTACAGTTTTGTTCTTTTTTGCTTAGAATTGTCTTGGCTAAATGGGCTCTTATTTATTTATTTATTTATTGGTTTCATATGAAATTTAAAGTAGTTTTTTTTTTCTAATTCTGCGAAGAAAGTCAATAGTAGCTTCCTGGGAATAGCACTGAATCTATAAATTACTTTGGGCAGTATGACCATTTTCACAATATTGATTCTTCCTATCCATGAGCAGGGAATGTTTTTCCATTTGTTTGTGTCCTCTTTTATTTCCCTTAGCAGTGGTTTGCAGTTCTATTTGAAGAGGTTCTTCATGTCCCTTGTAAGTTGTGCTCCTAGGTATTTTATTGTCTTTGTAGCAATTGTGAATAGGAGTTCACTCATGATTTGGCTCTCTGCTTGTCTATCGTTGGTGTATGGGAATGCTTGTGATTTTTGCACATTGATTTTGTATCCTGAGACTTTGCTGAAGTTGCTTATCAGCTTAAGGAGTTTTTGCACTGAGACGAAAGGATGCCCTCTCTCACCACTCCTATTCAGCATGGTATTGGAAGTTCTGGCCAGGGCAATCAGGCAAGAGAAAGAAATGAAGGGTATTCAAGGAGGAAGAGAGGAAGGAGAAATTGTCTCTGTTTGCCAATGACATGATTGTATATTTTGCTAATTGTTTTCTATTTGCCCCATCTTCTCTTTGTTCCTCTTTTCCTCTTGTTCTGCCTTCTTTTGAATTAATTGGCTATGTTTCATGATTCCATTTTAAATATGTCTTTAACTTATGACAGTGTATCTTCAAGTTATATCATATAATTTCATGCCTTAAGAATCTTTCCATGGTATACTTTTATTTCTCCACCCCCAAACTTTGTGCTATTGTTGTCATATATTTTACTTATACATATGTTTTAAATTCCACAATATCTTGATAGCATTTAAACATCTTCAAAACATTCAATTTTGAAGACATTTAAGAAAAAATCTGTTTGATTTATTCATGTGGTTACCATCTCCAGTACACTTACGTTACTTTGTGTAGCCAGATTTTATCTGAAATCATTCTGTTTCCCTGAAGGACTTCCTGTAACCTATCTTGTAGCAGAATTTTGATAGCGACAACCACTTTCAGCTTTATATGTCTGAAAGCCTATATATTTCCCATTTCATTTTGAAAGCTATTTTCACTGAGTTAGGTATTCAGGTTAATTTTTTCTTAAAGATGTAGTTACAATGTCATTTAACTTGCATTGTTTCCAATGAGAAATTGGAGATCATCTTTCCTTGGTACTCTGCACACAATGTGCTTTGTTTTCTTGCTTTTGAAATTTACTTCATCACTAGTTTTGAGCAATTTGATTATGACATAACTTGCTAAATTTTCCCTCAATCTATTAATCATTCTTTTCTTCTTTTTTTCTCTCTTTGATCATTTTGGATAGATAGTTCTATTGCTCTGCTGTCAAGGTCACTAATCTTTTTATCTGTACTTCATAATCTGCTGTTAATCCAATCTAATGTATCTTCAATCCCACAAACTGTAGTTTTCTTCTACTGAAGTTGGATTTGGACCTTTTTATATCATTCATGGGTATCCTTGACAGATCCAATTGTTTCTCCAGTTTTTGGCACATCTTAATCCATTTTCCAGCACTTACAACAGAATACCTGAAACTGGATAATTTATAAAGGAAAGAAATTTATTTCTTGCAGTTCTAGAGGCTGAGAAGTACAAGGTTGAGAGGCTGCATCTGGCGAAAGCTTCCTTCTTGGTAGGGACTCTTCACAGTCCCAAGTTGGTACAGAGCATCACATACTAAGCATGCTAACAGGGTCACTTAGGTATCTCTTTCTCGACTTAAAGTGACCTTTTTAGGTGCTCAATATTGAATTGCTATAAATATTCTTGTGGTTTGTTCTGAAATGTGGTTATGTTTTTTTTTTAAAAGAGTTTGATCCTCTCAGATCCTATTTTTAAACTCTTCTTTAAAATTGAAACCAAAGCAGGCTTTAATCTAGAACTAACTTGCCCTACACTTGCAAAACTTTCTGAGTATTCTTACTGGATGCCTGTAAATTATGAGGTTTCCCACTCTAACTCATGGGAACAGAAATATTCCTTGTTCTGTTTGAGCTGTGGGAACAGATATTTTCCTTCCCTCCCTCCCTCCCTCCCTCCCTCCCTCCCTCCCTCCCTCCCTTCCTTCCTTCCTTCCTTCCTTCCTTCCTTCCTTCCTTCCTTCCTTCCTTCCTTCCTTCCTTCCTTCTTTCCTTCCTCCTTCCCTCCCTCCCTCCTTTCTTTCTTTCTTTTTTTTCCTTCCTTCCTTCCTTCCTTCCTTCCTTCCTTCCTTCCTTCCTTCCTTCCTTCCTTCCTTCCTTCCTTCTTTCCCTCCTTCTTTTTTTTTTTGTCTTACTCTGTTTTCCAGGCTGGACTACAGTCACGAGATCATGGCTCACTACAGCCTCAACTTCCCGGGCTCAAGCGATCCTCCAGCCTCAATCTCCTGAATAGCTGGGACTACAGGCGCACACCACCAAGGCTGGGTAATTTTTCTTTTCTTTTTTTCTTTCTCTCTCCTTTTTTTTTTTTTTTTTTTTTTTAAAAAAGGCAGAGTTTCACCATGTTTCCCAGGCTGGTCTCGAGCTCATGGGCTCAAGCGATCTGCCCACCTCCATATCCAAAGTGCTGGAATTACAGGCATGAGCCACTGTGCCTGGGCCTATGTGATTCTTTCTTCTGCCAGGGGGAACATGCTCACACACACTTGCTGATCATTACTCAGCTAAAGACTATAATAAGACTATGGCAGATATGTGGAATTGTCTCTTTGCAATTAGCTCTTCCCCAAAACTCTGCTCTCCCAACTCTAGCCTTTCACATCTGATACTGTCTTCTTGACTCGGGGAGATTACTAGGATCTACTTGGGTACCTGCCTGCCATACAGGCCTGAAAACTTTCCAGACTGTAAGTTGGAGTAATCTTAGGGCTCACATAATTTATTTCCTATATCTCAAGGATTGATGTCTTTTTTTATCCAATAGCCAATGTCTTAAAAAGCATTTATTCATATTTTTTCAGTTTTTATAGGTGTTTCAGGAGAAAGGGTACACCAAGTCACTATTATTCAATTCTTATCCAAAGTGTAAGTTGCCACATACTTTTTCTAAGTAAACTTTTTGATTTCAAGATAATGGTAGGTTCACATGCAGTTGTAAGAAATCTTATGCACCCACTACCCAGTTTTCCAAATGGTAACATCTTACAAAAATATAGTACAATATTGCAATCATGATATTGACATTTGATACCGCCAAAATAGATATCAGTTCCATCAGTACAAAGATCCCTCATGATGTCCCTTTTATAGCTATGCCCAACTTGCTCTCCCATCCCATTCCCGACTCCCTGACCATGGGCAATCATGAAATTGTTCTCAATTTTTCCTAATTTGGTCATTTCAAGAATGTTATGTAAATGGAATTATACAGTTTATAATATTTTAAGATTGGCTTCTTTTACAGTCAGTACAGTTCCCTGGAGATTCATCCAAGATTTTGTGTATATCAATAGTTATTTCTTTTTTATTGGCAAGTAATATTTCATAGTGGGGGTATGCTACATTTGTTAAACATTTGCCCATTGAAGGGTATCTGGGTTATTTTCAATTTTTGGTATGTTATATATTTGGCATGTTAATTCGTTAAGTAAAGATGCTATAAAGCATGTACAGATGATTTTGTTAATATAAGTCTTCTCTGAGACAAATTCCCAGGAGTATAATTGACGGGTTATGTTAGTTGAATATTTAGTGTTATAAAAACTGCCAAACTTTTCCAGAGTGGCAATACCATTTTACATTCCTGGTAGCAATATATCTAGTTTCTCTGCATCCTCACCGGCATTTGGTACTATTGCTTAAAAATATTAGCCATTCTGATATACAGATAATGATATCACATTGTGGTTTTAATTCGCATTTCTCCAGTGATCAATCTTTTCATATGCTTATTTGCCATTTCAAATCCTATTCAGTGAAATACCTGCTTATTTTCTAATTGGATTGCTTGTTTGTTACTATTAAACTTTGAGAGTCCTTAATATATTCTAAATATTAGTCCACTATCATATGGGTGTGTGCAAATATATTCTTGTAGTATATAGTTTATTCTTTCACCCTCTTAACATGTCTTTGTCAGAATCAAAGTGTTTAATTTTGACAAGTTCGAATTTTTTGTTCTTTGTTTTCATGGATAGTGGCATTGGTTTCAAGTCTAACAATTGCTTAGCGCTAAATACTGAAGATTTTTTCCTAAAAGTTGTATAGATTTACATGTCAGACTTAAGATCACGATGCACTTTGAGTTAATTTTTATATAAGGTGTGAAGTTTAAGGTGGATTTTGCTTCTTTGCCTATGGATGTCCAATAGCTCCAGGACCCTTTGTTGAAAAAGATTATCTTTCTCCACTTAAATTGCTTTTGCTTATCAAAACTTGATTGAGCATATTTGTTTGGGACTATTTCTGGGTTCTCCATTCTGTCTCATTGATCTTTGTGTCTATGTCATTGCAAATACCACATTTTGATTGTTTTGATTACTGTGCTGTATATTAAGCACTAATGTCAGTAGAGTAATTCAGCTACTTTAGTTTCCTTGCCTTTCCATACAAATTTAAAAATAAGCTTGTCTATGCCTGCGAAAACATGCTGGGATTTTGATAGGAAATCAATTAAATCTAAGATCCATTTGGGGATAACTGATATATTTATTGAGACTTTCAATCCATGAACACAAATTTCCAATACTTTCTAAGCTTTCAGGTCTTCTTTGATTTCTTTAAACAGCATTTTGTAATCCTCAGCATACGGAATCTACACATGTTCTGTTAAATACATACCTATATATTTTTATATTTCATTTACTTTGGAGGGGTTGTAAATGATGTTGGCTTTTAAAATTTTTGGTCTCTGCATGTTTGTTGTTAGCATGTAGAAATATTATTATGTTTTGCATGTTGATCTTTTATCTTGAAACATTGCCAAACTCACTGATTAGTTCTAGGAGTTTTAGTAGACTAATTGGAAATTTCTACTTAGATAATCATGCTATCTGCAAACAAGGCCAGTTTTATTTCTTCCTTTGCAATATGTATGTCTTTTGTATCTTTTCCTTACTTCATTGCAGTGGCTAGAATTTCCAGTACTATGTTGAATAAGAATGGTGAGAACAGACACCCTTGGCTTGTCCCTAATCTTGGAGCAAAAGCATTGTCTTTCACCACCAAATATGATGTTAGTTATAAGTTTTTTTATAGATCTCTTTATCAAATTAGAGTAATTTCCTTGTATTACAATTTGCTGAATTTATTAAGATGGGTTTTATCAAATGCATTTTTGCATTGATTGATATGATCATATGATTTTTCTTCTTTTGTTTATTGATATGGTAAATTATATTGATTAATTTTCAAATGTTGAATGAGCCCTGTATAATTTGAATAAATTCCACTTGATCATTTTTAATGAAGCTTTTTTACATATTGTTGGATTCAGTTTGCTAATATTGTATTGAGAATTTTTGCACCTAAGTTCATGAGAAATATTGGTTTGTGTTTTCTGTGTCTACTGTGTTTAGTTTTTATAGTAGGGTAATACTAGTTATATAAAACCAACTAGAACGTATTTTCCTCCTTTTCTTTTTTGAGAAAATATTGTGTAATATTGGTTTTAATTCTTCATTAAATGTTTGATTAAATTATCCAGCTTGGCTTAGATATTTCTTTTTCTTGTATCATTTAACCCTATTTTATTGAAATTTAAAATACACAGCCTTTATTTTCTTTTTTTTTTTAACTTTTAAGTTTAGGGATACATGTGTACGTTTGTCATATAGGTAAACTTGTGTCATAGAGGTTTGTTGTACCAATTATTTCATCACCCAGGTATTAAGCCTAGTATCCATTAGCTATTTTTCTTGATTTTCTCCCCCCTCTCAACCTTCACCTTCTGGTAGGTCCTGGTGTCTGTTGTTCCCCGCTATGTGTCCATGTGTTCTCATCATTAGCACCCACTTACAAGCGAGAACATGTGTTCCTTGGTTTTCTGTTCCTTCATTAGTTTACTAAGGATAATAACCTCCATTATCCTTAGTAATTGTCCTCTAGCTCCATCCATGTTCCTGCAAAGGACTGATTTTTTGGTGTCTGCATAGTATTGCACAGTGCATATGTACCACATTTTCTTCATCCAGTCTACCATTAATGGGCATTTAGATTGATTCTATGTCTTTGCTAGTATGAATAGTGCTGTAATCAACATACATGTGCATGTGTCTTTATGACAGAATGATTTATATTCCTTTGGTTATATACCCAAAACTGAGATTGCTGGGTTGAATGGCAATTCTGTTTTTAGCTCCTTGAAGAATAATTATATTACTTTCCACAATGGTTGAACTAATTTATGCTCCCATCAGCAGTGTATAATTTCTTTTTCTCCAAAACTGTGCCAGTATCTGTTATTTTTTGACTTTTTAACAATAGCCATGCTGACTTGTGTGAGATGGTGTCTCATGGTTTTGATGTGCATTTCTCTAATGACTGGAGATGTTGAGCTTTTCTTTATAGGCTTGTTGGCTGCATGTATGTCTTCTTTTGAAAGTGTTCATGTCTTTTGCCCACTTTTTAATGGGTTGTTTAGTTTTTGCTTGTAAGTTTGTTTAGGTTTTTTGCTGGTCACATTTTATTTACCAACTAAATATTTGGTAAGTAAAAAATTAATGTTATGTTTTCATATACAATCACCATTATAAAACATAAATGATCTTAAGGCAGCACAGTTCTGTGGGGAAAAGCCATGACTGTGAAGTCAGTTCCACCTGAGTTTGAATGCAAGTGCTAACATTTATTCATTTATAAACTTGGAAGATTTCCTAACACTCTCAGCCTTCAGTTTCCTCCTCTGCAAAATGAATGTGATAATAAGCTCCCAAATGTTATGTTTAGGTTCAAACAAAATAATGGATGTAAAATTCCTGGTATTTACAGGGTGCTCAATACATATTAGTCTATTTCCATTTGCTGATGAATTTGTCTTTTTTTAATTATTGTATTAACTTTTATTTTAAGTTCAGGGATACATGTGCTGGTTTGTTAAACTTGTGTCATAGGGGTTTGTTGTATAGATTATTTTGTCACCCAGGTAATGGTGTTGTAGTTTCAGCAATGCACCAAGATGTAGCAGTCTCTTGTCTGAGATAATGCCCAGAGTTCTTTGTCCTACCTCCAAGAAGATTAAGGAGTACAGACACAAAGGTGAGGTTAGAGTAAAAGTTTAATAAATGAAAGAAGAAAGCTCTCTTCCAGCAGAGAGGGGGCAGCCAAAAGGGGCACCTCCTATGAGGCTGTGGTCTAGTGTTGTTATGGACTGGGAAGGGGAAGGAATGTGCTTATTCTGCAGGCTGCCTTAGAGAACAGTGTGATCAGCTTAGCACATGCCCTTGGTCCGGGACCAATCAGGCGCTGAAATGATGATTCATAGATGCTGCTTAGCTTGACCCAGGACCTATCAGAAGTTGAAGTGAAAGCTTGGCCTGGGACCTTGGCCCGGGACCAATCAGGTGCTGAAGTGATGATTCTTAGAAGCTGGAACACACTGAGCCCACTGTGCCCATGCCCACAAAGGAAGAAACATTTTTCCTGGGAGCCCACTGACTATACAAAGGACAAAGGCATTTCTGTGTCAGGCCTTGTTCCCTTATCTGAGTGAGCTGGAGGTTTGTGCAAGTTTTTATCCAAATAGGCCAGAAGTTTTTCTATCTGTGCAGCCATGGTCATGTTTCCAGGCACAACACCCTGTGCTAGTTCTCTTATCAGTGCCTGCAGCTTAAATTTTTTCCCAGGCTGCTTTTTATGTCATGTGGGGAAGAAGCACTGACTGAAGGGCTGGAGGCTCTCCAAGGACCCTTCCTTTGTTATCTACCTAAGGCAAGCTAACTAACTCCTTTCAATAAACCTAGCACCCATCAGTTATTTTTCTCGAATCTCTCCTTCCTCCCATTCTCCACCCTCCAGTAGGTCCCAGTGCCTGTTGTTCCCATCTATGTGTCCATGTGTTCTCACCATTTAGCTCTCACTTATAAGTAAGAACATGTGGTATTTGGTTTTTTGTTCCTATGTTAGTTTGCTAAGAACAATGGCCTTCAGCTCCATTGGTGTTTCTGCAAAGGATATGATTTCAATCTTTTTAATGTCTGCATAGTATTCCGTTGTGTGTATGTACCCCATATTCTTTATCTGGTCTAATGGATGAAGAACTAAGGGACATTTAGGTGGATTCAATGTCTTTGCTACTATGAATAGTGCTGCAATGGACATACACATGCATTTGTCTTTATGATAGAATGATTTATATTCCTTGGGTTATATACCCATGTATTAGTCTGTTTTCACGCTGCTGATAAAGATCTACCCAAGACTGGGTAATTTATAAAGAAAAGGAGGTTTAATGGACTCACAGTTCCATGTGGCTGGGGAGGCCTCACAATCATTGAGGAAGGCAAAAGGCACGTCTTACATGGTGGCAGGCAAGAGAGAATGAGAATCAAGTGAAAGGGATTTCCCCTTATAAAACCATTAGATCTCATGAGACTTATTCACTACCACGAGAACAGTATAGGGGAAACAGCCCCCATGATTCAATTATCTCCCACTGGGTCCCTCCCACAACACTTGGGAATTATGGGAGCTACAATTCAAGATGAGATTTGGGTGGGGACACAGTCAAACCATATCAACACAGTAATGAGACTACAAACACAGGTCGATTGGCAGTTCTGTTTTTAGCTCTTTGAGGAATTGCCACACTGTTTTCCACAATAATTGAAATAAATTACATTCCCATCAACAATGTATAGGTATTCCTTTCTCTCTAACCACACCAGCATCTGTTATTTTTTTGACTTTTAATAATAGCCATTCTGACTGGTGTCAGATGGTATTTATTTGTGGTTTTGATTTGCCTTTCTCTAATGATCAGTGATGTTAAGCAGTTTTTCATATGCTTCCTTGTTGACCACGTGTATGTTTTCTTTTGAAAAGTGTGTATTCATGTCCCTTGTCCACTTTTTAATGGGGTTGTTTGTTTTTCTTGTAAATTTGTTTAAGTTCCTTATAGATACTGGATATTAAACCTTTGTCAGACACATAGTTTGCAGAAATGTTCTCCCATTCTGTAAGTTGTCTGTTCACTCTGTTGATAGCTTCCTTTGCTGTGCAGAAGCTCTTTAGTTTAATTAGGTCTCATTTGTCAATTTTTGCTTTTGTTGCAATTGCTTTTGGTGTCTTCCTCATGAAATCTTTGCCTGTTCCTATGTCCAGAATGGCATTGCCTAGGTTGTCTTCCAGGGTTTTTATGGTTTGGGTTTTACATTTAAGGGTTTGATCTATCTTGAATTGATTTTTGTATATGGTGAAAGTAAAGGGTTCCGTTTCTATCTTCTGCATATGGCTTGCCAGTTATTGCAGCACCATTTGTTGAATGAAGAGTCAATTTCCTATTGCTTGCTTTTGTCAGCTTTGTCAAAGATCATATGGTTGTAGGTGTGAGGCCTTATTTCTGGGCTCTCTATTTTGTTGCATTGGTCTATATGTCTGTTTTTGTACCAGTACCATGCTATACTGGTTACTGTAGCCCTGTAATATAATTGGAAATTGGGTAATGTGATGCCTCCAAATTTGTTCTTTTTGCTTAGATTGCCTTAGCTATTCAGAATTTTTTTTGCTTCTGTATTAATTTTAAAATAGTTTTCTGTAGTTCTGTGAAGAATGTCATTGGTAGTTTGATAGGAATATTATTGAATCTGTAAACTGCTTTGGGCAGTATGGCCTTTTTAACAGTATTGATCCTTCCTGTCCATGACCATGGAATATTTTTTCATTTATTTATGTCATCTCTGATTTCCCTGAGCAGTGTTTTGTAGTTCTCATAGTAGAGATCTTTCACCTCTCTTGTTAGCTGTGTTTCTAGGAATTTTATTCTTTTAGGCAATTGTTAATGGGATTGCATTGCTGATTTGGCTCTTGACTTGACTTTTGTTGATGTGTAGGAATGCTACTGATTTTTGTGTGTTGATTTTGAATCCTGAGACTTTGCTGAAGTTGTTTATCAGCTAATGAGCTTTGGGGGGCAAGATATAGAATCATGTTATTTGAAAACAGGGATAGTTTGATTTCCTCTCTTCCTATTTGCATGGCTTTTATTTCTTTCTCTTGACTGATTATTCTGGCCAAGACTTCCAATACTATGTTAAGTAGGAGTGATGAGAGAGGGTGTCCTTGTTTTGTGCCAGTTTTGAAGAGTAATCCTTCCAGCTTTTGCCCATTCAATATGATGTTGGCTGTGGGTTTATCATAGATATCTCTTATTATTTTGAGGTAGATTCCTTCCATACCTAGTTTATTGAGAGTTTTTAACATGAAGAGGTGCTGAATTTAATGATAGCCTTTCCTGTATCCATTGAAATAATCATGTGGCTTTTGTCTTTAGTTCTGTTTATGTGATTAATCACATTTATTGATGAGCCCATGTTGCAACTACCTTGTATCCCAAGGATGAAGCCTACTTGATTATGGTGCATTAGCTTTTTGATGTGCTGCTGCATTCAGTTTGCAGTATTTTGTTGAGGATTTTTGCATTGATGTTCATCAAAGATATTGGCATGGTTTTCTTCTGTCTTGTGTCTCTGCCAGGTTTTGGTATCAGGGTGATGCTGGCTTCATAGAATAGTTGGGGAGGAGTCCTTGCTCCTCAATTTTTAAAAATAGTTTCAGTAAGAATGGTACCAGCTCTTCTTTGTACATCTGGTAGAAATCGGCTGTGAATCCATCCAGTCCTGGGCTTTTTTTTTTTTTTTTTTTTTGGGCGACTGACTACTTATTACTGATTCAATTACAGAGCTTGTAATTGATATGTTCGGGGATTCAATTTCTTTCTGGTTCTGTCTTGGAAGGGTGTATGTGTCCAGGAATTTATCAATTTCTTTTAGGATTTTTAGTTTGTGTGCATAGAGGTGTTAATAATATTATCTGATGGTTATCTATATTTCTGTGGAGTTAGTTGTAATATCCCCTTTGTCCTTTTTAATTGTGTTTATTTGGATCTTTTCTCTTTATTAGTGTAGCTAGTGGTCTATTCATTTTTGTTTTGAAAAGACAACTCCTGGACACATTGATCTTTTTATTGTTTTTTTTGTGTCTCAATCTTCTTCATTCCAGCTCTGATTTTGGCTATTTCTTGTCTTCTGCTAACTTTAGGGTTGGTTTTCTCCTGGTTCTATAGTTATTTTAGTTTTGATGTTAGGTTGTTAAATTGAGATCTTTCTAACTTTTTGATGTGGGTGCTTAGTGCTATATATTTCCCTCTTAACACTGCCTTAGCTGTGTCCCAGAGATTCTGGTATGTTGTATCTTTGTTCTCATTACTTTCAAACAACTTATTGATTTCTGCCTTAATTTCGTGATTTACCCAAAAGTCATTCAGGAGCTCGTTGTTTAATTTCCATGCAATTGTATGGTTTTGAGTGATTTTCTTAGTCTTGATTTCTAATTTCATTGTGCTGTGGTCTAAGAGAGTGGTTGTTATGATTTCAGTTCTTTTGCATTTGCTGAGAAATATTTTATGTCTAACTGTGTGGTCAGTTTTAGAGTATGTGCCATGTGACTGTGTGAAGAATGTATACCCTGTTGTTTTGGGGTGGAGAGTTCTGTAGATGTCTATCAGGTCCATTTGACCCAGTGCTGAGTCCAGGTTCCGAATATCTTTGTTAATGTTTGCTTTGATGATCTGTCTAATACTGTCAGTGGTGTGTTGAAGTCTCCCACTATGATTGTGTGGGAGTCTAAGTATCTTTGAAAGTCTCTAAGAACTTGCTTTATGAATCTGGGTGCTCTTGTGTGGGGTACATACATATTTAGGATAGTGAGTTCATATTGTTCAATTGAACCCTTTACCATTATGTAATGTTCTTCTTTGTCTTTTTGATTTTTGTTGCTTTAAAGTAGTTTTGCCTGAAGTTAGGATTGTAACACCTGCTTTTTTTCTGATTTCTCTTTGCTCAATAGACTTTTCTCCATCCCCTTATTTTGAGCCTATGGGTGCCATTGTATGTGAGAAGGGTCTTTTGAAGACAGCATGACATTGGGTTTTGCTTCTCCATCCAGCTTGCCACTGTGTGCCTTTCAACTGGGGGAATTTAATGCATTTACTTTCAAGGTTAGTATTTTATAGTGCAGATTTGATCCTGTCATGATGTTAGCTGATTGTTCTGCAGACCTGCTTGTTTGGTTGCTTTATAGTGTTACTGGTCTGTTTGCCTACGTGTGTTTTTGAAGTGTCTGGTAATGATCGTTCCTTTCCATATTTAGTGCTTCCTTTAGCAGTTCTTGTAAGGTGGGTCTGCATTTCCTCAGCATTTTCTTGTCTGAAAAGGATCTTATTTCTCCTTTGCTTATGAAGCTTGGTTTGACGAGATATGAAATTTTTGTTTAGAATTTCTTTTCTTTAAGAATGTTGAATACAGGTCCCCAATTTCTTCTTGCTTGTAGGGTTTCTGCTGAGAAGTTCGCTCTTAGGCTGGTAGGCTTCCCTTTGTAGGTGCCCTCTCCTTTCTCTTTAGCTGCCTTTAACATTTTTTTCTTTCGTAAAGACCTTGAAAAATTAGATAATTATATTACTTGGGGCTCATCTTCTTGTGAAGTATCTTACCAGGGTTCTCTGCATTTCCTGAATTTGAATGTTGGCCTCTCTAGGTAGATTGGGGGAAATTCTCATGTATGATATCCTGAAATATGTTTACAAGTTGTTTTCATTCTCCCCGTTTCCTTCAGGGACAATAGTGAATCACAGATTTGGTCTCTTTACATAATCTGATATGTCTCAGAGGTTTTGTTCATTCCTTTTTATTCTTCTTTCTCTATTCTTGTCTATTTTATTTCAGAAAGCCAGTCTGAAAGCTCTAAGATTCTTTCCTCAGCTTAGTCTATTCTGCTATTAATACTTGAGATTGCATTATGAAATTCTTGTAGTGTGTTCTTCAGCTCTATCAGGTCAGTTACATTATTTTCTATATTGGCTATTTTGTCTGTCTGTTCCCATATCATTTTATTGTGATTCTTAACTTCCTTGGCTTGGGTTTCAATGTACTCTTGCATCTCAATGATCTTCATTCCTATTTATATTCTGAATTCTATTCCTTTCATTTCAGCCATCTCAGCCTGATTCAGAATCCTTGCTGGAGAACTAGGGTGGTTATGTGGAGGAAATAAGGCATTCTAGCTTTTTAAGTTATCAGAATTCTTGTGGTGATTCTTTCTCATCTTTGAGAGTTGAAGTTCCTTTAATCTTTGAAGTTACTGTCCTTTGGATTTTTTTTTCTTTTATCCTATTTGATGACCTTGAGGGTTTGATTGTGGTATAAGGTGGGTTCAAAAGTTTACTGGCTTTGTTACTGGAAGATTTTAGGGGGCCAAGGCTCATCTCCCAACTACTGGACTGCATCTCCTAACACTGGGGGACTTGTATCAGGTCCCAAGTCTGTTGTCTGGCTCCTCAAATTTAGGAACCCACTGCACTGGCAGGGGGCTGAGTGCTCCTGGACTGCTTGTTACTACACTGCAATGTGTGTTGCCAGACAAAGCGTTTCATAGGGCACCGGCAGCAGGATCCATCCTTATTCACACATGCCAGAAGCAGTGGCTATAGCAGTGCTACTGGGGGCATGCTTGTTGGCTGTGGCAGGGGCAAGTGGGTGCTGGCCTCCATGCAGGCATTCATAACAGTGGAGGCAGGATGCTCAGGGGGGCAAGGAAGCTCCCACTGGTGACTGTGTGCACAGATGCACTGGCGGCGGTGGTGGTGTTAGCATAGGGGCTGGGAGCTGGCAGGTGCAGGTCTGTGTGCACCCTCTGTGAACGTTCAGGGTTCACCAGACCACTCAGGGTAAGGGAGGATCCGCTGTTCTCCATGACTAGTTTCACTCCACCGGCAGTGTTGGCACAGGGGTAAGGCATTGGCATGGGCAGGGCTGGTGGACTCTGTGCCCACCAAGGTTCCGAATGCAATGGTAGTATGGTGGGGGGTGAGGGAGGGGGCAGAGTGCACTCAGGCCAGTAGCAGTGGCAAGGCAGGGTGCATGCACACACACACACACACTGGTTGGGCATGGAATACAAGATCCACCTACACATATACCCACTGGCAAGGCAATATGGGGGGTGGTGGCCACGGGCCCAGGAAAACTGCAATCTTGGGAGGGTAGGGGCAGGTTGACGCATGTCTTCAGGGACTGTTCTTCTGGAGCTCTCTGCCAGTGAGCTGTGGTATGCCAGTGCAGGAGCTGTGATGTGGGCCTCCAGGGCACCAGAGGCTGCACTACAAGCAGGCACAACCAGGCTGGGGTCCCTGGAGAGGCCTGTAGACTGAGGTGTGCTCAGGTTGGACTGGCCTTGTCTGATGGGCAAGACCACCCTTCAGAGTTCAGGTCCAACAATTTCTCTAGGGCTAAAGCATATTGTTGGAGCAAGTTGATCGTAAAAGCGGTGGACATCCCTAGTCATGATCCAGTACAAATGCTCCCGCACCAAACCCTCTGGGCTCCACATCAACTGAAGTGCCTCCCCTAACACTTCTCTAAGCAGCTCTCCCTTCCAACTCAAGTGTCCATGGTGGTCAGGGGGTCTCCTCCTGCCAGAATTTCTTTTTCTTTTTCTTTTTTTCTTTCTTTTTTTCTTTTCTTTTCTTTTCTTTTCTTTTTTTTTTTTTTTGAGACAGAGTCTCGCTCTTTCGCCCAGACTGGAGTGCAGTGCGCATCTCAGCTCACTGCAACCTCTGCCTCCTGGGTTCAAGCGATTCTCCTGCCTCAGCCTCTGGAGTAGCTGGGACTACAGGCACGCACCACCAAGCCCAGCTAATTTTTGTATTTTTAGTAGAGATGGGATTTCACCATGTTGGCCAGGCTGGTCTCAAACTCCTGACCTCAGGTGATCTGCCCACCTCAGCTTCCCAAAGTGCTGGGATTACAGGCATGAGCCACTGCTTCCGGCCCTTGCCAGAATTTCGGAGGCCCATGATGAGAGCTGGTTGCTCCTTGCCAGTGCAACTCACTTGTTTCCCCAGAACCACTGGGGGCCAGGAATGAGTCCTGGTGGGAGCCCTGTGCAGGGTTCTCAGCTTCCTCCCCATTCAACCTAGCTTCTGTGTCTTCCCACTGTCCACTCTCAGTGCTTTCCCTCTGAAGATCTGTTAGAAGTGCACCAGTCATATTGGCCCCTCAGTGGCAGCTGTTCCACTTGGCTGTGTCTAGTTGGCCATCTTACCCAGCTCCTATTTTTTCCTTTTTATCTCATCAAAGTTTTCTTGAATAAACACCATTTATAGTAGTGTGGAAGAATTTCACCTATTATGGGAGTAAATCTCAAAAGATTCTCAAAACATATGGTGAAGAAGGTGGCTGGAGAGCAGGTGGTCCCAGTAGACCTAGAAGGCAGGAATGTGTCTCTTGGTGGGCAGGGCTGGCCTCTAGCACTAACTGCATCCACTAGGTTTGGTCAACATAGAGCCACTCAGATTCTTTAGGGCTGTGCCAGAACCTCATCTTTTAATTTTAGATACAGTTTATTTAATGGTCATGGGACTATTGTGAGTGCATATTTCATCTTAATTGAGTTTTGTTATTTTGTGTGTTTTTAGGAATTGATCTGTTTCTTCTAAGTAGTTAAATGTGTGAGCATAAAATGTTTCATAGTATTCCCTTATTATCCCTTAAATGGCTACAGGATCTGTATTGATATCCCAAATTTTTTTCCTGATATTGTTGATTTAGGTCTTCTGTCCTTTTAATCTTTGTCAGTCTTGCTAGGGGATTATAAATTATATTGATTTTTAAAGGAATCTGATTTTTGTTTTACTGATTTTCTCTATTGTTTACTTATTTTTTATTTCATTGATTCCTGCTCTTATTTTTATTTCCTTCCCTCTGCTCTTTTGGGTTTATTTTGGTCTTTTAATAGTTTACTAAGGTAGAAAATTAGACTATTCATTTGAGAATTTTCCTCTTTTTTACTAAAAGAATTTTAGTGCTATAAATTCCATCTTATCCTTGCCTTAGCTGTGTATAACATATTTTATACATTGTATTTTAATTTTCATTTAGTTTTATCATTTTATTTCCTTTGAGACTTCTTATTAGGTCCAGTGGATTGTTAAGATATATTTTTGCTAGATATCAAACGATTTGCAGAATTCCCATTGTTTTTCTGTTATTGATGTTTAGTTTGATTCCATTATGTTCAGAGAACATACTATATATGACTATGGTTCTTTTTTTGTTTTAGAGATAGCATCTTGCTGTTGCCCAGTTTGAATTACAGTTGCATGATCATACTCATGCAGCGTCTTAACTTCTGGGCTCAAACCATCCTCCCGCCTCAGCCTCCTTAGTAAGTGGGACTACAGGTGTGTGCCACCACTCCCAGCTAATACATTTTATTTAAGAGATGGGGTCTTGTTCTGTTGCCCAGGCTGGTCTCTGGCTCCTGGCCTCAAGCGATTCTTCTACCTCTTCCTCCCAAAGTGCTGGGATTACAGGCATGAGTCACCATGTTTGGCCTATAATTCTTTTAAATTTGTTGAGATTTGTTTTATGGCCCAAGATATGGTCTATCTTGGTGACTGTTCCATAAACACTTGAAAAAAAATGCGTATTCTGCTTTGCTGGGTGGAGTGCTCTGTAAATGTTAACTTGATCATGTTGGCGTTGTATTATTCTGTTGTATGTGCTTGCTGATTTTCTGCTTAGTTTTTCTCTCAATAGCTGAGAGTAGAGTACTGAAGTCCCAAAGTATAATTGTCTATTTATCTATTTGTCTATTTGTCCTTTGTCAATTTTTGCTTCATGTATTATGAGGGTCTATTATTTGGTATGTACTCATTTAGAATTGTATCTTTCAAGTAATAATTCCTTTATCATGATGTAAAGTCTTTCTTCATCACTAGTGATTTTCTTTGCTCTGAAGTCTACTATATATAATACTTACACAGATATGTCTGCTTTTTTTTTTTAATTGACAGGATGGTATATCTTTTCCATTTCTTTACCTTTCCATGCCAACCTACCATTGTTATTGCATTTGAAATGAGTTTTTTCTTGACAGCATATTGTTGGGTTATGTTTTAAAATCCATGTGGCAATATCTTTATTTTAATTTGTATATTTAGGCCATTTACATTTAAGGCAATTATTGTTTTTTTTTGACTTAAGTCTGCCATGTTGTTATTATCATTTCGTTTCCTCTGTTTCTTGTTTCTCTGCTTCTCCTTTCTTACCTCCCTGTGAGTTCTTTTGAATATTTTTGGGGATTCCATCTTGATTTATTTATAGTGTTTTAGAGTATAGTGCTTTGCTTAGTTTTCTTGGTGGACACTGTAAGTACAACACTATGCATATATAACATCACAGTTTACTTGTACCACTTTATGTAAAGTGACAAAACCTTACTTTCATTTAGGTCTCCTTACCCTATGCACTTTTAAAATATAATTTGCTTAAGTATTTATTCTACATATAGTAAGTACCACCTCAGATGGAGTTATAATTTGTGCTTCAACCATCAAATATTAATCATCATTTTAACCTTTTTTACCTACTAAAATGTTATTTCCTTTGTAAAATTCCAAACCTTTTTGTGTTATCATTTCGTTTCTGTTTAGATAACTTTCTTTAGCCATCTTTTATCATCTTAAATTCACGGGATACCTGTCTAGGTTTGTTACATGGGTATATTACATAATGCTTCAGCCATTTTTTAAGGATCAGCTTCCTAGCATCACATTATTTTAGTTTTCCTTCATCTGAGAATGCCTTTATTTTCCCTTAATTCATAATGACTATTTTCCCCAGATACAGTATTTGCAACTGAGAATTATTTTCTTTCAGTGTGTGGAAAATATTTCCCACATCCTTTTGGCCTCCATGTTTTCAGATGAAAAATTTTCTGTCATTTTAATTGTATTCACTTTGGCTGCTTTTAATTTTTTTCTTTCCAGTTTTCAAAAGTATAATTAGGATGTGTCCTAGTATAGATTTCCTAGAGTTTATCCTATTTGGAAACGTTTCAGCTTCTTGAAATTACGGATTTACATATTTTACTAAATTTGGGTAGTTTCCAGATATTATACATTTAAATACGTTTTCAGTCCCACTTTCCTTTACTTAAAATCTAGTGATATGAATGTTGGAATGTTGGATTCTTTGTCATTTATTTATTTTTTTTGCTAGAATTTTTTTTTATTTTTTCAGTTTATTTTTTCCTTGTTGTTAAGATGGTGCAATTTTTTTTTTTTTTTTTTTTTTTTTTTTTGGCAGAGTCTCGCTCTGTTGCCCAGGCTGGAGTGCAATGGTGTGATCTCGGCTCACTGCAACCTCTACCTCCCGGGTTCAAGCGATTCTCCTGCCTCAGACTCCCGAGTAGCTGGGATTACAGGCATGCACTGCCACGCCAGGCTAATTTTGTATTTTTAGTAGAGATGAGGTTTCTCCATGTTGGTCAGGCTGGTCTCAAACTCCTGACATCAGGTGATCCACCCACCTTGGCCTCCCAAAGTGCTGAGATTACAGGCGTGAGCCACCACGCCTGGACAAGATGGTGTAAATTCTATTGAACCATCTGCAAGTTCATCGATTCTATCCTCTATTTTCTTGTCTCTACTATTCAGCCCATTCAGTGAGATTTTTATTTCAATTATTGCATTTTTATTTCAAAAATTTCTATTTTGTCTTATTATAGAACTTTTATTTCTTTACTGAGATTATCTTTCTTTCGTTTCAAGATAATTCTTAGTTACTTATTGAAGCATTTTAATTATAACTATGTTAAAAATCCTTGTCAGATCATTTCAACATTCGATTCATCTCAATGTTGGCATCTTTTTATTTTCTATTATCATTCATTTTGTGTTTTATTCTGGTTCTTGATATAATTTGCATGATTTTCAGTTGGATTTTGAACATTTTTCATAACACAGTATGAAAGTATCTATCCTACTTAATCTTTTTGTTTTTATTCTGTGGGTACATGGTGTATATATATTTGTGGGGTATATGAGATATTTTGATACAGGCATACAATCAATGCATAATAATCATGTAATGGAGAATGGGGTATCCATCCCCTCAAGCATTTATCCTTTGTGTTACAAAAAATCCAATTATACTATTTTACTTATTTTAAATGTACAATTAAGTCATTATTGACTCTAGTTATCCTGTTGTGCTATGAAGTAGTAGGGCTTACTTATTCTTTCTAACTATTTTTTTGTACCCATTAACTATGCCCACCTCCCAACCACCCTCCACTATCCTTCCCAGCCTCTGGTAACCATCCTTCTACTGTTTATATCTGTGAATTCAATTGTTTAGATTTTTAGATCCCACAAATAAGTGAGGACATGCAATATTTGTCTTTCTGTGCCTGGCCTATTTCACTTAACATAGTGATATCCAGTTCCACGCATGTTGTTACAAATGACTGAATCTCAATCTCATTCTTTTTATGACTGAATAGTATTCCATTGTATGTATGTACCATATTGTCTCTATTCATCTGTTGATGAACATTTGGGTTGCTTCCAAATCTTGTCTATTGTGAACAGTACTGCAGCAAACAAGGGAGTACAGATATCGCTCTGATATACTGATCTGCACTCTCTTGTTTGTTGGGTATATAGCCAGCAGTGGGATTGCTAGGTCATATATGGTAGCTCTATTTTTACTTTAGTTTTTTTTTTTTTTTTTTTTTTTTTTTTTTGAGAAACCTCCGAACATTCTCTGTAGTGTTTGTACTAATTTACATTCCCACCAACAGTGTTCGAGGGTTCCCTTTTCTCTACATCCTTGCCAACGTTTGTTATTGTCTGTCTTTTTGATATAAGCCATCTTAATTAGGGTAAGATTGTATCTCATTGTAGTTTTGATTTGCATTTCTCTGATGAACAGTGATGCTAAGCACCTTTTCATATGCCTGTTTGCCATTTTTATGTCTTCTCTTGTAGAAATATCTATTCAGATCTTCCACCCAGGTTTTGATCAGATTATTAGATTTTTTTCATATAGAGTTGTTTGAGCTCCTTATATATGCTGGTTATTTATCCTTTGCCAGATGATTACTTACATATCCTGGTGATTAACCCCTTGTCAAACTGGTAGTTTGCGAATATTTTCTCCCATTCAGTGGGTTGTCTCTTCACTTTGTTGATGTATCTTTTGCTGTGCAGAAGCTTTTTAACTTGATGTGATTCAATTTATCCATTTTTCCTTTGGTTGTCTGTACTTTTGAGTTATTGCTCAAGAAATCTTTGCTCAGACAAATATCCTGGAGATTTTCCTCAATGTTTTCTTGTAGTGGTTTCATAGTTTGAGGTCTTAGATTGAAGTCTTTAATCCATTTTGATTTGATTTTTGTATATGACAAGAGATAGGGCTCTAGTTTCATTCTTCTGTGTATGGAGTATCCCATTTAAAGTTAGTTTTTAGCAGTCTGTCTCCCTATTGAGGTATAATGCAAGGCCCAGGTGAGCATGTATGTTTAGTGTCTATCTTGACTTTACCAACACCACCTGAGCAAAAGTAGGGCACTACTTCATAGGGGAGACATGGAAGCTCAGGTCAACAGTGGGCTCCACTGACACCAGGGAGAAGAACAGGATTGCCAACTAGTCCTTCTTTGCACCTCCTTGTTCACTCTTGTCACTGGTAGGTGGATGTGGAGGTTTAGCTTCTACTGGACTTCACTGACACCAGTGGTAGAGAGGATAACCACTTACCACCCCTGACTTGGTGCAACTTGTTTAGTGTTATTGATGCCAAAATGGGATGGAGACTCAGCTCTATACTTTGCCTCATTGTCAGTGTACCCTGGCAGATGAATTCATGCTTCTGCAGGGCATGGAGTTGGAAGATCAGCTTCCTGCTATTCCCTCTATCACCCATGCAGGAAATAACACTGTTTCTTGCTTTTGCCAAGTTGAGCATCAGTTAGTTTCCTGATCAGCTCCATTGATATCACCAGGTGGGAAAATTGTAGTGTGCAACTGCTTTCAAGTCATGGTGTGTGGAGTGGATTATCTGCCTCCTGCTTGGCCCCACTGGAGAGCAGTGCAGTTTTTCCATTGGTGTTTCACTGGAGTAGGGAAGGTATTGTCAAAAAGATATTCTGTTGTTAGGCTATGCTTTACTAGTACCTGACCAGGAGAAATATGTTTTACTAAGAGCTTTTAGTTTATTTTTTATCTGTACCTGTTGGCATTTCTGAGTTGGAGGCTTGTGCAGTGCACTGTCCAGGACATTTGGGAGGTAATAAGGAAACAAAGAGACAATTCACTACTATGTTCTTCAAGTCCCAAGGTTCCCTAGTCAATCTGCCTTCTCTCCATCTTTCAGAGTTGCCTTTGTTTGTTGGCTATCTTATGTCCTAGGTTTTATAGTTGTATACATAGAGGGGGATGATAATCATTATTAAATGTCTTAATATTCGTATGCAAAAAGATGTTAAACTATTGTTTGTCAATTATTTTGCTAACATTAAAAGTAAACCTAATACTCTAACCTAGCTCAGGTATGTAGGAAAAGGTACACTGTTGGTGGTATTATAGACTGCTACAATGATTTCTTAGGAAGTCTCTGTCAACACTTAGGGCTATTCAATGTTTAGAAGTATCTTTCATATTTATCATTATTATAATGATTTTCTCTCAGTAATAATTTTATTACTATAGTTGTTTTTATATAATACTTGTAACCATTCTATTCTGCATTTAATAGCTTTAAAGAGAAGAAAAATTAAGATATTTGTATCTAATGATTGACCCATATGTATATATGGAGTGTATTGGTTTTAAAATCAGTAGTTTTATCTTTTCAACTTGTTTTTTCAGTTGTGCTTCACTTTTTCAGTTGAGGCATACTTTTCATAAATTAAACTATACACACATTAATTACACAGACCAGTTTTATTTTATATAAATATACACCCCTCTAATTACCACATAGTTCAAGATATAGACAATTTTACCTGGTTTTTGTTTACCTTTCCAGTCAGGAGCTACCACTCCTGAGCTAACAACATTTCTGACCTGTACCAACATAAATTAGTTTTGTCTGATCTTGAAGTTTATAAATGGAATTACACAGCATGTATCCCTGTGTGTATGGTTTCCATCATTAAGTATTATCTGTGAGATTCAACCATGTTGAGTTTATTAGTAGTTCCTTCTTTTGTCTTGCTGCATAGTATTCCATTGCATGATTCTAACACAAAGTTCAAGAGGATTAAAATTGCTTTTTGATATATTTGTATGATGGCTGCATTAAAAGCTTTGTTAAACAGTTTTAAAATTTAATCTTCATGGTTTTGGCATCATTTGATTATCTTTTCTCAGTCAGTTTGTGATTTTGTGTTTTCTTGGTATGATGATTTTAAATTTTATTCTGGAGTTTTTTTCAGTATCATGAAATTGGTGATCCTGTTTAATCTTCTTTTTTCATAGAAATACCCCTATTGAAGTATGGCATGTGGGCTGGCTAGAACACTGGTTTAAATTGCCTCATTGCAAATGAGTGGGGTAAATGTTCAATTTTCTCTGCAACCTTACTTATGCTTTTCTGACCAAATTGTGGCCAATAAGCACATGATAAGATAATAAACATCATTATTCTTTAGAGAAATGCAAATCGAAACCACAATGGGATATCACTTCAAACCCACTATAATGCCTATAGTCAAGATTGTAGAAAACAAGGGTCAACAAGGACATAGATAAATTGGAATTCCCTGCTGCAAATGTATAATAGTGCAGCTGCTGTGACACATTTTGCTGATTCCTGAAAATATTAAACATAGAATTATCATATAGTTCATCAATTTCACTGCTACATACATATCCAATAGAACTGGAAACAGGTAGCCAAATGAAACTTGCACACAAATGTTTATAGCAGTCTTATCATAGCCAAAAAGTGTAAACAACCCAAATGTCCATCAGCCAATAAATGGATAAGAAAATGTATTATATTCATACAATGGAATATTATTTAGTCATAAAAAGAATGAAGTACTGATACATGGTATAACGTGGATGAACCTTGAAATATTATACTGAGTAAAAGCAGCCACATGCATGTTTCTATTTTATATGGAATTTCCAGAACAGTCAAACACATAGAGACAGAAAACAGACTACTGATTGCCATGGGCAGGGGGTAGAGAAAAACGGGGAATGACTGCTTAATGGATATGAGGGTTTCTTTGGGGGTGATGAAAATTTTCTGGAACTAGATAATGGTAATGGTTGAACAACATTGTAAGTGTACTAAAACTCACCGAATTGTACACTAAAAAATGATTTAAATGGTGAATTTAATATTGTATGAAATTTAACTCCCTCTAAAAATTCTCATTCCTTCATGCTTTGTAACTCTGCTGCTATTGCATTTTGACTGAAAAAAAGACATGCCTATTAAAAAATTAGCCTGAATTTCTGCAATCAAAAGCCTTACTAGATTCTTAGAAAGTAAAATCTCTCATTCCTTATGCCCATGTAGAGTTAAAATATACAGGAGAGACTGGCCTAGCCTCCCAGCCTACATCTTTCTTCCTTGCTGGATGCTTCCTGCCCTCGAACATCAGGCTCCAAGTTCTTCAGTTTTGGGACTCAAACTGGCCCTCCTTGCTCCTCAGCCTGCATACAGCCTATTGTGGGACCCTGTGATTGTCCTAAAGGAGGTCCCTTCCAAGATGGCTGAATAGGAACAGCCCTGGTCTACAGCTCCCAGCGAGATTGATGCAGAAGATGGGTGATTTCTGCATTTCCAACTGAGGTACCTGGTTCATCTCACTGGGACTGGTCAGACAGTGGGTGCAGTCCATGGAGGGCGAGTTGAAGCAGTGTGGGGTGTTGCCTCACCCAGGAAGCACAAGGGGTCAAGGGATTTCCCTTTCCTAGCTAAGGGAAGCTGTGACAGACTGTATGTGGAGAAATGGTGCACTCCTGACCAAATACTGCACTATTCCCACAGTATTAGCAACCAGAAGGCTAGGAGATACCCTCCCATGCATGGCTCAGTGGGCATTCCATGCTAATGGATAGGAAGAATCAATATTGTGAAAATGGCCATACTGCCCAAAGTAATTTATAGATTCGATGCTATCCCCATCAAGCTACCAATGACTTTCTTCACAGAATTGGAAAAAAACTACTTTAAAGTTCATATGGAGCCAAAAAAGAGACCGCATGGCCAAGATAATCCTAAGCAAAAAGAACAAAGCTGGAGGCATCACGATACCTGACTTCAAACTGTACTACAAGGCTACAGTAACCAAAAAAGCATGGTACTGGTACCAAAACAGAGATATAGACCAATGGAACAGAACAGAGTCCTCAGAAATAACACCATAGATCTACAACCATCTGCTCTCTGACAAACCAGACAAAAACAGGCAATGGAGAAATGATTCCCTATTTAATAAATGGTGCTGGGAAAACCGTCTAACCAGATGTAGAAGACTGAAACTGGATCCCTTCCTTACACTGTATACAAAAATTAACTCAAGATGGATTAAAGACTTAAATGTAAGACCTAACACCATAAAAACCCTAAAAGAAAACCTAGGCAACACCACTCAGGACATAGGCATGAGCAAGAACTTCATGACTAAACACAAAAAGCAATGGCAACAAAAGCCAAAATAGACAAATGGGATCTAATTAAACTAAAGAGCTTCTACACAACAAAAGAAACTATCATCAGAGTGAACAGGCAACCTACAGAATGTCAGAAAAATTTTGCAATCTGCTGATCTGACAAAGGGCTAATATCCAGAATCTACAAAGAACTGAAAGAAAATTACAAGAAAAAACAAACAACCCTATCAAAGAGTGGGCAAAGGATATGAACAGACACTTCTCAAAAGAAGACATTTATGCAGTCAACAGACATATGCCAAAATGCTCATCATCTCTGACCATCAGAGAAATGCAAATCGAAACCACAATGAGATAGCATGTCACACCAGCTAGAATGGTGATCATTAAAAAGTCAGGAAACAACAGATGCTGGAGAGGATGTGGACAAATAGGAATGCTTTTACACTGTTGGTGGGAGTGTAAATTAGTTCAACCATTGTGGAAGACAGTGTGGCAATTCCTCAAGGATCTAGAACCAGAAATACTATTTGACCCAGCGATCCCATTACCAGGTACAACCCAAAGGATTGTAAATCATTCTACAATAAAGACACATGTACATGTATGCTTATTGCAGCACTATTCACAATAGCAAAGACTTGGAGCCAACCCAAATGTCCATCAATGATAGACTGGATTAAGAAAATGTGCAACATATACACCATGGAATACTATGCAGCCATACAAAAGGATGTGTTCATGTCCTTTGCAGGGACATGAATGAAGCTGGAAACCATCATTCTAAGCAAACTATCACAAGGACAGAAAACCAAACACCACATGTTCTCACTCATAGGTGGGAAGTGAACAATGAGAACACATGGACACAGGGCGGGGAACATCACACTCCATGGCTGGTCAAGGGGTGGGTGGCTGGGGGAGGCATAGCATTAGGAGAAATACCTAATGTAAATGACGAGTTGATGAGTGCAGCAAACCAACATGGCACATGTATACCTATGTAACAAACCTGCACGTTGTGCATGTGTACCCTAGAACATAAAGTATAATAATAAAAAAGTAAAAAAAAAAAAAAATACATATGGAGGGAAAAATTCTGCTAATGAATTTCCCCAAAATAATAGCACTTAACTTTAGTACCAATACCCCAATATAACCATGACTATATTGTAGCAGTTCCTTCTTTCTCTTCTTTACCCCAGTATCTGAAACTTCTTGCTATTACTTTGACACTTCTTTTGAACTACAGCCTTTGGAAAACCAAAGGTCCTCTAGAGAAATATTTTCTGAAATTAAGATTTAGCAAATTCTTTCATTGTAATAAAGACTAAGTTCTCAATATGCCTTTAAAATTATGATTCTTTGTTGCTGATGTACCTATACTTCACCAGATGAATTTTAGAATAGCTTGTCAAAAGTTGAAAGTAATAAACCAAAAGAAGGCAAAATACAATGCTAGATGAACTTAAAATCAAAGTTTTTGCACATATAAGACAATGAATGAGTGATAAAACTATAAAAATTGACACAATCATTTTGGTATATTAAGACACACCTTTGTAAGAAGCTAAAATACTACAAAAAAATTATGTAAGAATACAGATGAGTAGAAAACACAAATATGAAATGTGATTTAATAGAAACATATAGAACTTTGTATCCAAGAGAAAGCTAATACTCAGAGAATACACATTCTTACACATATGTATTAGGACATAGACAAAATTTGATAAGACATTCAGAAATTATATAACCAAATACCAAATTTGGTATCATCTAGTCTACCATTGTTGAACACGATTTATAAATCAATTATCTACCACTAAATGCATTCATTAAAAACTATATATGGAAATATAACAAAAGAATATTTTTAATATTGAGAAAACCAATTATATACTAATAAATAAGAAATATACAAGAAATATTATCTGCAGATCAAGTGATCATGAATTGAAATAGTTTAAAGAACAATCAGAATGTAACTTCCAAAAAAAGTTAAATAAGAAAAAGTAAATGCTCAAGTAGTATGAGAAAATTTGTTCAGCATTAAGAGTAATTGAAAAACATGTATATTAAAACTGTATTTTAAAACAGCAATGATGTACCACATAACATCTATTAGGTTGAATTTTTAAAATATTTTAATATTACATCTTGGCGACGATGTGAAGAACTAGGTACACATATAACCTACATAACCTAAGCTGGGAACTTAATATACAGGGCACTTTGAAAGGAAAACCAACAGTCTTTACAGAAATTTAAAATTAGCCTACCTCAATTTCTGTTTTTGGAAATGACAGACAAGCTTCCCTACACCAAGCCTCTTGAGAAAAATATATAGGGAAGTAGAAGGATAAAAACTATCTGCTTGAAGGTATAGGAAAGATAGTGTGGCAGCAAGATTGCAGGAGATGAGAATTTCAAAAGAAGGAAAACCAAAGAGATGAGACCAAAATTTCTTAAGGTATTCCCCCATAAGACATTTGCTGATTTGAAAGCAGCAGATGAGAGGTTATGAAGTTGAGCATACTTCCAGAAGTGTTATGGGGCTTGAGGAACAAAACTGAATTTGGGGATCTGATATAGAGAAATGGTCCTATGCATGCCCAAGGATTTTAGTAAGGAATCACAAAGGGTGTGGTACTAAGAATAAAATCAATTGGAAATTGATAAAGAATAAAAATCAATTGGAAATACATCAGCCCACCCAAAGATTGAATCACTTGCCTGAATGAAGTCATTTACCAGAATTAAGATCCTTCTCTGTCTTAGCAGAGATAACAGCCTTGGTGCAAAGTACTAAAGATGTGTAATTGCAGTCCCGGAAGAAAAGGGGATACAGAACAAATGAAGTGAAACTAGCTGAGAATTTCTAAAAAGGTTGAAAAGTGTCACAGTACACATTCAAAAAAAAAATGCTATGAACACCAAAGCTAATAAAAAGAATGTCACACCTAAACACAGTGTAGGGTAATTACTTAAAATCAAATTCAAAAGAAAAAATATAACACACAGCAGTTATTTAAATAGGCTTTAATGATGAATTCTTTAAAATTTTGGAATCCTGATAGGGAATGAAAAAAGAAACAGATAAAGGGAGATAGCACAGAGGAAGTAACAACAGGAGGCAGAAATAGACTGAAAAGGGAGAAGAGGTTAGGGTTATTCAAACACGTTTGGGCAGCTCTGTTTTTGAAAACTCAAAATTACAAGACCCTTCAATCACACAGATATTATATCACCTTAAATCACAGAATAAAAGGAATATGGGAAATGACCGGAACTTCAGTCTTCCCTCAGTGAGAGCAACAAGCTTCTTTCACACAAGGAGGGATCAGATGGTCCTCATCTCCAATTACATCTTCCCCCAATGAAATATAAAGCTCATAATAATGGTAAACAATCAATAGGATTGGTATTGATGTGGGTATTCTTCCTTCCCTGCCTGTAAATATGCAGCTAAATATTGCTTCTGGGCCATATAGGTATAACCCAGGTGTCGTAGGAAGCAGAATGTCGTTATAAAGTTATCATTATTATTTTCTATGGAAATAATGGAAATTGAAAAATGTAAATTCATCCTTGGAGGTAGTCTCTTAATCTAGATGTCAACCATTTGTAGCCTTTGTAATCCAGTTAATGAATTAGTAAACAAAATATTAAAGGCAACATCAGTAATTCTCAGAAAAAGACTTGGAAGGGGAAAAACAAAATCTTCAAACAGTTGGTTATGGAGAACACAAAGGAACTTTAACAGGTTTGTCTTTCCCAACAGACACACCAACCTGGGTCTCATTCCCTTTTAAGGACTGTCATAACAAGTACCCAGGATGGAACAGATCTCAAAGTCCACAAAGTACTAAATATAATCTCAACACTCAGTTTCCACAAGCAACCCCAAGACTCAAAGATGCAGAAAATTTAGGAGTGTCTGAGACATGTCTGATGACCTTCGCTAAAGGCCTAAGGTCTGCATCACATGCCAAGGACCATCATACCCTCAGTCTCAAACTCCAAGCAAACATAAGCACTAAAATTTTCAAAGATTGGGTCATTTGAAATTCCTGATATCAGATCCTGCTACACAGAAAATAATGTTAGTGCTCAAAACCTGGACCTCCAGGTATAAGTTACTTCATATCAGGCAACATAGAAATTAAAATACACATGGGTCAAAAGATTAACATATCCTTTCCAATACACCTTCACAAGAATAGCCTCAAAACATTCCTCAAGGGTCTTTCATCCCTGCCAAAGCTAGAGATGAATGACTAGATGAAGGAAAAGGAAAAAGGATAGAACCTGGAGATAGAGACAATTCGGATAAGGAAGGAGAATCAATCTAAGTAATACATGTGTATTAGTCTGTTTTCACACTGCTATAAAGAACTGCCTAAGACTGGGTAATTTATAAAGAAGACAGGTTTAATTAACTCACAGTTTCACATGGCTGGGGAGGTCACAGGAAACTTATAATCAAGGTGGTCCTTAAGGAAAAGCAGGCACCTTCTCCACAGGCAGTAGGAGAGAAGTGAATGAGGGTGCAGGAAAAAAACTACGATTTATAAAACCACCAGGTCTTGTGAGAATTCACTCACTATCATGAGAACAGCATGGGGAAAACTGCCCCCATAATCCAATTGCTTCCTTCCCCCATGGGGGTTACAATCCGAGATGAGATTTGGGTGGGGACACAGTTAAACCATATCAACATGTGAATACCTTTTTTAATTGACAGAGATCCATAGAGAGTGAAAATTTCCCAATTAAAACCATCATGATGACTTTAATGAGGAGGGGAGAATTTAATGAGGATGAGCCCCGCAGGTTCAGAGAAAACAACATGGAGGCAATTCCAGGACCAAAGGGTCTAGATAATCGCTAGACAAATATGTGTGATGATGGTGGAGAAAAAATAAAGCTTCAAGGTAAGAGAAACAAACTCCAGCGAAGGGCCTTATATTCTAGTGACCACAAGGAGACGAAATGATACTTTCATATTTGGGAAATTACATTTCTCAAGCAATGCTAAAGCCTATGCCCTGTGAATTAATGATGCCCGGAATTAAGTAACTTTTTACGATGCTATGGTGAAACAAGCAAACAAAAATATAATAGCTTTTTTCGAAAACTCACAATCTCATCATCAGAGTACACAAGTATGCAACAGTGTTACACAACCTTGGGTAATTCTATTTAGAGTGCCAGAACTGTAGTATAGCCTTGATTGATTTGGGGAGATTAACAAGAAAATAGAAGAAAAAGACCTTTGTGTTCAGGACTAGGTACTCCAAAGAAGATGAATCCAAAAGAAGAGCTACCTAAGACAATATTATATATTTACCCAAACCATAGTTTTCATTACTCTCTTTGAGAAAAAGCTATGTAAAGAGAGCCATCTTCAGAAACAAAGTAGTGAGAAAATAAAGAGCAATGCGATTCCACTTTTTAAACCTATTAGGTGTGAGGCATATGCTTAAATTCACACAGCTGGGAAGTGGAATCCCAAATAGGAAAGACCCAGGTCTTTCACCCTCCATAGCAGTCAGGTGTGCTTTCTCCACCAATCTTCCTCACCTCCTGAGTGAGGAATTGGGCTTTTTAGTAAAAATCAGGATGATGTTCACCCATACACTGAGAAAATTGGTGATTATAATCTCAGCATGGATTTTGTTTAATTCTATATCCCTCATGGTTATTTTGGAAAACTTTGGCTGTGTTCAGAAATCCCCATTCATATTTTTTCTCTCTTATGCTTACTCTCATATTTTCACTCTTCTACTGCCACACTCACATATTCAGTCTTAAACTCAGTCCCAAACTTTCACATATTTACATTCTCATACCTATACACTCACTCACATACATTCACATATTTCAAAACTCACTCTAAAACTTAAAACAGACTCACTCACATATATAGGAACATTAATTTAAATTTCTGTAAAAGCCTTTGTCCTGATCTTAGAATGACCTAAGTTGTTACCTCATAGACACTTTCCAACAGACAAAACAGTTTCTATGGATGATAAGACTACATATCAAATTAAAGTATAAGGCTTCTTAGACTCTCAAGGGTGTGTCCTATGAAATCCTCACAGAAGCCCAAGTTAGAAAAGGAGTTTCTAAGTGTGACTTTGTTTATAAATTGATACACAGGAAGCCCCCAGAGATTTTAAAGGAATTGCCTTGCTTGAACTAAAAGGTTCAGGTGTTAAACAAAAAGAAAAATGGCATCAAGATCCCAAACTTTTAGAGTATGTTGAAGACTGAGGGTAATCCGTTACAAACACAGGCCACTTCTTAGGAGAGATGAAAGCCAACTCACAGAGCAGAAGCAAGACACACAATGAAAAGCTAAGAGCCACACAGAACAGATAGTAGGTAGTAGAACTATTCCTTTATCAAGAATCACAAGAGACACCTAGTTGGATTTTCAGAACTGCTATGTTCAGTGGCTGCTATGTGCCTCCTGTTTTGTCTTTTGAGTGAAAGTGTCTATAGTTAATTTTTCTGTGCCTGTCTCACATCTTATATTTTTGGAGTAGACGGAATAATAACATGTTTCATTAATTCACAGGTCATCATATTGAGCAGAATGGTATTCAAAGAGGTAAACCTAAAAACAACACCCAAAGAACCTCATGTATACTCAGACTTGACTGAGATGATGAGTCCTGGACTTGAGCAATGTCTTAATGGCATGAGGCTTGGCCAGGGGAAAAGTGGGGAAGGGAGTGATTCTTGAAGGAGATAAGTGTAATTTGTGTACTGGAAGAAAATAAATAATTGTTGCCATAGGGAAGATCGTGGCAGATTGTATTTTCCAAAAATGTCTACTACATCAGTTTCATCCCACATGCTCTTCAAGAACATTGCTGTACCCCATTGAGAAGTGGAATCTATGTCTCTTCCTCCTCCAACTGAGAAGGTTTGGGGGAATGTTTCATCCAGTAGAGTTTGGCAGAGGAGACACTATTTGACTTCCAAACATAGACCATAAAAGTCAATGCAGACTGGGCACAGTAGCTCATGCCTGTAATCCTAGTACTTTGGGATACCAAGGTGGGATGACAGTTTGAGGCCAGTTCAATACCAGCCTGGGCAACGTAGTGAGAACCTTTCTCTACAAAACTGGGAAACTTAAGTTAAAAATCCATTTTAAAACAACTGTTTTCTCTTTTTCTTGGGTTTCAGGATGTAACCTTGAGGCAAACTGTGGAAGCCTTGTTTCTTAGCCTTAAAATAAACTCCATATCCCTCCCTTTCTCACCATATATATTCCCTTCAGGTTTATCTAACTGTATGCTACTATCTAATTATGTGCCTTCTTAGAAGTTCCAGGGGCTAAACTTGAGACAGACAGACCAAGTCTGGAGACCCAGTTGCAAAGTTCCAGATATTACTTCAAGGTGGCTAGTTAACAACCCAGCAATTTTTGAGATTATGCCAGCCTGAGATCTAGGTGGACTGGGACCTAAGATAACCACCAGAACAAGACACATTGTACATATCCCTATTCTTGCATGCCTTTCTTATTAAGTTTTCTCTTTTTAAACTCCTGTGTTCGCCCCTAAAAATCAAAGTGGTTACTTTGGATAGGAAACTGACCACTTTCCCTTTACCAGTTTTGGTTAATAAAGTAACAGTCTTTCTATCAGACTTTTCTCTTGTTAATTTGACTCTGCAAGCAGTGAGCATTCAGACTTGTGTTCAGTTACATCTACACACACACAAAATTACCCTGGCATGGTAGTGTGTGCCTATAGTCCTAGCTACTCTGGAGGCTGAGGTGGGAGGATCACCTGTGCCTGGGAGTTCAAGGTTACAGTGAGCCATGAACATGCCACTGCACTGCAGCCTGGAAGACAGAGTCAGACCCTTCCCCACCCCACCCACCAAAAAAAAAATCAATGCCACTTCCATATGGCTAAGAAAGCCAAGCCACCTGGAGAGTTCATCTGCATGTCTGTGGTCTGATTGGCAGTCCTAGGTTTTGAGTTATTCCAATCCAGGAACCAACATGTGATTGGATGTGTCTCCATATTATTCCATTCTCCAGCAAATGAGAAACTCTTAGATTCCAAGTCTATCCAGCTGAGGACCCATACATCATGGAGCAAAAATAAGTCTTTGCTGCTGTGTCATTTCATAATTCCTGATCCCCTAGAATCTGATAGCATAATCAAATTGTTGTTGTTTATCATTAAGTTTGAGATAATTTATTACACAATAATCACTGGAAGAGTAATTGGTATCAGAAGTGGTTTTGATAGTGGTAAGAAGCAGACAAATGCCTAGGCAGATGGGGTGGGTCCCTGGTGAGACCCCACCGTCAAGCCAAAGACAGTCCCAGGTAAATCCCTGGACTGGATTGAGAACCTGTCTTCCCATTAGGCATGCATTCCTCTGACTGATCCCCAGCTTTCACCTATTTTATGTATACCTACCTTTCCCTAATTGTTTTTTATAACACAGTTGTGCCCACCTTTGTGTGGTGCCTTCATTTTAACCTTTTTGCACATTCACAAACCAATCAGCATGCACTCTCCTATTCTGAGCCCATAAAAAGCCCTAGAGTCAGCCACACTGAGAGAGAAACCACCAGACTGTGGGGGTGGGGGACCACTCCCATGTGCCCTCTCTGCTGAGAGCTGTTTTGTTGCTCAACAAAGTTATTTTCAACCCATCAACTGTCAGTGCATCCTTATTCTTTTTGGACACAGAACAAGAGCTCAGGGACTGCCCAACGTAGGTACAAGCTATATCACAGGTGGGCTAAATGCACAGGGTACCTCCAGCAGCAGGCTTGGAGCTTGAGCAAGACCCAGGCTGGGTGGGGGGTCATCGCTGGCTGTGGAGGTTCCCTGTTAGCAAAGTGGCCAAGAAAAATCCTGCATCATATCTGGGGGCTTGTCCAGGATCTAAGAAAGGGTGAATAAATGCAAACCCAAAACCTCCTTCACTTTCATTTTCAAGCCTTTTCATCCTCAGACATTTTCTGAAAACAGATGGAGCACCAGGTCTCTGTTAGCCAATTAAGAACAAGTGGCATGGCTGCAGAAGAGGCTGCCACCTGCCCCATCACGCTTGGGGGTTGAGAATGTCAGCTTTGTTACAATCCAGTCTTTTCCTTGGCACCTTCCTTCTACCTTTCAGGGATGTCATGACACCAATCTTTTCTTTTACAATGTTAAGAGTGCTGTTGCAAACTACAGAGATATCACTGGGTAGAATGTGTACTTGGCCCAGTTATCAAAAATGTAATTCAGAACAATGCAGTTTCCACCTATTGTTAGAAGTGGGGAAGAAGCAGTGATTAAGAGTTTCTCTCCCTATTGGAGGAACCCATTTTCATAAGAGCAAGAGGCTTTTTCCTTCATGCAACTTCCCCCCACTGCATTTAAGCTGTTTTGTTTGTTTGTTTGTTTGTTTTCTTTTCTCCACCATGTCAGGAGTTAACACAGCCCTGCAAATACAGAGCACTTTTCTATCTATGTGAGAGTTTTTTTTTTTTCTTTTGGAAGGCATGTTACTAGGCCAGGACCCCAATTCATGGTACTCCCTTTTCTCTCCCTTGTTTGAGGAGGACCCAATTCCACAACTTCACTTAGCATTTGGCTTATGATAAGGAGGGCCACCTGGGACTCTATTTAATGAGTCCATGCACCCTCCTGAGGCATCTTCTTGTCCCAAACTCAATTCCAAGCTTTGGGTTGAAGCCCTAGAAAGGAAAACTAGATCTGAGTGATCCAGAGGCAGATGACAACAGAAGTCAAGGGGCATAACACAGTTGAGCATGACAAATTCCTGCCAATTAGTTCCCCCCGCCCCTCATTTCATGGGTGGAGGTCATGCTTGTATCCATGGCGTAGATGAGGTTACCGACAGCAGAAAGGATAGGCCAACACATAGGTGAGTGAAGATGTTTCTTACCTTCTAGGTTTTAATTTAGATAAGATAAAGCTGAAGGCTTAAACAAATTGTGGAAGTTTTGTAAAAATTAATCTTGCAAAACAAATTCTGTATGTGAACATATAAACAAAATTCAATAGGGAATTATATGGTTTTTCTGTAAATTGAGTATTGGAATAAAAACACAAGGTTTTCTTAAGGTATTGAACAAGGTTTTCATGTAATAGTAAAGGATAATGAAAATTTCCTTTTCATTGGGAATAAACTACTGAAAAAAAAGGAGAAGACAGGAGACAGATTGTTTGGAAAAGTAAACCTTCCCTCTTAATGAGTAAAGGTTTTTTTCCTATTTTTTAAAAATTGAGTCATTATTTTGGCTAAGTAAATAACTTATGGTAACCTGGAATTCTATTTCATAGTATCAGGTGTTCTAAACTTCTAACATGTTTAACAGGCTTCTCAAAATCAAGTTTCAGCTTCCAAAATGGTCTTTTCTAACCCCAAACTTTCAGATGCTCTAGAGGGCCTCTGGAGCATCCAAAAGAGAGGTAAACAGGATTATTTGACATGTTTAGTTACATGGGATTGCACAAATCAAAATAATGTTTAATATTATTTAGGTTATATCTTGGTAAATAATATTAATGTATATTCTGAAACTATATGGAATTTCTAAAATTCTAATGTCTCAGTATATGCTATCAATCATAATTAAGGTTATTAAGTTATTATAAACCACAGAAATAACTAAATTTCTTTGCCAATTATGTTTTTGACTATAACTACCCTGGACATTATGTCATTCACAGACAATTGTTGTCTTGCTTTGATCCTTTTCAAAAGATGGTTTATAATCAGCTGCAGGACTTTGGCAAGTGCTCGTAAATGCAGGTTCCTGATATCTTTGGAAATTGTGACACTGGAATCTTTATTCTTTATTGGAATAAAGAAAAAATGTTCAGGACCCATGAAGAGCTGAAAGGTTCACAAATATCAAGCAGAACAAGAGTTAACTGAATGAACTGAGCTAACAGAAAACTGGAGTAATCTTTTTTAATTTTTTGCTTAAAACATTGCTGATCCTTGTTTTGTTTTTCAGAAAACAAGGAAAATTTTCTATTGAGCTATATCTACAGCTTTTAACAATTGAGTGAAGTATAATCCTGTGAACAAAATTTAGAGCATATTTTTTCCCTCTGCCTGGCTTCTCCAGAATTTGGAAACTTTTTTAGTATTCTTAAACTTATGACAACATAGTTATTTGCATCAGTGCAATAAGAATTCATTTTGCAACAGGATGCAATTGCAGAAACTGGTTGTTTTACCAAGGCTTTGACTAGAATGGCATGCTTTCCTTTAGGTAATCAAGCTTGTCTTGCAGAGCCAATAAAAGCCCCTTCAGAAAACTGGCCTCATGCCTTGTCTACATAGGCCCCATGGGGGGTTCCTAACCTGTGGTGAGTAAAGAATGTTACTTTCTAACAGGCCCGGGAACCGCAAGCTATCTTGGAATCTCAAGAAGAGAGGAATTGACCCAACTCATAGGTATTTGAGGGTACAAAACCATGGCTGGGCTCAGCTTTAAAAGGCCTTATGTGAGATTCCTTGTGAAACAGAGTTCCATCAAAGCCAATTTAAAAAGCCTATATGAAAAATAATTATTCTTGATTTACTTTATGCAAATAAGTAGGCCACGTATAACACTAAAGTTTATTTTGCAAACTCAGTTCTTTCATGATTTTTTAAAACAAAAATGAGGACAGGAGAGAGGAAAAATTATGTCTCAAAACTTATACACTTGTCATTAAATTCTAATCTCATCAGTTTGTTTTAAGATTTTGCCTACATTTTAGACTAACCCTGCTTATTCCTGTGAACCCATCAGGTATCTCCAGCTGTGGCTCAGAAGAAACAAAAGGGATGGGTAATGTAAAAATCTGGATAAACATGCTAATTCTAAGCAATTATCTTACAAATCCTACAAGGTGATAGGAGTAAATAGGATGCCCTTAACATGAAGGTTTATTTCTTTGGGAAAATAAGACCAAGGGAGCTAACCAAAGCCAAGTCCCATGCACCCAAATCTTAGCAGGCATAACTATAGTCACCCATTACCTGGGTGTGTCTGCAGCCTCAAGATTTTTGAGCTGTCCTTACCCCCTTGTTTCATTTTGATACATGTCTTCTAAATACCTGGTTTGTCTCTTCTCATCTTTGATCCATCAAACTCCAAACATTCATGCAACCAGAGCCTTGGATGATGGCTTTCTTTTACAAGTACCCTTAGATAGGGTTCTGAGGGAAATCTGACTGCCGTCTTTCCCAAACAGCAAGTCCTGTCAGTAGGAAGCAGTTAGGAGCAGTCACTGTCCTTATCCTAATAGCATTTAGATGTATCTCTTCAGAGTGGGGAATTGATAGTGGCAGGATGCAGACAAATGTGTAGGCAGATAGGGGCAGGTCCCCGGTGAAACCCCATCTTCAAGTCAAAGACAGTCTCGGGTAAATAGTTGGACTGGATTCCAAGAGAACCTGTCTTCCCGTTTAGCACACTTTCCTCTGATTGATCCCCATCCTTCATCTATTTTACTTATACCTACCCATCCCTAATTTTTTTTATCCTGTCATGCCCACCTTTAAGTGGTGCCTTTGTTTTAATCTTTTTGCATACTCACAAGCCAGTCAGTATGCACTCCCATATTTTGAGCCCATAAAAAGCCCCAGCTTCAGCTACACTGAGAGAGAAACCACCCTACTGCAGGGGTAGGGGAGAACCCCCATATCCCTTCTCTGCTGAGAGCTGTTTGCTCTCAATAAAATTCTTTTCCATCCATCCTCACACTTCAATTGTCAGTGCATCTTCATTCTTCTTGGATGCAGGATGAGAGCTCGTGAACTGCCTAACATGGGTATAAGCTATAGTATAGGCAGGCCAAGTGGGTGGGGCACCTCCAGTGACAGGCCCAGAGCTCAAGCGAAGTCCAGGTGGTAGTGGGGGGGGTGGTGTGTATGTTGCTGGCCATGGAGGTCCCTGGTTGGCAAAGTGGCCAAGAAAAATCCTGCATCAGTTTGCAACCTGGGCAACAGAGCAAGTCCCTGTCTCAAAAAGAAAAAACTGTATTTTTAATTTAAAAAAGCAATAAATAAATAATCAAGAACTAATTTATTCTTATTTTATTTTATTATTATATTTTGAGATGGAGTCTAGCTCTGTTACCCAGGCTGGAGTGTGGTGGCACGATCTTGGCTCACTGCAACCTCCACCTCCTGGGTTCAAGTGATTCTCATGTTTCAGCCTCCCAACTAGTTGGGACTACAGGTGTGCACCACCACACCTGGCTAATTTTTTTGTATTTTTAGTATACATGGGGTTTTACCATGTTGGCCAGGCTGGTTTCAAACTCCTGACTTCAAGTGATCCACCACCTCAGCCTCCCAAAGTGATGTGATTGCAAACATGAGCCACCATACCTGGCCAAGAACTAATTTAAAGAATCCATCAGACTCACTCTTCATTATTGAGAACTGGTTCTCTGATCTGATTTTATTTATTATAACAATATTAATGATTCTGTTTCAATGGGTAAAGGGTACACTTGAAATTCATGGCTTACTGAAGCAAAACAGTTACTTATATTATCACTTGTAGATACTTGGAAACAAATACATATACATGACAAGGTTTGAAGTGATCAAAGAATGCTTGCAGCCATAGAACACTTAAGTAAAAGAAATGAATATAACAGGGTTGCTTGTCTGCTTCTATATATCCCTGAGAACTTGAAAAAGAAAATGATGACTTCAGGATAGTAAATTCAAATATCAAGTTTTGGGTAGAGGACCAAACCACATTTATGACTGCTCTATAAAAAACTGTTATCTCTTATAGCTGTCAACAAAAAGAGTCAAACTCTGTAAAACATTTGAAGATAGTTATTCTGAGCCAAATATCAGTGACTATGGCCCATGACACAACTCTCAGGAGATGCTGAGAACATGTGCCAAGGTGAGGGGCAGCTTGGTTACATTTTAGGGAGACATGAGACATCCATCAAATACATTTAAGATATACATTGGTTTGGTCCAGAAAGGCAGAACAACGCGAAGTATTTGGGGGTGGGAGTGGGCTTTCAGGTTACAGGTAGATTTTTAAATTTTCTGATTGGCAACTGGTTGAAAAAGTTACTATCAATAGAAAGGAATGTCTAGAGTATAATAAGGGGTTTTGGATGCCAAAGTTTTATCATGCAGATGAATCCTCCAGGTAGCAGGTTTCAGAGAGAATAGATTTTAAATGTTTCTTATCAGATAAATTCTGTGTTGATGTTAATGCTGGAGGGTATAATGAGGCATGTCTGACCCCCACTTCCCATCAAGGTCTGAGCCAGACTTTCAGGTTAAATTTTAGAGTGCCCTGGCCAAGAAGGAAGTCCATTGAGATGGCTGGGGGCCTTAATATTTTATTTTTGGTTTACATAGTAATGGAGCTTAGATTTATTTATTTATTTATTTATTTATTTATTTGAGACGGAGTTTAGTTCTTGTTGCCCAGGCTGGAGTGCAATGGTGCAATCTCGGCTCACTGCAACTTCCTCCTCCCATGTTGAAGTGATTCTCCTGCCTCAGCCTTGCAAGAAGCTGGGATTATAGGCATGCACCACCATACCTGGCTAATTTTGCATTTTTAGTAGAGACGGGGTTTCCCCATGTTGGTCAGGCTGGTCTCAAACTCCTGACCTCAGGTGATCCGCCCACCTCAGCCTCCCAAAGTGCTGAGATTACAGGCGTGAGCCATCACGTCCAGTCAGAGCTGAGATATCTAATAGCAAACATTAAATACAATTTTGTGTCAGAAACACATTCATAAGGGGAGCACCAGCATCACTGAAGTGCTCTGTGATGTATACTGTCTGTAAGGACATAAATGAGAGAGGGAACTGCCACCATCAAATTGGGCTTCCTGACTTGAAAGGGGATATTGTGTTCTTAGTGCGAAAGGAGTTAAGTGGCAACAAGTATTTGTCACAGACAAAGTGGGTATGGTTACCCTACTAGGTATTAGAGCTTAAAGAGTAATAAGAATTATCTGACTCACAGTTACCTTTAGCATTGACAAGTTGATCATGGTGTTGCTGGAACTAAAATAGATGGGCAGCCTACTAAATTTTACTTCATGGTAAACCAGAAATAAAATTCTAAGGTCCCACCCAACCATCTGAATGGACTTCCTCCTCAGCCAGGGCACTCTTAAAATTTAACCTAAAAGATTGGTTCGGGCCATGATGGGAAGTGGGGGTCAGACATGCCTCATTATACCTCTCTGGCATTAACAATCAACAAAGACTTTAAACCTGATAAGAAACATTTTACAACATATTGTCTCTGAAGCCTACTACCTGAAGGTTTCTTGTACAAATAAGAACTTTGGTCTCCACAATACTTTATCTTTTTTTTTTTTTTAAATTTATTTATCATTATTATACTTTAAGTTGTAGGGTACATGTGCATAACGTGCAGGTTTGTTACATATGTATACTTGTGCCATGTTGGTGTGCTGCACCCATCAACTCGTCATTTACATCAGGTATAACTCCCAATGCAATCCCTCCCCCCTCCCCCCTCCCCATGATAGGCCCCGGTGTGTGATGTTCCCCTTCCTGAGTCCAAGTGATCTCATTGTTCAGTTCCCACCTCTGAGTGAGAACATGCGGTGTTTGGTTTTCTGTTCTTGTGATACTTTGCTAAGAATGATGGTTTCCAGCTGCATCCATGTCCCTACAAAGGACACAAACTCATCCTTGTTTATGGCTGCATAGTATTCCATGGTGTATATGTGCCACATTTTCTTAATCCAATCTGTCACTGATGGACATTTGGGTTGATTCCAAGTCTTTGCTATTGTGAATAGTGCTGCAATAAACATACGTGTGCATGTGTCTTTATAGCAGCATAATTTATAATCCTTTAGGTATATACCCAGTAATGGGATGGCTGGGTCATATGGTACATCTAGTTCTAGATCCTTGAGGAATCGCCATACTGTTTTCCATAATGGTTGAACTAGTTTACAATCCCACCAACAGTGTAAAAGTGTTCCTATTTCTCCACATCCTCTCCAGCACCTGTTGTTTCCTGACTTTTTAATGATCGCCATTCTAACTGGTGTGAGATGGTATCTCATTGTGGTTTTAATTTGCATTTCTCTGATGGCCAGTGATGATGAGCATTTTTTCATGTGTCTGTTGGCTGTATGAATGTCTTCTTTTGAGAAATGTCTGTTCATATCCTTTGCCCACTTTTTCATGGGGTTGTTTGTTTTTTTCTTGTAAATTTGTTTGAGTTCCTTGTAGGTTCTGGATATTAGCTCTTCGTCAGATGAGTAGATTGCAAAATTTTTCTCCCATTCTGTAGGTTGCCTGTTCACTCTGATGGTAGTTTCTTTTGCTGTGCAGAAGCTCTTTAGTTTAATGAGATCCCATTTGTCAATTTTGGCTTTTGCTGCTGATGCTTTTGGTGTTTTAGACATGAAGTCTTTGCCCATGCCTATGTCCCGAATGGTACTACCTAGGTTTTCCTCTAGGATTTTTATGGTATTAGGTCTAACATTTAAGTCTCTAATCCATCTTGAATTAATTTTCCTATAAGGAGTAAGGAAAGGATCCAGTTTCAGCTTTCTACTTATGGCTAGCCAATTTTCCCAGCACCATTTATTAAATAGGGAATCCTTTCCCCATTTCTTGTTTCTCTCAGGTTTGTCAAAGATCAGATGGCTGTAGATGTGTGGTATTATTTCTGAGGACTCTGTTCGGTTCCATTGGTCTATATCTCTGTTTTGGTACCAGTACCATGCTGTTTTGGTTACTGTAGCCTTGTAGTATAGTTTGAAGTCAGGTAGCGTGATGCCTCCAGCTTTGTTCTTTTGACTTAGGATTGTCTTGGAGATGCGGGCTCTTTTTTGGTTCCATATGAACTTTAAAGCAGTTTTTTCCAATTCTGTGAAGAAACTCATTGGTAGCTTGATGGGGATGGCATTGAATCTATAAATTACCTTGGGCACTATGGCCACTTTCACGATATTGATTCTTCCTATCCATGAGCATGGTATGTTCTTCCATTTGTTTGTGTCCTCTTTGATTTCACTGAGCAGTGGTTTGTAGTTCTCCTTGAAGAGGTCCTTTACATCCCTTGTAAGTTGGATTCCTAGGTATTTGATTCTCTTTGAAGCAATTGTGAATGGAAGTTCATTCCTGATTTGGCTCTCTGTTTGTCTGTTACTGGTGTATAAGAATGCTTGTGATTTTTGCACATTAATTTTGTATCCTGAGACTTTGCTGAAGTTGCTTATCAGCTAAAGGAGATTTTGGGCTGAGACAATGGTGTTTTCTAAATATACAATCATGTCATGTGCAAAGAGGGACAATTTGATTTCTTCTTTTCCTAACTGAATACCCTTGATTTCTTTCTCTTGCCTGATTGCCCTAGCCAGAACTTCCAACACTATGTTGAATAGGAGTGGTGAGAGAGGGCATCCCTGTCTTGTGCCAGTTTTCAAAGGGAATTTTTCCAGTTTTTGCCCATTCAGTATGATATTGGCTGTGGGTTTGTCATAAATAGCTCTTATTATTTTGAGGTACGTTCCATCAATACTGAATTTATTGAGCGTTTGTAGCATGAAGGGCTGTTGAATTTTGTCAAAAGCCTTTTCTGCATCTATTGAGATAATCATGTGGTTCTTGTCTTTGGTTCTGTTTATATGCTGGATTATGTTTATTGATTTGCGAATGTTGAACCAGCCTTGCATCCCAGGGATGAAGCCCACTTGATCATGGTGGATAAGCTTTTTGATGTGCTGCTGAATCCGGTTTGCCAGTATTTTATTGAGAATTTTTGCATCGATGTTCATCAGGGATATTGGTCTAAAATTCTCTTTTTTTGTTGTGTCTCTGCCAGGCTTTGGTATCAGGATGATGTTGGCCTCATAAAATGAGTTAGGGAGGATTCCCTCTTTTTCTATTGATTGGAATAGTTTCAGAAGGAATGGTACCAGCTCCTCCTTGTACCTCTGGTAGAATTCAGCTGTGAATCCATCTGGTCCTGGACTTTTCTTGGTTGGTAGGCTATTAATTATTGCCTCAATTTCAGAGCCTGCTATTGGTCTATTCAGGGATTCAACTTCTTCCTGGTTTAGTCTTGGAAGAGGGTAAGTGTCCAGGAAATTATCCATTTCTCCTAGATTTTCTAGTTTATTTGCGTAGAGGTGTTTACAGTATTCTCTGATGGTAGTTTGTATTTCTGTGGGGTCAGTGGTGATATCCCCTTTATCATTTTTAATTGCGTCGATTTGATTCTTCTCTCTTTTCTTCTTTATTAGTCTTGCTAGCGGTCTATCAATTTTGTTGATCTTTTCAAAAACCAACTCCTGGATGCATTGATTTTTTGGAGGGTTTTTTGTGTCTCCATCTCCTTCAGTTCTGCTCTGATCTCAGTTATTTCTTGCCTTCTGCTAGCTTTTGAATGTGTTTGCTCTTGCTTCTCTAGTTCTTTTAATTGTGATGTTAGAGTGTCAATTTTAGATCTTTCCTGCTTTCTCTTGTGGGCATTTAGTGCTATAAATTTCCCTCTACACACTGCTTTAAATGTGTCCCAGAGATTCTGATATGTTGGATCTTTGTTCTCATTGGTTTCAAAGAACATCTTTATTTCTGCCTTCATTTCGTTATGTACCCAGTAGTCATTCAGGAGCAGGTTGTTCAGTTTCCATATAGTTGAGCAGTTTTGATTGATTTTCTTAGTCCTGAGTTCTAGTTTGACTGCACTGTGGTCTGAGAGACAGTTTGTTATAATTTCTGTTCTTGTACATTTGCTGAGGAGTGCTTTACTTCCAATTATGTAGTCAATTTTGGAATAAGTGTGATATGGTGCTGAGAAGAATGTATATTCTGTTGATTTGGGGTGGAGAGTTCTATAGATGTCTATTAGGTCTGCTTGCTGCAGAGATGAGTTCAATTTCTGGATATCCTTGTTAACTTTGTGTCTCGTTGATCTGTCTAATGTTGAGAGTGGAGTGTTGAAGTCTCCCATTATTATTGTGTGGGAGTCTAAGTCTCTTTGTAAGTCTCTAAGGACTTGCTTTATGAATCTGGGTGCTCCTGTATTGGGTGCATATATATTTAGGATAGTTAGCTCTTCCTGTTGAATTGATCCCTTTACCATTATGTAATGGCCTTCTTTGCCTCTTTGATCTTTGATGGTTTAAAGTCTGTTTTATCAGAGACTAGTATTGCAACCCCTGCTTTTTTTTGTTCTCCATTTGCTTGGTAGATCTTCCTCCATCCCTTTATTTTGAGTCTATGTATGTCTCTGCATGTGAGATGGGTCTCCTGAATACAGCAGACTGATGGGTCTTGACTCTTTATCCAGTTTGCCAGTCTGTGTCTTTTAATTGGAGCATTTAGTCCATTTACATTTAAGGTTAATATTGTTATGTGTGAACTTGATCCTGCCATTATAATATTAACTGGTTATTTTGCTTGTTAGTTGATGCAGTTTCTTCCTAGCCTCGATGGTCTTTACATTTTGGCATGTTTTTGCAATGGCTGGTACCGGTTGTTCCTTTCCATGTTTAGTGCTTCCTTCAGGGTCTCTTGTAAGGCAGGCCTGGTGGTGACAAAATCTCTAAGCATTTGCTTATCTGTAAAGGATTTTATTTCTCCTTCACTTATGAAACTTAGTTTGGCTGGATATGAAATTCTGGGTTGAAAATTCTTTTCTTTAAGAATGTTGAATATTGGCCCCCACTCTCTTCTGGCTTGGAGAGTTTCTGCCGAGAGATCTGCTGTTAGTCTGATGGGCTTCCCTTTGTGGGTAACCCAACCTTTCTCTCTGGCTGCCCTTAAGATTTTTTCCTTCATTTCAACTTTGGTGAATCTGGCAATTATATGTCTTGGAGTTGCTCTTCTCGAGGAGTATCTTTGTGGCATTCTCTGTATTTCCTGGATTTGAATGTTGGCCTGCCCTACTAGGTTGGGGAAGTTGTCCTGGATGATATCCTGAAGAGTGTTTTCCAACTTGGTTCCATTTTCCCCCTCACTTTCAGGCACCCCAATCAGACATAGATTTGGTCTTTTTACATAATCCCATACTTCTTGCAGGCTTTGTTCATTTCCTTTTGTTCTTTTTTCTTTTGGTTTCTCTTCTCGCTTCATTTCATTTATTTGATCCTCAATTGCTGATACTCTCTTCCAGTTGATTGAGTCGGTTACTGAAGCTTGTGCATTTGTCACGTATTTCTCGTGTCATGGTTTTCATCTCTTTCATTTCGTTTATAACCTTCTCTGCATTAATTACTCTAGCTATCAATTCTTCCACTCTTTTTTCAAGATTTTTAGTTTCTTTGCGCTGGGTACATAATTCCTCCTTTAGCTCTGAGAAGTTTGATGGACTGAAGCCTTCTTCTCTCATCTCGTCAAAGTCATTCTCCGTCCAGCTTTGATCCGTTGCTGGCGATGAGCTGCGCTCCTTTGTAGGGGGAGCGGCGCTCTTATTTTTTGAATTTCCAGCTTTTCTGCCCTGCTTTTTCCCCATCTTTGGTCTTTGATGATGGTGACATACTGATGGGGTTTTGGTGTAGGTGTCCTTGTTTGATAGTTTTCCTTCTAACAGTCAGGACCCTCAGCTGTAGGTCTGTTGGAGATTGCTTGTGGTCCACTCCAGACCCTGTTTGCCTGGGTATCAGCAGCAGAGGCTGCAGAAGGTAGAATATTTCTGAACAGCGAGTGTACCTGTCTGATTCTTACTTTGGAGGCTTCGTCTCATGGGTGTACTCCACCCTGTGAGGTGTGGGGTGTCAGACTGCCCCTAGTGGGGCATGTCTCCCAGTTAGGCTACTCAGGGGTCAGGGACCCACTTGTGCTGGCAGTCTGTCCCTTCTCAGATCTCAACCTCCGTGTTGGGAGATCCACTGCTCTCTTCAAAGCTGTCAGACAGAGTCATTTGCGTCTGCAGAGGTTTCTGCTGCTTTGTTGTTGTTGTTGTTGTTGTTGTTTAGCTGTGCCCTGTCCCCAGAGGTGGAGTCTACAGAGACAGGCAGGTTTCCTTGAGCCGCTGTGAGCTCCACCTAGTTTGAGCTTCCCAGCAGCTTTGTTTACCTACTTAAGCCTCAGCAATGGCGGGCGCCCCTCCCCCAGCCTCGCTGCTGCCTTGCAGTTAGATCGCAGACTGCTGTGCTAGCAATGAGGGAGGCTCCGTGGGCGTGGGACCCTCCCGGCCAGGTGTGGGATATAATCTCCTGGTGTGCCTGTTTGCTTAAAGCGCAGTATTAGGGTGGGGGTTACCCGATTTTCCAGGTGTTGTGTGTCTCAGTTCCCCTGGCTAGGAAAAGGGATTCCCTTCCCCCTTGCATTTCCCAGGTGAGGCAATGCCTCGCCCTGCTTCAGCTCTAGCTGGTCGGGCTGCAGCAGCTGACCAGCACCGATTGTCAGGCACTCCCCAGTGAGATGAACCCAGTACCTCAGTTGAAAATGCAGAAATCACCTGTCTTCTGTGTCGCTTGCGCTGGGAGTTGGAGACTCGAGCTGTAGGAGATAATGTCTTTTGCAGTAACATGAATAGAGCTGGTGAGTATCATCCTTAGCAAAATAATGCAGGAACAGAAAACTAAATACTGCACGTTCTCACTTATAAGTGGAAACTAATTGATAAGAACTTATGTACACAAAGAAGGAAACAACAGCCACTGGGGTCTACTTGAGGGGTAAGGTGGGAGGAGGGAGAAATGCAGAAAAGATAACTATTGGGTACCGAGCTTAGTACCTGGGTGATATAATATGTACAAGGAACCCTTGTGACACATGCTTATCCATGTAACAAACCTTCACATGTACCTCCAAACCTAAAATAAAATTTTTTAAAGAAGGAAACAAGTTAAAAGAATTTCAAAAAGAAAAAAAAAAAAAAGAAAAAATCTAAATAGGAAAGCTACACTCCAGAATTCTGCCTATTTTTAGACCTGAATGAAACACTAGTACACTACAGTCAATCTGAATGTGTAAGAAGATGTATCACTTATTTTTCCAGCTCATTCTAAGATTTTATCAGGTTTATATGAGATTAAGATCATGCTTCAAATAATTTCTGAAATGGATTTCTCAGCAGTATCAGTGTTTCTACTGCTTCTAGGAAGGTATATGCAGACAAATTACTGAATATATTAGACCTGAAAAGGTGGACTAGGTAACTAGTCAGGCACCAGCCCTTCTGAGAATATTTTGTTTGTGGACAAGGAAACTATATAAAGGAATTAAATATCCTTGAAAGAGATCTTTCATAAACTAAAATAATGAATAACCCACCATAAGCCTTTGCATATTAGCTTTCTAGTGGAATCCCTATATAATTGTGGTTTATAGATAAAAATACCAATGAACAATTTAAATTGATTTCATTTCTGGAGAATCTTGTAAAACCGAATGAAGATATTTGACTTCATGTCAGAGACAGATTTCACTTACACGACTTGCTGTCACCAGATTAAACACAAAGCCTTGTCAAATCATTTAAGGAAGAGAGAAGGTAGGGCCCTTTTGGACTAACATAAAAATATTGTCAATACAATGGAAATTTTGTGTTTTGTACCCCATCTTGCTTTTCTTCTTCAGTGTCCAACAACAATCAATGATTACAAAAATCCATCTCAGATTGAATACATACAGCAGGAGACTACAAACAGAACTCTTTGGAACTTGTGAAACTATTGTATTTTTTTTAATGTACAGGACATCTGCAGCTTATTAAAAATTCTATTTTTGCCACAAGCAATTTGACCCATAGTCAAACAGGATTTTATAATAAGAGATGAAAATGAACTTGCATTTTCATATCTGTTTTGTGCCCTAAGTGGAGTTGAAGTTACTTTTCTGTTACTTTACAATTGTCATTTCAACAGATACTGCCAGTAAGTTTTCTTTTCCCTATATTTTATAACCTTGTTACCTGTTTGATCTGTATTAAATTAGCATTTCATTATGTATTCTCTTTAGTTGGGGCACTTCATAGTTTTTTGGAATTAATAAATTTTTATTACCCATTTGAATGCCATTTTTGTGCTTTGCTTTCCTGCATACTGCATATTTGTTTTTTAAATATTCTCAAATGTTAGTCGATGTAAATTTCATTTGGAAAGATGTACATTTGTATATTTTTCTGTAATCTACTGTAGGTGAACTCTATTAGAATAGATAAGAATATATGTACACTGTTGGAGGGAATGTAAATTAGTGCAACCACTATGGAGAACAGTTTAGAGGTCCCTCAAAAAACTAAAAATAGAGCTACCACATGATCCAGGAATCCCACTGCTGGGTATATATCCAAAAGAAAAGAAATCAGTGTATCAAAGATATATCTGCACTCCTGTGTTTGTTGCAGCACTGTTTACAAGAGCTAAGATTTGGAAGCAACCTAAGTGCCTATCAACAGATGAATGGATAAAGACAATCTGGTACCTATACACAAGGCAGTACTATTCAACTATAAAAAGAATGAGATACAGTCATTTGCAACAACATGGATGGATATGGAAGACATTATGTTAAGTGAAATATGCCAGGCACAGAAAGACAAAAAAATTGCATGTTCTCACTTATTTGTGGGAGCTAAAAATCAAAACAATTGAACTCGGACATAGAGAGTAGAAAAATGATTACCAGAGGCTGGGAAAGATAGTGGGGGATTTTTGGGGAGGTGGGGATGGCTAATGGGTAAAAGAAATTAGAAAGAATAAATAAGACCTGCTATTTGATAGCACAATAGGGTGATAATAGTCAATAGAAACTTAGTTGTATATTTTAAAATAACTCAAATAATTGTAATTGGATTGTTTGTAACTCAAAGGATAAATGCTTGAGAAGATGGATACCTCATTCTCCATGATATGCTTATTTCACATTGCATGCCTCATGTATCCCATAATCATATACACCTACTATGTACCCACAAATATTAAAAATTAAAACTAAAGATAGATAACCAATTTAAAAAGATTTGTGTAGCACAAAATTCTGATATTTTAAAAGATTTTAAAATGGGTTATATAGCCTCTCATTCCTTGTTATTTGATAGCCATTTTGATTTCCCCTTTTGGTTATTACAATAGGGTAGAAGGGGATGGGAGGCCTTTGTAGGATCTACCACAGAGACTCAAGTGTCAATAGTGTTAAAGAAGGGTGTACAATTGAAAAAAGTGGGCAGGCAGCCTGATCAAATGCATAACACAAATGAGAAGTGCCCTTTAAATAATTGCTGCTCTGAGAACACAAACTGCTTCCCTGAGATATGTAGTCTAAGCTGGGGGCATCTTGTCCCATCTTGCCAGCTGCTTAAGCCTGTCCTCTAAATCACTGAACCACCCTATGGCTTGGGGAATGATATGAAGCACAGAGAGTCTATCATATACCTATGATTGTGTTCACTGGTGGACACAAAACTGTAGCTTTGGTCACAAATCTGAAGCCATTGTTAGATGCAATGTGTTTAGGAAACCTGTTTCAAGTGTGGTTTTCCAGGTCCAGGATAGTCTAGCCTAAGTCAGTGGAATAGACTTGGATGGCTAAGACAAACTGCAAATTAAGTTTCATCTGTCCTCAGAACCCAGTGAAACCCTCTAGATGGGCCCAAAGCCCCAGTGTGATGAAACTGTTGAGAATTTCCTGTCTGATTGGCTTGGGGTATCTGTCCCTGGATAATGGTAAACCTTGGGCAAGGTTTAGCAGGTAGGAGAGATTTTCCATTCTGCTTCATCATTTCTAATGACAGTGGCAATCTATCTGTGTAGGTCAAGTCTGGGATAGTGTTGGAATTCCTATGGGTCATCCTCTTGATCTCTCAAACATCTACTTGCTCTGGAGCAGAGGACATTTTAGTCCCTGCACTTAGCTGACAAGCACAGTCTGCTCATTGATTGTGTTTCCCTTATCAGCATAGAGGCCTTTCTTTTGAATATCAACATAAGGAACAAAATGCTTATTAGGAGCAGAACTAACTTTTCTCTAAATGCCTTGGCCCCACTGGGGAGCTTGTTTTATATGCCAGTGTGAGGCTTCTTAGTAGCCTGATCAAATGACCATGCCATTACCTATAACTCATGAATCAGATAGGTTTACAGTTTTCTATTTTCACTAAAGTAGCAATTCCCATAAGAACCTAGAGGTGAATGCTAGCAGAGGTATGTGTGTGTGTGTATATGCGTGTGTGTATACACACACACACATATATACACACAATAGATATATCAATTTCATTAACACATTCAGTAGTGCAGTCCATAAAAATAGAGATTTGTAGGAGCCCACTGGTACCTACCTATAGTCAAGCTTTGTGGTAGTAGCTTTAAGCTTCAAACTGGAAGGGCATATCTACTTTTCTCTCAGGTGTCAAGTGTGAGGACCATAGTCACCTATGAAACAATATCTAGACGGTCAAGAAGTTTAACTTTTTCACTTTTTAACTGAATCTTAACCTTGGCATAGGGACTCCCAGCCTCACTGCGGATAGAGAGACATCGGCTTAATCCCTAGTCTTGTTTGTTTTTTAAAGCTGAGCGGTCTGGGCAAAAACTGTTGAGCCTTTTTATCTATCCCCAGGCTTATGAGGAAGGGTGGAGGGAGCAAAACCTGCATCAGTCACAGGGGCTGCCAATGTACAGAGCCAAGTGGGGCCACCTGCCTTGATTTGGCCATAAGTTTTCCAGGGAGAGAGGGAGCAGAGAGTGGGTGGAACTATGGACTGGAGTGGACAACTGTTTGCTGGCCAGGACTTCTAAAGGTATGCAAGGCTTGCCTGTTCAACCAGAGCCTGGGCTTCCCTGGAGGGGGATGGCACCCACATGGCTACAGCTGCTGTTGCTCTTGCTGATTGCATTGTGTTATCCTGGCAATGGCTGCTGTTAGGACACTCTAAAGAAAGGAGCTTGTAGTAACACACCCCACACCATGACACTACCTTATTAACTTTAGCAATAGTACCTCTGGAGAGGATGTAATTAAGTTTCTATGGTCTCTTCAGGTATGCTGGGCAAAACTATCTAGGAGGGTACTATATTTTTCTCTTGAAGTTTCAACAACTTGCTGCACCGCAGAGTGTTTATTGGTACGAAGGATATATGTAGAGTTACTTAGCATGTGGGGGAGTCCCCACCCACACTTCTAGTCCCATTATCAGAAATCTCTAAGCAGTGGCTAGGATACTGCTTCCCTAGCTTTTCTTTGAATTTCCCTGTTGTATCCCTTGTCTGACCAACCAGTCCAGTTCAGCTGAGGTGTCAGGGACTAAAGAGACTAAAAGTCACCTTGGAACTGAAAAGTTTATATAAAAACCTGCTAAAACCTTCTAAAAATGTCCAATAGCTTCCTCTAGCACTGCCCAAGACTCATACACATTGCTAGTAAAGTACCCCATGGTACTCTCAAATTCTTGACAACAATCCACCATTTCCTCTTGATATGCCTTGCAAACTCTTCTAAAATCTCCCAACAGGACATCTTTGGTTTGAATGTGATCCCCCCAAGAACACATGTTAGAATTTAATCCCTGATGCAACAGTGTTGAGAGGTGAGGCCTAATGGGAGGTGTTTTGGTCATGAGGGCTCCACCTTCATGAATGGATTAATGTTGGCTATAAAAGGGCTTGAGGCTGTGAGTTTGATTTGTTGATCTCTCCTGCACATGGTGCCTTCTGCCCTGTTAGGACACAGCAAAAAACCCCTCACTAGATGTGGTCTCTTGATCTTGGACTTTCCAGCCTCTAGAACTCTGAGAAATAAATCTGTTCTTTATGAATTACCCAGTCTTTGGTATTCTGTTTTGGCAGCACAATACAAACTAAGACAGAAAATTGGTACTGAGAGGAGGGGTTTTGCTATAACAAAGACATGAAAATGCGGGAGTGGCTTTGGAACTGGGTAATGGGCAGAGGCTTGACGAATTTGAGGGTGCAAGCCAGAAAAAGCCGGTATTGCCATGAAAGAAGTGTTAAGGGTGATTTTGGTGAGGACTCAGAAGACAAGATATGTAGAGAAAGTTGGAACTTCTTAGAGATTATTTAAGTAGCTGTGATCAGAATTTTGGTAGAAATATAAGCAGTAAAGGTCATTCTGATGAAGTCTCAGATGGAAGTGAGGAACAAGGTATTGAAATCTGGAGTAAAGGCCATCCTTGTTACATATTTGCCAAGAACTTGAGAGAATTGCATCTGTGTCCTGGGACTTTGTGGAATGCAGAATTTAAGAACAATAAACTGGATTATCTAACAGAAGAAATATCTAAGCAACAGCATGTTCAAGGTGCTTCATGGCTTATTTTGGCCAGTTACAGTAAAATTAGAAAAAAAGAGAGAAATGACTTAAAGGTGGAATTTATGATTAAAAGAGAAGCAGAATGAAAAGATTCAGAAAACTCTCAGCCAGGCCATGTAAAGAATTTAAAAAAATATGTTCGGGAGAGAACACTAACAGTATGGCCAAGCAACTGTTTTCTAAAGATATTAATAAAAATAGAAGGAAGCCAGGTTCTATTCATCAAGACAATGAGGGAATGACTCCCAAAGACGTTTCATAGATCTTTAAGGCAAGCTAGACTAACCTTGAGGGCAAGGTTGCCAGAGAGGTGATTGTGGGACGTTGGCATTCATTGCTCTGCATCACCTTGGAACTCTGCTCCCCTAATTCCTATGCAGCACCCCTTGACCTCTTCAGCCATGGCTTAAGTGCGTCCAGGTGTGGCTTGACTTTCTGCTCCAAAAGGTATGAGCTGCAAATGGTGGTGGTGTTAATGTGGTGCTAATTCTGTAGATGCACAGAATATAAGAGCTGTGTGGCCACAGCAGCCTTACTAGATTTCAAAGAATGCTGCAGACACCCTGGTGTCCCAGGCAGAGACTTGTCACAAGGGTGGAACCACTACAGAGAGTCCCCAGTAGGGCAATGCCTAGGGTAACCATAGGTGTGAGGCCACTGCAAAGAGTCTCCACTAGGGCAATGCCTAGTAGACCTGTGGGAGTGGGGCAGCCTCTGAGGCCCCAGAACTATAGCACCACCAATTTGCAACTCCAGCCTGAGAAAGCTGCAGGCATGACTCCAAATAGTGAGAGTTGCTGTGTGGGCTGAGCACAGCAAAACCATAGGGGCAGAGTTGTCTGAGGCCTTGGGAGCTCAACTCGCACCCAGTATGCTGAGGATGCAGGATATAGAGTCAAAGGAGATTATTCTAGTGTCTTCAGATATAACATTATTTTATCTCTTGGAGTTTGAACTTACTTGGTGCCAGTTACCTCTTCCCTCACCTTTTCTTTTCTTTTGGAATGGGAATATTTATCCTAGGCCTGACCCACCATTGTATTTTAGAGTAGATAACTTGTTTAATTTCACAGGCTAACAGCTGAAAGGGATTTTGCCTCAGGAAGAATTGTGCCTTAAGTCTCACCCATCTCTGATTTAATGAGACTCTGGACTTCGAACTTTTGAGTTGGTGCTAGAATGAGTCAAGACTTTGGTTCTATTGGAACAGGATGAATGTATTTTGCTTGCGAGAAGGACATAAATTTGGAGGCCAAGGACAGAATGCTATCATTTGAATGTGTCCCCCAAAAAGCATGTGTTGAGAACTTAATCCCCAGTGCAACAGTGTTGGGAGGTGGTGCCTAATGGAATGTGTTTAGGTTATGAGGGTGGAGCACTCATGAATGGATTAATGCTAATTATAAAGGGGTTTGAGGCTGCAAGTTTCATCTGTTGCTCTCTCTTGCCATGTGATACCTTCCAGTATGTTATAATGCAGCAAGAAGTTTCTCACCAGATGTGGCCCCTTGATCCTGGACTTCCCAGACTTGAGAACTATAAGAAATAAATTTGGCCACTCAGTGGCTCACACCTGTAATCCTAGAACTTTTGGAGGCTGAGGTGGGTGGATCACTTGAGGTTAGGAGTTCAAGACAAGCCTGGTCAACATGATGAAACCCCATCTCTACTAAAAATACGAAAATCAACCAGGTGTCTGTGGGGTGCCTTTAATCCCATCTACTCCAGAGGCTGAGACAGGAGAATTGCTTGAACCCAGGAGGTGGAGGCTGCAGGGAGCAGCAATTGTGGCACTGCACTACAGATCAAGACTTCATCTCCAAAAAAAAAAAAAAAAGAAAGAAAAAGAAAGAAAAAAAAGAAAAGAAAGAAAAAAATCTCTACAGATCAAGACTCCATCTCCAAAAAAAAAAAAAAAAAGAAAGAAAAAAGAAAAACAGAAAAGAAAGAAATCTCTATTTTTACATAAATTACCTAGTCTATGGTATTCTGTTATAGCAGCACAAAACAAACTAAGACAAGGACAATGTGGGATCTTCAGGCTTTTTGTTTTTCCAGAACGTCATTGTGGTTAATTTACTACTTGGCTCATTATACCAGTTGGTTTGGAGCTCAGTTGAGCTGGAGAAAGACATGAACTATCAGCAATCGGAGTAGCTGCTTAAGCCAACAGGCCAAAATGAAAGGGACAGTCAAGGCTTTAATCACCTACTACAATAAGATAAGCAAAAAACTAACCTGGATAAAATACTAACTCCATTCTGTTCTATTTTTGCCCATTGAAAAGCACCAGTTGAGGGGAAGATTAATGAGTACAGATATGGATGTTGTCATACTAATGAAAGTCCCTGAACAAAATGCTCCTGCAGTTTTATGGTCTGGGAAAGAGAGAAGGGCTAGCAGTGGAAAGGTACTATGTACTTACGTGAAATGAAGAAAAAGTACCTTCAAGATTCATTCCCTCTCCCCTCCACAAAGGAGATTTCAGCAAAGGTGCCTGAGGAAGGCCTCTGCCAAAGGGACCAGATAAATAAGTCTCTAAATGGAGGCAAAGATTGCAGCTATGTGTAAGAGCACGACTGGCCAGGGGGTCCTGGTTCCTTGACAGCACCTCCCCTCAGAGACTGCAATGTATTGATTGCACGAGTTTGGTGTGAGAAAAGCAGCTTTCTCCCATGAGGTCTGCCAAGTAAAACCTTTATAATTGCTTATAATCAGGCCTGAAAAATCACAAATTCTTTTAACCAGGAGCCAGACGCTATATGTTTATTATATTTTTTTGAAGACTTTTGTTTGTTTGTTTTTGTTATTATATATTTTTAGTGGTTGCTCTAGGGCTTAGCACAGACATCTTAACTTTCAAAATCAGCTTCAGATTTATACTTACAATTCCAGTTATATTTATAAACATTATTTCTATGTAGCTTTATTCCCTTTCCTCTATTTTGTGGTATTATTTTTATTCATGTCATATATATGTGTGTGTTTTATGAATCAAAAAATACATTGCTATAGTTATTACTTTATGCAATTTTAAGTTTCAAAGAATCTGAGAGAAGAAGAGAAACTATGTATTTATAACTTTTGTTATTTTAACCTTCTTGTTGTCATAGCTGTTTTTCTTCCTTTGTTCATGTGAATTCAGGTTACCATCTGGAGTCATTTCCTTAGCTCAATACAGCTTTGTTCCCACCTATCACCTTTATGCTATTATAGCAAACATGTTATAGGTCAAATGATATATTATATTCATATTATATTATACAATTGCCTTTTAAATCAGTTAAGAAAATAATAAACACGGATTTATACAGTCTCTTGTACTGTAATTATACAATTACTGTTACTGGTGCTCCTTTTGTTTGTGTGAATTTAAATTATCATCTGAGGTCACATACTGTCAACCTGAAAAACTTCCTTCAGTATTTTTTGTATGACAGGTGAGCTAGCAACACATTCTGTAACTTTTTGTTTTTCTAGAATGTGTTTATTTCACCTTCACTTTTGAAAGATAGCATTGGTGGATGTAAAATTCTTGGTTTGATGGGTTTTCTGTGAGAACTTTGAATGTTATTTTACTGGCATTTATCATTTCTGATGAGAAGTTAACTTTAATCTTATTTGAATTCCATGGTAAGTGATAAGTCGTTTTTTATTTGCTGATTTTGAGATTTTCTCCTGGATTTTGAATTTCACCATTCTTACTATGATGTCTGTTTGGTACTTATTTGCATTTATCCTACTTTGAATAAGTTGAGCTTCCTAGATATGTAAATTAAGGCTTTTCATCAAATTTGGGAAGTTTTCAACTATTATTTCTTCAAATATGTTTTCTTCTCATTTCTACTCCATCTCTCTTCCTTCTAGCACTCCCATTACATGCATGTTGTTGCACCTGATATTTTTTCACATTTCTCTGACATTCTATTTACATTAATTATTTTTATTTTTATTATGATGATCAATCTGTCTTCAAGTTTGATAATTCTTTCTTCTGACAATTCTAATCTATTGTTGAGCCCTTCCAATGAATTTTTCATTTCAGTTACTGTATTATCAACTCCAGAATTTCCTTTTTGTTCTTTTTTTAATAATTTCCATCTCTTTAATTCCCTATTTGATTAGACATTGTTATCATACCTTCCTGTACTTCTTAATTGTGATTTCTTTAGTCCTTACAGTGTACTTATAATGGCTCACTTGAAGTCGTTGTCTGTTAAATCTGACATCTGATTACACTCACAGGTAGTTCCTTTTTAAAAAACATTATGTTCATTTTATCTCAAGAAAGACAGAAGATAAAAGGCAACAAAGATGCCCAGATATCGTAAAGATAAATACATTTTGAATATTCTTATTAAAGTGAATTTATAGTATTATTTCCTGCAAGCAAAATATATTTTCTTGTGTAAGAAAATCAGTATTCTGTATTATAAATGCTTTAGTTTGTTTTTTGCAGAAAATCTGCCATGTTTTCTTAATGAATAAGAAATTTCCATAAAACAAGCTTGGTTTATGTGCTAAATTTTAAAACAATTCAGTGACACAATATGCTAACTACATACACCATGTATAATAAAATAGGAAAACACTCAACTTGATGGAATGTTAAAATCTTCATTAATATACTGAAAATTGGCATAACTCATCTTTAAAATAAATAATACAAAAGCTAAATGTTTGCCTAATATGACTTCCTTATTTGAAACATTCATTTGAAAATGAAGCTGCATTTATATGTACACATAAGTTATAAAAATGCAACATTAATATGCATAAAAATTAGCTGAGATATTCGTCAGTTATCAATTATCTGCCTTTAATTTTCAATACTATACTTTCTTCATAAGCATACAAAATATCAAAATACTCTTTAGGGAGAACATCCCATTCTTTGAAATTCTTTATACAGGGGGGCGGAGCAAGATGGCCGAATAGGAACAGCTCCAGTCTCCAACTCCCAGCGCGAGCGACACAGAAGACCGGTGATTTCTGCATTTTCAACTGAGGTACTGGGTTCATCTCACTGGGGAGTGCCTGACAATCGGTGCTGGTCAGCTGCTGCAGCCCGACCAGCGAGAGCTGAAGCAGGGTGAGGCATTGCCTCACCTGGGAAGCACAAGGGGGAAGGGAATCCCTTTTCCTAGCCAGGGGAACTGAGACACACAACACCTGGAAAATCGGGTAACTCTCACCCTAATACTGCGCTTTAAGCAAACAGGCACACCAGGAGATTATATCCCACACCTGGCCGGGAGGGTCCCACACCCACGGAGCCTCCCTCATTGCTAGCACAGCAGTCTGTGATCTACTGGCAAGGCAGCAGCGAGGCTGGGGGAGGGGCGCCCGCCACTGCTGAGGCTTAAGTAGGTAAACAAAGCTGCTGGGAAGCTCGAACTGGGTGGAGCTCACAGCAGCTCAAGGAAACCTGCCTGTCTCTGTAGACTCCACCTCTGGGGACAGGGCACAGTAAACAATAACAAACGCAGCCGAAACCTCTGCAGACGCAAATGACTCTGTCTGACAGCTTTGAAGAGAGCAGTGGATCTCCCAACACGGAGGATGAGATCTGAGAAGGGACAGACTCCCTGCTCAAGTGGGTCCCTGACCCCTGAGTAGCCTAACTGGGAGACATCCCCCACTAGGGGCAGTCTGACACCCCACACCTCACAGGGTGGAGTACAGCCCTGAGAGGAAGCTTCCAAAGCAAGAATCAGACAGGTACACTCGCTGTTCAGAAATATTCTATCTTCTGCAGCCTCTGCTGCTGATACCCAGGCAAACAGGGTCTGGAGTGGACCTTAAGCAATCTCCAACAGACCTACAGCTGAGGGTCCTGACTGTTAGAAGGAAAACTATCAAACAGGAAGGACACCTACACCAAAACCCCATCAGTACATCACCATCATCAAAGACCAGAGGCAGATAAAACCACAAAGATGGGGAAAAAGCAGGGCAGAAAAGCTGGAAATTAAAAAAATAAGAGCGCATCTCCCCCGGCAAAGGAGCACAGCTCATCGCCAGCAACGGATCAAAGCTGGACGGAGAATGACTTTGACGAGATGAGAGAAGAAGGCTTCAGTCCATCAAATTTCTCAGAGCTAAAGGAGGAATTACGTACCCAGTGCAAAGAAACCAAAAATCTTGAAAAAAAAGTGGAAGAATTGATGGCTAGAGTAATTAATGCAGAGAAGATCATAAACGAAATGAAAGAGATGAAAACCATGACACGAGAAATACGTGACAAATGCACAAGCTTCAGTAACCGACTCGATCAACTGGAAGAAAGAGTATCAGCGATTGAGGATCAAATGAATGAAATAAAGCGAGAAGAGAAACCAAAACAAAAAAGAAGAAAAAGAAATGAACAAAGCCTGCAAGAAGTATGGGATTATGTAAAAAGACCAAATCTATGTCTGATTGGGGTGCCTGAAAGTGAGGGGGAAAATGGAACCAAGTTGGAAAACACTCTTCAGGATATCATCCAGGACAACTTCCCCAACCTAGTAGGGCAGGCCAACATTCAAATCCAGGAAATACAGAGAACGCCACAAAGATACTCCTCGAGAAGAGCAACTCCAAGACACATAATTGCCAGATTCACCAAAGATGAAATGAAGGAAAAAATCTTAAGGGCAGCCAGAGAGAAAGGTCGGGTTACCCACAAAGGGAAGCCCATCAGACTAACAGCAGATCTCTCGGCAGAAACTCTCCAAGCCAGAAGAGAGTGGGGGCCAATATTCAACATTCTTAAAGAAAAGAATTTTCAACCCAGAATTTCATATCCAGCCAAACTAAGTTTCATAAGTGAAGGAGAAATAAAATCCTTTACAGATAAGCAAATGCTTAGAGATTTTGTCACCACTAGGCCTGCCTTACAAGAGACCCTGAAGGAAGCACTAAACATGGAAAGGAACAACCGGTACCAGCCATTGCAAAAACATGCCAAAATGTAAAGACCATCGAGGCTAGGAAGAAACTACATCAACTAACGAGCAAAATAACCAGTTAATATTATAATGGCAGGATCAAGTTCACACATAACAATATTAACCTTAAATGTAAATGGACTAAATGCTCCAATTAAAAGACGCAGACTGGCAAACTGGATAAAGAGTCAAGACCCATCAGTCTGCTGTATTCAGGAGACCCATCTCACACGCAGAGACATACATAGGCTCAAAATAAAGGGATGGAGGAAGATGTACCAAGCAAATGGAGAAGAAAAAAAAGCAGGGGTTGCAATACTAGTCTCTGATAAAACAGACTTTAAACCATCAAAGATCAAAAGAGACAAAGAAGGCCATTACATAATGGTAAAGGGATCAATTCAACAGGAAGAGCTAACTATCCTAAATATATATGCACCCAATACAGGAGCACCCAGATTCATAAAGCAAGTCCTTAGAGACTTTCAAAGAGACTTAGACTCCCATACAATAATAATGGGAGACTTCAACACTCCACTGTCAACATTAGACAGATCAACGGGACAGAAAGTTAACAAGGATATCCAGGAATTGAACTCATCTCTGCAGCAAGCAGACCTAATAGACATCTATAGAACTCTCCACCCCAAATCAATAGAATATACATTCTTCTCAGCACCACATCGTACTTACTCCAAAATTGACCACGTAATTGGATGTAAAGCACTCCTCAGCAAATGTACAAGAACAGAAATTGTAACAAACTGTCTCTCAGACCACAGTGCAATCAAACTAGAACTCAGGACTAAGAAACTCAATCAAAACCGCTCAACTACATGGAAACTGAACAACCTGCTCCTGAATGACTACTGGGTACATAACGATATGAAGGCAGAAATAAAGATGTTCTTTGAAACCAGTGAGAACAAAGATACCACATACCAGAATCTCTGGGACACGTTTAAAGCAGTGTGTAGAGGGAAATTTATAGCACTAAATGCCCACAAGAGAAAGCAGGAAAGATCTAAAATTGACACTCTAACATCGCAATTAAAAGAATTAGAGAAGCAAGAGCAAACACATTCGAAAGCTAGCAGAAGGCAAGAAATAACTGAGATCAGAGCAGAACTGAAGGAGATCGAGACACAAAAAACCCTCCAAAAAATCAATGAATCCAGGAGTTGGTTTTTTGAAAAGATCAACAAAATTGACAGACCACTAGCAAGACTAATAAAGAAGAAAAGAGAGAAGAATCAAATCGACGCAATTAAAAATGATAAAGGGGATATCACCACCGACCCCACAGAAATACAACCTACCATCAGAGAATACTATAAACACCTCTATGCAAATAAACTGGAAAATCTAGAAGAAATGGATAATTTCCTGGACACTTACACTCTTCCAAGACTAAACCAGGAAGAAGTTGAATCCCTGAATAGACCAATAGCAGGCTCTGAAATTGAGGCAATAATTAATAGCCTACCAACCAAAAAAAGTCCAGGACCAGATGGATTCACAGCTGAATTCTACCAGAGGTACAAGGAGGAGCTGGTACCATTCCTTCTGAAACTATTCCAATCAATAGAAAAAGAGGGAATCCTCCTTAACTCATTTTATGAGGCCAACATCATCCTGATACCAAAGCCTGGCAGAGACACAACAAAAAAAGAGAATTTTAGACCAATATCCCTGATGAACATCGATGCAAAAATCCTCAATAAAATACTGGCAAACCGGATTCAGCAACACATCAAAAAGCTTATCCACCATGATCAAGTGGGCTTCATCCCTGGGATGCAAGTCTGGTTCAACATTCGCAAATCAATGAACATAATCCAGCATATAAACAGAACCAAAGACAAGAACCACATGATTATCTCAATAGATACAGAAAAGGCTTTTGACAAAATTCAACAGCCCTTCATGCTACAAACGCTCAATAAATTCAGTATTGATGGAACATACCTCAAAATAATAAGAGCTATTTATGACAAACCCACAGCCAATATCATACTGAATGGGCAAAAACTGGAAAAATTCCCTTTGAAAACTGGCACAAGACAGGGATGCCCTCTCTCACCACTCCTATTCAACATAGTGTTGGAAGTTCTGGCTAGGGCAATCAGGCAAGAGAAAGAAATCAAGGGTATTCAGTTAGGAAAAGAAGAAGTCAAATTGTCCCTGTTTGCAGATGACATGATTGTATATTTAGAAAACCCCATTGTCTCAGCCCAAAATCTCCTTAAGCTGATAAGCAACTTCAGCAAAGTCTCAGGATACAAAATTAATGTGCAAAAATCACAAGCATTCTTATACACCAGTAACAGACAAACAGAGAGCCAAATCAGGAATGAACCCCCATTCACAATTGATTCAAAGAGAATCAAATACCTAGGAATCCAACTTACAAGGGATGTAAAGGACCTCTTCAAGGAGAACTACAAACCCCTGCTCAGTGAAATTAAAGAGGACACAAACAAATGGAAGAACATACCATGCTCTTGGATAGGAAGAATCAATATCGTGAAAATGGCCATACTGCCCAAGGTAATTTATAGATTAAATGCCATCCCCATCAAGCTACCAATGAGTTTCTTCACAGAATTGGAAAAAACTGCTTTAAAGTACATATGGAACCAAAAAAGACCCCACATCTCCAAGACAATCCTAAGTCAAAAGAACAAAGCTGGAGGCATCACGCTACCTGACTTCAAACTATACTACAAGGCTACAGTAACCAAAACAGCATGGTACTGGTACCAAAACAGAGATATAGACCAATGGAACCGAACAGAGTCCTCAGACATAATACCACACATCTACTGCCATCTGATCTTTGACAAACCTGAGAGAAACAAGAAATGGGGAAAGGATTCCCTATTTAATAAATGGTGCTGGGAAAATTGGCTAGCCATAAGTAGAAAGCTGAAACTGGATCCTTTCCTTACTCCTTATACGAAAATTAATTCAAGATGGATTAGAGACTTAAATGTTAGACCTAATACCATAAAAATCCTAGAGGAAAACCTAGGTAGTACCATTCAGGACATAGGCATGGGCAAAGACTTCATGTCTAAAACACCAAAAGCAACAGCAGCAAAAGCCAAAATTGACAAATGGGATCTAATGAAACTAAAGAGCTTCTGCACAGCAAAAGAAACTATCATCAGAGTGATCAGGCAACCTACAGAATGGGAGAAAATTTTTGCAATCTACTCATCTGACAAAGGGCTAATATCCAGAACCTACAAAGAACTCAAACAAATTTACAAGAAAAAAACAAACAACCCCATCAAAAAGTGGGCAAAGGATATGAACAGACATTTCTCAAAAGAAGACATTCATACAGCCAACAGACACATGAAAAAATGCTCATCATCACTGGCCATCAGAGAAATGCAAATCAAAACCACAATGAGATACCATCTCACACCAGTTAGAATGGCGATCATTCAAAAGTCAGGAAACAACAGGTGCTGGAGAGGATGTGGAGAAATAGGAACACTTTTACACTGTTGGTGGGATTGTAAACTAGTTCAACCATTATGGAAAACAGTATGGTGATTCCTCAAGGATCTAGAACTAGATGTACCATATGACCCAGCCATCCCATTACTGGGTATATACCCAAAGGATTATAAATTATGCTGCTATGAAGACACATGCACATGTATGTTTATTGCAGCACTATTCACAATAGCAAAGACTTGGAATCAACACAAATGTCCATCAGTGACAGATTGGATTAAGAAAATGTGGCACATATACACCATGGAATACTATGCAGCCATAAAAAAGGATGAGTTTGTGTCCTTTGTAGGGGCACGGATGCAGCTGGAAACCATCATTCTTAGCAAACTATCACAAGAACAGAAAACCAAACACCTCATGTTCTCACTCATAGGTGGGAACTGAACAATGAGATCACTTGGACTCAGGAAGGGGAACATCACACACCGGGGCCTATCATGGGGAGGGGGGAGGGGGGAGGGATTGCATTGGGAGTTATACCTGATGTAAATGACGAGTTGATGGGTGCAGCACACCAACATGGCACAAGTATACATATGTAACAAACCTGCACGTTATGCACATGTACCCTACAACTTAAAGTATAATAATAATAAGTAAATAAATAAATAAATAAATTCTTTATACAAAAATAGTCTTATCCTGTGGGAAGTTAATGCTGTTGAGAAGCTAATCATACTTTTACAAATTATACCTTCCATTAAAAAGATTCCCCCAAAGTAGATTACGTACTACTATAAATGTTTCAACCTCTTATGGTAGCTTCAAGCATGTAGCTTTAAGCACATAGCCTTAAAGACTATTTTTATACAACATCAAAAACCACTATGAGAGCACATTAACTGCATTTGTGGCTTGAGAGAGAGTTGTGCCACAGGATTGTGTATAAGTACTATTAGTTGTGAAGGCTATTACACAGAGTTTTAGATTGGCTGTAACCAAGAGCTTAATAAAGGTACTTCCAGCCCTTGCAAAATAACTAAAAACACAGAGTTATTATGCTGAATACTTCATTCCTAGAGAATACTGAGGGCAACAGTAACCACGTGAAGCCCAACAGGTGGCCACACTCATTTTTCTTAAAGATTGCAGAGCACAGCGAAGTCTGAAGTGGAAATTACCTTTTGGAATACATAATATTAAAATGGTTTAAATATTGGAAGTATCAGTATTCTTTCTTTCTTTACTTTTCATTATTTAAAAAAATGTTTGGCTGGGAGCAGTGGCTCACGTCTGTAATCCCAGCACTTTGGGAGGCTGAAGCAGGCGGATCTCTTGAGGTCAGGAGTTCCAGACCAGCCTGGCCAACATGGTAAAATCTCGTCTCTACTAAAAATACAAAACTTTGCCAGATGTGATGGTGGGCTCCTGTAATCCCAGCTGCTCAGGAGGCTGAAGCATGAGAATCGCTTGAACCCAGGAGATGGAGGTTGCAGTGAGCCAAGATCTGCCACTGCACTCTAGCCTGGGGAATTGAGGGAGACTCGGTCTCAAATATATATATTATATATATATTATATATATATATAATATATATTTGTGGGTTTGTATTAGGTGTATATATTTATGGGGTGCTTGAGATGTTTTGATATAGGCATGCAATGTGAAATAACCACATCATGGAGAATGGGGTATCCATCTTCTCAAGGATTTATCCTTTGAGATACAAACAATCCAATGACACTTTTTAAGTTATTTTAAAATATACAATTAAGTTATTATTGACTATTGTCACCATATTGTGCTATCAAACAGTAGGTCTTATTCATTCTTTCTAATTTCTTGTACCCATTAGCCATCCCCACCTCCCCACAAATCCTCCACTCTCTTTCCCAGCCTCTGATAATCATTTTTCTGCTCTCTATGATGGGGTTCAATTGTTTTGATTTTTAGCTCCCACAAATAAGTAAGAACATGCAATTTTTGTCTTTCTGTGCCTGGTTTATTTCACTTAACATAATGTCTTCCAGTTCCATCCATGGTCTTGCCAGTGACTGTATCTCATTCTTTTTATGACTGAATAGTACTCTATTGTGTATATATACCACATATTCTTTATCCATTCATCTGTTGATGGGCACTTAGGTTGCTTCCAAATCTTAGCTATTGTAAATGGTGCTGCATCAAATATGGGAGTGCAGGTATATCTTTGATACACTGATTTCCTTTCTTTTGGGTCTATACCCGGCAGTGGGATTGCTGGGTCGTATGGTACCTCTATTTTTAGTTTCTTGAGGAACCTCTAAACTGTTCTCCATAGTGGTTTTACTAATTTACACTCCCACCAAACATGTACCAGGGTTTCCTTTTCTCCACATCTTCACCAGCATTTGTTATAGGCTGTCTTTTGGATAAAAGCCATTTCAACTGGGGCAAGATGCTATCTCATTTCAGTTCTGATTTGCTTTTCTCTGATGATCAGTGATGTTGAGCAGGTTTTCATATGCCTGTTTTCCATTTGTATGTCTTCTTTTGAGAAATGTCTATTCAGATCTTTTGCCCATATTTTGGGCAGATTATTAGATTTTTTCCTATAGAGTTGTATGAGCTCCTTTTACATTCTGGTTATCAATCCCTTGTCAGATGGATACTTTGCAAATACATTCTCCCACTCTGTGAGTTGTCTTTCCAATTTGTTGATTGTTTCCTTTGCTGTGCAGAAGTTTTTTAACTTGATGTGATCCCATTTGTCCACTTTTGCTTTGGTTGCTTGTGCTTGTTGCATAGTACTCAAAATTTGAGTACTCATAGTACTCAAATCTGCCCACACCGGTGTCCTGTACAGATTCCTGAAAGTTATTTTTTATTTTTTATTTTTTTTAGTAGTTTCATACTTTGAGGTCATAGGTTTAAGTATTTTATCTATTTGACTTAAGGAGTTTAGTTTCATTCTTCTGCATATGGATATCCAGTTTATGCAGCACCATTTTGAACAAACTGTCCTTTCCCCAGTGCATGTTTTTGGAACCTTTGTCAAAAAGGAGTTCACTAAAGATGTATGGATTTGTTTCTGGGTTCTCTGTTCTGTTCCAATGGTCTATGTGTCTGTTTATATGCCAGTACCATGATGTTTTGGTTTCTATAGGCCTGTAGTATAATTTGAAGCCAAGTAATGTGATTCCTTCAGTTTTGTTCTTTTTCCTCAGGATATCTTGACTATTCTGGGGCTTTTGTGGTTCCATATACATTTTAGAATTGTTTTTTCTATTTCTGTGAATAATGTCATTGGCATTTTGATAGGGATTGTATTGAATCTGTAGATTGCTTTGGGTAGTGTGGACATTCTAACAATATTGCCTCTTCCAGTTCATGAACATGGAATATATTTCCATTTTGGGGTGTCGCCTTTAATTTTTTTCATCTGTGTCTAATAGTTTTGCCATGGAGATCTTTCACTTCTTTGGTTAAGTTTATTCCTAAGTATTTAATTTTACTTGTGGCTATTGTAAATGGGATTAATTTTGTATTTTTTTTTCAGATATTTTTGCTGTTGGCAGATAGAAATGCTACTAATTTTTGTGTGTTGATTTTGTATCCTGCAACTTAACTGAATTTGTTTATCAGTTTTAAGGGGTTTTTAGCAGTGTCTTTAGGTTTTTCCAAAAATAAGATTATGTTATCTGCAAACAAGGATAATTTGACTTTCCTTTCCAGTTTGGATGCCCTTTATTTTTTTCTGTTGTCTGATTGCTGTAGCCAGGACTTCCAGCTTCATCCATGTCCCTGCATAAGCAAACAAGCAAAAAATAAAACTAATAAAAACTCTACATGTTAACTTCATTCCCCTGCTTTTAAATTTTCTGTTGTTTCTATTTATATCTTATCGTACTATGTCTTGAAAAGTTGTTGTAGTTATTATTTTTGATTCGTTCACCTTTTATTCTTTGTACTTAAGAGTAGTTTACACACCACAATTACAAAGTTATAATATTCTGTGTTTTTTCTGATACTTACTATTACCTGTGTGTTTTGTACCTTCAGATAATTTCTTATTGCTCATTAATATCCTCTTATTTCTGGTTGAAGAACTCTCTTTAGCATTTCTTGTAGGACAAGTATGATATAGATAAAACCCCTCACCCTTTGTCTGGAAGAATCTTTATTTCTCCTTCATGTTTGAAGGATATTTTCACCAGATATACTATAATAGGGTAAAAGTTTTATTTTTTCCTTCAGCATTTTAAATATGTCATGCCACTCTATCCTGACCTGTAAGGTTTCCACTGAAGAGTCTGCTGCCAGACATATTGGAGCTCCATTGTGTGTTATTTGTTTCTTTTATCTTGCTTTTATAAGATCCTTTCTTTATCCTTGACCTTTGAAAGTTTGATTATTAAATGCCTTGAAGTAGTCTTCTTTGGTTTAAATCTGCTTGGTGTTCTATAACCTTCTTGTACTTGAATATTAATATCTTTCTTTATGTTTGGAAAGTTCTCTATTATTGCCCCTTCGAATGAACTTTCCACCCGTATTTCTTTCTCTACCTCTTCTTAAAGGTCAATAACTCTTAGATTTGCCTTTTGAGGCTGTATTCTAGATCCTGTAGGCTTCCTTCCTTCCTTCCTTCCTTCCTTCCTTCCTTCCTTCCTTCCTTCCTTCCTTCCTTCCTTCCTTCCTTATTCCTTTCACCATGCCTGGCCCCTTTATTGTTTTTCACTCTTTTTTATTTTGTCTCATCTGATTGTGTATTTTCAAAGAGCCTGTCTTTCAACTCACTAATCCTTTCTTCTGCTATTAAGAGACTCTGATGCATTATTTAGTATGTCAGTTGCATTTTTCAACTCCAGAATTCCCACTTGATTCTCTTTTTCAATCTCTTTGTGAAATTTTATCTGATAAAATTCCGAATTCCTTCTTTATGTAATCTTAAATTTCTATCTGAAAGGTCACATATCTCTGTCTCTCCAGATTGGCTCTTGGTGCCTTATTTCATTCATTTGGTGAAGTCATGTTTTCTTGGATGGTCTTGATGCTTGTGGATGTTTGTCATTGTCTGGACATTGAAGAGTTAGGTATTTATTTTAGTCTTTGCATTCTCTGATTGTTTTTACCTATCCTTCTTGAAGGCTTTCCAGGTATTCATGGGGACTTGGGTGTTGTGATCTAAGCCATATCTGCAATAAGGGGAGACCCCCTAGCCCAGTAATGTTGTGGTTCTTGCAGACTCATAGACGTACTATCTTGATGATCTTGGATAAGATCCAAAAGAATTCTCTGGATTACCAGGCAGAGACTCTTGTTCTCTTCCCTTACTTTCTCCCAAACACATGGAGTCTCTCTCTGTGCTGAACTGCCTGGAGCTGAGGGTGGGAGGACATAAGATCCCCTGTGGCTACCACTACTGGGACTGTGCTGACTCAGACCTGAAGCCTGCATAGCACTAGGTCTTATCCACAACCCACTATAATAACTATCTATCTATTGCCTGTGTTTGCTCAAGTCCCTAGGGCTCTACAATCACCAAGTGGCAAAGCCAGCCAGGCTTCTGTCCTTCTGTTCAAGGCAGTGAGTTCCTTCAGGATCGAGGCAGCTCAAGAGATGCCATCCAGGAGCCAGGGACTAGCATTCAAAAACCTTAGAAATCTCCTTGGTCCTCTATTCTGTTGCAGCTAACGTGGGGCTCAAAGCATGAGGCAAAGTCCTTCCCATGGTTCTCTCTCCTTTCCATAGACAGAGAAGCCTCTTTCCATGGCCACCACCACAGAACTGCAGGAGGTACTTCTAGGCTAACACTGATACTCACTGAAGGCCTAAGGACTCTTCAGTCAGCTTGTGGTGAATGCTGCCAAGCCTTCACCTGGTCAGGTCTAAAAATGCCATCCAAGTGGCAAGGCCTGGAATTAGGGACCCCAAGAGCCCACTTTGTGCTCTACCCCACTGTGACTAAGCTGGAACCTGAAGCTGGTATGTTTCAGTCTCACTTAAGTCCCACAGCTTACTACCTGGTAATTGCTGTTGGTTCTCAGGGCTCAAGGGTTCTTTCATCAGCAGGTGATGAATCCTCCCAGGATTGGGTTCTTTCCTTCAAAGCAGTATGTTATCTTCTGGCCCAGGGTATATCTAGATATGTCATCTGAAAGCTGGGGCCTGGAATAAGTGCCTCACAGCTCTGCCCGGTGCCCTATCCTACTGTGGATAGGCTGGTATCCAGGATGGAAAAGTTCTCTTTACTGGTCCCTTTCCTTTCCTCAAAAAGAAGGAATGATTCACCCTTGCTGTGAGCTGCATTGCCTGAGCTTGGGGGAGGGGTGGCACAATCACTTCCTTAGCCACCCCGTCTGGTATCCCACATCCACTGGGTCTGCACCCAGCACAGAACTAGGACTTACCTAGGAATTGCAGTCCTTGTGGCCTAGACTGCCTTTCAAGTTTATTAGGACCCCAGATAACTTTAGCCCATGGTGGCAAGGCTTGCCAAAACTTAAGTTCTGACTAGGATGGGTGGTTCCCCTCTGGTTATGGCCAGTCTATGTGCTCCCTCCTTGAGCAGGCACTGGCAGAATTTAGCCTGGTTTTACTGTCCGCTGTGACAGAGCAACACTGAGTTCGATGCAGGGTCCCACAATTGCTGTGCTGTCCTCTCCCAAGTGCAGATTTTCCCCATTCCATGTGGCCTCTGCTGGGGTGGATGATGGAGGGGTGGCTTCAGCAATTCAACATAGTTCTTCCTGCTCTCTTCAGTGCTTCTTATAGCTATATGAAATTAAAATCAGCTACTGTGTTTGCTCACTGATTTTTGGTTCTTATGAAGGTACTTTTTGTGTGTGTAGATAGTTGTTAAATTGTTGTTCCTGTGGGGGATAATGATTGCTGAAGGCTTCTATTCAGCCATCTTGCTCTGCCCTTGTCTACCAAATTGTTAAACATGATTTTTTCTGGCTATGGTATAAAAATATTTTTCTAGAAAAATGCTTTTTTTCCTCTTGCATACAGTCCTTCTGGAGAAAACGTTCAGATACAAATTTTAAAATGATTCTTTTTAATGTAAAGTTTTGCTTACTGTTTGAGACACCCTGGCAACAATAGAAGAAAAACTTAACCTGGTACCTGGAGAGCTGATTGGGATGGAAAAGGGCATTAACATCATTTATTTTCCAGAATCACGACTGAAAGCTTTCCCCTTTTCCTGAAAAACCAAAAGGAACAGACAAAACACTTTCCTTACTGCCTTTCCAAGCTACTTTGAGTGCTTTGGCTTCAGACTGATTGCTGTGCATGTGATCATACCTGATAGTGTTGACTATAAGAAAACTTTAGCTTCTATAGTTTTAACTAAGAAAAGACACCTCCAGATGTTTTCCACAGTCATGAGGCTGATAAACTGAGGTCACCGACAAACAAAACTTTACAACTGACCGCCTCAGGAAATACCTCTAAAAGCAAGAACTAATCTAAACTATTTAGACTGGACTGAGGATCTTTTGGCAAGAGGCCCTACAATGTAAGGCTGCATTGAAATCCCTGTTAACCTAATTGTCTGATTAATGTTTGTCCTACTTAGTATGAACTAACATTGTGAACTCTTTATTTTCAAAGAGATCATATGTACCTTCTAGGACTGTATTTCTTATGCATATACCCTGACTTTCATGACACTGCCTTAGCCCTGAAAGCCATTCAAGTCAGCTTCAATTTAATGGCCAGAGTTGTGCTGTGCCTGAATTGATACCTCAGCCAAGGTTTAAAAAAATCTTTATATAGAAATTTTCAAAATAAACCTCCTGGCTTTCTAACATGGACCTAAATGGGCTATGGGACATATTTTTTTCTGGTAGGACAACAGTTGAGGCTCATGGTTATGTTTCCTCCATACAAGCCTGATCATCCTGCTTAAAGTGACCTTGATCATGGCCTTGGTAATATTACCTCAGAGCAATTAGCAGGTGATCGTCACAGCCCTTCAAAGTCTACCCTATTCAGGTCCATGATGGGATAGCCCATGTTTCTTATTCATGTCCTGAAAAATCAAGGAGTAAAGTTGAAGAGTCCAGCTCCTAGTTAAAAACCTACATACAATTTTTCAAGCCTGACCATAGGCACCACAATGGCTTTACCTGGTCAGCCTCATAGGAAAAAGCTGTTCTCCCAACACAAATGTGGAGTATAGCCAATGCATTGTAATCTCAGAAAGGAGTTGCCAGCAAGGACTCATGCCTACCTGGCTGGACATGCTTTTATGCATACCTGCATTCCTAGTCCAGCCACCTCCATTTGGAATCCTCGTTATTGGGGTCTTCTGCAGAGGGCTTCCTTTGGTTTTAAACCAAAATCTCATTATGAGGGGTGGATAGTGGAAGAGACTTGAAGTCATATCCCCTCCTACTCTGGCTCAGTAATCAGTACTTTTCCACTCTTAGCCCTTCCCTCTCCTCCTTTCCGTGACCCACAGGTCCATAAAACTGCAGGAACCATTAGTTCAGCGCTCTCTCAACACTGAGACGACCCCCATGTGTGTACTCATCTACCTGATCTTTGACCAGTACCATTCCACAGAGAAAAAAGGAATGTGGGGGGCAGGTAGCACTTTTCTGGTTTAGCCTCTTGCGTTAAGCAATTAAAGGCTTGACCTTTAATTTGAGTTACTTTGAGTTTGACTTGTTGTCTTAATCAACTCTTCTGATATTTGACAGTTCAGTACTCTCTCCATCTCACCTGAGTCCCTGAAACAAAACTCATTTAAAAACTTAAATATGTTACATTAAAAATATTCACTTATGGCAGAAGGCAGTGAAACAGAAATAGAAAAACAAAAATTGCTTGTGACATACAAAATGAAGGTAAATGGTAGATAGAAGTCTAAATATATTAATAAGAACATAGAATATGAATGCACCAAGCATTCCAATAAAAAGACAGTGATTTTTAGACTGGATAAAACTATAAGATTAAAGTATATGCTATGTACAAAAGACACAATTTAGAGTTAAAGATACAAATAGATTGAGAATAAAAGGATGTAAGAAGATACATCATGCAAACAGCAAGCGCAAGAAAGGTGTAATGGCTACACCAATAACAAACAAAATAGATTTTAAAACAAAAATGTCATTTGAGATAAAGAACATTTTATAATAATAAAAAGATGAATTCATCAGTAAGATATTATGATCATAAAGAAAGCAGTAAAATACATAAAGCAAAAACTGACAAAAACAAAAAGAGAAATAGACAATTTAACAATAATATTTGGAGAGTTTAATACCGCTGTTTCAATCCTGGATAGAAAAACTAGACAGAAGATGAATAAGGAAATAAATAATGAAGCAACAATTAAAAAATTTAACCCAATAGACATCTACAAAACACCCCAAAACAATAAAATATACATTCTTCTCAAATGTACATGTAGCATTCCTTAGGATATATTATATGACATGATAGAAAACAAATCTCAATACAGTTAAAATAAAAGAAATGATTCAAAATATGTTCTCTGACTATAATAGAATGAAATTAACAATCTGTAATCAAAATAAATTCGAAAAACTCACAAATATATGGTAAACAGCATACCCTTAAATAACTAATGAGTCAAAAACAATAAAAAGGAAATTGGAAAACAAGAAGAATTAAAACAAAGAGACAGTAGAGTGAAATGTATTGATTTCAGGTAAAGTGGGGCTTAGAGGAAAATTTATAGCTGTAAATACCTCTATTAAAAGAGAAGAAGGATCTTAAATCAATTACTGCACCTTGCACTTTAAGACACTAGACAAAAAAAGGCAAAGCTCAACCTAAAGCAAACTAAAGAATGAAAATAATAAAGATTAGGGGAGAAATTAATAAAACAGAATATAGAAAAATGGTAGAGGAAATAAATGTAGCCTAATCCTGTTCTTGAAATGATCAACAACATTGACAAAAATTTAGATAGATTCACCAATAAAAAAGAGAAGGCTCAAATTACTAGAATCAGAAACAAAAGAGGGGATATAATACTTATCCTTCAGAAATGAAAAGAACTTTTGCAGCTTAGGGTGGCAGTTAGACAACAATGTATGACAACCCCAATCTACTGTTTCTACTACCATTTAGTTTCAGGTGTTGTATGTGGTGCATCACAGACCACTAGGATAATAATATTTTGATGGAATTTGTGAAGCTTTCAGTAGTCCACTTGAACAAAAATAGACGATACTATGGACCACTTGAAATGTGAGCATGGTGCCCCAGCCACCATGCTAGCCCTTCCTAGACCTATCTAGGAAAGTTTGTATATAGGTGGGAGATGCCTGGGTGAAGGGAGAAGTAATGACTACCAAGTAAGTTCAAAAAGACTATGTGGTTATGGAGGGAGAACAACCACCCCAGTACCCAGAGTACAGTTTTATGACCTTGAGAAGTACAAGGATTTGGAGAAATCAGCATTTTTTTTTACTTGGATTCAGCACACCAGCATGGCAAAACAACCCTTTAGTCAAGTAGCAAAAGTAACTGATTATTTGACCTGTTTCTGATTTTGCAATCCCCATCTACATGCTAAGAGAATTCACGTGTATCTCTTGATGTCTTAGTAGCCTTGGAGTACATCATGTATGGCTGTCAATGTTGTATCTACTAAGTAGCACTGCCATTGTGGCTTTATGGCTTAACCGAATCAATGTAAAGCTGATCCAGATCAAGTGTAACATGAAATCTCAAACTGGAGTGTCCTGTGTCACCTTGAGTTTTATGTTTATATGTTGTAGAATTGGCTACAGAACATCTTTACATTGGGGATGTGTATGACATTTTATTACGTGATTACCACCTTTAACGAGCGATAGCAACACAATCCCCTGGACCCCTTAGTGGACCACCAAGTAAAGAGAATTGTCCTACCCAAGTAGGTACATTGACTTCTGATTTCATACAGCAGCGTGAATACAACTCCCTAAAATCAGCGTCCTCACCATAGAGAAAATGGTCAGGAACCTATCCATTACCTTTAGTTACTATGGCCAATAAGATGGATAAATAGACCCATTTAAACTCCCTTGAATAGGTTTTAATGAATTAGTTTTACCATAGAATACATTTAGGTTTAACGGGGAGGGTATGTATAGTCATTAGCATCTTCATGTTTGACTTAATTCCACCAGCCAGGTGGAACAGTTTAGCTAACCTACAGTTTAGGCACAGTACTCTGCAAAGTTGTGACACTTTCCTCCAGCACTGAACCCAAAACTGATATTTGGTGCTATGTCCTCAAATGTAGTGTGCATGAATCTGGCAACAAAGAGGTGAAAACTGGATTGCCTCCTTTCACACATCATTATCATTCATTAAATTTTAGAGTCTGCCAGAATAGATATCCTGTTTCCCAAGAGATAATGCTTACACTAAGCGAAAGCTTACAACCTAATCACTTCAGTGTCCTCATGGAAGTGGATCAGTAGGCAAAGAAAGAGTTAGTACACTAATGGGACAAATTGAACCTGGTTACAATGCAGAGCTAGGATTGTTGTTACATAATGGGAATAGGGAAGAACATGCCTGGAACCAATATTCTTTTATGCTTCTGTGCCTTGTGACAATGATAAATGGGAAATTGTGGGAACCATGACTTGCAAAGGCAAAGGAAATTAAGGGTTCAGATATTTGGGGGATGAAGTTCTGAGTCAACCTACCAGGCATAAAGTAGAAAAATATCATTTATTTCCACTGGACTGTCTACTGACATCTGGGACTATGACTCTTCTATTAAACCTCTTGCATAAGTATTTGCATAGATTTCAGCTGGCCACTATGGTAAATATGATTTTGAAATGAATTATACTTAAAGATGTGATTAAGCAGACCCAAACACTTTACTGTGTTGTCCATATAAGGTATTCTTTCTGCAATTCTGAGTTTCCTGACTTCATGATGCCTAAACGTGCTTTAGTATTGAACCCATCTACCTTTAGGTAGTGCCCTCATATTGTCAAGAATCATTTGTCATTCAGGCCCAAATATTTCTTATTTATTCAACTCATTATAAGAATCTCTTCAAGAGGCAATAGGTGAAGATTGAGAGGGAGAAGCCAATGAAGCGAGAATATGGGCAAGGGGAATCGGGGCCACTTGAGGTTTTTTTTTTTTCTTTCTGACACCGTGTAAGTCATGTCTTTTCCAACACTAGTTCTCCATTTTTTTTAAGTTTTTTTTTTTGAAAATTTTATTTTATTTTATTTTATTTTATTTTATTTTATTTATTTATTTATTTATTTATTTATTTATTTATTTATTTTGAGACGGAGTCTCGCTCTGTGGCCCAGGCTGGAGTGCAGTGGCCGGATCTCAGCTCACTGCAAGCTCCGCCTCCCGGGTTCACGCCATTCTCCTGCCTCAGCCTCCCGAGTAGCTGGGACTACAGGTGCCCGCCACCTCGCCCGGCTAGTTTTTTGTATTTTTTTTTTTTTAGTAGAGATGGGGTTTCACCGTGTTAGCCAGGATAGTCTCGATCTCCTGACCTCGTGATCCGCCCGTCTCGGCCTCCCAAAGTGCTGGGATTACAGGCTTGAGCCACCGCGCTCGGCCTTGAAAATTTTATTTAAGGTTCAGAGGTATGTGTGCAGGTTTGGTATATGTGTAAATTTGTGTCATGGGTTTTTTTTGTACAGATTATTTCATCACCCATGTATTAAGCCTAGTGCCCATTAATGATATTATTCTATGCCTCTCTTTCCTCCCACTTTCCACTTTCTGGTAGGCAATAGGGTCTGCTGTTCCCTTCTTTGTGTCCATGTGTTTGCATCATTTAGTTTCCACTTATAAGTGAGAACGTGCAATATTTGGTTTTCTGTTCCTGTGTCAGTTTGCTAAGGGTAATAGCCACCAGCTCCATTCATGTTCCTGGAAAGGACATGATATCATTTTTTTGATGGCTACATAGTATTCCATGGTGTATATGTACTACATTTTCTTTATCCAGTCTTCCATTGATGGGCATTTAGGTTGATTCCATGTCTTTGCCATTATGAATAGTGCTGCAATGAACATACACGTGCATGTGTCTTTATAATAGAATGATTTATATTGCTTTGGGTATATACCCAGTAATGAGATTGCTGGGTTGAATGGTAGTTCTATTTTTAGTTATTTGAGGAATTGCAATATTGCTTTCCACAATGGTTGAACTAATTTATACTACCACCAACAGTATATTAGCATTACCCTTTCTCTGTGATATTCACCAGCATATGTTATTTTTTTGACTTTTTAGTAATAGCCATTCTGACTGGTGTCAGATGACATCTCATTGCGGTTTTGATTTTCATTTATCTAATGATCAGAGATATTGAGCCATTTTTCATATACTTGTTGTCCACATGTATGTCCTCCTTTGAAAAGTGTCTGTCATGTCCTTTGCCTACCTTTTTAATGGTTTTTTTTTTTCTTGTAAATTGGTTTAAGTTCCTTATAGATACTGGATATTAGACCTTTGTCACACACATAGTTTGCAAAAATTTTCTCCTTTCCTGTAGGTTGCTGTTTACTCTGTTGATAGTTACTTTTGCTGTGCAGAAGCTCTTTAGTTTAATTAGGTCTGATTTGTCCATTTTTGGTTTTGTTATAATTGCTTTTGGTGTCTTCCTCATGAAATCTTTGCCCATCCCTATGTCCAGAATGGTATTGCATAGGTTATCTCACAGAGTTTTTATTGTTTTGAGTTTTACATTTAAGTCTTCAGTTCATCTTGAGATGATTTTTGTATATGGTGAAAGGAAAGGGTCCAGTTTCAATCTTCAGCAAATGGCTAGCCAGTTATCCCAGCACCATTTGCTGAATAAGGAAGTCCTTTCCCTATTGCTTGTTTTTGTCAGCTTTGTGGATGATCAGATAATTGTAGGTGTGCAGTGCAGCCTTATTTCTAGGCTATCTATTCTGTTCCATTGGTATATGTCTGTTTTTGTACCAGTACCATGCTGTTTTTGTTACCATAGCCATGTAATATAGTTGGAAGTTGGTAGCATGATGCCTTCTGCTTTATTCTTTTTGCTTAGTACAGTCTTGACTATTCAGACTCATTTGGTTCCATATGAATTTCAAAATATCTTTTTCTAATTCTGTGAAGAATGTCATTGGCAGTTTGATAGGAATAGCATTAAATCTGAAAATTGCTGTGGACAGTATGGCCATGTTAATAATCTTGATTCTTCTTATACATGAGCATGGAATGTTTTTCTACATGTTTGTGTCATCTCTGATGTTTTTGAGGAGTCATTTGTAGTTCTCATTGCAGCGGTCTTTCACCTCCCTGGTTAGCTGTATTCCTAGTTATTTTATTCTTTTGGTGCCAATTGTGAATGGGATTGTGTTCCTGATTTGGCTCTTGCCTTGGCTGTTGTTGGTTTATAGAAATGCTAGTGATTTTTCTACATTGATTTTTGTATTGTGAGACTTCACTGAAGTAGTTTATCAGCTTAAGTAGCTTTTGGACTGAGACTACAGGATTATCTAGGTATAGTCATGTCATCTGCACACAGGCATGGTTTGACTTCCTCTGTTCCTATTTGGATGCCCTTTATTTCTGTCTCTTGCCTGATTGCATTGGCTAGGACTTCCAACACTATGTTTGAATAGGGAATGGTGAGAGAGGGCATCATTGTCTTGTGCTGGTTTTCAAGGGGAATGCTTCCAGCTTTTGCCCATTCAGTATGATGTTGTCTGTGGGTGTGTCATAGATGGCTCTCGTTATTTTGAGATATATTATTTCAATACCTAGTTTGTTGAGAGTTTTTAACATGAAAGGATAGTGAATTTTATCAAAAACTTTTTCTATATCTATTGAGATGATCATTTACTTCCGTTTATGTGATGAATTACATTTTTGATTTGTATATGTTAAACCAATCTTGTACCCCGGGGATAAAGCCTACTTGATAATGGTGGGTTAGCTTTTTAATGTGCTGCTGGATTTGTTTTGCTAGCATTTTGTTGAGGATTTTTGTATCAGTGTTTATCAGGGATATGGGCATGATGTTTTTGTTGTTGTTGCTGTTGTGCCTTTGCCAGGTTTTGGTATCAGGAAAATGCTAGCCTCTTAGAATGAATTGGGAGCAGTCCCTCCTTCTCAATTTGTTGGAATAGTTTAAATAAGAATGATACCAGCTCTTCTGTGCACATCTGGTAGAATTCAACTATCAGTTGGTCTGGTCCAGGGCTTCTTTTTGTTTTTTTGTTTTTTTTGGTTGTTAATATATTTATTACTGATTTAATTTCTGAGCTCATTATTAGTCTGCTGTTCAGGGATTCAATTTCTTCCTGGTACAATCTTGGGAGGGTGTATGTGTGCAGAACTTTATCTATTTCTTCTAGATTTTCTAGTTTATCTGCATAGAGGTGTTCATAATAGTTTCTGATGGTTATTTGTATTTCTGTGGGGTCAGTAGTAATATCCTGTGTCCTTTCTGACTGTTTTATTTTTTGGATCTTCTCTCTTTTCTTTTTTATTAGTCTAGCTAGCAGTCTATCTATTTCATTAATTTCTTAGAAAATCAGATACTGGCTTTATTAATGTTTTATTGGTTTTTCATGTCTCAATGGCCTTCATTTCAGCTTTGATTTTGGTTATTTATGGTCATCTGCTAGCTGTGGAGTTGGTTTGCTCTTGGTTCTCTAGTTCTTTTAGTTGTGATATTATGTTGATTTGAGATCATTCTACACTTTTGATGTGGGCATTTAGTGCTATAAATTTCCCTCTTAACACTGCCTCAGCTGTGACCTAGAGATTCTAGCATGTTGTAACTTTGTTCTCTTTAGTTTCAAAGGAATTCTTGATTTCTGTCTTAATTTCATTATTTACCCAAAAGTCATTCAGGAGCTGGTCATTTTCATGTAATCATATGGTTTTGAGCAATTTTCTTAGTCTCAAATTCTAATTTTGTTGTGCTGTGGTCCAAGAGAGTGGATGGCATGATTTCAGTTCTTTCACATTTGCTGAGGATTTTTTAATGTCCAATTGTGTCACTGATTTTAGAATATGTGCCATGTACAGATGAGAATATATAGTCTGTTGTTTTTGTGTGGAGAGTTTTGTGTATGTTTATAAGATCTTTTTGCTCCACTGTTGAGTTTGGGTTCTGAATATCTTTGTTAATTTTCTGCCTTGATAATCTGTCTAATAGAGTTTGTGGGGTGTTAGTCTCCCGCTATTATTGTATGCGAGTCTAGGTATCTTTGAAAGTCTCTAAGAATATGCTTTATTAATCTGGCTGCTCCTGTGTTGGGTACATATGTATTTAGGATAGTTAGGTATCTTCTTGTTGAATTGAACACTTTACCATTATGGAATGTCTTTCTTTGTCTTTTAAAATCTTTGTTCATTTAATGTGTCTTGCTGAAATTAGGATTGCAGCCTCTGCTTTTTTTCTGTTTTTTTTTTTTTTTTTTTTTTTTTTTTTTTTCTTGGTAGATTTTTCTCCATTCCCTTATTTTGATATGGTTTGGCTCTGTGTCCCTACCCAAATTTCATGTTGAATTATAATCCTCAGTGTTGTGGGAGAGACCTGGTGGAAGGTGATTGGATCATGGGAGCAGATTTCTCCCTTGCTATTCTCATTGATAGTAAGTGATTTCTCACAGGATCTGTTTGTTTCAAAATGTGTAGCACTTCTCCTTCACTCTCACTCTCCTGCTTTTCCATGGTAAGACCTGCTGGCTTCCCCTTTGCCCTTCCATCATGGTTGTAATTTTCCTGAGGCCTCCTAGCCATGCTTCCTGTACAGCCTGAAGAACTGTGAGTCAAATAAACTTCTTTTCTTCATAAATTACTCGGTTTCAGGTAGTTCTTTATAGCAGTGTGAGAACAGACTAAAACAGGTGTTGTTGAATATGAGATGGGTCTCTTGAGGATAGTGTACAATTGGGTCTTGCTTCTTTATCCAGCTTGTCACTCCATCTCTTTTAATTGGGGCATTTTTCCCATTAATATTCGAGGTTAGGTTAGTATAGATATATGTATTTAATCCTATCATTGTGTCGTTAGTTGTTTATTTTTCCAACTTGTTGATGGTTGCGTTATAGTGTCATTGGTCTGTGTACTTAAGTGTGTTTCTGTAGTGGCTGGGAATGGTCTTTCCTTTCCCTATTTAGGCTTCTTTCAGGAGCTCTTATAAGGCAGGTCTGATGGTAACAAATTCCCTTAGTATTTGCTTGTCTAAAAAGGATCTTCTTTCTCCTTCGTTTGTGAAGGTTAGTTTGGCTTGACATGAAATTATTGGTTGAAATTTATTTTCTTTAAGCATATTGAATATAGGTCCCAAATCTCTTCTGGCTTGTAGGGTTTCTGCTGAGATGTCTGCTGTTAGTCTGATGGGCTTCCCTTTGTATATTACGTGCCCTTTCTCTCTAGCTGCTTTTAATATTATTTCTTTCATTTCAACTTTGGAGAATCAGATGGTTATCTATCTTGGGGATGATCTTCTTGTGAAGTATCTTGCAGGGGTTCTCTGTATTTCCTGAATTTGAATGTGGGCCTGCCTATCTAGGTTGGGGAAGTTCTTGTTGATGATATCCTCAAATATGTTTTGCAATTTGCTTACATTCTCCCCATCTCTTTTAGAGACAGCAATGAGTCATAGATTTCATCTCTTTACAAAATCCTGTATTTCTTGGAGGTTTCATTCATTGCTTTTTTTCTGTATCATTGTCTTATTTCGGAAAGCTTATTTTCAACCTTTGAGGGTTTTTGTCAGCTTGGTCTATTCTTCTATTAATACTTGTGATTGTATTATGAAATTATTGTAGAGTGTTTGTCAGCTCTATCAAGTCACTTACGTTCTTTTCTATACTGGCCCTTTTGTCTATCAGCTCCTGTATTGTTTTATTGTGATTCTTAGTTTTCTTAGATTGGGTTTCAACAGTCTCCTAAATCTTGGATGATCTTCATTCCTATCCATATTCTGAATTCAGCCATCTCAGCCCAGTAAAGAACGCCTGCTGGAGAAGTAATCCAGTCATTTGGAGGAAAGAAGGCTTTCTGGCTTTTTAAGTTGTCAGAGTTCTTGCACTGCTTCTTTCCCATCTTTGTGGGCTGATCTTCCTTCAATCTTTGAAGTTGTTCTCCTTTGGATGGGTATTTTTTCCTTCATCCTATATGATGACCTTGGGTATTTCATTGTAGTATAAGGTGGGTTCAGTTAACTGACTTCATTACTGGAAGATCTCAGGGGCCTCTATGATTCAGGACTCCTGGACTCTGCTCTTATTCTGGGGGACTTTTATCAGGACCTGGCTTTGATGTCTGTCTCCTCAAAGATAGAAACCTGCTGTGTTGTAGAGACCGAGGTGTTCCTGGACCACTGGTCACAACACTCCAATGGGTGGTACCAGCCAAAACACTTTGTAGGTTGGTGGCAGCAGGATTAATCCTCGTTTGCTTGTGCCTGCCTGCAGCAGCATTGGCAGCATGGCAAGGTGCATACTCATCGCCTGCAGCAGGGTGCTAGTGGGTGCCAGGATGCCTGCCTCCATGTGGGCATTTGCAGCAGCGGCAGTGGCAGTATGGTTCAGAGTGGCGAGAGGCCCTCACCAGCAACTGTGCATGCATTTGCATCAGAGGTGGTGTTAGCACAGGTGTGAGGCACTGGTCAGCATAGGACTGTGTGAGAGCCCTCGATACACATTCACATTGGCAGCAGTGGCTGCTTAGGGCTAAAGGCAGCTTTGCTGTTTTCCTTACCTACTTTTTACCTGGCACCCCAGCACAGGGGTGGCACACTGGCAAGGGCGTGGCTGGTAGGCTGCATGCTGCCAATGCTCTGAGGACAATGGCAATGCAGCATGGGGTGGTGGGAGTGGGATGCACTCACGCTGGCAGCAGTGGCACTGCAGGGTACACATGTACACTCATGCTGGTGGGGGAAAGAAGGGTAAGTATGCCCATGCATACTGGGAAAGCAATGTGGGGGTGACTGTGAGTTAGTACATGCAAGCAAAGCAGCATGGAGAAGGCTGAAGTGGAGAGAGGGCTGGGCCGGTTGGTGAGTGTCAGCAGGGACTGATCAGCTTGAGTACTCTGCTGATCAAGTGTGGTCTGCCAGTGCTGGAGCTATGATGCAGGCCCTCAGGGGGTACCTGGGGACTGTACTGTAAGCAGATGAGGCTAGACTGGGGTCCCAAGAGAGGCCAGTAGGCCAAGAGGTTCTCAGGTTGGACTGGCCTCATCTGATGGGCAAGACCACCCTGCAGCATTCAGGTATGATAGCTCCCCTAGGTCTGAAGTCTCCTATGGGGCATCTCTAAAGGATGGGCATCTCTGGCTATGCTCCACTACAAATCCTCCTGAACCAAACCCTCTGTGATCTGCACCAGCTGGAGTTCTACCCCTACAACTTCTCTAAGAAATTTTCTTGCCAACTTAAGTGTCTGTGGTGGTGGCGGGGTCTCCTCCTGCTGGGATTCCAGATACCCATGGCAAGAGTGGGTTGCTCCTTGCCTGTTCAACTTACCCCCTCCACAGGAGTCACTGGGGGCCAGGAACAAGTCTAGGTGTGTGGTATCCCTCTGCAGGGCTCCCAACTTCCTCCCCCTTCAGCCCAACCTCTGTATCTTCCCTCCATCTGCCCTCAATGCCTTTCCTCTGAAGATCTGCTAGGAATGTGTGAGTCTTCCTGATGTCTCAATCCCTCTATGGGAGATGTTCCTACTGGCTGTGTCTAGTTGGCCATCTTTTACTTTCTCCAGTTCTCTAATTCTTCAACACCAACTGAGTGTCTGACAATTCAATACAATTCTGGTACTAACCCCTAGAATTACCATCAGACCCCACAGGTTAAAGGTTTAGTTCCATACGACTGTCTCCCCCATCAGATGCCAGCCACAAATGGGGTACCCAGACTACCAACATTTCTATCCAGCTAACTACAAATTCAGGAGTTTCCACATCCCATCCTCTCAGATTTGATAATTTGCTAGAACTATTCACAGGATTCAGGAAAACACTTTACTTATATTTACTGATTTATTATAAAGAGTACAATTCAGGAACAGCCAAATGGAATAGATGCATAAGGTAAGATATAGAGAGGTGTATGGCACTTCCATGCCCTTCATAGTTATGCCACCCTCCCAGCATGTTGATGTGTTCACCACCTAGAAGCTCCTTGAAGCCCATCATTTAGGGGGTTTTATTAAGCTTTCATTAGGTAAACATGATTGATAAATTATTGGAGATTGGTGACAGAACTCAATCTTTAGCCCCTCTTTCATCCCTGGAGGTCAGGAGGTGTGAATGAAATTTCCAACCCTTTAATCATGACTTGGTCTTTCTGGCTACCTGCCCCTATCCTGAAGCTATCTAGGGGCCAGCCACTAGCCATTCTATAAGCATAAACTCAAGTATGATTGAAAGAGATTTGTTATGAATGGCAAAATAATTCCTATCACTCTGGAAATTCTAAGCATTTTTGGAACTCTGTGCCAGGAGCCAGGGACAAAGACCAAATATACATTCCCATTATACTATATTTATGAAGCTTACTTGTCTCATCAGATCCTGCTTAAGTCCAGTCTTCCACACCACTGGCATTTGTGATGAAATGCTGCTGTTCACCTCCAACTTTATGATTTACCTGCAAGCTCATCCAACCCATGGCTTGCAGGCCACATGCAGCCCAGGATGGCTTTGAATGTGGCCCAACACAAATTTGTAACATTTTGTAAAACGTTATGATTTTTTTGCAACTTTTTTTTAGCTCATCAACTATCATTGTTGTTAGCATATTTTATACGTGACCAAAGACAATTCTTCTTGCAATGTGGCCCAGGGAAGCCAAAAGATTGGACACCCCTGGTTTAATGGCATAAGCAACATTCAGTTCATTGTGAGCAATTTAGGTCACACTTGCTTTGGGTAGCCCATGGTCAAGCACTCAGTTTTTTCCAGACTTTAGCATCACACCAGAGCTGTTCTTAAAAGGACAATGGTGAAGGGAAATCTTCCCAGTGGGCAGAACATCAAGCAAGGCATCAGCTTGCTCATTTTCCCTGGAAGGAAGCATGGAAAGAGATTTGCATCTATCTTGTGTCAGGGACAGTGGTTAATGTTTTGCCTGTGTGGTCAGGAACATAGAAGAGACATGATTGGAAAATAGATGATAAAGAGGTCTGGGGCAAATGTATATTTGTAGCCCTCTGCAAATGGGCATGGAGTGTGAAGATATTTGTGTTCCATGTGAATGCTTACCAAAAAGCAAACTTACCAGAGTAGAAGATTAATAATTAGGTGGAGAAGATGATTTATTCAGTAGATGTCAGTCAACCTCTTTCACAGACACTCTTGTCTTTGCTTGATGGGTACATGAAGAAAGTGATCATGCCAGCCAGGATGAAGTTTATATATGGGCTCAGAAACACAGACCTCTGTGAACCAATGTTGATTTGGCTACAGCTTCAGCAGATACTAAAACTGATATTCCAATATGGCACTATTCTTCAGAAAGATTGACAAGCTACCCATTTTGAACTTGAATACATTGGACCAGCTCCATCATGGAAGGGGCATTATTTTCTTCTCACAAGAATACACAGTTACTCTAAATGTGATTGTGCCTTTCTTGCCTGCAAAGCTTGTGCCAAAAGTACCATCAGAGGACTTACTGACTGCCTTTTCCACCATCATGGTATTTTATACAGAGACCCTTTAGACCAAATAACTAATTTCACACCAAAGTGTGGCAATAGGCCAATACTCATGAAATTCATTAGTTTTACTTTGTTTCCCATCACCCTGAAGCGTCTGGCCTAATAGAGAGTGGAATGGGTTTGATGACTTCAGTTATAGAGCCAGCTATGTGACCACATTTTGCATATCTGGATCATATCTTCAATGATGAGGATATGCTTTAAATCTGTGTCCAAAATTTGATGTTTCTCAAATAGCTTGGATTCACAGGTTAGGGAATCAAGGAGTGAAAATATGTTTGTATTCATTCGTTATTATCTTATTACTCCTCACTCATTATTCTCTTATTACTCCACTAGAAAATTCTTGCTTCCAGTCTATGTGACCTAGGCTTTCCTGGCCTAGACGTCTTAGTTTAAGTGGAAGAATGCTTCCACCAAAGATGCGAAAACAGTTCCATTAAGTTTATAGTTGTGATTGCCACCTGGTCACTTTGGACTATTTATTGCCATTGCATTGATAGGAAAAAAAATGGCCTATAGTACTAGTTAAGGTGGTAGATCTTGCAAATCTAGAGGAAATTTCATTGCTATACAAAATGGTGGTCTACAATGCAGGAGGTTCCCAGGGATGTCTCTTTCTACTCTCATGTATCATGAATAAAGTCAATGAAGAACTACAGCAATCCAAACAAGTAAGGCTGCTAATAGCTCATTCCATCCAGAAATGAAGATTTGGGTCACCTCATCAGGCAAAGAACCTTAACCAAGTAAAGTGTTTACTGAGGGTAAAGGGAATATGCAATGGGTTAATGAAAGAAGGGAGATAAAAGCATGTTATGGCTACCTGGTCAGTTGCAAAACTCAGGACTTCAATAGGTGTGAGTGTTTCCTTCTTATTTTGATGTCATTGTTTCCATTTTTATATTAACCATTTTTATTCCACTCTCCTAGTCCCATATTCCTTCCTATTTATATAAGATTTATTTATTGTAGTTCATTTTGTATGACAGTATTCAAGTTATAAGATGTCAAAGTGGGCTCAGAGGAATAAGGAACATCAGCCAAAGATGGATGAAGGGACTACCAAAACGGGCTACCTCAACAAAGTACCATAAAATTGGTGGCTAATAAGCAACAGAAGTTTATTTTTTTACTGATCTGGAAGCTGAGAAGGCCAAAGATCAAAGTGTCAAAAAGTTCAGTGTCTGGTGAGGAAATTCTTTCTGGTTCATATAAGGCACTTTTTTTTTTCTGTGTCCTCATATGGTGAAAAGGATGAGGGCTCTCTCTTGGGCTTCTTTTATAAGGGTATTAATGTCATTCATGAAGCCTCTGCACCCATGGCCCAATCACATCCCAAAGGTCCTATCTCCTAATACTATCATCTGGGGTGCTACATTTTAACATAACCTTTTCAGGAAGACACAAGCTTTCAGACCTTAGCAGGGACTACTTTTTATCCTCTCTTGTAGAGAGGTTTAACATGTATTCAGTTGTACATAGGATAGTTGCATCATGAGAGACAGAACTATGGCTTTGCTCTGTTCTTTAGTTAGAAGTGAAATATGCAATCAAGATGTATATGTGGGTGCCAAGTTGACAAGGGCTGGAATGTGAGTGCTTTGTAATATATGTGTCAACTTGGCTAAGCCTAACTACATTTTCCAGAAATCGTTCTTTGTATATTTCTGGTTAAGGTGGTCCATGATAGAAATGTCCTACTATTTGGAAAGCAGAAGTGAAACAGTAACCATGTTTTATTATTCAAAGGATGGTGATATGGTTTGGCTGTGTCCCCGCCCATATCTCATCTTTAATTCCCACGTGTTTTGGGAGGGACTGGTGGGAGGTAATTGAATCAGGGGGGCAGGTCTTTCCCATGCTGTTCTTGTGATAGTAAGTCTCACGAGATCTGATGGTTACTATAAAGGGGCATTTTCCTACACAAACTTTTTTTTTTTTTTGCCTGCTGCCATCCATGTAAGATGTGACTTGCTGCTCTTTGCCTTCCACCATGATTATGAAGCTTCTCCAGCCATGTGGAATTATAAGTCCAATAAACCTTTTTATCTTGTAAATTGCCCAGTTTCAGGTATGTCTTTATCAGCAGCAAGAAAACAAACTAATACAGTAAATTGGTACCAGTAGAGTGGAGCATTGCTGAAAAGATATGTGAAAATGTGGAAATGACTTTGGAACTGGGTACCAGTCAGAAGTTGGAACAGTTTGGAGGGCTCAGAAAAAGACAGGAAAATGTGGGAAAGTTTGGAACTTCCTAGAGACTTGTTGAATGTCTTTGATCAAAAACCTGATGGCGATGTGGACAATAAGGTCCAGGCTGAGGTGGTCTTAGATGGAGATGAGGAACATGTTGGGAACTGGAGCAAAGGTGACTCTTCTTATGTTTTAGCAAAGAGACTGGTGGTTTTTTGTCCCTGCCCTAGAGATCTGTGGAACTTTGACCTTGAGAGAGATGATTTAGAGTATCTGGTGGAAGAAATTTCTAAGCAGCAAAGCATTCAAGAGGTGACTTGTATCCTATTAAAGGCACTCAGTTTTACAAGGGAAGCAGACCATAAAAGTTCAGAAAATTTGCAGCCTGACAATGTGACAGAAAAGAAAACCCCATTTTTCTGAGGATAAATTGAAGCCAGCTGCAGAAATTTGCATAAGTAACAAGGAACCGAATGTTAATAACCAAGACCATGGGGAAAATATCTCCAGGGCTTGTCAGAGATCTTCATGGCAGCCCCTCCCATCACTGGCCCCCAGAGGCCTAGGAGAAAATGGTTTCATGTGTCGGGCCCAGGGTCCCCATGCTATGTGCAGTCTAGGGACTTGGTGCCCTGTGTCCCAGCCACTCCAGCCATAACTGAAGGGGGCCAAGGTATAGCTTGGGCTGTTGCTTCAAAGGGTGGAAGCCCCAGGTCTTGGCAGCTTCCATGTGGTGTTGAGCCTGAAGGTGCACCAAAGTCAAGAATTGAGGTTTGGGAACCTCCACCTAGATTTCAGAAGATGTATGGAAATGCCTGGATGCCCAGGGAAACATTTGCTGCAGGGGCGAGGCCCTCATGGAGAACCTCTGTTAGGGTGGTGTGGAAGGGAAATGTGGGGTCAGAGTCCTCACACAAAGTCCCTACCAGGGGACCACCTAGTGAAGCTATGAGAAGTGGGCCACGGTCCTCCAGACCCCAGAATAGTAGATACACCGACAGCCTGCACCGTGTGCCTGGAAAAGCTGCAGACACTCAATGCCAGCCTGTGAAAGCAGCCAGGAGGGAGGCTGTACCCTGCAAAGCCACAGGGGTGGAGCTGCCCAAGACCATGGGAACCCATCTCTTGCATCAGCATGACCTGGATGTGAGACATGGAGTCAAAGGAGATCATTTTGGGGCTTTAAGATTTGACTGTCCTACTGGATCTCAGACTTCCATGAGGCCTGTAGCCTCTTTATTTTGTCCAATGTCTCACATTTGGAATGGCTGTATTTATCCAATGCCTATAACCCCATTGTATCTAGGAATTAACTAACTTGCTTTTGATTTCACAGGTTCATAGACAGAAGGGACTTGCCTTGTCTCAGATGAGATGTTGGACTGTGCATTTTGAGTTAATGCTGAAATGAGTTAAGACTTTGGAGGACTGTTGGGAAGGCATGATTGGTTTTGAAATGTGAGGACATGAGATATGGGAGGGTCCAGGGGCAGTGTGGTATGGTTTGGCTATGTCTCAACCCAAATCTCATCTTGAATTCCCATATGTTGTGGGAGGGACCAGGTGGGAGATAATTGAGTCATGGGTGGATGTCTTTCCCATGCTGTTCTCATGATAGTGAATATGTCTCATGAGATCTGATAGTTTCATTAAGAGGGGCTCCCCTGCATGAGTTCTTTCTTTGCCTGCTGCCATCCATGTAAGACATGACTTGCTGTTCCTTACCTTCTGCCATGATTGTGAAGCCTCCCAGCCACATGGAATTGTAAGTCCAATAAACATTTTTCTTTTGTAAATTGCCCAGTCTCAGGTATGTCTTTATTGGCAGCATGAAAATGGACTAATACAGATGGCATAGGTCAAGGAACCTCTTGTGGATCACAAACGTTTTTGTGCATCTGCTGGTTCACCTCACTGGCAAAGACAATAGCTGTAGCTACCAGGATCCTATTCCTCAAACTTCAGTAATTTCTGGTCCAGGTTCAGGAGGACTTTGTGGCAAGAGTTCCATTTCTCTTGCAGGTCATGAATACCAGTAATTTGTTGGCTTGAAGATGGAGAACATCTGATATGTGTTCCAGTGAGAAAAAGATATAGATTCCATCTTATTTGCATGTTCCATTTTTCCTTACATTTTCCTAGTTAATATTCATTTTTCCTTTCTGACCCCATGTCTTATGAATTGAGGGTCAGCACTAGATTCTAAACAAGCAGCTGAATCTGGATTGTTTTAACCATTCCCACAGTCAAGTAAGGTCAAATCTCTATTATAAGTCTTTTCATGCAGAGAGAAGATGTCTAAGTCTGTTTGTGCTGCTATAACAAGATTCCACAGAGTGGATAATTTGTAAACAATAATTTTTTTTTTCTTACAATTCTGTAGATGGGGAAACTCAAGATCAAGGCACCACAGGAGGGGGGCACCAAGACGGCCGAATAGGAACAGCTCCAGCCTCCAGCTCCCAGTGTGAGCGACACAGAAGATGGGTGATTTCTGCATTTCCAACTGAGGTACTGGGTTCATATCACTGGGGCATGTTGGATGGTCAGTGCAGGACAGTGGGTGCAGCCCAATGAGTGAGAGCTGAAGCGGGGTGAGGCATCACTTCACACGGGAAGAACAAGGGATAAGGGAATTCCTTTTCCTAGCCAAGGGAAATCTTGACACACAACACCTGGAAAATTGGGTCACTCCCACCCTAATACTGCGCTTTACCAAGGGTCTTAGCAAACGGCATGCCAGGAGATTATATCCCGCACCTGGTTCAGAGGGTCCCATGCCCACAGAGCCTCCCTCATTGCTAGCACAGCAGTCTGATATCTAACTGCAAGGTGGCAGCGAGGCTGGGGGAGGGGCACCTGCCATTGCTGAGGCTTAAGTAGGTAAACAAAGCAGCCAGGAAGCTCGAACTGGGTGGAGCCCACCTCAGCTCAAGGAGGCCTACCTGCCTCTGTAGACTCCACCTCTGGGGACAGGGCATAGCTAAAGAAAAAGCAGCAGAAACCTCTGCAGATGTAAATGTCCCTGTCTGACAGCTTTGAAGAGAGTAGTGATTCTCCCAGCATTGGGGTTGAGATCTGAGAATGGACAGTCTGCCTGTTCAAGTCGGTCCCTGACCCCCGAGTAGCCTAACTGGGAGAGTCTAACTGGGAGTAGCCTAACTGGAGTGAACCTCAAGCAAACTCCAACAGACCTGCAGCTGAGGGTCCTGACTGTTAGAAGGAAAACTAACAAATAGAAAGGACATCCACAGCAAAACCCCATCTGTACATCAACATCATCAAAGACCAAAGGTAGATAAAACCACAAAGATGGGGAAAAAGCAGTGCAGAAAAGCTCAAAATTCAAAAAAAATCAGAGTGCCCCTCACCCTCCAAAGGAATGCAGCTCCTCACCAGCAATGGAACAAAACTGGATGGAGAATAACATGGACGAGTTGAGAGAAGAAGGCTTCAGTCGATCAAACCTCTCAGAGCTAAAGGAGGAACTATGAACCCAGCACAATGAAACTAAAAACCTTGAAAAAAGATTTGACGAATGGATAACTAGGATAACCAATGCAGAGAAGTCCATAAATGACCTGATAGAGATGAAAACCATGACATGAGAACTACGAGACAAATGCACAAGCTTCAGTAACTGACTTGATCAACTGGAAGAAAGAGTATCAGCGATTGAAGATCAAATGAATGAAATGAAGTGAGAAGAGAAGTGTAGAGAAAAGACAGTAAAAAGAAATGAACAAAGCCTCCAAGAAATATGGGATTATGTGAAAAGACCAAATCTACCTCTGATGGGTGTACCTGAAAGTGACAGGGAGGATGGAACCAAGCTGGAACACACTCTGCAGGATATCATCCAGGAGAACTTCCCCAACCTAGTAGGGCAGGCCAGCATTCAAATTCAGGAAATACAGAGAATACCACAAAGATACTCCTCGAGAAGAGCAACTCCAAGACACATAATTGTCAGATTCACCAAAGTTGAAATGAAGGAAAAATGTTAAGGGCAGCCAGAGAGAAAGCTCAGGATATCCACAAAGGGAAGCCCATCAGACTAACAGCAGATCTCTTGGCAGAAACTCTAAAAGCCAGAAGAGAGTGGGGGTCAATATACAACATTCTCAAAGAAAAGAATTTTCAACCCAGAATTTAATATCCAGCCAAACTAAGTTTCATAAGTGAAGGAGAAATAATAAAATCCTTTACAAACAAGGAAATGCTTAGAGATTTTGTAACCACCAGGCCTGCCCTACAAGAGATCCTGAAGGAAGCACTAAACATGGAAAGGAACAACCAGTACCAGCCATTGCAAAAAAATACCAAAATGTAAAGACCATCGATGCTAGGAAGAAACTGCATCAACTAACGAGCAAAATAACTAGCTAACATCATAATAACAGATCAAGTTCACACATAACAATATTAACCTTAAATGTAAATGGGCTAAATGGTCCAATTAAAAGACACAGACTGGCAAACTGGATAAAGAGTCAAGACCCATCAGTTTGGAGACCCATCTCACATGCAGAGACACACATAGGCTCAAAATAAAGGGATGGAGGATGATCTAACGAGCAAATGGAGAACAAAAAAAGGCAGGGCTTGCAATTCTAGTCTCTGATAAAACAGACGATAAACCAACAAAGATCAAAAGAGACAAAGAAGGCCATTGCATAATGGTTAAGTGATCAATTCAACAAGAAGAGCTAACTATCCTAAATATATATGCACCCAATACAGGAGCACCCAGATTCATAAAGCAAGTCCTTAGAGACTTACAAAGAGACTTAGACTCCCATACAATAATAATGGGAGAGTTTAACACCACACTGTCAACATTAGACAGATCAACGAGACAGAAAGTTAACAAGGATATCCAGGAATTGAACTCAATTCTGCACCAAGCAGACCTAATAGACATCTACAGAACTCTCCACCACAAATCAAAAGAATATACATTCTTCTCAGCACCACATCACACTTTTTACAAAATTGACCACATAGTTGGAAGTAAAGCACTCCTCAGCAAATGTAAAAGAACAGAAATTATAACAAACTGTCTCGCAGACCACAGTGCAATCAAACTAGAACTCAGGATTAAGAAAGTCAATCAAAACCGCTCAATTACAAGGAGACTGAACAACCTGCTCCCGAATGACTACTAGGTACATAACGAAATGAAGGCAGAAATAAAGATTTTATTTGAAACCCATGAGAACAAAGATACAACATACCAGAATCTCTGGGACACATTTAAAGCAGTGTGTAGAGGGAAATTTATAGCACTAAATGCCCACAACAGAAAACAGGAAACATGTAAAATTGACACCCTAACATCACAATTAAAAGAACCAGAGAAGCAAGAGCAAACACATTCAAAAGCTAGCAGAAGGCAAGAAATAACTAAGATCAGAGCAGAACTGAAGGAGATAGAGACACAAAAAACCCTCCAAAAAATCAATGTATCCAGGAGCTGGTTTTTTGAAAAGATCAACAAAATTGATAGACCACTAGCAAGACTAATAAAGAAGAAAAGAGAGAAGAATCAAATAGACGCAATAAAAAATGATAAAGGGGAAATCACCACCAATCCCACAGAAATACAAACTACCATCAGAGAATACTATAAACACCTCTACACAAATAAACTAGAAAACCTAGAAGAAATGGATAAATTCCTGGGCCCATACACTCTCCCAAGACTAAACCAGGAAGAAGTTGAATCCCTGAATATACCAATAGCAGACTCCTAAATTGAGGCAATAATTAATAGCCTACCAACCAAAAAGAGTCCAGGACCAGACGGATTCACAGCTGAATTCTACCAGAGGTACAAGGAGGAGCTGGTACCATTCCTTCTGAAACTATTCCAAACAATATAAAAAGAGGGACTCCTCCCTAACTCATTTTATGAGGCCAACATCATCCTGATACCAAAGCCTGGCAGAGATACAACTAAAGAAGAGAATTTTAGACCAATATCCCGGATGAACATCAATGCAAAAATCCTCAATAAAATACTGGCAAACCAAATCCAGCAGCACATCAAAAAGCTTATTCATCATGATTAAGTGGGCTTCCTACCTGGGATGCAAAGCTGGTTCACCATACACAAATCAATAAACGTAATCCATCGTATAAACAGAACCAAAGACAAAAACCACATGATTATCTCAATAGATGCAGAAAAGGCCTTTGACAAAATTCAACAGCCTTCATGTGAAAAACTCTCAATAAATTCGGTATTGATGGAACGTATCTCAAAGTAATAAGAACTATTTATGGCAAACCCACAGCCAATATCATACTGAATGGGCAAAAACTGGAAGCATTCCCCTTAAAAACTGGCAGAAGACAGGGATGCCCTTTATCACCACTCTTATTCAACATAGTGTTGGAAGTTCTGGCCAGGGCAATCAGGCAAGAAAATAAATAAAGGGTATTCAGTTAGGAAAAGAAGAAGTCAAATTGTCCCTGTTTGCAGAAGACATGACTGTCTATTTAGAAAACCCCATCATCTCAGACCAAAATCTCCTCAAACTGATAAGTATCTTCAGCAAAGTCTCAGGATACAAAATCAGTGGGTGAAAATCACAAGCATTCTTATACAACAATAACAGACAAACAGAGAACCAAATCATGAATGAACTCCCGTTCACAATTGCCTCAAAGAGAATAAAATACCTAGGAATCCAACTTACAAGGGATGTGAAGGACCTCTTCAAGAAGAACTACAAACCACTGCTCAATGAAATTAAAGAGGACACAAACAAATGGAAGAACATTCCATGCTCATGGATAGGAAGAATTAATATTGTGAAAATGGCCATACTGCCCAAGGTAATTTATAGATTCAATGCCATCCCCATTAAGCTACCAAAGACTTTCTTCACAGAATTGGAAAAAACTGCTTTAAAGTTCATATGGAACCAAAAAAGAGCCCACATTGCCAAGACAATCCTAAGTCAAAAGAACAAAGCTGGAGGCATCACGCTACCTGACTTTACAAGGCTACAGTAACCAAAACAGCATGGTACTGGTACCAAAACAGAGATATAGACCAATGGAACAGAACAGAGTCCTCAGAAATAATACCACACATCTACAACCATCTGATCTTTGACAAACCTCAGAAAAACAAGAAATGGGGAAAGGATTCCCTATTTAATAAATGGTGCTGGGAAAATTGGCTAGCCATAAGTAGAAAGCTGAAACTGGATCCTTTCCTTACTCCTTATACAAAAATTAATTCAAGATGGATTAGAGACTTAAATATTAGACCTAAAACCATAAAAACCCTAGAAGAAAACCTAGGCAATGCCATTCAGGGCATAGTCATGGGCAAGGACTTCATGTCTAAAACACCAAAAGCAATGGCAACAATAGCCAAAATTGACAAATGGGATCTAATTAAACTAAAGAGCTTCTGCACAGCAAAAGGAACTACCATCAGAGTGAACAGGCAACCTACAGAATGGAAGAATATTTTTGCAATCTACTCATTAGACAAAGGACTAATATCCAGAACCTACAAAGAACTCAAACAAATTTACAAGAAAAAAACAACCCCATCAAAAAGTGGGCAAAGGATATGAACAGACCCTTCTCAAAAGAAGACATTTATGCAGCCAACAGACACATGAAAAAATGCTCATCATCTCTAGCCATCAGAGAAATGCAAATCAGAACCACAATGAGATACCATCTCACACCAGTTAGAATGGCAATCATTAAAAAGTCAGGAAACAACAAGTGCTGGAGAGGATGTGGAGAAATAGGAACACTTTTACACTGTTGGTGGGACTGTAAACTAGTTCACCCATTGTGGAAGATAGTGTGGTGATTCCTCAAAGATTTAGAACTAGAAATGCCATTTGACCCAGCCATCCCATTACTGGGTATATACCGAAATAATTATAAATCATGCTGCTATGAAGACACATGCACACGTATGTTTATTGTGGCACTATTGACAATAGCAAAGACTTGGAACCAACCCAAATGTCCATCAATGACAGACTGAATTAAGAAATGTGGCACATATACACCATGGAATACTATGCAGCCATAAAAAAGGATGAGTTCGTGTCCTTTTTAGGGACATGGATGTAGCTGGAAACCATCATTCTCAGGAATCTATCACAAGAACAGAAAACCAAACACCTCATGTTCTCACTCATAGGTGGGAATTGAACAATGAGATCATTTGGACACAGGAAGGGGAACATCACACACTGGGGCCTGTTGTTGGGGGAGGTAAGGGGGAGAGATAGCATTAGGAGATATACCTAATGTAAATGACGAGTTAGTAGGTGCAGCACACCAATGTGGCACATGTATACATATGTATTAAACCTACACTTTGTGCACATGTACGTTAGAACATAAAGTATAATTTAAAAAAAAAGACAATAAAGGCACCACGGGTTTGGATTCTGGTGAGGGATCTCTGCTTCTAAGGAAGGAGACCACCCCTCATATGGTCTTATGCCCAATTTCTGCCTCCAAGGAAAGAAGAAGTAAAAACTAAAAGCAGAAATGGAATCCACAGTCAGATAGCCCAGCACGGCACCCTAGGCCTGGTAGTTAAAAATCAACCCCTGACCTAACTGCTTGTGTTATCTATAGATTTCAGACATTATATGGAAAAGCATTGAAAATCCCTGTCCTGTTCTGTTCCATTCTGATTACCGGCACATGCAGCCCCCTGTCAGGTACCCAGTGCTTGCTCAATCAATCATAACCCTCTCATGTGGACCCCCTTAGAGTTGTAAGCCCTTAAATCGGACAGGAATTGCTCACTTGGGGAGCTTGGTTTTTGGACACATGGGTCTGCCAATGCTCCCATCTGAATAAAGCCCTTTCCTTCCACAACTCGGTATCTGAGGAGTTCTTGTCTGTGGCTTGCTCTGCTACACTTCCAGGATAGTGCCTCCTTGCTGCATCCTCTACAGAAAATGAACACTGTGTCCACACCTGGCAGAAGAAATGGAAAGGGCAAACTCACCATCCTTCCAGCCTTTAATAATATACTAATCCATATATGAAGGTAGAGCCATAGTGGTCTAATCACCTCCAAGAGAGACCACTTGTTAATACTGTTGCATTGCAAATTAAGTTTCAACATGAATCTTAGAGGAAACACAATCATTCAATCCATAGCAGAAAGTCAATGACACTCTCAGACCATAAGCATACTTTGAGGGGGACAAAGTGAAAACACTGCTCCCCATGTAGGGGTCTGTGATCTATCTTTTGAAGTCCACATTAAGTCCTTCTTCCCTTCCTGAGAAAAGCCCACTCACTGTGAACTCTCCATATTCTTTCAGCTACATAGTTTTTGTAGTCGATAGATTCCATATAAAGATGCTTAAGTTATGAATCCATTTCACTTTCAGTCTTTTCTCCAACTGGACCTTGAGATTCTTATTTCCAGAGACTGTGGCAACTGCTTTTCAGTCCTTGGCAATGTTTTTGCTCAAGGGTGCAGGAGGTGGAGGTAGAGATAGGCTGACATCCTATCCACTCAAGGCCATTGACTCTCTGTTTCTGACCAATTGCATTTTCTACATTCTCTTTAATATTTAAATCAATGTTTTATGACAACATTCTCCCTTCTTGGGGTGGGCAGTAGGTGAAATTAAAATCATCTAAATTTGGTTGGAATTATAATAGAAATGTATTGGTATTATTTTTCTGAAATGTGATATTTCCTAATTCATTTGCTATGCTTTTTTTCTAAAATATTTTTTCAGATTTACAAAACATTTTCCTTTTCACTATAAATATGAAAAGCTGCTTTCTCCATAATTTGAAAAATTATTTACATCTGAGGTCTTGGCTTAGTGTGGATGAATGTAACAGAAAGTCTTAGTTTACTCAGATCATCCTGGGAAGGCTGCCCTTTTAAAGTCTGTAAGGATTGCCTTTAAGAAGTGTCCTGCTCTCAGTATTCATTCTTTGGAGGTTTGATGTTAATTTGGCAGTGTCCATAAAACACTTTCCAGTTCATGATTTTAACACTTCTTCAAATCTCTGCACTGACTGGGTCTTTTTCAACTTTATATCTTCTGTACTAAGTGCCTTTAATTACATTGAAACATCCAGATTTTCTCTCTTCTTTTACCACTGGTGACATCTGAGCTATACATTTGTTTCATTGCTCTGTCGCTACTTTTTTTTTTTTTTTTTGAAATGGAGTCTCACTCTGTCGCCCAGGCTGGAGTGCAGTGGCGCAATCATGGCTGACTGCAACCTCTGTCTCCAAGCAATTCTCCTGCCTCAGTCTCCCATATAGCTGGGATTACAAGTATGCGTCACCATGTCCAGCTAGTTTTTGTACTTTCAGTAGAGACATGTTGCCCAGGCTGGTCTGGAACTCCTGACCTCAAGTAATCCACCTGCCTCAGCTTCCCAAACTGCTGGGATTACAGGTGTGAGCCACCGTGCCCTGCCTCTGTTGCTACTGGCATGAACCATCTCAGGAAAAAATTGGTGAATAAGTCACAATGCTTGTTTTTGTTTTTGTTTGAGACGGAGTTTCGTTCTTGTTGCCCAGGCTGGAGAGCAGTGGTGCAATCGATTTTGGCTCACTGCAACCTCTGCCTCCTGAGTTCAAGTAATTCTCTGCCTTAGCCTCTCGAGTAGCTGGGATTACAGGCGCCCACCAGCACACCCTGCCAATTTTTGTATTTTTAGTAGAGACGGGGTTTTGCCATTTTGGACAGGCTGGACTTAAACTGCTGACCTCGTTCGTGATCCACCTGACTCAGCCTCCCAAAGTGCTGGGATTACAGGCATGAGCCACTCTACCCGACCATTTACTAAAAATGCAAAAAATTAGCCGGGCGAGGCGGCGGGCGCCTGTAGTCCCAGCTACTCGGGAGGCTGAGGCAGGAGAATGGCGTGAACCCGGGAGGCGGAGCTTGCAGTGAGCCGAGATCGCGCCATTGCACTCCAGCCCGGGCGACTAAGCGAGACTCTGTCTCAAAAAAAAAAAAAAAAAAAAAAAAAAAAAAAAAAATTTAGTCTCATAAACCAGTTTTATGTTAATAATGTATGTTTATATTAGATAATACAGAATGCAGCATGTTCTAAAAGACACTCTTTTGCAGTTACAAGTCCTTTGAACTGTCTTCTACAGGTGGGAAATTTATGAAACCTGGTAGTTGAGACTGGTATTTGCTTATAACACAGTTACTAGAACAATTTGGCAAAGCTGTTGGAACATACATTTGACATTAGGCCTGCCTCATTGGATGGCCACAGAAATATGGTCTTTTATACTAACTAGGAGACAATGCCTTTGAGAATGCAACTACCTACAAAAGTTGTAAAAAGTTAAGAATTTCAAGTAGGATCATAATTAATGCTTGATACCTAAGTACGCATTCAGTTTTCAAGTTTTGTATTTCATATGATAGCCAAAGAAAATAAAATTAGTCCTAATAAGATTTTGGTTATCAGTGAATTTTTAATTAATTCAACTTTTAATTATCCTCTTTTCCTCTTTTTTCTGTTTCTTCTTTTATAGATGTGGAACCTATGGGTCTGGGAGATTAAGACATTACGGTTTATAAATAGAGCACAGGATTTAAGGGGAAAATTATTTATTTATTTCCCTGAATGGTCTCTCAGGGGGAAAAAACAGGCATCAGGCATTTTTAGTGTTTGGCAAGAGGGAGCGAGGTCGATATGATCAGATGATATAACAGCCATGGAGGCTGTTATAACTCTCATGCAGGGAAGGAATCCCTTAGCTATGGAATGTAATTGCTTGCAATAATAGCCAAGGGTCCTGTGTTGATCTACATTTTTTTTGGATAAGGATCCCCAATGCATTTCCTTCTCTTTCATGAAGAAAGAAAAGGAAGGAAGGAAGGAAGGAAGGAAGGAAGGAAAGAAAGAGAAAGAGAGAGAAAGAAAGAGAAAGAAAGAAAGAAAGAAAGAAAGAAAGAAAGAAAGAAAGAAAGAAAGGAGGGAGGGAGGGAGGAAGGAAGGAAGGAAGGAAGGAAGGAAGGAAGGAAGGAAGGAAGGAAGGAAGGAAGGAAGGAAGGAAGGAAGGGGAGCTCATAATTGGCACGCCATAAGGCAGGAAGACTTAGAAGTCCTTTTATTGATAGAAGCCTATGCAGACATTATCTTCCCAGTCCAGGGATGCTGGTTTGTTAAATTTCAGAAGAGCATTTAAGGGTTGAGTTATCAAAGAAAAATCAGATATCCAGTTTTGACAGTACATTGCCAGGCCCCTAAACCCTCATTATTTTCTCAATCTGAGGTTGAAGAAAGTTTAAAATGCCATAAGAATCTAAGAGAAGTCACTGGTTTGATGTCAAGTGTCCTAAATAGTTGACATGAACTTGAGTAAATTGGAGTTTTTCTCTGGAAACATTATGGCTTTTGTCTGCTGCAAGTTTAAGAAGATGAACATTATCGTGTTCACAAGCCTGTATAGAAGAGGAACAAAGAAGATCATGAACATACTGCAAGAGAGTCGATCCTTGGGGTATGACTGTTAAATCTCCCTGTAGTATTTGTGAAAAGTAAGAGGGTCTTTCAGTATGCTTTTGAGGCATTACTATCCAGATATATTGTCCTTCACATGTGAAGGCAAATAAAAATTAACTATCAGGGTCCACAGTAATGCTATAAAAATGCACTACAAAGGTCTATCACTGTAAAAAATTTACTTTCTGTGGGAATGGAAGTCAGAAGGGTATAGGAATTTGAAAAGGCAGGGTGTCAAGGAATAACAAATTAATGACTCTTGGTTCCTGTATAAATTTCCATCTTCATTCATGAGGTTTCTTCACAGGAAGGATAGGAGTATTGCAGGGGCTAGTGCAAAGCACGATTTTTTTTTTCTTTATATTCTTCTATTATTTGTTTAATTCCTGCAAGAGTTTAAGGGCTTATGGAATTTTGTCTGATATTAGGAACAGGCTTGTTTGGGTCAATTTGAATCTCTATATGGGGAGCCAAGTGGATATGTCCCATGTCTGCTGTGGATTTAGCCCAACGTTGCTAAGGAACCTCTTTTAAAAGAGTTAACACTCTCAGCATTTTTGTTATTAAGGCTAAAGGCAAAAATGTGCAAGGATGTTGAATAATTTTCACTCTTGTCAGTTCAAGCAGGGGTTGAGTCAATTTCAAGAATTATCTCCCCCTTTTGAGAAAGAATATGACAGCATGATATTTTTCTAAGAAATCTTTTCTAAGTAAGTGAACTGTGACCAAGGGAACTGTTAAAAAATAATGACTATCCTGGAGAGGACCTATTTGAAAAATCAAGAGTAAATATTTGTAAATTGTTAAAGATGTATTAGAAACTCCCACAATTTGCATTCTTTCAGTACTCCAATTAATGGCTGCTTGAGGCTGGTGGGGCTAACCACAGAAAGGGTTGCTTCAGTGTCAACAAGGACAGTGAAGCCATCCTCTCCAATCATTAGGGAAGTTTCACTCAAGTGATTAAGAGGCAAGATCTGAAAGATCTCATATGTTTTCTCAGAACACTCTCAACCCGTAAGGGACATGAAGGGCAGTTTATTAAGGTATCCTTTGGCATGTTTTAATTGTACACAGTATTTTCATCAATGTCCAGGTCTTTTTGCTTTGGTGGAAGACCGCTTTGAGATTTGGATTCCTAATGTTAGACTGCCATGTTTTATTATGGGGGTTGAAAATTATTGTAGATTCATTGTTTTCTTTTTCCTTACTTTATTTGTCTTAGAAATTGGTTGGGCTAATTGGTTCACCAGGTTAACTAAATCAGAGGTGAACATTATTTCCCAAATAAATTGAGGCCCTTTAACTAGAATTACAAGAGCTTTATCTAAGCCATTTATGAATACAGAATTAAAACCCACTTTAGTAGATTTGGTATCTGAGTCAAGTCCAGAGTGTTCCTTGAAAACGATTTCAAATCTGTGGGAGTAATCACGTACAGCCTCACCTTCATTTTGAGTGCAAGCCTGAATCTTGTTACAAGATTTGGTTAAGGGAATGCTGAAGGAATAACTCACTAAAAAGTTTTGGCTCTTTCTTGGACTTTTTCCCCCTATTGGAGAATATACTGAATTGGAGACCCATAAGAGGATGGTTTCAGCCTGCTTTAGCCATCCAATATGTGCTTGACCTTCTCCAATGAATGTTAATCGGCAAATAGTAGAGAAATCAGGTTCATCAGTTTAGATAAGAATTTAAAATTCTTCAGTAAATTTATGACAGTCCTTAGTAACTTTGAGGAAATCTTTAGCCATAGCCCTAAATTTGGCTTTTGTTCGGAATACATATGAAATGTTTAAGAGAGTGCCCTCATTATTTGGGCAGAGTTTGAAAGAATAAATTTAGGAATCAAGGGAAACTTTGGGATCATAAGAGTAAAAGGGAAGTTCAGGAAGTGTATGATATAAAAATAGGAGAACAGAAAGAGTGGGGGAATGAGATTTGGCGGAAGAAACTTGAGCCTCAAGGACAATTTCCTTCTCTTTCCATTTTTTATTAGTGAGTTTAGAGACTGTTTTGGAGACAGACAGCTTTAGAGTCCTGAATGCATTTAGATGCCTCTAAATGCCCATTAAAATATGCACCACATTCAGGTTGTTTTGTTTTAGAACCATAGTCTTCTAATTTAGTTTGGAGAAAACCTAGTTTTGACATATCAAATGAACCTCAATTTGGCCACTGCAGTTCTAACGTATCTTTTGTATATAATGTCCACTGTTCCAAATAAATACAAGAGGAGGGCCCTCAATTTTTGGACATATTACCAGCTAGAGTCCCAGAAGAAGGAAAATCATTATGAGATTTAGAATTAAAGAATATCACACTTAAGATAATAATACTCACCAACAGGAAAACTCACATTTTGCTTGCACAAATGGAACAACCATCCTCAAATTCCCAAAGAAAGGTGCTGACCTCAACCAAAGGGAGGGAGGTAGGAGCCTGAGAAGATTTATGAGAGAGGGTGCCTGCAATTCAAGAAAACGGAGAGCACAAGGGGCTCTGTTCCAGAAAAATGCCGATCTACTCCAACAAAAGATCATTTTGAGTTCCACTTCTGACATTAGCTATGTTAACTTAAAAAAAAAAAAAAAAAGACTGACATGGAGGTGAAAAGAAATAGCATTTATTTTGGAAACAAAGAAGTGTAACCCAGATACACGGAATCAGGGAAGCCCTGAATAGTGTCACATAAGGCAAGCACAGGAGAAGATTTTTTTTTTCACAGGGGATTTCCACAAAAAGTTGTTTTTGGAGGCAGTTCATTGACTAGTCAGAAATTCTATATCCTAAATTAACCCATTTTGACTAGTTAATTAATTAGAGTACTCCCAGCTGAGAGATGTCAAAAGCCTGATATTGACTTCTGTTGCTTATCCAAGTCTATTGGAACATTCTGTGGTTGACCTTTAGCAGGTGTGAGTGTGCATTCCTCTCAAAAGGATTTCTTGACCCCTCTTAGAAAGATTTAGCCTTACTTACTTCACTTTCTTTCATAAACTCATTGTTTATTTATTGGAGAGAAGTTACTGATTAGTCTCTTGGGCCTTCAGAATAAATCTTCTAATTTGACTTTGGAGCAATCAATTTTTCCCATGTACATGGGGTTTAAACAATTATTCCCTGGCTGCCTGTGTTAAGAATTCATGACTTCTCTTTAGTCAAGGTTTGAGATAGGATGACATAGGATTGTATTTAGCTATTCACTACTTGCCTAACAAATATTTCTCCTACTTTGTTTTTTACATGCTAAAAGGATTAATGTATCTAAGTACACAGTTTTTCAGTTTTATGTTTAAAAATCTATAAACAGTTTTTTTCAATGTGTTCATTTCCTTTATTTATAAACTTCCAAATACTCTTATCAAAAGGTATAATATATCTTATTTTATATTTTCTTCTTATTTGGAAGTTTTCTGAATTTTTCCATTCAACTCCTTTATCTATCTGGAATTAACATTGGCACTTGGTATAAGATTGAAATCTCAGATGATTTAAAAAAATAATTAACGCACAACACTATTTGTTGAATAATTCTTCTCCTCATCCCTGGTGTGTGGCTATGCACTCCTTTGCATTTTCTATAATGGGAGGGCACGTGGGAGAAAAATTTTAGATTCTCTCAGAATGCCAGAGCAGGAATGTGCCTTAGAGATTTCATCTAAGCCCATTCTTTTTCAAATGGAGAAACCGAGGACCAGAGCAGGTAACTGTCTTGCCAAATGTCATGCTAGTTAGTGGTGGAGTCAAGCCTCAAACTAAGATTTTCTGACGTTCAATTTGCATTTGAGGCTGTATTCCTTTTTCTTATCCAACTTCTGGGGCAGCTTGACAACTTAAGATTAATTAACCAGCTACAGAGGAACTCAATACCCCCAAGTAGAAGGAATCTGAAAGGACCATTTCAGCTCGTCTCTATCCTCCTACCCAGCTCTTGATTACAAACACAGTCAGACTGAGAAGTGGGTGCCATGGTCTCTAGAAATAAGGGGATCAAAGCTGGGGGGAAATGCTGAATATGAAATGGATCCATGATTTAAGCATCTTTACATGTAATATATTGACTAAAAAAACTGTGTAGCTGAAAGAATCAGGAAGGATCTCAGTGGGTAAGCTTTTCTCAGGAAAGAGGGAAGGAGAACTTAAGGTGGATTTCAAAAGATATGCTAAAGACCCCTGAATTGGGAGCACAGTTTTCACTTTACTGTCCTCAAAATGCACTTGTTGTCTGAGAGCTTCCTTTACTCTCTCTCTCTCTCTCCCTTACTCTCTCTCTCTTTCTCTCTCTCTCTCTCTTTCTCTCTCTCTCTCTCTGCAATAAGGGATTTATAATAAGAAAAATGCAAGATATTAGGAGGTGGGGCCTTTGAAAGGTTATTAGGTCAGGGACATAGCCTTCAAAAATTGGATTAGTGCTCTTATAAAAGAAGTCCAAGAGTGAGCTTTCATCCTTTCTACCAGGTGAGGACACAGCAAAATGAGCACCCTCTATGAACCAGAAAGAATTTTCTCACCAAACATTGAGTTTGTTGGCACCTTGACCTTGGCCTCTTCAGCCTTTAGAACTGTGAGAAATACATTTCTGTTGTTTATTAAGCCACCAGGTTACAGTATTTTGTTGTGGCAGCCTGAATGGTCTAATACAGTCCCTTTATCCATCTTTGGCTGACATTCTTTATTCCTTTGAGTCCTCTTTGACATCCAGTAACTTGGATACTGTCATATAAAATTAATTACAATTAACACATTTTATGTAAATAGGAAGGAATAGAGGGACAGGAAGGTGGAAGCAAAATGATTAATATAAACACAGATATCTTGATATCAACATAAGGAAGTACTCCTAACTATTGTAGTACTGGGTTTTGCAACTAGCCAGAAGATCACAACTGATGTTTTTAAAAACTTTCTTCCTTAACTACCTTCTTCCATCAACCCATTCCATATTACCTTTGCCCTCAATAAGCACCTTACCTGGTTGAGCTTCCTTGACTGGAGATATGACCCAATCTTCATTTCTTGAGTGTCTGAGCCATTAAAAGTCCTGTTTGTATGGGTTGCTGTAATTTTCCATTGACTTTAGTCACAGAATATGGAAGTACTAAGAGACATCCATGGAGAACACCTACATTACAGATCCTCATTATGTGTAGCAATGCAATTTCTTCTTGATATTCAAGATCTACCATAACAGTAAGTACTGTAGCCCCCTTATTTTGCTATTTATTCAGTGGCATGAGTTGCTCAAAGTCGCCAGATGTGAATCTCAACTATAAATTCAATAGAAGCATTGCTGCAACCTGTGGTGGAATCATTCAGCCATTCGAATTAAGGCCTCTAAATCAGGATGACATAAGTCACAGAGATGAAAAAAGTAATTTTACTGGTGGATCAGTAGGGAAATAATTAATAGATCTAAAACTAATGTCATTCCTTGATTCCCTAACCTAGGATTCCTGGCTATGGGAGAAACAGTACCACATTTTGGACACTAACTTAGAACATATACCACATTACAGAGGACATGGGCCAACCCTGCAAAATGTCATTTAGCTGGCTCTGTAACTGAGTCGTCAAAGGCATTCCACTCTCTATTGACCAGCTGCTTCAGGGTGATAGGTAACATGGTAAGGCCAGTGAATTTTATGAGTTGGCACATTGCCACACTTTGATGTGAAATCAGTTGTTGTTGACTAGAAGGGACTCTGTATAAAATACCATGATTGTAGATAAGGCAGTCAATAAATCCTCAGATGGTAGTTTTGTCACAAGCTTTGCAGGTGATGTGTTAAAAATGTCACATTTAGAGTCATTGTGTATTCTTGTGGGAACAAAACAATGCCCCTTCCATGATGGAAGTGGTCCAATGCAATCAAGTTCAAAACATGTAGCTTGCAAGTCCTTCTGAGGAATAATGCCATATTGGAATCTTAGTTTTGGTATCTGCTGAAGCTGTAGCCAAATTGACTTTGGTGCATGGAGGTCCATGATTCTGAGCCCGTGCACAAACTTCATCCTGGCTGGTATGATCACTTTCTTCATGAACCCATCAAACAAATACGAGAGTGTCTGGGAAAGAGGCTGACTGAAATCCACAGAATGCATCATCTTATGCCCCTGATTATTAAACTTCTCTGCTGAGGTTGTTCTTTGGTGAGTATTCACATGAAACCCAAATATCTTTATATTATATGTCCATTTGCAGAGACAGCCACATATACCTCTTCCTCACACTTGTTTATCACTTATTTTATAATCATGTCCTTTCCAATGGACTTCCAGCCAAACTATTAACCAATGTCTATGAAGTGGGGTAAATTCATACTTCTGTCCCCATGTTTTTCTCCATATGAAATGAGCAAGCTTCTCTGGCATTCTTTTTCATTTTGGGTAAATTTATATCCTTCGATAAGTGTCTTTTATGTTAAGGTTAGCAGCAGCAGTTACTATTGTTTGGAGCCAAGTATTATAACTAATAAAGACATTGATAACAGAAATTAGGCTTCATGCAACAAAATTTAAGGAAATTGGGGGAATGTTTAAGTTGATTATCTGCCCCATTAGGGCTAAAGGTAGTTGAAAACTCCATTTGTGTTCTGGAAGAGGAATATGGCAGCCCATGAAATGAAAGAGCATATCATTTAATTAAGTGGTTCTCTGAAATGTAAAGCCTTTGGAAGGCCTGGCTTTAGAAGACCTCATTGCTGCCATAGAGAAGTCTGAAAAATGTAAGTAGTTAATAGATTATGATGGCACTAGAATGCTTTAAAAAAGAAGCCTAAATTCTTGCTCAGAAGCCTAATTTCTTGGCTCAAGTGCTCAAGAAATATATGGAAGACAGGGAACATGTAAATATAATTTCTGGAGGGCTAAGTTAGCCAAATCCTATACTCGCCATTTGATCCCGTGTGTTACCAAATTACAGAATTTGTTGATTTCTCAGCATTGATGGCACTTTTGTCAAAATTAGTCACTGAAATGCAAAGAGTAAAAACTCAAGAATAGGATAGTTGAGAGAGTTAAAAGAACCTCAACTCCAAATCTCCACTGAGCCTCTCTTGCCAGCAGAAGCAGTCTTTCTCTTTGTCCAATGTAGCTGTTTCTCCTTTGCTTAAACAATCAGTAATTTCCTTGCCCATGAGACTTAAATTGCAAGAAGAAGCCAATTTTCCTAATGCCACCATCTCACACCTATTGTTGTCTCCAGACCTGTAAGTAGAGTAAGATCCCATCATTTCTCTCCAGACTGGGGTGGAGGATCAAACATCAAAACAATGAGAAAAGTGTTTACAAACTGAAAGAACTGTGGAACGTTGAACATTTCTAAAATAAAATTTGTGTGGGAATGATTATGAGGGTGTTCACTCAAAAAAGGAGATATATAATTTTAGATTTGATTGAATTTATTGATATGGTAAAACTTCCTAGAGAGTCTTTATTCAATGTGCTACTGTAGCAGCTTTACACAAGACTGAAATTATTGTGATAAATATAAGTTCGCAAGAAGATCTTACACCTTCTCAATCAATTGCATCTGAAGGAGAATGTATTAGCAGAAAGTAGAAATGAACAGCTGTAGGGGGTAGAGATAAAGCCCAGGGAATATGGAGACTTGAGGTGAGGGAATATATGATAACAGAAGAAAGGGAAGATAATTATCTGTTTCTGGATCCCCACTTTGTTTGGGCCACTACTATAGGAGTTTCTGGACACCACCTCTAAATTTCATTTTATACTCTCAATAACCATATGACATGGGAATTATTGTTATTTCCACTTTAGAGGTGAGAAAACTGAGGTTCAAGGATACTAGGTAACTTGTCCCAAATTACACAGTTACAACATAGAGACATGACAGGGGCACAGGTCTAATGCCTGTGATGCCAGAGCACAGGACAAGGGAGTCTGCAGAGGGAAGGGTACCTTTCTCTTACGTCGGAGATAAGCCTTGCTAGCAAAGCTCAGCTGAATCAGAAGCAGCAGAAAACAATCTGTGCCATTGTCTGACTATGCCACCAGAGGGCACAGGTTTGGAAGCTTCAGCTCTCGCTGGTCGGGCTGCAACAGCTGACCAGCACTGATCGTCCGGCACTCCCCAGTGAGATGAACCCAGTACCTCAGTTGAAAATGCAGAAATCACCGGTCTTCTGTGTCGCTCGCGCTGGGAGTTGGAGACTGGAGCTGTTCCTATTCGGCCATCTTGCTCCGCCCCCCCGGAAGTTTTCTTTTTACACAATCTTTTGCTGTTTTCTCTGTAGGGACTTGCTATAGCTGAGAGAGCAGACAATGTGTTATATTACATGGACTAACCTCGCAGTCTAGAGACTTGAGCTTGTCACTCCCTTTCTTTAGGACACATGTACTAGTGACTGTCACATTTGTGAGGTGTGCCCTTCAATATGGGCAAGGGGTGTCAGGTAGTTAGAAAGACCTCTTGGGTTCAGGACTGATATTTACCAACCAGCTCTGAAACCTCAGTGCTGACCGTGGTGCTTTCCACATAGTGGGAGCTTAGTTTATGTTTTGCTAAGAAGAAATAATGGTACACAGAATCACCCTCTGTCTATCCTCCAATGGCTTCCCAGTGCCCTCAAGGTAAAGTCAGTACTATTTATCCTGGATTCTAAGTCCTACCATAGACTGCATCTATGCTTAGCTTGAACTAGCCCCTCATTCCCTACTTCCCCTCCCACTACAAATTAACACATAGATTCTTAATGTAGTACTGAAGCTGGCAGGGTCTGGAATCTGATGCTTCACAAAATGCCATGCCTGTAGTAAATACTCAAAAGCGGGAGTTGCTGTTGCTGCTGCTGCTGCTGCTGTTACTACTACTGCTGCTACTACGACTACTACTACTACTACTACTACTACTACTACTACTACTACTTGAGCTGGAAACTTTCAGAGGTAGGTTGAACTCAAGTCTCCTGACTGAGTCTAGTTCTCTTTGTTCCCATTGATTCTTTGCATATAATCAGTACACAGTTAATACTGGACAGTGGAATCTTTAATTTCAGTCTCAACTCCTTCTGCATCCTCTTTTGGAGTCCTGTCGCCAGGGGACCACACAGGGAATTTTAATGACAAGAAGACAGGGCTGGTTTCCCCCTTAGCAGACATATATGTGTGCAGCATCAGAAGTCTAGGGCTGGAAGCTACCTTTGACATCATTTCCTCTGTGAATGCATGTGTAATTTCTACAGAACCTGTTAGAGAGGATTGCCCAGCCTCTGCCTTTGTACAACTTTCCCTTAAAAAACTGCCAATCCCACTACTGTTTGGCCCAATAGTGAGAACTTTTTCCTGCTGCCTCTTAGTGCTTTTGTCTATGCCCCTTATTCTGCCTGCTGAAGACATTCTTGCTAGCATGGACTTAAACCCCTACATCTCTGACAATCCTCTTTCTCTTTTGTTTTACATGAAGGGTCTGGCAGCCAAAGCAATCACTCAAAGTTCAAACCTTATCATTTTTTGCTTTGTTCCTCTTGGCCTTGGTTTTGTACATCAGCTTTGAAAATACCATTCCAGAGTTAATGCTGGGGTTAATTTATAACTAAGAGTGCTCTAGTTTTGCAATACAGGACATGCTATAAAAATGGAAAGATGTTGCTTTCTGAGAGATGCAGGTGGATTCTTGGGCATTTGCTGTAAGTACTTTTTTTTCTCTTTGGGAACTTTGAACATCTCTATCAGCAAGTCAGAGTCCCAAATAACCAAGTTGACAAGTCAGAGTCCCAAACCAAATTCCTGGCTCTAGGGGCGAAGGTCTAAGTGTGGTCATCTAATACTTGACTTTCTACCAGCCTCAGTGACTTTTAAAGAAAGAGGACTCTGATGACAATATGGAGATTGGATAGAGTGGTGAACAATGGGGGGTTGGTATGGAGGATACAGGACATGGTGTGACCTGTTAGGAGCCAATATAGTAGCTCAGGCCATGAACTGAGAGGCAGAGGCAGCAGGAATGAAGAGAAGGGATAAGTTTTGAGAGTTATTTAAGAGTTAGTATTCATAAGACATCATGCTTCATTAGATGTGGGGAATGAGAATAAAAGGAGACTCTAAGATTATTCCCAGGTATCTGGCTTAGGTGTCTCTATAGACAGTGACGTGATAGACTGAGATGTGGAATGAAGATGAGGGAGCAAGCTTAAGGGGTAGGGAGATGATATGTTTACATATGGCAACTTTGAGATTTTCTTATTGAGACTGGGGTCTGTGTGGACCATCCTGGTGGATATATCCAAAAGACAGCTGGATAAATGGCTAGGAGTTCAGGAGAGCAATCTGACTGAGAGAGATACAGTTTCTAGCAACTGAGTGCCGAGGGTAAGATCACTCAGGAAGAAGATGGAGGGCGGAGGAAGGATCGTTTTTCTGAGTTCATAGATCTCTTCCTTCTAAGTACACATGTCCACTTTCATGGGATTTCCACACCTGACTCCTTTACTCCACTTCTTTGCACTCTTCCAGGATCAGAGAACCTTACACCATATCTTTGTGGCTTTCTTTATAATAATTAAAAGTAACATGCATAGGTGTAAGAATAATAGTGTTAAGATGTCTTACAACTTAGAAATGACTGCTTAGATGTTACTAAGATGAATGGTGAAAGAAATCTAAAATGTAGAAAGTTATTCTTTCATTTTCCAGTTGTTTGAAAATACCTCTGTGGCTTCCATGCATTGCAAAATGCATGAATTTCAGCTCATGACTTGTACATGGCTCCATAAACCACCACCAGTCCATTCCAACTAATCATATATTGTACAAATTACTTTCATTTTGTCTTTTAGCCAAAGAAGTTGCAAGTGTTCTCTCATCTCGTAGATTTTATTTTAAGAAAATGCCAAATGAAAAAAAAATCTAAAATTCTAATTGACAATGAATAATGTATGAAGAGGGAGTACTAGTTTAACCTAAGAATACCCCCTCTCTCTCCAAAAGGCTGCCTCTAGTTCAAATAAAAAGTGATTCAATTTCCATGAATTTAATTTACTCACAGCATTTTCATAATGTTGCTATAACACCTGAATGATAGTCCATGACATTATTTCTGTGGTCCCAGCAAGCCACTTCTTCTACTCCCTGTCCATATTAGATGCATCTCCAATTATTCAGGGGAGAGAAACCTCTGCTCAGCCCCTGATGAGCACATCATCAAATATTTACTATTGTTTTATTAATCAATGTGGGCGATTATTATGTGTCTCTGGCTCAGGGAGTATTTCATCCAACTAAGCTCCCTCAATGGTTCTCTCACTTCATCTCTTATAGATTAACTTCCTTCCAAAATGTCACCATTCCTCTATCTGGGTCTCTTGGTACTTGGGCTTCATTCTACAATCCGTTGTGCATCACCTGAAGGCAAAGTAATAGCCTGCCATTCACCCCAACAAAATGCCACTCTCTATAAGATGTCATCCATCAATGCTGATTTTGCATTCAACCTGTACCGAAGGTTCACTGTGGAGACCCCAGATAAGAACATCTTCTTTTCCCCTGTGAGCATTTCTGCAGCTTTGGTTATGCTTTCTTTTGGGGCCTGCTTCAGCACCCAAACTGAGATTGTGGAGACCTTGGGGTTCAACCTCACAGACACTCCCATGGTAGATATCCAGCATGGCTTCCAGCATCTGATCTGTTCACTGAATTTTCCAAAGAAGGAACTGGAATTGCAGATAGGAAATGCCCTCTTCATTGGCAAGCATCTGAAACCACTGGCAAAGTTCTTGGATGATGTCAAGACTCTCTATGAGACTGAAGTCTTTTCTACTGACTTCTCCAACATTTCTGCAGCCAAGCAAGAGATTAACAGTCATGTGAAGATGCAAACCAAAGGGAAAGTTGTAGGTCTAATTCAAGACCTCAAACCAAACACCATCATGGTCTTAGTGAACTATATTCACTTTAAAGGTAAGACTTTCAGATGTCAATTTTCAGTCTAGGGCTCAGATACTTGGGTGGAGTGCTGAGGGGAGCTCATGGTCTCTTATTACTGGCATCAGTAGGTGTCCCTCATACCACAGTGATCTGCTCCACTGAACATAGCTGTGAATAGTATTGGATCTTCCAAGATGGACACACAGCTCTGTGAATGAGTCCAGGAAATTTCTAGGGAGAGCGCCCTTTCAGAGAGGTGGGTGACAATGGTATGAACATCTTGCTCATAATTGGCTAAAGATTCATGGTTTCCAAAAGATTTGGTGAGGTGGGACAAGCTTGCACTTGTCAAGTAGACATATTTGTATGTAAAGCCTACTGTGATTCTCACTTGCTGTACATACTTAGGCATGTTACATACATGATTTTACCATGTATTATACACTCACTGTGTACTAAACACCATCCTACATGTGTGGTATACACACACTGTCTCATCCAATCCTCATAAGTGCCCAAGTTTACACAGTTAATAAGTTTTAGAACTGATATTCCCAGCAAGGTCGTGTGAGTCTAAAGCTGGTGCTTGTAGAAACAAGAATCATGTGACTATTTTCTAAAGGTAGTGTGCTCAAATGATTTCTCCTGGTTCTATAGTATATGTCAGTCACATTTCTTGGAGGAGTAATCAATTGTCAGCCACAAACCACACGTATATAGATTGGCTAAAATGGCAGAACAGATCTATTGTCTCATTTTGCCCTAGTGTGTTTGATGTCCTTGTACCTTTTTATGGAAGAGGAAACTATGGCTCTGATGGGCTTAGTGTGGTATAGTAGTTTTGAGCACAAATCATGGAGCCCAACAGTCCTGGACTGTACGTACCTAACTCTGTGGTGGTCTTAATTTCTAAATGAAATGACTAATGGAAAAGGTCTTGTTGGTACTGATACCGGTTTAAAATAAACACCTCTCTTTTCTTTGTATTTTAAGCCCAGTGGGCAAATCCTTTTGATCCATCCAAGACAGAAGACAGTTCCAGCTTCTTAATAGACAAGACCACCACTGTGCAAGTGCCCATGATGCACCAGATGGAACAATACTATCACCTAGTGGACATGGAATTGAACTGCACAGTTCTGCAAATGGACTACAGCGAGAATGCTCTGGCACTCTTTGTTCTTCCCAAGGAGGGACAGATGGAGTCAATGGAAGCGGCCATGTCATCTAAAACACTGAAGAAGTGGAACCGCTTACTGCAGAAGGGGTAAATACTTTAGAGGATGTGTGGGTGGAAGGTGGTCATAACAGTGCAGGTGAAACTGAGTTCAGCAGAAACTCAGAGGCAGAAGAATCACCCTAAACTACCCAACGGCTATGTATGATCACTAGAATATGCCAAGAAAATACTGTCTACCAGGCCCTCGGCTGGGCATTCTACATACTTCATATCATCCAAGCACATCAACAAACCTACAAAGGAGGCAGTATAATTGGCATTTTTCAAATTAGGAAGTCTGGTCTTTAAAGATAAGATGAGCTCCCCAAAGTCAGCCTACTAGTAAATTGATGCCTTCCTGTAGACCAACTAGAGCTCAAGGAACAGGTTGGATTTTGATGTTGAAAGGTGATTGTGCAGCCACTTTGGACTGGAAGTGCAAGGCAGAAAACTGTGAAGCTCCTGGGTGCTACCCATTAACCTTCATGCCACTGGCTCCCTGACCTTGGTCATCACCCCAGAGATGTTTTCTCTTGATTATAAAGGAGTTATATCTCCCTACTCCCAGTGTTTCAGCCCAACATTGACTGTACCTGAGTGCATTCCTTTCAGAATAACTTCTGTGAGTTTGGTGCCATGTATTGACTTACATAGTAATGGTTGTCAATACTCAGGGAAGAAGCAGAGTTCAGTATAATACCATCATGAGAGAGAGAAGGAGACTCATAAGCTTGATATGGTGATTACCATGTGTTCCCTTCCTCTTTCCCCACAGATGGGTTGACTTGTTTGTTCCAAAGGTTTCCATTTCTGCCACATATGACCTTGGAGCCACACTTTTGAAGATGGGCATTCAGCGTGCCTATGCTGAAAATGCTGATTTTTCTGGACTCACAGAGGACAATGGTCTGAAACTTTCCAATGTAAGTTGATAAACTAGAGTTCTTAAATGTATGAACTGGAAAGGAAATTAGGAGTCAATTAATTCAACTTTCTTATTTTACCAATTAGCAATCTGATGCCTAGAGAGGCAGTGCGACTCCTCCTAACCTAGAATCACTCCAGAGTCATTCCCATTACTCCAAATAAGTAATTGTATCAGCTTCTTCCATCCTTGACCTTTATGTCCTAAAATTACTCTGATAGAACAGCTTAATGATCAGAAGTGACTCTGGTGAGATGCAGTTCTGGAGGAGGTGTGAGGAGGGAATGCTTAAGATGTGACTCCTGGAGGCAGCAGGCCATAGTGTTTCCCAACAGCTAGCCGTAGAATCACCAGAGAATGATTGACTACATTTAGCGGAGGAAGCTACATATTCTAGCACCATAAACAAAGCATAGCAAAGGGGCGGCCCCACCTTTCCTTTCACTTTCTTACTTCTAGACCTTCCCAAAGACTGTTCCTGTTTCTTCAGAGACCAGCAGGATTTCCTCTCCCCACACAGGCTGCCCATAAGGCTGTGCTGCATATTGGTGAAAAGGGAACTGAAGCTGCAGCTGTCCCTGAAGTTGAACTTTCGGATCAGCCTGAAAACACTTTCCTACACCCTATTATCCAATTTAATAGATCTTTCATGTTGTTGATTTTGGAGAGAAGCACAAGGAGTATTCTCTTTCTAGGGAAAGTTGTGAACCCAATGGAAGTGTAGTTGGGGAAAAGGCCATTGGCTAATTGCACGTGTGTATTGCAATGGGAAATAAATAAATAATATAGCCTGGTGTGATTGATGTGAGCTTGGACTTGCATTCCCTTATGATGGGATGAAGATTGAACCCTGGCTGAACTTCGTTGGCTGTGGAAGAGGCCAATCCTATGGCAGAACATTCAGAATGTCAATGAGTAATTCATTATTATCCAAAGCATAAGAAGGCTCTATGTTTGTATATTTCTCTTTGTCAGAATACCCCTCAATTCATTTGCTCTAATAAATTTGACTGGGTTGAAAAATTTTCCCTTTTCTGTCTTCTGGGGAATAGCTAAAAAGCAGGTCAGGTCTTCATATCTCAGTATTCCAATAAGATCAATGGACATAGAACAATGCAGATGCATTGTCTTATATGTGAACTTCTCAACCCCCTTCCCTCTGTCCCATTAGTAGGATTCTCTGTGTTCTTGCCAGATCTGATTGGTAGGTTGAATAAAGGAACTCCCACTATGGGAATGAGTTACAGACTTGAGAGGGATGTAGCTTTTGTTACTGAACAAGCATGGGACAATACAGCAAGAGAGAGAGAAACTCCCCTGTCCAACCCCACCCTCCCCCCCAAAAAAAGAAAAACAGACTTCCACTTTGCCAATGTATAAGCTGAGAGTGGAGAAAGGAATTCATTCATGTCATATCTCATAGCTCCTCTTTTTCTGTATCCTAATCAGACTGCTTTCCATATATAGCACCCCTGTCCCACTTGTTTAAGTAGGAATCACCTTTTGGGCTCTAATTTCACAGAATTTTGGTACTTTTGTATCCCCAGATCCTTCAACAACCTTCCCTATGCCTGTACATGCCAACTCATTCCCACCTACCAAACTAGATTTTATCTCAGACAATATGTATTTAAAGTTTGAGTATAAATGGCATAGTGAGTGGTAGTGATGTAGTATCTGAAATTCTAGCCCTGAGGTAAAACAATTCAGTGACAGGAAAATAGTAAAAAAAAAAAAAAAAAAAAAAGAAAAAGAAAAAAAAGGAAAAGTACTGTTGTAGATGTTGTACTTCCATATTTAAATAAATATTTGTTTAGAAAAGCATGTGTATTACAAACATTCTAATTTTTGCTTATTAGACCCATTTGCATGGAAGTTTGCTTATTCCTGGTATAGTTCACACTTTGCTTTGTGTAAGAAATTTTTGAAGCCCAGAGCAGAATCTCTGGTACAAAAAAATCATTGTTAATATAGAGTTCTGTTTCACTGAAGTTACATTACAATCCTGGCCCTGCTACTTAGTGTTTGGTGATCTCGGACAAGGCACTTAAACCCTATACCTTATTTTCTTCATTTGTAAAATGTAAACAATAAGAATATCCATGTCATTGGGATTTTGTGAACCTTCAATGTTGCAAAGCATGTAGCATGTAATATGCTCATCACAGAGCCTGAGACCTGATAAAAAGCCCTGTAAATATCATGTTGGTCAACATCAGACAGTGGGCTGGTATCAGAACCAAGATTGTAATGTGAGTCTCTTGATTTGCAGGTTTCTGTTCTCTAGCTCAGGCTCTACCTCCAGAGGCCAGAGTAAATGTAATATCAACTGCTTCCTACCCCCTACCCTCCAAATGAGTTCTATCAGAGCTTGTTCTGGAAGGAATATCAGTATCTTCAGAGGGAAGTCAGATTAAAAGACATTATCCCTCAAGTAATTCATGTGTCTCCTTAGAGACTAAACCTCATTCAGTCATTCTTTCCTGTGGTCAGATCATGAAGGGCTATCACTGTTTGTCCTGTGACAAACTAAGAATAGCAAACTAAGAACAGAAACTTAACCTCGTGAAGTTTACCCATAAAATAGCTAGAACATGTATCTCACTTAATAGAGAAAATTTGTAGCAGAAGTTTTACTAAATTGGGAATAAGACAAGGATCCTCTATATTATTGCTTTTATTTAAAATGGTATTGGAGATGTTAGTGCAGTAAAACAAGAAAAATAAATAAACATTAAAAGAATAGAGTGGAAAGGAAGAAAAATCTGTCTGCACAGAAAAACCAGGAAAATATATTAACAAATTCTTAGAAAAAAGACAGAAAACTTATTTGGAAACCAGCCACAAGAAAGTAGTGGTATGGATTGCATGGAATTTACCAATTCTGCTTTCCTTTCTACATTGTGATAGAATTATAGACACATGGCTTCCCTGATAAACTACATGTTCTAGCCTCCCTAGCAGTTAGGTGTGGCCATGTAAGTAAATTCTCAACAATGAAATATGAATGTAGGTGATATATAACATCTATCAACTAGGGCATTACAATAGTTGGGTACTTCCTCCACTCTTTTTCTGCCTTCGTTAAGCTGGATTGTGGACTTACTTATGATCAAGTTTGGCCACAAGCAGGTAAAGAGCTCTTTGGCAGTCTGGTGAAATCTACGTACATCTTTTCAGAATAATTCTTTAAACGCTAAGAAAAAGTAGGACTACAATACCACTAATAATGTAGAAATATAATTATTAAAATAATATTGAAATTACATCAGCAAGATGGCAGAATAGGAAGCCCTGGATCCTCCTCCCCTACCTCCTTGACAAACACCAATTCAACAACAATAAACAGACAAATTCCCTTTGTAAGTATACCCATTATGGAAAACTGTATGGAGGTTCCACAAAATGTTAAAAACAGAACTACCATATTATATAGCAATCCCACGTCTGGATATTTACAAAAAATAATTGAAATCAGGATCTCAAATAGACATTTGCACACCAATGTCCACTGCAGCATTATTCACAGTAGGTGAGATATGGAAACAACCTGAATGTCCATCAGTAGATGAATGGATAAATGTTTCTACATACAACGGACTATTATTCAGCTTTAAAGTAAAAGGAAATCCTGCCATTTGCAACATGGATGAACCTGGAGGACATTAAGCTAAATAAAATAAGCCAGTCAAAGAAGTAGAAACACTGTATTATTCCACTTACATAAAGTATCAAAATTAGTAAAACTCATAAAAACAAAGGATAGAATGGTGATTGCTAGAGATTGCAGGAAGGGGGAAATGGAGAGTTGTTATGAAATGTGTATCAAGGTGCTGACAAATTCTGTTTTTAGTCAGGGCTCTTTTCCTGGCTTGTAGATGGCCACCTTCTCATTATGTTCTCATATAGTCTTTCCCTGGTGCATACAGGGAAAGAGAGAGAGAGAGAGAGAGAACTCTCCTGTGTCTCTTCTTATAAGGACACTAATCTTATCATATTAGAGCTCCATCCTTATGACCTCACTTAATATTAATTACTACCTCACTCCAAATACAGCCACTCTGGGGATTAGGGCTTCAAAATATGAATATTGGGGGTACACATACATTAAGCCCATAACACTAGCCTTACTCCAAGTAATACAGAAGTTGGTAGTAGTAGTAGTGGGGATGTTGCAGGTTTGATTATCCAGGAAGCAGACCCTGAAGCAGAGTTTATAGTACAGAACATTTATGAGGGAGAGCCCTGGGGATTGATGCCTATAGAATGGAAGGGAAGGAAGCAAAATTAGGCAGACGCTGAAGTCAAGCCAGAATGCAGGTTCAGATAGCAACAACCTTGGTTGACTGCACAAGGAAATCTGGAGTTAAAATGGCCAGTTAGAGTTGCTCTGTTTTAGGTCAAAATAGTTGGACCCTCACACATCTACTTTGGTCAGTCATTGAATATGAGCTGACCAGAAAAGGTAATGATTGAGGGCAAGACATCTCTGCAACTGAGGCAGCCCTTGAAGGGACTAAAGGCTGAAGCCTGTCTGCTGACAGGACTCCTAAGCATCTAGAATAACAAGTCCTTTCTTGAAGAGAAATCTGTATGGCACATCTCCATGTCCAACACAGTCAATTCCTTGTCTGCTGAAATCTACTTCTTCCTATAAGTTTTGGAAGCATTTACTCGAGGATTCTGGTCAATCTTTCTTCCTGGAGGAAGCTTAGAAGGAAACATTTGGTAGAAAGAACTATAGCTTCTGCTGCTGCAGCTGATCTCAGTGTCACAACTGATAATGTTTCATTCCCCTCCACTATCCATTCTAGATTCTCCTTCCGTTTACCTGATCTCCATAGCTCACCTGATGACGTTACTAAAAACCACACCCATGACAAGTATTGAGCCACCAGTTACCATAGCATTCTCTGACCAAGATCACTTCATATGTCCACTTTCCATCAAAATTGGGCAAGGAATTATAAAGAGGCACACATGTGGATGACTTGAATGTCAAACATATTCTACTTGTCCCATTATGTAACAACAACTCTTCTTCATTCTAATGATTGGGATCAATTACCCTTGACTAAATGGTGTAATAAAGAGCCTAACTCCATTTTCTTAATATTTGACATCTTTTAAGTCTTATGTCTACTTCTTTCCTTTATGCCCTACATCTGGGTATGCTGATAAGTAAGTCAGTTTGCTCCTTTCTTTGGTGCTAGTGAGAATTTCCAGCCAAACAAGCTGCTGCCTATACAAAGAAACCCTCACAGTGGCCTCAACTCCTAACAATCATAAAAGCCCAAGGCTGTTTCCTTTCCCTCCTCTCTCAAGCCATTTTTTGACCAGCTTTGGAGGCCTGTCCTGCTGTCCTGGTGTATGTGTGTGTGTGATGTAATCAGTCTTGACACCTGACACACATTTTGGGTGAGAAACCACCCTGTGTCTGTAGGATGGCCACAGCAAATGATGTGATTCCTTTTCTTGCCTGCTATTACCTGAACATAAAGATCCTGAAGTGTTCAGGCAGCATCCATAGCTTACAGTTCAATGGGACACTTGCTGAATTTCATGGCAGAAGTGTTTTTCCTTTGGTGATCATGACTTGCAACCCTACAAATCCTAGAATTGTAGGGACAGGTTGCAAATTTCCCCAGTGGGTCATTGAGAGTAATGCGAGTGTGGTCACTCCATTTTCCATCAGTTGCTTCCTGACTCATGAATTCTTCCTATTGGGAGCACACCATCATATAGTGAGCTCTGATTTAAGTTAGTATACTGTGCTGTGGAAGAAGGAATCCAGTTTTTTAAAGTATCACCTCTGAGCTGGTGCTTTATGTAAGCCTTCATCATGCCTTTCTGATGCTCTTTTATGACAGCAACTTCCAAGTGCTACTATGGATGGTCCCTGACTTATGATGGTCTGATTTACAATTTTTTAATGGTGTGATGGTGTGAAACAATTCTGTTTTTCACTTTCAGTACAGTATTTAATAAATTACATGAGATATCCAACACTTTATTATAAAATAGGCTTGTGTTACATGACTTTGCCCAACTGTAAACCAATTTGATATATGATGGAATTGGAGTAACAAATCTTTGGGGAAGTGATGATTACATCTATACTGGCAGTGTAGAAAAAATTATGAGAACCCTACATTTTGCCACATACTGGAATAAATTCACGATGGATTTGAGATTTAAATATAAAAAGTAAACTTTAAAAGTATTAATAGCATATCTTGTAAAATAATAAATGGGGAAGGATTTTTGAAATAATAACAAAAGTAAAACACATACAGAAGAATACTGGAAAATTTAACCTCAATAATTGACAAAATACATCTTAAAAACAAAGTGAAAATATAATTATAGACAAGAATAAGATATTTGCAATAAGTATACCCGTTAAATGATTAGTGATATAATAAATGCCAACAAAAGCAATAAGAAAATGGCATATAATCTAAGAGAAAAAATGGGCAAAAATTAGAGAAACCAGTGCTGATGGAAAAAATAATATTGCCCAATAAACCTATGGGAAGTGCTGGTAACTGGACCTCCCAAAGACTAATTGAAAACATATCCCTGGATGTGGGGCCTGTGCATATGTGTTTATTAGTTGGTTGGTTGTTCTGTTTATCTTAATTTTTATCTTTCTATTGTAGTATACTATGCATACAAAATGTACACAAGTCATAAGTATTTAGCTCAATAAATTTTAATGAAGAGAACATATCCATGCAATCAGCACCCAGATCAAGAAAGAGAACATTATCTATGACCCAGAAGCCCCTTTCATGCCACCTTATGCTTAGCAACCTCCCAAGTGTAATTATCCTGATTCCTAACATCACAAATTACTTTGCCTGTTTTTAAATCTTTATGTAAATTAAATAGGCCGAGCGCGGTGGCTCACGTCTGTAATCCCAGCACTTTGAGAGGCCGAGATGGGCAGGTCATGAGGTCAGGAGATAGAGACCATCCTGGCTAACACGGTGAAACCCCATCTCTACTAAAAAATACAAAAAAATTAGCCGGGTGTGGTGGCGGGTGCCTGTAGTCCCAGTTACTAGGGAGGCTGAGGCAGGAGAATGGTGTGAACCCGGGAGGCAGAACTTGCAGTGTGTGGAGATTGCGCTACTGCACTCCAGCCTGGGCAACAAAGAGAGATTCTGTCTCAAAAATAAATAAATAAATAAATAAATAAATAAATAAATAAAAATTAAATCATATAATTTATACTCTTTCTGTGTTTTTCTGCTTTCCACTTAACACTGGATGATTGCTTATAGTTACAGAGTTTTCAGTCTCATTGTTATATGGTATTTTGTTTTATGAAAACACATTTTGTCTGTCCCTTCTAATGTTGATGGATACTTAAGCAATCTCTAGTTTATGGACTTTTGTAAATAATATCTCTCTAAGCGTTCTTAAGTAGGTCTCCTAGTGAATAAATGTATGTTTCCTTTATGGGTATAAACCACGGGATGGAATTGCTGAGTGATAGGGTGTGCATATAATCAACTTCCATATACAGCCCTCTATCTTTGCCTGAATCTGGATTGTCAGCATCTAAATGCATTCTGCTTGACTGGCAATTTTCCACTGGCCAAGCTGTTGAAAATTCAGCACTCCCTTTAAGATTTCCAAATCTTTCCATTTGGGTTCCTAGCCACTTCCCCTGAAGTGTCTTTGTCTCCTAACATGGGAAGTCTGTGTCTCCTAAGACTCTCCCTGGGGAAGTCTTTGTCTCTACAGAGTCGTAAGAGACAAAGACTTCGGAGTAGCCTTGAGAGAGTATATTGGAATTCCGTTCAGCTTTTCAGAGGACATCTCTACTTATATTTAGCCTCCAGTCCTGTACAGCTTTGGAAATCAGCAAATGCCTTGAGCAAGGTTCTGGTTGTGTGTTTGAGTCCCCCCGTGTCTTCGAATTTGTCACTCATTTTCCTGTGAACACCAAAAGCTCACATGGATTATTGATTCCCCAGGTGCTGCCCTCAGCTGGAACTGGCAAAATCTTCCTGGGGTGCTGGTGGTTGGGGGGTGGGGACAATAAATTACAGATTCTCAATACAGCTTGGAAAGATTTTTTCTCTGGAATCTTTTTCCCTTTTATACTAATTGCTTCTGCAGTTTTCAGATATGTTTAAAACTAGATTTTAGTAATCTATCTGACTTTTCTAGGTGTTCTTTATAGGAGCATTGACCTACCACGAACTACTCCATCTACATGAAATGAGAAATATTTATGCATTCTTTACAATTTTTCGATGTCATTCGAATATGTAGAACCCGTTGAGAACTACGGTCTTAGAAAACACTTGCAAGTGTATACTTAGAGACATGTGCCAGGAAGTTCATGGCAACAATGCTGTAAGGGAAAGCTGCAAAAACTGAAATATCCACCAATAAAGGAATGGATGACTAAATTGTATAATAGCAATGTTCATATGATGGAATAGTGTTTGAGCACCCAAATTGCTAAATTAGAACTACATGTCTAAATATGAATATATCTCAAAAACTCAGAAAATAATGTTACTTTGTTACTGGAAAAGGGCCCTGATCTAAATCTCAAGAAGGTGTTCTTGGACCTCTCTCAAGAAAGAATTTGGGGCGAGTTCACAATGCAAAGCAAAAGCAAGTTTATTAAGAAAGTAAAGTAACAAATAATGGCTACCCCATAGGCAGAGCAGCAGCCTGGCCGCTCAGCTGCTTATAGTTATTGTTATTTCTTGATTATATGCTAAACAAGCTGTGGATTATTCATGAGTTTTCTGGGAAAGGGATGGTGAATTCCCTTGAAGCTGAGCGTTCCTCCCCTTTTTAGAGCATATACGGTAACTTCCAGATGTTGCCATGGAATCTGTAAACTGTCATGACCTGGTGAGAGTGTCCTTTCGCATGTTAATGCATTATAATTAGCGTATAATGAGCAGTGAGGAAGACCAGAGGTCACTTTTGTCGCCATCTTGGTTTTGGCCAGCTTCTTTACTGCGTGCTGTTCTTTTTTTTTTTTTTTTTTTTTTTAAATTATACTTTAAGTTCTAGGGTACATGTGCACAACGTGCAGGTTTGTTACATATGTATACTTGTGCCATGTTGGCGTGCTGCACCCATCAACTCGTCAGCACCCATCAACTCGTCATTTACATCAGGTATAACTCCCAATGCAATCCCTCCACCCTCCCCCCTCCCCATGATAGGCCCCAGTGTGTGATGTTCCCCTTCCCGAGTCCAAGTGATCTCATTGTTCAGTTCCCACCTATGAGTGAGAATATGCGGTGTTTGGTTTTCTGCAGCTGGAAACCATCATTCTCAGCAAACTATTGCAAGAACAGAATACTGCATGCTGTTCTATCAGCAAGGTCTTTGTGACCTGTATCTTGTGCCTACTTCCTGTCTCATCCTGTGACTGAGAATGCCTAACTTCCTGGAATGCAGCCCAATAGGTCTCAGTCTCATTTTACTCAGCCCCCTATTCAAGATGGAGATGCTCTGATTCAAGTGCCTCTGACAACCTTGTAAGAATAAAGTTGAAGAACAAAACAAAGTATGACACTATTTACGTCACTTAAAAAGCCATACAAAAGAATACTTAAGTAGTTCTGGAGAGCTCTTGTACAGTATGGTGACTATAGTTAAGAATAATGAATTGTATACTGGAACATTGCTAAAAGAGTAAATTTTAAATGTTCTTGCCACAAAAAAATGATAGCTGTGAAATGATGAATATATTAATTAGTTTGGTTGTACTCATTTCACAATGCATATGTATGTCAAAACATTGCATTATATACTATGAATCTATATTTATTTGCCAATTTTAATTCAAAAATATTTTTAAAAACAATACCTAAACAATTCATGAATACACATATATGAAGTAAAAGTATAAAGATGTGAACTGGAAATACATGCATTAGATTTATGTTAATGCTTCTAGAGGAAGGCAGGTGATGATGAGATTGAGTAAAGGAATAAAGAGGAAGTCAACTATGTCTATAATTGTTTGTTTCATTTTTATTTATTTCTTAAGGAGGAAAATAAAATATAAACTTTTTTTAGCACTGTGTGACTGGCATCTGGGTGTGGTTATATTATTCTTAGTACTTCTCTGCAGGCTTGAAATTTTTAAGCCTTAAGAAAGAAAACTCAGTTTAAATATAACCTTTCCCGTGAATGAGTCCCTCAAGAAAACTCAATAACTTGCGTCAAAAAAAAAAAAAAAAACCTCTCGTCTAGCTATGCCCACAGGTTTTTCTCCCTGACATTTATTTTTATAGCACTAATCACAACCTATTTTAATAACCTATTTGCTCACATGTTGCTACTTCTATATTAAAAATTGTATGAGGAACTATCTCACAATAAGGTGAGTAATTTAGGCCGGATGCAGTGGCTCATGCCTGTAATCCTAGCACTTTGGGAGGCCAAGGCGAGTGGATCACCTGAGGTCAGGAGTTTGAGACCAACCTGGCCAACATGGCAAAAGCCAGTCTCTACTAAAAATATACAAATTAGCTGGGGATGGTGTCACACGCCTATACTCCCAGCTACTTGGGAGGCTGAGGCAGGAGAATCACTTTTACCCAGGAAGTGGAGGTTGCAGTGAGCTGAGATCGTGCCACTGCATTCCAGCCTGGGCGACAGAGTGAGATTCTGTCAAAAAAAAAAAAAAAAAAAAAAAAAAAAAAGAAAAAGTGAGTAATTTAAGAGAATTAAATCAGAATAACAAGAGGTAGGGTCCAGACATGAATATTTTTTAAGCCTCCTAGGTGATTCTAAGGTGCAGCCAAGGCTCACAGGTAGTCCTGAAGAGAAAAAATTAGGTTGCCCTTGTTACCTTTTGTGTCTAATACATATTACAAGGAATGGCATAAAGCTAGTTGTTTGTCCTCTGTCATCTTGGAATAGCACCTGTGGTACTCCTGTTACTATTAACTTGCATTCATCCATTTCATAAGACAATTAAGGAACAAAAATAAGTCCCTAGCAGCTACAGACTTGGTGAAGGCAGCATGCTCCTCTGGAAGGTCATGTAAGTCACGGCTTCTCTCCTTGTTCCAGGGAGTTACATCCTTGAAAGATCTGTCCTGGTTCTGATCAGAGGTCAGCAGATCATTGCCTGCTTTGCATATAGCTTCTGCCTTGGAAAAGGTGATGGATTATAGCATACAAAACAAATGTGACTGTATTTTCTGAGGCCAAATAACTTTCACATGTAGTTCTCTGAAATTCTTCTCTCTTATAGTGAGTATATTGGCTAATTTTTTGTCAACTTGACTATGATACTGTTTTTTTTTTGTTGTTGTTGTTAAATACCAGTGTAGATGTTGCTGTGAAGTTATTATTTACATGTGATTAACACTTAAATCAGTAGAATTTGAGTACAGCATATTATCCCTCATAATGTGAGTGGCCCTTATCTAATCAGTTGAAGGCCTTAAGAGAAAAGATTGAGGAACTCTTTCCTGGGTCTCCACCTTGCCAGCCCTGCTGATTTCAGATTTGCGTATCACACAATTGCATAAGGCAGTTCTTTAAAATAAATCTCTCTCTCTCTCTCTTTCTCCACATATGTTTGTCTCGAGCAACCTTAGTTTGGGGACATCTCCCTGAAGTAGCTTATGGAAGTTTAAAAAAATATTACTTTATTTTCCTATAACTGCACTGTACTTCGCTCTTGACCACACAACCCTTTTAATAGCATATCAGTGTATCTAGTGACTTCAAGGCAAAGTTAGTCGTTTATGAACTCTTCCTCTCTCTTTTGGATGATACATTGCCACATTCAAGGATTTCTCCCACCTTTTTCCTACTTCCCAACCCTCATAATGATTTAAGTAACATAGAAGGAGGGAACTTGTTCACGTATTGCCTTCATGTCAGGGGAGACACTTTTTGTCCAAAGTGGGTAGCCCCTGTCCACATTGACTTCTGCTGCTATTTCCTTTCTGTGCTGGCTGCTACCCATTTCTGCTGGCATTGGCTCAGTTGGTTCCTGTCCTGCCATGATCTTTAATTCATAGAGGCCCCCTTATGGCATTGTCCTGATGCCAATATCAAGTTTTCTTTCAATACTCTGGCTCTCCTTCAACCTTTGAGGAATCCCCTCCCCTAGAGACATGAAGACCATACCACATAGGGATGCCAGCATTTTTATGAGGTTGTTCTAATGTACATGCACCTCAATACTTCCCTCAGCCATTGCTACTCTTCTGAAACACTGTATTGGATGTGTGGCTTATCCACACAGGTTTTAGATTTCCAGGATGACATTCTGGAATTAAAGCAAAGTCCCTAGACTTATCTGGAGTCTCTTTTGTCCTCTCCACCTGGAACTCAGCCAAGGCAGGTAAAGGAAGCAGGGTAGGAATAAGTTATAGGTTTCTTCCTCAAAGAGTGGTGTATCTGCCAACCTCTGCTGCCCACAGTGGGTATTACACAAAAGCAATTTATGCATACAGTCTGATGCTTCCTGGAATGTGGGAACATATGCTATCCTCAATAACTGAGATTAAGGAAATACTTCAGTAGACACCATGCCCGAGACTCATAACCAAAAGGAGAGGGTCCTTAGATAAAAACAAAGGCTTTTCAAAGATAATAGACCTGTCCTGATAAAAGATGCATTATAGATCATAGTCAACACTGTTGTGTACATGTGCTTTAGACACTGAGCTGTCAGAGAAGCTACCAGGAGGGTATTTGGGTGAAAAACTCAAGGTCTCCTAGGACATCAGGGTAAAGGTGACTTTGGAACTAATAATCAGATCTTGGGTAATTAGGACTAAGGTTCTACAAGAAGGACACAAAGGCTTTACTGGCCACTGGTGGAAGGTCTCTTGGTGTATAGAGAACTCAACTTAAGTTAATGAATAAGGTAAATTATATCCTTTCTGAGGAATCACCTTGACTTGACTTTGTGTGATTCCTTCACAGTGCTTTTGAATCTGGTTCTTAGAAAATGTTTCCAAATTCCTTGACAGACTGGGTTAATTAAGCAGTCTGAGAAAGTGATATACCACGCTGAGGCAAGATCACCTAATGTGGGCAACAAGAGTGTGTTTTGAAAAGTATTTCCCAATATTAACCCTTGCCCCCAAGAGTCAAGAACAAAGCATTACAGGAAAAAGTGGATAAGTGGTAGTGGGAGAGAAATAGTACAAATGAACAGTAGGAATGACCAGAATAATAGATGATATGCTATATCAAGTTTTAACTATGTGCCACGCACTATGCTAAGCATTTTAAAAGTATTATCACAATTAATTTTATGAAAACCCTATGGAGGAGTGTGGCAGAGTCAGCTAGCTGTCCTGCTTCTACCTCCATAGTGAAGGATTGTCTCTGGGAAGTGGCAGTCCAAGGAGGGTCTACATTTTCCATCCACATCCATGCAGTTAAATGGAGCAATGTGATTGTTTCTTGTGATAGACTGAATAATGGTCCTCATAATTACTTCTTAATCTACAGAACTTGGGAATTTTAATTTACATGCAAAAAGGACCTTGCAGATAAAGAAAGTTAAGTCTCTTTAGATGAGGACATTATCCTGGATTATCCAAGTAGGTCCTAAATGCAATTACAAGTGTTCCTTTAACAGGAAACAGAGAGATTGGAAGATGCTATCTTGCTGGCTTTGAAGATGGAGAAAGAGGCTCAAAGCCAAATAATGCAGAGGATGCAGTACTAGAAGTTGGAAAAGGCAAGGAAATAAATTCTTTCCATAGCCTCCAGAGAGAGCACAGCCCTGCTGACATCTTGGTTTCAGTCCAATAAACCTCCTTTGGATTTCTGGCCTTCAGAATTGTAACAAAAAATACATTTCAGTTGTTGTAAGCCAATAAGTTTGTGGTAATTTGTCACAGCAGCCATCAGAAACAGACACAGTACCCACCCAAAAACTATGAGCCAAAATATCACAAAGCCCACATAGTGATTTGCAAAGACCCTAGGTATTCTGACTTCATGACCATTTTCCTCCATAAAGAAAAAAATATATATATTTTTTTGAGAGGGAGTTTTGCTCTGTCACCCAGGTTGGAGTGCAGTGGTGCAATCTTGGCTCACTGCAACCTCCATCTCCTGGGTTCAAGCCATTCTCCTGCCTCAGCCTCCTGAGTAGCTGGGACTACAGGCATGCACCACCATACCTGGCTAATTTTTGTATTTTTGGTAGAGACGGGGTTTCACCATGTTGGCGAGGCTGGTCTCAAAGTCCTGACCTCAGGTGATCCACACACCTCGGCCTCCAAAAGTGCTGGGATTACAGCCATGAGCCACTGCGCCCGGCCCATAAAAATATATTTAATGACTACATTGATATACAGATGCATATAATCCTGGCTTAATCCACAATTATATGTTTGTTATTATTATGTTCATATTTTTCTTCTGTTTTTAACAGAAATTAAAATTAAAACCTTTTTTTATGGGCCGTTAAGACTCTCATGAGTTCTAGGTCTTATGAACACTGTACCTAATAAGGTAAGTCAGTACTGCATGTCACTTCTGGACCATGGATTTTATGAAGCTAGTATGCCATCTCCAGTTTCTCTTTCTTGGAAGAGGTCTCTCCTAAGAAAGTCCAACAATGGAGTCCAGCAATTGGTGGCTGTCTTAGTCTGCTCAGGATGCCAGCATCATGCACAAGATTTTGTTTTCTCTGAATCGTCAGGTGGAAGAAATTACCTTCTGTCTCGGAATATCTACATTATACTGTTACATAAGTGAAAAATTAACTTTTGTTGCTCTAAGTCACAGAAATATTGTGGTGTATTTTAAACAACAGCTGACACTATGCTAAGGAATATAGAAATTTGGTGTTTTGAAGTGGAATTCACCCATAATTTAAAAACTACATTGTATGGCTTTCCCTTAGTAGTCAATTTGTATGAAGTAAGGAAGCTGACATTGGAAACTGGAGATATGGATACCCAAGTTGTACAGTGACAAATGCTGGATGAATTTATTATCCATGATAATTTGGAAGTCAGACAAAAGACCTACTAAGCCTGAACCTCTAGGAAGAGAGATTGAATAACAGAATGTCAGTAGTGTGTTTTGGTTGTTACTTGCTGCATTTAGCAAGGTGTGTCAAAAAAGGGATGCACACGGCCGGGCGCGGTGGCTCAAGCCTGTAATCCCAGCACTTTGGGAGGCCGAGACGGGCGGATCACGAGGTCAGGAGATCGAGACCATCCTGGCTAACACAATGAAACCCCGTCTCCACTAAAAATACAAAAAAATTAGCCGGGCGTGGTGGCGGCGCCTGTAGTCCCAGCTACTCGGGAGGCTGAGGCAGGAGAATGGCAGGAACCCGGGAGGCGGAGCTTGCAGTGAGCCGAGATCGCGCCACTGCACTCCAGCCTGGGCGACAGAGCGAGACTCCGTCTCAAAAAAAAAAAAAAAAAAAAAAAAAAAAAAGGGATGCACACAAGCAAGAATTACCTAGTTTGAGATTTAAAATAGAAAGCAATACAGACCAGCAATTGGTGGTTGTCTTAGTCTGCTCAGGATGCCATAATAAAATATTACAGACTGAGTGGCTTAAACCACCCAAATGTATTTTCTCACAGTTCTGGAGGACTGAAGTCCCAGATCAAGGTCTGACAGGGTTGATCTTTGGTGAGGACCCCTTTCCTGGCTCGCAGACAGCTGCCTTCTCACTGAGTCCCTACATGGCCTTTTCTCTGTGCGTGTGCATGGAGAGACATAAAAACTTCTTTATTCCTCTTTTCATAAGGCCACCAATCCTATTAGATTAGGATCCCATCATTATGACCTCCTTCAATCTTAATTACGTCCTAAAATCCCTGTCTCCAAATACAGTCACTTTGGGGCTTAGCATTTCAACATATACATTTTGTGTGGACAGTTTTGTCCATAGTAGTGTCCTTGCATGATTTAAGATACCAACTATTGCTGTACTCAAAATAGAAAAACTCAGGCTGAAAGGTTATTTAAGCAAAAAGGCTCAGTAAAGCTCATCACTTAGAGTGAAAATGGCAGAATATATAACTCCAAAGCTGCATGTCTCCACAAAGGCAACTAATAAACCGGCAAAACCTGTCACAATCAATTTTTTCTGAACTCTGAAAACTAACCAAAAACTTGTAGCAACTAGGGGAATGCTTAATCAGGAAAAAATCAGTTGAATATGAATGGAAAGAGAGAAGTTTTTGGAATTTAAAGTTACCTTGATGCCATATCCCATTGCTTAGCTAGATGGTGACCTCAAAGACAACAGCCTACCTTCTAAGTAGAGACACTGGTGGTACCAAAGAGAGCAGAACAGACCTTTTTCTCAAAAGATTGTGGTTGTTTGCTTTGACATGTTTGGTGGCTGCCCAGAAGATAGGCTAAAAGGCTTTCCTAACTCTCCCACTGCTGAGGCGATTACTCAAGGAACACTCGTTGAAAACATTTAAAGGCAAACACTTTGCCACTGTTGCCTGAGAAAATAGGTAACAGCTGGAGCAAACAATAACCAAAAAGCTTGGGAAGAGTCTGGGGAATTACATGCTTTGGGAATAAGGACTTTCAAAACTCTGTTATATTCCTAGGAATACATAAGTCCACACACATGCCCAGGTTGGTTACATTCTCATGAAATTCCTGAGGACCTAAAAATCAGCTCTAGCTGACCATCCAGCTTTGTGCAAGCAGGAAGTGAAAGCTAAAGCAGAGTCGTGAATGGCCAGGCTGGGTATTGAAGACAGGCACCAATATATATGGTGAGCTCATTTGCAAACACTTTTTTGTTTTGGTTGCAGGCATATAAAGAAATCTGTGTCCATTTACTTGCTGACTACTAAGCTAACAGAGCAAAGATTTTATTGGTACATGAAAAAAACACAGACTTCACAAAATTAGTTCAGAAAAAGTCATTAAACAAACAATAACAACTACAACAAGCAGCATCTACAAATCCTGGAAATTGGAGAATATATGATTTCTAAAATTGCCACATTATGATAATTCTCAGGTTTTAACTATATATATATATGTATACATTTATACACACACACACATATATACACACATATATATGGTAATGAACTAAGAAAATGTAGCCAATATGTTATAGACAAAAAAGAATTAATAGAAACTGTAATGTGGAACCCAGGCATTATAATTACTACACAAAGACTTTGAAGTAACTGTTTTAAATATACTCAAAGAGCTAAAGGAAACCACATAATAATAATGAAAGAAAACCAAATGATTAGAGAATATCAATAAAGATATAGAAATTATAAACGGGAAACCAATTAACATTTTGGAGTCAATAAGTACGGTAACTTAAGTGAAATTTACTAGCAGATTTGAGCTGGCAGAAAAAAATGGCAAACTTAAATAAAGGTCAGTCAACAATCAGAAAGTAAAAGAATGAAGAACGAAGAAAGCCTGAGTCTTTTAGTACATGATCAAGTATACCAAAATATGTATAATGGGAGTCCTAAAAGAGAGGAGGGAGTAAAAGGGACAGAAAGGATATTTGAAGATATAATAACTGAAAATTCTTCAATATGATGAAAGATATGACCACACATCTGAAAAGATTAATGAATCCCAAATAGGATAAACTGAAAGAGATCAACAGTGAAATATATTATGGTCAAATTATCAGAAAACAATAACAAAGAGAATCCTGAGAGCAGCAATGGAAAAGCAACTCATCAATTCTAAGGGATCTTTAATAAGAGTAAGAACAGATTTTTTATCAAAAAACATGGAGGTCAGGAGGCAATGTGATGACAATTTCAAAATACCAAAAGACAAAAAATTGTTGACAAATAATCTTATATCCAACAAACTATCCTTCAAAGTGAAGTAAAAATTAAGATAGTAGCAGAGTAAAAAAAAACAAAAACCTGAGGGAGTTTTTTTATTAGTCCACCTGCCATACAAAAATGCTAAACAGTTCAGGTTGAATTAAAAAAAAAATCAGGTGGTAACCATGAAGAAATTAAGAATCATTAAAGATAACCACAAAGGAAAATTAAAAATTCAGTATTAATGTAATGTTTGGTTTGTAACTCTTCTGTTTTCCTATATTATTTAAAAGACAACTACATAAAACAACACTTATAAATCTATGGTGATGGACACACAATGTATAAAATAAAGATGCAAGATGTGGCAATAGCCTTATAAAATAGGAGACACAGCTATATAGAATTTTTTTGAAATTGTAAATATGTTGATATTAATCCAAACTAGATAGTTATAAATTAAGGTGTTAATTGTAATCCCAGCAACCACTAAGAAAACAAATAAAATATATAAAGTAATATAAATTACCAGAGAATTAAAATTATACACTAGAATATATCTGTTTAGCACAAAATAAGGCTATATCTGAGCAATTATGGAGCTAAAAAGCTGTAAGACATATAAAAAACAAAAACCATAATGGCAGATTTAAGTTATTTCTTATTAGTTATTACATTATATAAATGGATTAAAATCTACAATTAAAAACTAGAGGTGGACAGAATGGGTAAAAAATCACAAGCAAACCTTATGATGTCTACAAGAGACTCACCTTAGATTCAAATACACACATAGTTTGAAAGTAAAAGGGTGGAAAAACTCTTCATGTGAATAGTAACCTGAAGAGAGTGGGTATGACTATATTATTATCAGATGAGTTAGACATTAAAACAAAAGTTGTTACAAGAGAAAAGGGACATTATATAATAATAAAATGTCAATTCATCAAGAAAGTATATAAATTATAACCATATATATACACTTAACAAAAGAACTCAAAATATATGTGGCAAAAATAGAATTTAAGGAAGAAATAAACAGTTCAACAACAATATTGGAAAGTTTGATACTCCACCTTTAATTCTGAATGAAAGAGCTAGACAAAAGATCAGCAAGGAAATAGAAGATTTTAATAACACTGTAAAGCAGCTAGAACTAACAGACATGTACAGAACACACCATAAAAAAACAGCAGAATACACATTCTTCTCAGGCCCTCATACAATATATTCTAGAATAGGTCATGTGTTAAATGACAAAGCAAGTCTCGATAAACTTTAAAAGATTGAAATCATACAAAGTATCTCCTCTGGCACAATGGAATAAAATTAGGAATCAATAGTAAAGGGAAATGTGAAAATTAAACGTCACACTACTTTTTAAATTTTCATCAACAAAAATACTTATTACAAGATAATTGAGGGAGCTTTTCTATATCATGAGATTAAAATGATGTTGAGCCAAGAGCACTATCACCAGCCAAATCATTAAGCAATCATTAAATCAAAGACATTTTTAGTTTGCCCAGACAGAACCTTTATTTTCCCAGAATATTTCTGAAAACATTGCTTAAGGAATACATAAGCAAGCATAGCTTGAAAATCAAGAATGACATAGGCATGAAGTGATTACTCAATTAGAACGTCCATATCATCTGAAATTCCCTTTGCTACATGAAATAGGTTGTGAACTAATAATCTTTTGATGAAAATATGTTTTTCCACAGAATTTGCTTTCAGTGAAGTAGAAGACATTTTTGAATTCTTATGATTATAGCAGCACAAAACTAGTATGTACATTAGTATTGGGGCATTAGAATTTGGTCTCACATCAATTTGGATCTGATGAAGGAAGTGGAGCCACTATAAATGATATGGAATAAGGTATTTATTAGAGGATGTAAAATTTTGAAGTTGATTTAAACAAAAAGATTCTCTGGAACCCTATTACTTCTGTATTTGCAGGAGGGCCTAAAGTTGCTGTAGAACAGTGGGCTGGTATCAAGAGAAAAGCCCCAAGTGAAGCAGAGGAGAGTGCAGACAAAATGGAATACAAGAAGATAAAATGAAAGCTGTATCCTTTGGTAACTCTCTCCAACATCAACAGTGAAGGGTGGACTGTAGTAGCAGGCATTCTTTGCTATGGTGCTACAAAACATCACAGTATTAAACAACCAACGAGTCAAAGCAGAAATCTCAAGAGAAATTAAAAAATATTTTGAGATGGGTGAAAATAAAAAGCACAACATATTAAAATTTATAGGAGGCGGCAAAAGCAGTGTTCAGAGTGAAATTTATCACTGTAAACACCATATTGACAGAATGAGAAATAAAAGCACATTATCATTTCAATGGGTGAAGATAAAGCATTTGACAAAATCCAACACTCTGTCACATTAAAAACCAGCTAGGAATGAAATGGAATGTTCTCAACCTGGTAAGAGGCATTTATTGAAAACCCAAATCTAACACTATGACTAATGATAAAAAATGACAGGATTCCCCATAAGACCTAGACAAGGATGCCCATTCTCACCACTTCTTTTCAACATTTTACTAAAAGTTCTTGCTAAAACAATTAGGCAAGAAAAAAAGAAATAAATGGTGTACAGGCTAGAAAGCAAGAAGTAAACTCTCTCTTTTCTTAGATGCCATCATCTTATGCTGAAAAATAGCTAGGGATACACACACACACACACACACACACACACACACACACACAACCCTAGCAGACACCAGAAAGGCTTCAAGATGACTTACTAGTAGTATCTCGTACTGGGTTCCTGCACTAAGAAAAATCAAAATAGTAAATCGAAAATATTCCTTTGAATAGATATACAGGAGAGAATACTAGTGTTCAATAGAAAAGTGACAGGAAATGCCTAGAGCAAAGAAGAGGGAAGTGAGGTAGCCTGCTTCACCAAGATTGGCTCGAGCCTGGGATAGACTCCTTAGTGCAGAAGAACGGTGAGAGACCCCAGTGGACCACATTCCCACAGTGGAGTTGTGCAGTTCTAGCCACAGAAGAGTCCCTTGACCCTTACAGGCCCTGAAACTAACATAAGGAGTTTCCTAAAGATGGTGCAGTGGCACTGCTACAGAAAGGGACCTTGCACTGGATCCCACACACTCTCCAAGTCCTAAACAGCCACAGCAAGGGGCCATTTTGAAAGCCTACCCCACAACAGACTGCACATTGTCCTGGGGCCCAGCAGTGCTGGGGCTGAGGCATGAGTGAGGTGCAGGCTGCCGTTGCTGGGGCTGAGGCATGAACAGAGACCACATTCCTTACCTGCTGGCCTAGGCTGCCACCACTAAAGGAGTTCCTTGCCTCCCCAGTAGCAGGGATACAGCATAGCCACTGCTGTTCCCAACCTGAGAATTCCACTTGGGGCCTCAGGATAGCCCCACTCCTGCACCTGCACACAACATTGAAGGGCCTGAGGATAAGTCTGCCTGGTCTGGCTCCCCACACCCTCAAAGCCAGAGCATGCAGTCTGGGGTCCTAGGAGCTGCCCACCCAGTCCACCAATACTGGCACCAGAGCAATCCTCCTGGAGGCCTGAGGTTGGGCTTACCCACCTGGCCATTATCACCTCAGGTGCACCTGCCTGCAGGTGCCACATGTGGGTCTGGAGACTGGCCTGCCTAGCACATCACAGTCACTGCCAACACCACCACATACTACTCAGGACCTAGATGATTATCCTGCCACTGCTACTGTCATTGCCCACACCATACCAGCTTCCCAAGGGCCCAAGAACCCACCCATCCACCCAGGCCACCACTGCCACTATCAGCATCCAAGAAGTTACAAGTATCATCCCATCTACACTTGGTGATACTGGTGCCAGTATATGCTGCCCTGGGGCCCAACGACAGGCATGGTCAGTGCACTGTAGCTACCACTGTGGCCTGAAGACTGGCTATATTAGTTTGTTTTCACACTGCTAATAAAGACATACCTGAAACTGGGTAATTTATAAAGGAAAGAGGTTTAATTGACTAAGTTTAGCATGGCTGGGGAGGCCTCAGGAAACTTACAATCATGGTGGAAGGGGAAGCAAACATGTCATTCTTCACATGGTGGAAGCAAGGAGAAGTGCCAAGTAAAAGAGGGAAAATCTACTTATAAAACCATCAGATCTTGTGAGAACTCACTGACTATCATGAGAACAGCAGCATGGGGGTAACCTCCCCCATGATTCAATTACCTCTCACTGGGTCCCTACCACAACAGGTGGGGATTATGGGAACTACAATTCAAGATAGATTTGGGTTGGGACACAGCCAAACCATATTATTCTGTCCCTGGTTCCTCCCAAATCTCATGTTCTCACATTTCAACACACAATTATGCCCTCCCAAGAATCCCCCAAAGTTTTAATTCATTCCAGCATTAATCCAAAAGTCAAGTCCAAAGTCTCATCTGAAACAAGGCGAGTCCCTTTTGCCTATAAGCCTGTAAAATCAAAAGCATGTTAGTTACCTCCTACATATAATGGAGGTACAGACATTTGGTAAATATGCTCATTCCAAACGGGAGAAATTGGCCAAAACAAGGGGGCTATAGGCCTCATGCAAGTTCAAAATCCAATAGGGCAGTCATTAAACCTTAAAGTTCCAAAATGTTCTCTTGACTCCATGTCTCACATCCAGGTCATGCTGATACAAGAACTGGGTTCTGATGGTCTTGGACAGCTCCACCCCTGTGGCTTTGCAGGCTACAGCCCTCTCCAGGTTGCTTTCATGGGCTGGCACTGAGTGTCTGTGGCTTTTCCAGGCACATGGTGCATGCTGTCGGTGGATCTGAAGGATGATGGTTCTCTTCTCACAGCTTCACTAGGTAATGCCTCACTGGGGGCTCTGTGTGAGGACTCTGATCCCACATTTCCCTTCTCCACTGCCCCAGCAGAGGTCCTCCATGAGGGCTCCACAACATGGCAGAAGTCCAGCAAACTTCTGCCTGGACATCCACGTGTTTCCATACATCCTCTGAAATCAAGGCAGAGGTTCTGACATCTTAATTCTTGTCTTCTGCAGACCTGCAAGACCAACACCACATGGGAACTGCCAAGGCTTGGGGTTTGCACCCTTTGAAGCAATGGCCTGAGCTGTACCTTGGCTCCTTTTAGCCACAACTGGAGCTGAAGCAGCTGGATTGCAAAGCACCATATCCTGAGGCTGCAAAGAGCCAGGGACCCTGGGCCTGGCCCAGGAAACCTTTTTTCCCTCTTAGGACTCTGAGCCTGTGATGGAAGGTGCTGCCACAGAGTTCTCTCACATGCCCTGGAGACATTTTTCCCCTTGTCTTGGGGATTAACATTCAGCTCCTTGTTACTTATGCAAATTTCTGCAGCAGGCTTGAATTTCTCCCCAGAAAATGGGTTTTTCTTTTCTACTGCATTGGTGGGCTGCAGATTTTCCATAATTTTATCCTCTGTTTCCTCTAGAATGCTTTGCTGCTTAGAAATTTCTTCCCCTAGATACCCTAAATCATCTCTCTCAAGTTCAAAGTTCCGCAGATCTCTAGGGCAGGGGCAAAATGCCACCACTCTCCTTGCCAAAGCATAACAAGAGTCACCTTTGCTCTAGTTCCCAACAAATTCCTCATCTCCATCTGAGACCACCTCTGCCTGGACTTTATTGTCCATATCACTATCAGCATTTTGGTCAAAGCTATTCAACAAGTCTCTAGAAAGTTCCAAACTTTCCCACATCTTCCTGTCTTCTTCTGTGCCCTCTAATCTGTTCCAACCTCTGCTTGTTACCCAGTTCCCAAGTAGCTTCCACAGTTTCAGGCATCTTTACAGCAGTATCCCACTCTGTGGTACAAATTTACTGTGTCAGTCCATTCTCACGCTGCTAATAAAGACATACCTAAGGCTGGGTAATTTATAAAGGAAAGAGGTTTAATTGACTAACAGTTCAGCATGGCTGAGGAGGCCTCAGGAAATTTACAATCATGGTGGAAGGGGAAGCAACAACATCCTTCTTCATATGGTGGCAGGAAGGAGAGGTACAGAACTAAAGGGGCCCCTTATAAAACCATCAGATCTTGTGAGAACTCACTCACTATCACAAGAACTGCAGCATGGGGGTATCCTCTCCCATGATTCAATTACTTCCCACTGGGTCCCTCCCACAATGTGGGGATTATGGGAATGACAATTCAAGATGAGATTGGATGGGAACACAGTCAAACCATATCACTGGCTCACCTGGCATCCCAGTCTTCAGCAGAACTTCAACACAGCCTCCACTATTAAAACAATTGAAGAAATCACAGATACTAGTAATGCTGTTTACAGCCAAAGTAATCATATAGAGATTACACTACTGCACTCACCCAGAATCGAAGCCAAAGTGCCCTACCCAACCAATAATATTGATACATCTTCAGGAAAAAGCCCTTCCGAAGAAAGCAAATTCAAAATATTGGAATAAGTGACTATTATACCAGATACACAGATATCAATATAAGGACATAGAAAATATGAAAGAAATGAGAAAATATGATGCCCTCAAAGGAATATAAGAATTCTCCAGTAACAGACCCCAGTCAAAACAAATTCAAGAAATCCTGGAAAAAGAATTCAAACTACTGATTTTTAGGAAGCTCAGTGAGATACAGGAGAATACTGAAAAACAATACAAAGAAATTCAAAAGACAATTCAAGATACGAATGAGAAATTTATCAAATAGATATCATAAAAAGAAGCAAATAGAAATTCTGAAACTGAATAATTCATTGAATAAAATATAAAATACATTTGAAAGCTTCAACAATAAAGCAGATTAAGCAGAAGAAAGATTCTCAGAACTTTAAGATAGGTCAGAGAAAAATAAAGAAATATGACAGAAAAATAAAGAAAAAGGAATGAACAAAACCTACATGTGGGACTCCCAAAAGCAACCAAATATTCGAATTTTCAGAGTCACACAAAAAATCAATCTAAATAGAAAATGTTCAGAATGAAAAAGTTTGTGAATAAAAAAGGCTTATTAAGACTTGTCAGTTACAAAGATGGACTCAGTCCTTCAGCAGATATCAGATTAAGGTTCTTTCCTTCTCACTTGATCCAACTGGTTCAAATGGTCTCCATTAAGAAAAGAGAGAGCAAGAGGATGAGGAAGCAAAGAAATAAGGCAGACAATAATTTTATCAGGGAAAAAAGTTGGGTTTGGTTACTGGCACACAGAATTGAATATAAACTGACTGAAAGCTTTCTGAATTTGAGATAATTGCACTGCCAAAGAAACCACAAACTAGGTCTACAAGAGCCCACCAATGTATAGTAATGCCCTGGCCTCTAAACCTGAAGCAGCAGAAAGATGGCTATGGAAAATTATGTATCCACTAAGGAGGGAAAGCTCCCCTAAACCCACCTGAGATATAATCATGGAGAGGAATGGATAAGAAAGTTTCCCACAGAGAGAAGAATCAGGGTCTAATCAGAGAGTCTCCCCAACTGCCCTGCCAGGCTGTCTTCAGAATGTGTCTGACCAGTAAGATTCCATTATCGCCATGGGCCACCAATCATTGTATCTTTCCTTCTATTTTTTAATGGGTGTTTTAACTGGGGTTTTTCTGTAGCTATTCCACCATCATGCATTGAGGATTTGGGGGAGACAGATCACTTTTATTTCAATAGGAGCTGATAGATGTTGAGCTGGATGTAGCAACTAGATAGTACTTTGGCTTATCTCCCTTGGGAAGAGAGTGAGTGTACTCCAAGTATGAGAAGAAATGTGCATACAGACATTTGATGGCCAGAGGAGCAAACAAAGATAAATGTCCTCTAGAAATCTATGCCCTGCCCTCCATTGGATAAAATTTCTGAGAAACAGCTGGCTATCCAGGGACTTTATTTTCCAAATATTTGACAGATATTTGTGGTTCTTAAAAATGTAATATGAGTAGAAGTGATCTGCGTTACTACTGAGCCAAGAAGCTTAACAGGCCAATATGCTCTTTCCATTATCTCTCTTCTCATTTTGCCATTTGGAAGTGGGTCACTCAAGAGCCTGAGGGTGTGGAGGAATCACAAGACATAGAGGAGCTGGGACCTCTGAATTACTATGTGGAGGAAATCACTTATCTCTCACAAACAACTACTTTGGACTCTGGTGAGAATGAAACAAAGTTCTGATGTATTAAGCCATGAAAATATTCAGTTTTATTTGATAAAACAGTAAGTGGGCTGGGCATGATGGCTCATGCCGGTAATCCCAACACTTTGGGAGGCCGAGGTGAGAAGATCACTTGAGGCCAGGAGTTTGAGACCAACCTGGGAAACACAGGGAGACTCCTGTCTCTACAATTTTTTTTTATAGCTAGGCATGGTGGCACATACCTATAGTCCCAGCTACTTCGGAGGCTGAGGCAAGAGGATCACTTGAGCACAGGAGTTCAAGGTTACAGTGAGCCATGGTCGTGCCACTGTACTTCAGCCTGGGCAATAGAGGGAGGCCCCGTCTCTAAAAAACAAACAAACCAAATAAAAACCGTTTAGCATTACCCTTATGTAAAAATGTACCAATACTTTGTACAGATGAGGAAATAAAGGCTCAAGAGGGTAAGAATCTTTTACAGAGGTACATGGCTATTTACAGGTGAAACCAGGATATTTACCCAGGCTGTCTCACTCTTGTGTCTCTGGTTTTGGCTAGGATCTTACTTGCCTCCTGGAAAATGGTAGGAACAAAGGCAATGAAAGCAGCACTAGCCTCTTTGTTTTTTTCTCTTTTAGACTTAGGATTTCTTTTTTTATTAATTTTAATTTTTATTTTAAGTTCTGAGGTACATGCACAGGATGTCCAGGTTTGTTACATAGGTAAATGTGTGCCACGATGGTTTACTACACCTGTCCATGCAACACCTAGATATTAAGCCCACTATGCAAGAACTATTTTTCCTGATGCTATCCCTCCCCTTGCACCCCACAACAGGCCCCAGTGTATGTTGTTCCCCTCTCTGTGTCCATGTGTTCTCATTGTTCAGCTCCCACTTATAAGTAAGAACGTGTGGTTTTTGCTTTTCTGTTCCTGCATTAGTTTGCCGAGGATAATGGTTTCCAGCTCCATCCATGTCCCTGCAAAGGACATGATCTCATTTATTTTTATGACTACATAGTATTCCATGCTGCATATGTACCACATTTTCTTCATGCAGTCTATCATTGATGGGCATTTGGGTTGATTCCATGTCTTTACTACTGTGAATGCACTGGCCTCTTTCTGAAGTTACATCCTGCTGCAGCAGGAAACTGCCTACAAGGTAAATAGTAAACAATAAACAAAAGCAGAAAGTTTTACCAGTTTTTAAGAAGGAGCCACAAGTTTCCAAGAAGCCAGTTGGAAAGTTGAAACTGGATATTAGAGTCCTAACATCTCCATGAGGAGGGGGCATCACAAATTCTTTTGATGACACATTCATTTATTCACATCCAATAAACATCAACAGAGGGCCTACCATGTGCTAGGGCATGTTCTTGTAAAACAAAACAAAAATCCTCATGGAGCCTACATATTAAATGAGGGGAGATAGACAGTAAACTAAATAAGTAGAATATACCACATGTTCCAAGGTCATAAGTACTATGGAGAATAATAAAGCAGGGAAGAAAGAAAGTACAGCAGTTCAGCTATAATGGTTCCTTTCTGCAGGCTGGAGAAACAAGGGTTACTCTTTCTGTTTGATGCACTTCACTTCCCAGAACCTAGATGAAACGCCCCCACAAGAGGTCTAAGTTGATTTTTGCTACCCCTATCAATTGTTTGTTTTATGTCCCTGCAAATGATTAACTTTGCAAGGTGAGATTTTGCAAGGGCTTGTCTGAGCATGCAACCTCTTCCCCCCACCCTGTTGTGGCAACTGTCTTATCTGCTTTCCATTTTGCTAATACCTAAACAACAGGCCTGCTCTTTGCTGATTGTGGGCCTACCATAGGAACAACTCTCTCTGATGTTGCTCCACCTTTTTCCTGACTTCTGTCTCAGTCTCTTCCTATGTTATCAAGGAGCAAGACTAGCATCATGAGCGTGAGTTTTGGAGTCAAAGGTACCTGAGTTCATACCTTGGTTCTACCACTTACTGGCTATGGGAACTCTGACAAATTACTTAATGCCTGAGTAGCATGAAATGTGTACAATGCTAAAGAAACATTCTGGAGTGTTACATAGATTAAGGAGTTGGCATCAGAATGTAAGTCAATGAAACTCTTCTCGGTCAGGACATTCAAGAGATCAGATCTACCAATAATTAAAGTTTGGGTATACCACTGAGCAAAGAACCACTACTGAGATACTGGTGAAAAGAAAAGCAGATATTAAGTGAAGAGTGGAGGAAGGAAGTCATAAATACTAAATATGACCTCGAGACCTGCTACAGTACTGAGAACTTTGGTCTTCACAAACTTGTCCTTCCTTCATGGTCATGGATATATACCTATATATTTTAAATAATATGTATTCTATTTTTCCTAATCTGTACATAAGTTCTGATTATGGTGGCTAAATTTAGTCTACAGGTTCAAGAGTATCAAAACATAATCACAATGGATCTAGAGGGGGTATGAATATTACCCACAGATCCAGGAATTAAAGCCCAATGAAGTGACCAATGAGTTATTGGGAAATGGCAGGATTTGTTTTGGGTTGTCCATGAAATAACTGTGTATTTTTAGGCAGGAGCATTTTTCAGAGAGAGTCTATGGGAGGAAGGTGTGTAAATACTGGGCAGCTGTAAGCATGGGTTCTAGTTGACATGTATGGCTTTTTAGGAACTGGAGCATCATGTTTTCCCTTTTTAATGGTACTCCAATTTCCTTTTAAATAACTACTCCTTGGCCTTTATTTAAGTCTACTTAAATCAATGGCACTTCTCTTCTGTAACCAGAAGGCAGGCATATGACTTAAGTGAGGATAATGTAATGCTCTATGGCTAGATTTTGAATTTTAGTCATAGGGATAGAAAGACTAAAAGTGTCTGAGGTCCAGGCAATTAATGTGTCAGTGTCCTAATGAGACCAATTGTTCTACAACACCACTTTAGCTTGTCACTAACTCAGTTCTCTAGTTTCCCATCGGTTCTCTGAAGCCTTAATATCATTATGATAAATTTACTTCTGCTTGAGTTTGTCTGAGTTGTCCATTTTATTTTTCATAACAACTTTCAAGGAGTTTCATAGAATGGACATATATAATATGCCAATGTTGTACGTGAGTACTAACATCAGAGCAATTGTTTGAATTCTGGCTCTGCTGCTTATTTATCCTCTCTGGGACTCAGTTTTCTCATTTGGGAAAAGGAGATGATAAAAGTGGCACCCACATGCTGGAATTATTTTGTGATAAGTGTCCAAAAAATCTTAACATTTAGTAGTAGGTAACAGCTACTTTAAAAAGTTAAGTTTTCCTCTTTCACTATCATGTTAAAAGAAGAATGCCCAGTTTCATGGGCAGTACCCAGACATTAGATTTTATTGTGCTGATTGGAATAATGGGTAGAAAGTAAAACTGAAAGACACTGAAAAGATCAGCTCTGTTTATATAGGATAGGGCTAGGAGCTACTCCTGGGGGAAAATAATAAATGTTTAAATTGCTTTTCAATGACTTTTGGCTACTGGCCTGGAGTCTTTTGTATGTAACTGTAACTTACCAGAGACAACAATGTTTACTTCGTATTTATTAAAATAAGTTAGGTGTGTATGTGAGGTGGAGGTGTGTTCTTCCCCTTATCTGATACTGAGAGCTTCAGCTGAAGCATTCTTGCCTCTTCCCCTAACCATTTCTTTTCCAGGAGATGCGGATCAATACTTCCCCTTTCTGGGTCTATTTTCCAAATGTTTTCTGTAATCAAATCTTCATCACCAACACATATATAGTTAAATTTTTGACCTGAATAGTTCCTACAGTTTATCACATTCCCATTGGCCTGCCTCAGAGTTCTAAAGCATTTTATCAGTATTTTTTAACAAGTGTTTACTTTGACAACACTGAGGACCTTTAAACTTTCCCCATTATCCACTTTCCTTTTTACATCTGGCAACTCCAAGTTTTGCTCCTGACAGTATTCAAATACCTCTTTTCCCTGGTGCTAGAGCAGGACTACCAGAGAAAAATCTCTGCTCTTAGTACAAATAACTAACAATTAGAAGGACAACTTTTCCAATTGCTTATTCTAATGTATTTTTCCAGAATTTGATAAAAGTGTGGGAGTCTGGATTTATTATTTGTTTTTTTATTTTTATATTTGTATTTTATATATTTGTATATTATTATTATTTAAAAAGCCACGAATCTCTTTTTATGAATGCAGTCCTTTTACTCTTCAAAAATGCTGTATTTTTAAAGAGAGGGTTTTAAAATCAGCTACATTTTTTACGTGTACATATATATGCAAAGCTATTAACAGTAGTTGGCCCTGAGTATTGTTGGGGTGGAGGTGGAGATGTGGACATTGGGCATTGTATAATTTGTTTTCTTTGAACAAGGAGCATATGAGGGTTTACAATTACACACTTTTTTTGAAGCTATTGATCCTTTATTCTTAAGGCATTTTTAAAGGAAGTTCATTAAAATAGTCTCTATATCTAGGTATTTTATTCCACTTAAGTTCCATGGTCAATCGTTATAATCATTTTCTTGCATATGCCCTTGGAACTCTTACCCTTCTCTCATTTTGTCACATTTACTTGGAAAAGCTGCAACCTTGATCAAATGCAACTGTCCTCCAAGCCTATACCTGAGATCATAACTGGGGAAAAAAGTGCACAATGCAATGATAAATTAATGACCACACACTTAAAAGAGGGTTGTAACGCTTCGAGAATATCTTATTATTTATTCCTAATCCATTAAATCTCCCATATCACACCTTCTCTGTCCTCAAACCTCCAATATCATCTCCTTCATCTTCTCTCTCAGGTGATGATTTTGCTTCCTTCTTTGAAGAGAAAATTTTTAAAAATTAAAGGAGACTTTCCACAGACTCTTTACCCACTTAGCAGCATCAATACCTGTATATTGTAACTTCCTGCTTCTCACAAAGATGAACTTCCTTCACTCTTCTCTAAAACCATTTTTTTTTTGCCCTAGATCACATGTCCTTTAGCCCACTTTTGCCTTCAGCTCCAGCAAATCTCCCTTCGCTCTCCTATATAACAATTTTGATTTTTGCACTGTAGTGCATCATTCTGATAAACATACAGATTTCCTATTTTCTCCCATCATGAAAAAAAAATATTCCTTGATCTCAATTCCCTGTTAAATCATACCATATTCCTTTACTCAAGTTGCACAGCAAAACTTTAAAATGTGTCAACACTTGAGTTCTCCAATTCCCCTCATCCCATTCTCTGTCCCCTGCACCTCTGTATCTCTCTCTCTCCCTCCATCTCTTTCCCTCATGTGAGCACATGCACACATTTCATTATAATTTACAGAGTGAAATAATTATATTGAAAGTGTGTACTTCAATGAGTTTTCACAAATGTGCAGCCACAAAATCCATCTCAAATCAAGGTATGAAATATTTGCATCAATTCAGAGTTTCCTCATGCCCCTTTCCAATTATCACCACTCTCACATCAAGCAAACATTTTCATTTCCATTACCATAAATTAGTTTCATATGTTCGAACCTAAATGTAAATAGACTCAAGAGTCCATAGATGGATTCTTCTATGTCTAGCTTTTTAAAAATATGCTTTTTTTTTTTTTTTGCAGTTGCAAGATTTAATAGAGTAAAAACAGAGCTCCCATACAAAGGGAGGGGACCCGAAGAGGGTAGCCATTGTCAGCTATCCCTAAATCCTTGGGGTAAAACAGTCCAGGTGAGTTGAGACGTTGAGTTTGAAGGATCTTCAAAGGCAAACAAGAATTGAGAGTCAGGATGTACAGGGATGCAGAAAAAGGCATCCTTAAGGTCCAGGACTGTAAACCACTCTGCTTCCTCTGGTATTTGGGAAAGCAGAGTGTAAGAGTCAGGTACAGCTTGGTATAGAGGGACAACGGCCTTATTGATAATCCTGAGATCTTGCACTAACCTCCACTGTCCATTGAGTTTCTGTACTTCTAAAATTGGAGTCTTGCAGGGGCTATTGCATGGTTTTACTAGGCTTTGAGCTTTTAGGTCCTTAACAATCTTTTGGAGTCCTTGTTGGGTCTCGGTTCTAAGGGGGTACTGCCTTTGGTAGAGAAAGGAGGCAGAATCTTTTAGTTTAACTTGAACAGGACGGGCATTCCTTGCTCGTCCATATTGTACTTCTGTTGCCCAGACTTTAGGATTAACTCCTTCCTCAAGCAGGGGACAACAAACGGGTGTTCCTTCTCCTATGTTCAGGTGTATAATGGCCCCTGCTTTTGCTAGGATGTCTCTCCCTAACAAGGGAGTGGGGCTTCCAGGCATAATTAGAAAAGCATGTGAAGAGTAAAGTTCCCCAGTCTCAACTTAGTGGCTGGGAGAAGTATCTAGTGACTGACTGTCCTAGGACCCCTCGGATAATGACAGATCTGGAGGACAGTTGTCCGGGACAGGAGAGTAAGACTGAGAAGGCCGTGCCAGTGTCCAGGAGACAGTAAACTTCCTGGCCCTCAATGGTCAAGCATACCCGGTGCTCTGTGAGGGTGATGGCATGGGCTGGCGCTTGCCCAAGGCACCCTCAATCCTGCTGCTGGATCATCTGGCTAGTGGCTTCTGACTCAGAGGACCTTCCTCCCCTGGGGCAGTGGGCCTTCCAGTGATTCCCTTTTCTACATGCCACCTTGACAGTTTTGAGCCTCATAGGGCCCCAAAGTCTTAGCTGTGAGTTTCCCTGTTCTTGCTGGGTATGCTTCTCATTCAAGCAGGAAAATTCCCCACCTGGCTTGTCCGCCTATCAGCTGGAACAGAGGCACCTCATCAGCTCCTCAATCGAATAGGCTTCATTTCCCTGCCAGCCAGTAAAACTAGTTAAATAAGTCGATCACATCCTCCTGTGGGAGCCATCCTATTCTTACTAAAAAGCCTCCCTGCCACAACCTCTTCTGGTTCACTCTGCTCCTAGGTGCAACCCCCCCCCCCGCCCCATGCACACTCAGGTATACTCCTCCCCCAGACTGTGAGTGTATATGACTAATAAACTGCTGCCAAATGCATCTGTTAAGTGTCAGGTGTCTTGTGTTTGGCCATTCCCAGAACCTTAGGGCATGACTCCCTCCCTCACTGACAGAGTGAATAGAAGGTGATCACAACAAGCTGAAATTAATGTTTTTGCAAATCATTATGTTGTTGCCTGTGTTATTAGCTTATTCCTTCTATTGCTGAGTAATATCCCATTGTATGAATATGACATAATTCTCAATCTTCATATTAATTGACCTAGTGACAGCATTTAACACACTTGATTACTACCTTTTCACTGATAGGCATTTTTTACTTGATTTCCAGGACATGGAACTCTCATGATTTTTCTCCAGCTTCATTGGCAACTCCTTCTCACTGTCCTTACTAGTTTCTTCTGTTCTCCCTAAACTGTTAACATTGGCATTCTCCAGGGTTCATTCCTTATTCCTCTTCTTTATCCATACTCACTCCTTTAGTTACATTGTCTCCTAGCTTTAAATACCATCCATGTGCTGAAGACAAGAAAATTTACATCTTCACCATACCCCTCTTTCAAACTCTGGATTCATATATCCAACTGATTCATTCTCTTCTTGGATGTGTTTTATACGCCTCAACTCAACTTACCCAAAGTGGAATTTTTAGTAATCTACCTGATACCAGGTGTACCCACAGACTTTCCTATCATAGTTAATAGTAACTCCAAACCATAAAGTTCATCAATGACTTCTTTATTTCACAGCCCATATTCAATCCATTAGAAAATTCTGTGGCTTTAACTTCAAAACATCCAGAATTCGAACACTTCTCACCACATAGACTGCTACCACCCTGGTTCAAACAAGCATTTTCTCTTCCCGAGTTATGGTTAACCCTTTTATGCCTGAGGTTGCAAATTTTTGAATTTTTGCAGTTGGACTTGAAGATGACCTTGAGCAGTGGGATATAAATATCTCCCACATGCTTAGTGTTCCAAAAATAGAACACTAGACATAAATAGTAGCCTCCTTATTTCTCCTTCCTTCCACTTTTACTCATTCTCCTCTACGATATATATAGCCTAATTTTAACACGACTTTCATGGTGATTTTTCTATACACACACTGGATTATGTTTGCTTAAAAACCCTTCAATAGATTCACATTTTACTCAGAAAAAGACAGTTTTTACAATTACCCACAAAGGCCTTTACCCACAAGGGCCTTTATATTGTGTTTGCTCCACCCACTATTCTTTATCTGATATTTTCTCTTGGTATTATCCTCTTTACCCTCTCTATTCCATCCACATTTGTCTCCTTGAGATTCCTCAAATATGCTAAGTACACTCTCACTTTTTGCTAAGTACACTCTCACTTTTAGGGGCTTTGCTCTGGCTCCTCCCTCTGCCTGGAAAGTTTCCCCAAGATACTCACTTGACTGTCTTTCACTTCCTTCAAATCTTTGTTTAAAAAATCACTTTTCAATGAGATTTATCATAACAAACTATTTAACATTTCAAACTGCTTCCTCAAATTGGCATTTTTTTCCAACTTTTATTTTAGGTTCATGGGGTACAGGTGCAAGTTTGTTACGTGGATAAATAGCATATTGTGGGGGTTTGATGTACAGATTATTTCATCACCCAGATAATGAGCATAGTAAGTACCTAATAGGTAGTTTTTCCATCCTCCACCTCCTCCCATGCTGCAACCTCAAGTAGGCCCTGGTATCTATTGTTCCCTTCTTTGTGTCCATGTGTACTCAATGTTTAACTCTCACTTATAAGTGAGAATATGTGGCATTTTATTTTTATTCCTGCATTAGTTTGCTAAGAATAATAGCCTCCATCTCCATCCATGTTCCTGTGAAGGACATGATCTCTTATGGCTCCATATTATTCCATGGTGCATATGTACCATATTTTCTTTATCCAGTCCCCTATTTATGGGCATCTAGGTTGATTCAATATATTTGTTATTGTGAGCAGTGCTGCAATGGACATACATCTACATGTGTCTTTATGGTAGAACAAGTTGTATTCTTTTAGGTATATACTCAGTAATGGGATTGCTGGGTCAAATGGTATTTCTATTTTAAGCTCTTTGAGAAATCTCCAAATGGCTTTCCAAGTGGCTGAACTAACTTACACTACCACCAACAGTGTATAAGCATTCCCCTTTCTCCACAACTTTGCCAGCTTCTGTTATTTTTTTGACTTTTTACTAATAGCCATTCTAACTGGTGTGAGACGGTATCTCCCTGTGGTTTTGATTTGCATTTCTCTAATGATTAGCAATGTTGAACATTTTTTCACATGCCTGTTGGTCACGTGTATGTCTTTTGAAAAGTGTCTGTTTACATCCTTTGGCTATGTGTGTGTGTGTGTGTGTGTGTATATATATATATATATTTATTTTTTTTTTTTTTGAGATGGAGTCTCTGTCGCCCAGGCAAGAGTGCAGTGGTGCAATCTTTTGGCTCATTGTAACCTCTGCCTTTTGGGCTCAAGTGATTCTCCTGCCTCAGCCTCCAGAGTAGCTGGGATTATAGGTGCCCAAAACCACGCCTAGCTAGTAGAGACGGGGTTTCACCATGTTGGCCAGGCTGGTTTTGAACTCCTGATCTCAAATGATCTGCCCGCCTCAGCCTCCCAAAGTGCTGAGATTACAGGCATGAGCCACTGCATCCAGTCCCTTTGGCCATATTTTAATGAGGTTGTTTGATTTTTGCTTGTTCATTTAAGTTTCTTATAGATGCTAGATATTAGACCTTCATCATAATGCACAGTTTGAAAATATTTTCTCCCATTCTGCAGGTTGTCTGTTTCCTCTGTTGACAGTTTCCTTTGCTGTGCAGAAGCTCTTTTGTTTAATTAGGTCCCACTTGCCAAGTTTTGTTTTTGTTGCAATTGCTTTTAGCAAGTTTGTCATGAAGTCTTTGTCAGGGCCTATATCCAGAATGGCATTTCCTAGGTTTTCTTCGAGGGTTTTCATAGTTTTAGGTTTCACATTTAAGTCTTTAATCCATTTTTTGTTTGTTTTGTTTTTATTTATTTATTTTTTATCATACTTTAAGTTCTGGGATACATGTGCAGAACGTGCAAGTTTGTTACATAGGTATATATGTGCCATGGTGGTTAGCTGCACCCATCACCCTGTCATCTACATTAGGTATTTCTCCTAATGCTATGTCTCCCCTAGTCCCCCATCCCCAGACAGGCCCTGGTGTGTGATGTTCCTCTCCCTGTGCCCATATGTTCTCATTGTTCAACTCCCACTTATGAGTGAGAACATGCAGTGTTTGGTTTGATGTTCCTGTGGAAGTTTGCTGAGAATGATGGTTTCCAGCTTCACTCATGTCCCTGCAAAGGACATGAACTCATTCTTTTTTATGGCTGCATAGTATTCCATGGTGTATATGTGCTACATTTTCTTTATCCAGTCTATCTTGAAGGGCATTTGGGTTGGTTCCAAGTCTTTGCTATTGTGAATAGTGCTGCAGTAAACATACGTGCGCATGTGTCTTTATAGTAGAATGATTTATAATCCTTTGGGTATATACCCAGTAATGGGATTGCTGGGTCAAATGGTATTTCTGATTCTAGATATTTGAGGAAGCACCACACTGTCTTCCTTAATGGTTGACCTAATTTACACTCCCACCAACAGTGAAAAAGCATTCCTATTTCTCCATGTCCTCTCCAGCATCTGCTGTTTCCTGACTTTTTAATGATCACCATTCTAACTGGCATGAGATGGTATCTCATTGTGGTTTTGATTTGCATTTCTCTTATGACCAGTGATGATGAACTTTTTTTCATATGTTTGTTGGCCGCATGAATGTCTTCTTTTGAGAAGTGTCTGTTCATATCCTTTGCCCACTTTTTGATGTTTTTTTCTTATAAATTTGTTTAAGTTCCTTGTAGATTCTAGATATTAGCCCTTTGTCAGATGGATAGATTGCAAAAATTTTCTCCTATTATGCAAGTCCCCTGTTCCTTTAATTCATCTTGAGTTTATTTTTGTATATGGTGAAAGGAAGGGGTCTTCTGCATGTGGCTAGCCAGTTATCACTGCACCATTTGTTGAATAGGGAGTCCTTTCCCCATTGTTTCTTTTTGTCTACTTTGTCAAAGATAAGATGGTTGTAGGCACCTGACTTTATTTCTGGTTTCTCTAACCTGTTCCATTGGTCCATGTGTCTGTTTTTGTACCAGTACCATGACATGTTGGTTACTGTAGCCTTGTAGTACAGTTTAAAGTTGGGTAGTGTGAAGCCTACTGTTTTGATTTTTGCTTAGGATTGCTTTGGCTACTGGGGCTCTTTTTTGGTTGTATATGACTTTTAGAATAGCTTTTTTTTTTTTTGTAATTCCATAACAAAATTCACTGGTAGTTTGATAGTAATAACATTGAATTTCTAAATTTCTTTGGGCATTGATTCTTCCTCTCCATGATCATGGAATACTTTTCCATTTGTTTGTGTCATCTCTGATTTCTTTCAGTATTGTTTTGGAATTCTCATTGCAGAGATTTTTCAACTCCCTGCTTAGCTGTATTCCTAGGTATTTTATTCTTTATTGTGGCAATTGTGAATGGGATTGCCTTTCTGATTTGGCTCTTGGCTTGGCTGTTTTGGTGTGTAGGAATGCTAGTGATTTTTGCACAATGATTTTCTGTTCTGAAATGTTGTTGAAATTGTTTACCAAGTCTAGGAACCTTTGGGAAGAGACTATGGGGGTTTTTCTAGGTATAGAATTTTACAGTCAGCAAAGAGTGATCATTTCACCTTTTCCCTTCCTATTTGGATGTCTATTCTTTCTCTTGCCTGACTGCTCTGGCTAGGACTTTTAGTACTATGGTGAATAGAAGTGGTGAGAGTGGGGATCCTTGTCTTGTTCTGGTTCTCAACGGGATTGCTTCCAGCTTTTGCCCTTTCAGTGTGATGCTGTGGGTTTTTCATAGATGGTTCTTATTATTTCGATGTATGTTCCTTCGATGCTTAGTGTGCTGAGGGTTTTTAACATGAAGGGATGCTGAATTTTATCAAAAACTTTTTCTGTGTCTATTGAGATGATTATGTGGTTTTTGTTTTAGTTGATTATGTGATGAATCACCTTTATTGATTTGTATATACTGAACAAACCTTGCATTTCAGGACATGATACAACATGGAAGAACCTTGAAAACATTATGCTTTGTGAAATAATGTGAAATAAGCCAGTCACAAAAAGAGAATTGTTACATAATTCCACTTATGTGAAGTATCTGAAACAGTCAAACTCTTAGAATCAGAAAGTAGAGTTATAACTGCCATGTCCTGGGAGGAGGAGGAAAAGGGGAGTTGTTACAGAATTTCAGTAGGTATAGGTTTAAGGTTGCAAGACGAAAATGTTGTAGAGATCATTTGTAAGCAACGTACACATAGTTAATACAACTGTACTGTACATTTATAAATGGCCTGTAATCACAGCACTTTAGGAGGTGAATGCAGGTGGATCACTTGGCGACAGGAGTTTGAGACCAACCTGGCCAACATAATGAAACCCCGTCTCTACTAAAAATACAAATTAGCCAGGCATGGTGGCACACACCTGTAATCCCAGCTACTCCAGAGGCTTGAACCCAGGAGGCAGAGGTTGCAATGAACCAAGATCGCACCACTGCATTCCAGCCTGGGTGACAGAGTGAGACTCTGTCTCAAAAAATAAATTAAAAAATAAGATTAAAATAGTAAATTTAATGTTATGGTTTTTTACCAACATAAAAAATAAAGAAAAAGTTATCTTTTTAACATCTACCAAATTAAAGAGAAAAATATCAATTTTGACTTCTGGTTTCAAATCCAACATGTAAAAAGCTTAAAAGTCATCATTCTCATACATACAAAAAGAAGAAAGCTGGACAAACTAAAAATGAATTACTATTCTTGGACTTATCAGAGGCCTTCATTTGTAGGGCAAATGTCACCCTTAAATCTGGAAAGACAGGAGAATCCAGTGAGTTGCAGCCAAGTTCTTACATGGAGCAGAAGCCACTAGAATCCAGAGAATTATAGCCAAGCTCTCCTTACCTGGAGCAGAAGCCAATAGAACCATAAACTGGTAGGAACTCATAAATGATTATTTTGACTGTGCAAACGTGAGAGTGAGAAACTTCTGGAAGGCAACAGTCTTAGGGATGCTCTACACTTTCGAGAGTGTTCCTCCAGGAATTCCTTTAGCTTATCAGAGTGCAGATCTGAGACTCAGTCTTGAATGTGGCAGAAGGAGAAGGAGGGGGAAGTAACTATTGTCGAGATCAGAGGAAAAGACTTTACCAGAGTTTTCTCCCACCTTGTGTTGTAAGAGCATTTGCCCTGCTTCTGCCCCTCTAGCCTTCCTGTCTTACCCAAGGGGAAGAAGGCTAAAAAACATTTCTAAAAGTCACAGCTCAGAAATACAGGCATACCAAAATCTGATATTAAATTATAAGATTATAGAATTCTATTTTTAGTTCTTTTTTTTCCCTTTGGAAACTCCATACAGTTTTCCATAATGGTTGCACTAATTTACATTCCCATCAATTGTGTACAAGGGTTCCCTTTTCTCTTGACGTCTCACCAAAACTTATCTTTTTTATACTAGTCATTCAGACAGGTGTTCAGTCATATCTCATTGTGATTTTAATTTGCCTTTCCCCAATGCTTAGTGATATTGAGCATTTTTTTCATATATCTGTTGGTCATTTGTACCTCTTCTTTTGAGAAATGACTCTTCAGGTCTTTGCACATTTTTTAATCAGGTTGTTTGGGGATTTTTTGCTATTAAGCTGTTTGATCTCCTTATATATTTTGGATATTAATCCCTTGTCAAATGATCCTTACATCCTAATGACTTGAAATCAGTATGTCAAAAATACATCTGCACTCCCGTGTTCAAGGCAGCATTGTTCACAATAACTAAGATACAGAATTAATCATTGTGTCCATCAACCGGTGAATGAGTAAAGAAAACATGGTATATATGCATGATGGAGTACTATTCAGCAATAAGAAAAATATTTCTGTCATTTGTGACAACATAGATGAACCTTGAGGAAATTATGGTAAATGAAATCAGCCAGGCACAGAAGGACAAAAAACACTTCTTCTCACTTATGTGTGCAGTTGTTACAGTAAACTCATAGAAGTGGAGAATAGAATGGTGGTTACCAGAGACTTGGGGGGAGGGATGGGAAGATGCTGGTCATATTGTAGAAAGGTGCAGTTTGACAGGGGGAATTAAGGATTAGTTAATGTGATGGATATGTTGCTTATCTTGATCCAATCATTCCACACTGTACACATATATTATAACATTACTCTGTAACCCATAACTATATGATTATAATTTGTTCAAAAAATAAATGAAATAAAATATTTTCTAATAACTGAAGAAAAATGATTTTAGAACTCTTCTGTTTTCCCACACCTTACCACTGCACCAACAGTACAACCACATAACACAATGGATTATATCAGAACTGCAAGATGCAGACTGTACCTAAGAAAGAGTTCCTAGGAAAGCCCAAAGAAAACATGAGAGACAAAAACAAAGACACTAGAAGAGTTCGTAGCTTCTGATATCTATAGGTATTACATATAAAACACAGCCCAACTCCTAACCAAATTAACATAAAAAACAGACACTAAAGGCTTATTTATCTTAGTTTTGATTATCTGATATATCATGTCTAGATTTCTATAACAAAAAATTTTAAAAGGCATGCAAAAAAGTGAACACACAGTATTCAGAGACAGAGCAAGCACCAGAACCAAAATTGAATATGGCACAGATTTTGGAATTATCAAAAAATTTGAAGGAACTGTACTTAATATGTTAAGGACACGAAGGAGGAAAGGAGACAACATACAGGTACAGATTGGTAATATAAGCAGAGAGATAGAAATTCTAATAAAGAATCAAAAGAAAATGAAGAGAGATGGAAATTCTAACAAAGAAATTAAAAGCACTGTAACAGAAAAGAAGAATAGTTTTGATGGGCTCATCAGTAAGCTGGGCATGGCCAAAGAGAGTATCATTGAACTTGAAAATATGTCGGTATAAACTTCCTACACTGAAATGGAAAGAGAAAATAACAAAAAGAAATAACATCCAAGAACTATGGAACAATTTCAAAAGATGCAACGTATGTGTGTGAACCCCGAATAGATGAGACATGTGTCAGTTAATTTAGAAAGTTTATTTTACCAAAGTTGAGGACACATACCTGTGATACAGCCTCAGGAGGTCCTGACTACATGTGCCCAAGGTGGAGACATGAGACATCAATCAACATATATAAGATGAGCATTGGTTAGGTCTGGAAAGGGTGGATAACAGGGACTTCCAGGTCATAGGTAGACAAGAGACAAATGGTTGCATTATTTTGAGTTTCTGATTAGCCTCTCCAAAGGACAATCAGATAATGCATTTATCTCTGTGAGCAAGGGGTGACTTTGAATAGAATGGGAGGCAGGTTGGCCCTAAGCAGTTCCCAGCTTGACTTCTCCATTTAGCTTAGTGATTTTGGGGCCCCAAGATTTATTTTCCTTTACCATTCATAATTGAAATATCAGAAGGTGAAAAAAGAGATAACAGATTGGAAAAAAAATTGAAGTAAGAATGTCCAAAATTTTTCAAAACTTAAAGACAGACCACCTACCAGAGATCCAGGAATTTTAGAGAACAAGGAAGATGAATAGCAAAAAAGCTACACTTAGGCATATTGTAATCAAACTGCTGAAAACCAATGACAGACAGAATTTCTTGAAAGGAACAATAGGACAAAAAAGACCTTACCCATAGAGGAACAAATATAAGACTTACAGTGGGCTTTGCACCATAAACCATATATGAGAGAACAAAGTCGGGTGAAATATTTGAAGTGTTCAAAAAAACCTACACCAGTATAAATTTCTGTATCCAGCGAAATTACACTTTTAAAGTGAAGGAGATTGCCCTAGCCAGAACTTCCAACACTATGTTGAATAGGAGTGGTGAGAGAGAGCATCCCTGTCTTGTGCCAGTTTTCAAAGGGAATTTTTACAGTTTTTGCCCATTCAGTATGATATTGGCTGTGGGTTTGTCATAAATAGCTCTTATTATTTTGAGGTACGTTCCATCAATACCGAATTTATTGAGCGTTTGTAGCATGAAGGGCTGTTGAATTTTGTCAAAAGCCTTTTCTGCATCTATTGAGATAATCATGTGGTTTTTGTCTTTGGTTCTGTTTATATGCTGGATTATGTTTATTGATTTGTGAATGTTGAACCAGCCTTGCATCCCAGGGATGAAGCCCACTTGATCATGGTGGATAAGCTTTTTGATGTGCTGCTGAATCCGGTTTGCCAGTATTTTATTGAGGATTTTTGCATCGATGTTCATCAGGGATATTGGTCTAAAATTCTCTTTTTTTGTTGTGTCTCTGCCAGGCTTTGGTATCAGGATGATGTTGGCCTCATAAAATGAGTTAGGGAGGATTCCCTCTTTTTCTATTGATTGGAATAGTTTCAGAAGGAATGGTACCAGCTCCTCCTTGTACCTCTGGTAGAATTCAGCTGTGAATCCATCTGGTCCTGGACTTTTTTTGGTTGGTAGGCTATTAATTATTGCCTCAATTTCAGAGCCTGTTATTGGTCTATTCAGGCAAGAGAAAGAAATCAAGGGTATTCAGTTAGGAAAAGAAGAAGTCAAATTGTCCCTCTTTGCAGATGACATGATTGTCTATTTAGAAAACCCCATTGTCTTAGCCCAAAATTTCCTTAAGCTGAGAAGCAACTTCAGCAAAGTCTCAGGATACAAAATTAATGTGCAAAAATCAGAAGCATTCTTATACACCAGTAACAGACAAACAGAGAGCCAAATCATGAATGAACTTCCATTCACAATTGTTTCAAAGAGAATAAAATACCTAGGAATCCAACTTACAAGGGATGTAAAGGACCTCTCCACGGAGAACTACAAACCACTGCTCAGTGAAATCAAAGAGGACACAAACAAATGGAAGAACATACCATGCTCATGGATAGGAAGAATCAATATCGTGAAAATGGCCATACTGCCCAAGGTAATTTATAGATTCAATGCCATCCCCATCAAGCTACCAATGAGTTTCTTCACAGAATTAGAAAAAACTGCTTTAAAGTTCATATGGAACCAAAAAAGAGCCCGCATCTCCAAGACAATCCTAAGTCAAAAGAACAAAGCTGGAGGCATCATGCTACCAGACTTCAAACTGTACTACAAGGCTACAGTAACCAAAACAGCATGGTACTGGTACCAAAACAGAGATATAGACCAATGGAACAGAACAGAGTCCTCAGAAATAATACCACACATCTACAGCCATCTGATCTTTGACAAACCTGAGAAAAACAAGAAATGGGGAAAGGATTCCCTATTTAATAAATGGTGCTGGGAAAATTGGCTAGCCATAAGTAGAAAGCTGAAACTGGATCCTTTCCTTACTCCTTATACGAAAATTAATTCAAGATGGATTAGAGACTTAAATGTTAGACCTAATACCATAAAAACCCTAGAAGCAAACCTAGGTAATACCATTCAGGACATAGGCATGGGCAAAGACTTCATGTCTAAAACACCAAAAGCAATGGCAGCAAAAGCCAAAATTGACAAATGGGATCTCATTAAACTAAAGAGCTTCTGCACAGCAAAAGAAACTACCATCAGAGCGAACAGGCAACGTACAGAATGGGAGAAAATTTTTGCAATCTACTCATCAGACAAAGGGCTAATATCCAGAACCTACAAAGAACTCAAACAAATTTACAAGAAAAAAACAAACAACCCCATCAAAAAGTGGGCAAAGGATATGAACAGACATTTCTCAAAAGAAGACATTCATACAGCCAACAGACACATGAAAAAATGCTCATCATCATTGGCCATCAGAGAAATGCAAATCAAAACCACAATGAGATACCATCTCACATCAGTTAGAATGGCGATCGTTAAAAAGTCAGGAAACAACAGGTGCTGGAGAGGATGTGGAGAAATAGGAACACTTTTACACTGTTGGTGGGATTGTAAACTAGTTCAACCATTATGGAAAACAGTATGGCGATTCCTCAAGGATCTAGAACTAGATGTAGTATATGACCCAGCCATCCCATTACTGGGTATATACCCAAAGGATTATAAATTATGCTGCTATAAAGACACATGCACACGTATGTTGATTGCGGCACTATTCACAATAGCCAAGACTTGGAATCAACCCAAATGTCCATCAGTGACAGACTGTATTAAGAAAATGTGGCACATATACACCATGGAATACTATGCAGCCTTAAAAAGGGATGAGTTTGTGTCCTTTGTAGGGACATGGATGCAGCTGGAAACCATCATTCTTAGTAAACTATCGCAACAACAGAAAACCAAACACCGCATGTTCTCACTCATAGGTGGGAACTGAACAAGGAGATCACTTGGACTCGGGAAGGGGAACATCACACACCAGGGCCTATCATAGGGAGGGGGGAGGGGGGAGGGATTGAATTGGGAGTTATACCTGATGTAAATGACGAGTTGATGGGTGCTGACGAGTTGATGGGTGCAGCACGCCAACATGGCACAAGTATACATATGTAACAAACCTGCATGTTATGCACATGTACCCTAGAACTTAAAGTATAATAATAATAATTAATTAATTAATTAAAAAAATAAAATAAAGTGAAGGAGAAATTAAACTTTATTCAAACAAACAAAAACTAAGAAATTTCATTGCAGCACATTTACCCTTCAAGGAATGTTAAAATATTTTCTTTAGAGAAAAGAAAATTGTATAGGTGAGAAACTTGATTCATGTAAAGACAGGAAGAGTGTCAGAGAAACAATAAATGAAGGTAAAATGAAATCTTATTTTCTTATTTTTCTTTTTCTTAATTGATCTAAAAAGAAACGGTTTTTTAGAGTAATAATGATAATAAAATATATTGAGAAATTATAGTGTATGGAGACATAAGATGGATGGTACCAATGACATAATAGGACCGAAGAACTGAAAATACTCTAAGATACTTATGCTACAAGTGGCATAGTGTTATTAGAAGGTAGCTATAGATCAGTTTAAAATGCATATTGCAAATCCTAGGGATACCACTAAATGTTTTTAAAATAAATAAAATTGATATGCTATCAGAGGAGATAAAATGAGAAGCTGAATTAAGGCCAGGCATGGTGGAATGTACTTTCAGCACTTTGAGAGGATAAGGTGGGAGGATTGCTTAAGCCCAGTAATTCAAGGATACAGTGAGCTATGATGGCACCACTGTACTTCAGCCTGGGTGATAGAGTGAGATCCTATCTCTGAATAAAAGAAAAGAAAAAGTAGCTCAATTAAAATTAATGAAGGTTGCAAAAGAGCAGGATAAAATAAAGAACAAGTACAGTGAATAGAAAACAGTAACAAGCATAGTAGATTGTAATGTGACTATATCAATAATCACTTATAAATGTGCAAATATGCCAATTAAAATACATAGATGGTCATAGTGAATAAAAAACAAGACCTGACCAGGTATTGTCTATAAGAAACCCACTTTAAATATAAAGGCTCAGCTAGGTTAAAAGTTGAGTTGATGAAAGATATATACTCATAAAAAAGCTGGAATAGCTATTAATTTCAGACAAAGCATATTTCAAGATAAGGAAAATTATTAGAGATAAAGATGGACATTGCATATGATACAGGGGTCAATTATCCAAGAACACATAACACCTTTAATGCATATTCACTTAACAATAAAGCACCAAATTACATGCAGCAAAACTGATAGAACAAAAATAGAAATAGAAAATTCACTATTGTATTTGGAGACTTGGCTGGGCCTGGTGGCTCATGCCTGTAATTCCAGCACTTTGGGAGGCCAAGGTGGATGGATCACTTGAGGTCAGGAATTTGACACCAGCCTGGCCAACATGGCGAAACCCCATCTCTACTAAAAATACAAAATGTATCCAGGTGTGGTGGCACGTGCCTGTAATCCCAGCTACTCTGAGGCTGAGGCAAGAGAATCCCTTGAACCTGGGAGGCAGAGGTTGCACTGAACCGCGATTGCACCACTGCACTCCAGCCTGGGTAACAGAGCAAGACTCCATCTAAAAAAAATAATAATAATTAAATAAAATAAAAGTAAATATTTGTAGACTTCATAAAATCCTGTCAACAACTGATAGATCAAGCAAGCAGAATATTAGTATGGATATAGTTCATCTGAATAGCACAATCATTCAACTTGATCAAATTGATATTGATGGAATGCATCTAACAACTATAGCACACACATTCTTCTCAGGCTCACATGGAATATTCACCACCATAGACTACATTCTGGGCCACAAAACACACCTTAGCAAATTTAAAATGATAGATACCATACAAAGTATGTTTTCAGAGCACACTAAAATTGAACTAGTAGTAAATAACAAAAATATAGTTGAAAAATTCTCAAACATTTGGAAATTTAAAAATACACATCTAAGTAAAACATGGGTCAAAAAGTCTCAGGAAACATTTTAAAATATTTTGGGCTAAGTTAAAATGAAAAGAAATTTTATCAAAATTTTGATATACTGCAAAAGCAGTGCTTGACAGAAATTATGGCATTAAATGCATATATTATACAAGAAGAAAGATCTACTATCTGTAATCCAAGCTTCCACCTTAGGAACCTGAAAAAGAAGAGCAACTTAAGCCTAAAACAAACAGAAGAAAATAAAAAATAAAAATTTGAGCAGAAATTATTATAAAAATTTGAAAGAGTAATAAAAATAGAAAAAAATCAATGAAATGAAAAGCTAGTTCTTGGAAAGGATGAGTAAAATCAATAAACCTCTAGCCAGGCTAAGCGTGAGAAAAAGAGAAAAGGCGTAAATTACCAATGCGATGAAATGAGATGAAAAAAATGAAATAAAGTGAAATGAAATGAAATTAGAGGTCATCACTACTGGTCCAATGGACATTTAAAGATAATAATGGAACACTGAACAACCAAATCTATGCCCACAAATTTGATAACTTAGATGAAATGGGCTAATTTCTTGAAAGCCACAAACTAAAAAAGCTCACACAAGGGGAAATAGATTACTTGGTAGGCCTGTACCTACTGAAGACATTGAATCAGTAATTAACCTTTCCCCCAAAATCACCAAACCCAGATTATTCTGTGGTGTATTCTGCCAGACATTTAATGGAGAAATAATATCAATTCTCCACAATATATTTCAGATAATAAAAGCAGAGGCCTTCAAATTGATACATACTCCTGCTCCCTCCAAATGCATACATTTGCCTCCTTCCAATTTCCTAGAAAGTTGTATGCCTGTTCAGCCCATCTTCTGGAATTGACTTCCACAAATTATAGGGCTACATATACATCAGATTTGGGAATAAGAGCATCCTTCCATTCTGTGTCTTCCTGTCTCTCAATATACAAACCATGCCAAAGCTATACTCTTATTCAGTGTCCTAATTGTATTAAAAAGTATTCTATATTTGCTGTTTCTAATTCCTCTCCTCCCATTTCTCTTGAACCAACTCCAATCAGATTTTTGTCCTCAAGATCCCACTGAAGATGCTTTTGTCAATGTTGCTAATTACCTCCATATTGCTGTAGCCAATGGTCAATTCCCATTCTTCATCTTACATGATCTATTAGCATTTGATATAATTCCTCACTCCCTACTCCTGGAAATACTTTTTTTACTTGATTTCCAGGACGTCGCTCATTATTGGTTCTTCACCTATAATATGGTCACTCTTTCTTAGTCTTTTTTGTTCTTCCTACTAATTTAAATCTCTACAGATTAGAGAGCCCCAGGACTCAATTCCTAGACCACTTTTCTTCTCTATTTACTTCATCTCCATGTAATCTTTCTCAACTTGTGGTTGTATTACGATCTATACAACTCTTCAACTGTCTGCTTGACATTTCCTCTTGCCTGTCTGGTAGACATTTTAAATTTAACACATTTGAAATGAACTTACTGATCTACCCTTAAAGCAAACAGGAAACAAATTACAGCAACAAAAACCAGGCAAACAAATACCCTGCTGCATCTTTGATTTTCTTCATCTTAGTTGATAGCATTTTTTTTTTTTTTTTCTAAGACAGGGTCTTACTCTATTACTCAGGCCGGAGTGCTGTGGCACAATCATAGCTCACCAGCGTCGATCTCCCAGGCTCAAGTGCTCCTTCAAATTCAGCTTCCTGAGTAGCTGGGACTACAGGTGCATGCAACTGCACCCTGCTAATTTGTTAAATTTATTTTTCTTAGAGGTAGGATCTTATTATGTTGCCCAAGCTGCTCTTGAACTCCCAGGCTCAAGCAGTCCTCCCAACTCGACCTCCCAAAGTGCTGGGATTATAGGTATGGGTCCCCATGCTCCTCCAGTTCATGGCAATTTAATCCCTCCAGTTGCACAGAACACAAACCTTGAAATAATCCTTGACTTATCTCTTTCTTTTACTCTTTAAATATAATGAATCTGGACATTCCGTTGACTCTACCTTCACAAAATATTTCAAACTTCTCACTCCTTCCAATGCTACTACCCTGGTCCAAGCCATCATCATCCCTCAACTTGTTCATTGTAATTGTCTTTAACTGATTTTACTCTTACTCTTCTACAGTCTTTTCTCAAAAATCCAGAGTAATCTTTTTAATGCCTAAGTCTCTCATATGTTTCTTCTCCACAAAGTCCTCTAATGACATCCATCTCACTTAGAATAAAAGTCAAAGTCCTTCAAACGGTCTACAAGACCTTGCCTTTCTGACTTCCTCTTGTGCTACTTATCAATTCAATCAGTTACAGCTCCTCCGAGCTCCTTGATCCTTGAATATACTGGACATGGTCCCATCTCAGGGTCTTTGTACTTGCTATTTCCTCTCCATGGGATGCTTTGCTTCCTCACCTCTTTCAAATTTTTTCTCAAATATCACCTCAGGGTGATTTACTCTGCCCATCCTATTTAAAATTGCAACCAACTACTCCAGCATCCTTCCTCTGCTTTAGCATGCTTTATATTTTTCATAATATATCATTAAAATAAAATAATGTATAATTTAAGTAGATTAATTTGGTTTCTTCAGCGTCTCACACTGCTAGAAAGTAAGCTTCATAAGGGCAAAGGATGTATCTCTCGATCGCTGTTATATCACCAGTGTCTAATACTAGAGAGCCTAACAAATAATATATACTCAAAAAAAGTTGGTGAATTTTAAATCATGTTATACCTGGACTGATTTCAGGACTATTCTTAACTAGACATATAATACCTCCAAATTCATTCATTTTTACCATATTTGTCTCACTGCCACTGAAGTCAGGTGATTGCTATTGCTGATTGACACTCTCTACCTATAAGTCCTAGTTTCTACTTCCATTATTTAGGGCAAACTTGTCCAATACTCACCTTTATGGGTCTCTTATATGCTTAAATGCCACTGGTCATTTCTGCAACCTCAGAACTACAGACCACAACTCATAGTTTACCATCATAATGTGCCTCTAAATAATGTATCCCTGCTCCTCCTGTGAGGCTTGCTTTCTTATAATCATGTTTTAGGCTTAAGTTTCTAAGGTCTATTAGGAAAAGCCTTTTAATAATATCTGTATGCTACTTTAGAGGGGTCTGATAGTAAATATACAGGGAACTCTTGTGCTATAATATCACACATTTAATTTTATTCCTGCAACTACTCTATCTCCTAGGACAAAAAAAAAAAAAAAGTGCTTCTTGGGAGTGGGTTTGGGGTGAACTGAAGACTGTGGACTGAGTATGCCTTAATGTTTTTAGAATACCATGTATTGTACCAATACTTACTCTTCTGTAATCTCAGTCTCTATTGCATGGTTTGACTCATGTTGCTAGACTCTATATTCTACCATGTTGTATTCATTTGCAGGGCACTGCAGTCATTTCTATTGTGCTTTCATCATATTATTTGACAGATTTGCATCTATGCATAGCATGTAAAGTCTTAGTGTACAGATAAGCCAAGTTATTTTCTAGGAGAGGAATTGCATATAATGAGGGTCTTATAAAGGATGACACTGCTAAGGTCTAGTCAATACAGACAGTCTCCTCCACCTATGTGTCAGATATATCTATGAAAGTGTGTGACGAAGTGAAAGCAGCTTTATTTTCATGAAGCCAGGATTCTTTTTTCTCAGGAAGATTGTGTCCTAACAGTATGAAAGAATAATGAATTCTGGGGTATCTCTTCAGCTGTATCTGGGGAAATATTGTTCGTAAAAAGTCACTATACACTTGCAGACTGGTGGCACTGGGAAAGTAGTGTTCTGATATAGTCAATAGGCTCTGAGACCTGACTGTATTTCGCACCTTTAGTTATCCATTTGAGAAACACTTTATCCTTATAATAGGATCAGGATCTGCTGCAAGTTTTAAGCTTCTCCAGCTCATTATCCACCATGCTGAGTGTGGCCCCCATTCCCAGGTTGGAAGCATCACCTGAATTCCAGGAAGTAGGATAGAGAGAAAGGTGAAGAAAAAGACACAAAGTGTAAACTCTAGCACTTTTAAGGAAAATGCTCAAAAGTTGTCACATAATGCTTCTACTTTTATCTCATTGTTCAGAACTTAATTACAGACAGCATGTAGAGATGTTCAGAAATCTATTCTTTATTTGGGCAGCCTCATTCCTAGCTAAAAGTACTATTATTTGGGTGATTGAATATAAGAGTCAGGGCTATGACTTGAATGACTGTGTCCCCTCTAAAGTTTACCTTGAAACTTAATTCCCACTGCAACAATAGTAAGAGGTGAGGCAGTATTAAACGATTAGGCCATGAAGGAACCCTCATGGATGTTATTAGTGCCATATAAAAAGGGTTGTAGAAAACTAGCTAGGCTTTTTGCCCTTCTATCTCTTCTGCCATGTGATGACACAGAGTTAGTTCCCTCCAAAGGATGCAGCCAGAAGGCACCATCTTAGAAGCAGAGAGCAGTTCTCACCAGATGCCAAATCTGCTGGTGTCTTGAGCTAGAACTTCCCAGCCTCCAGAACTGTGAGAAATAAATTTTGATTATCTATAAATTACGCAGTCTTTGGTATTTGTCATAGCAGCATGAATAAATTAAGGAAGCAAGTAACACACTTAAGAAGAATGGAGCCTTCTTCTGCCACAGTCCTTCTCAATTAAGCTACTTTTTAGTCATATATGTGTAAGACAATGTCAGTGTGCATGTGTGTGTGTATGTGTGTATGTGTCTCCAGTAGCCTTATGAGAGAGGCAGTATCCAATGAGATAATAGCTACAAGCATGGACTTGTTTCTGCTCAATTTTGCTGTGAACTTTAAGCTATTCTAAAAATAAAGTCTATTTAAAATTTTTTTAAAGCATAGACTTGAGTCAGCACACCTCAGATTTAAACTCCAATTATTCCACTTACAAGATCTTTGACCTTTGGCAAGTTATTTCACCTCCTCAAATCTCAGTTTCCCATCTATGGAGTAGAAATAATACTGCCAGCTCCTGGGATTACTGTAATTTTCATCCCAGTAATGTATATAAATTGCTTAAGCACATTGTTTAACATACAGTTCAATACATAGAACCATCTATTGGGGGGGGGGGCGGAGCAAGATGGCCGAATAGGAACAGCTCCAGTCTCCAACTCCCAGCGCGAGCGACACAGAAGACCGGTGATTTCTGCATTTTCAACTGAGGTACTGGGTTCATCTCACTGGGGAGTGCCGGACGATCGGTGCTGGTCAGCTGCTGCAGCCCGACCAGCGAGAGCTGAAGCAGGGCGAGGCATCGCCTCACCTGGGAAGCGCAAGGGGGAAGGGAATCCCTTTTCCTAGCCAGGGGAACTGAGACACACAACACCTGGAAAATTGGGTAACTCCCACCCCAATACTGCGCTTTAAGCAAACAGGCACACCAGGAGATCATATCCCACACCTGGCCGGGAGGGTCCCACACACACGGAGCCTCCCTCATTGCTAGCACAACAGTCTGTGATCTACCGGCAAGGCAGCAACGAGACTGGGGGAGGGGCGCCCGCCATTGCTGAGGCTTAAGTAGGTAAACAAAGCTGCTGGGAAGCTCGAAGTGGGTGGAGCTCACAGCAGCTCAAGGAAACCTGCCTGTCTCTGTAGACTCCACCTCCGGGGACAGGACACAGTAAACAATAACAAACACAGCAGAAGCCTCTGCAGACGCAAACGACTCTGTCTGACAGCTTTAAAGAGAGCAGTGGATCTCCCAACACGGAGGTTGAGATCTGAGAAGGGACAGACTCCCTGCTCAAGTGGGTCCCTGACCCCTGAGTAGCCTAACTGGGAGACATCCCCCACTAGGGGCAGTCTGACACCCCACACCTCACAGGGTGGAGTACACCCCTGAGAGGAAGCTTCCAAAGCAAGAATCAGACAGGTACACTCGCTGTTCAGAAATATTCTATCTTCTGCAGCCTCTGCTGCTGATACCCAGGCAAACAGGGTCTGGAGTGGACCTCAAGCAATCTCCAACAGACCTACAACAGAGGGTCCTGACTGTTAGAAGGAAAACTATCAAACAGGAAGGGCACCTACACCAAAACCCCATCAGTACGTCACCATCATCAAAGACCAGAAGCAGATAAAACCACAAAGATGGGGAAAAGGCAGGGCAGAAAAGCTGGAAATTCAAAAAATAAGAGTGCATCTCCCCCGGCAAAGGAGCACAGCTCATCGCCAGCAACGGATCAAAGCTGGACGGAGAATGACTTTGATGAGATGAGAGAAGAAGGCTTCAGTCCATCAAATTTCTCAGAGCTAAAGGAGGAATTACGTACCCAGCGCAAAGAAACTAAAAATCTTGAAAAAAAAGTGGAAGAATTGATGACTAGAATAATTAATGCAGAGAAGGTCATAAACTAAATGAAAGAGATGAAAACCATGACACGAGAAATACGTGACAAATGCACAAGTTTCAGTAACCGACTCGATCAACTGGAAGAAAGAGTATCAGCGATTGAGGATCAAATGAATGAAATGAAGCGAGAAGAGAAACCAAAAGAAAAAAGAAGAAAAAGAAATGAACAAAGCCTGCAAGAAGTATGGGATTATGTAAAAAGACCAAGTCTGATTGGGGTGCCTGAAAGTGAGGGGGAAAATGGAACCAAGTTGGAAAACACTCTTCAGGATATCATCCAGGAGAACTTCCCCAACCTAGTAGGGCAGGCCAACATTCAAATCCAGGAAATATAGAGAACGCCACAAAGATACTCCTCGAGAAGAGCAACTCCAAGACACATAATTGCCAGATTCACCAAAGTTGAAATGAAGGAAAAAATCTTAAGGGCAGCCAGAGAGAAAGGTCGGGTTACCCACAAAGGGAAGCCCATCAGACTAACAGCAGATCTCTCGGCAGAAACTCTCCAAGCCAGAAGAGAGTGGGGGCCAATATTCAACATTCTTAAAGAAAAGAATTTTCAACCCAGAATTTCATATCCAGCCAAACTAAGTTTCATAAGTGAAGGAGAAATAAAATCCTTTACAGATAAGCAAATGCTTAGAGATTTTGTCACCACTAGGCCTGCCTTACAAGAGACCCTGAAGGAAGCACTAAACATGGAAAGGAACAACCGGTACCAGCCATTGCAAAAACATGCCAAAATGTAAAGACCATCGAGGCTAGGAAGAAACTACATCAACTAATGAGCAAAATAACCAGTTAATATCATAATGGCAGGATCAACTTCACACATAACAATATTAACCTTAAATGTAAATGGACTAAATGCTCCAATTAAAAGACGCAGACTGGCAAACTGGATAAAGAGTCAAGACCCATCAGTCTGCTGTATTCAGGAGACCCATCTCACAGGCAGAGACATACACAGGCTTACAATCCTAAGTCAAAAGAACAAAGCTGGAGGCATCACGCTACCTGACTTCAAACTATACTACAAGGCTACAGTAACCAAAACAGCATGGTACTGGTACCAAAACAGAGATATAGACCAATGGAACAGAACAGAGTCCTCAGAAATAATACCACACATCTACAGCCATCTGATCTTTGACAAACCTGAGAAAAACAAGAAATGGGGAAAGGATTCCCTATTTAATAAATGGTGCTGGGAAAATTGGCTAGCCATAAGTAGAAAGCTGAAACTGGATCCTTTCCTTACTCCTTATACAAAAATTAATTCAAGATGGATTAGAGACTTAAATGTTAGACCTAATACCATAAACATCCTAGAGGAAAACCTAGGTAGTACCATTCAGGACATAGGCATGGGCAAAGACTTCATGTCTAAAACACCAAAAGCAACGGCAGCAAAAGCCAAAATTGACAAATGGGATCTAATTAAACTAAAGAGCTTCTGCACAGCAAAAGAAACTACCATCAGAGTGAACAGGCAACCTACAGAATGGGAGAACATTTTTGCAATCTACTCATCTGACAAAGGGCTAATATCCAGAACCTACAAAGAACTCAAACAAATTTACAAGAAAAAAACAAACAACTCCATCAAAAAGTGGGCAAAGGATATGAACAGACATTTCTCAAAAGAAGACATCCATACAGCCAACAGACACATGAAAAAATGCTCATCATCACTGGCCATCAGAGAAATGCAAATCAAAACCACAATGAGATACCATCTCACACCAGTTAGAATGGCGATCATTAAAAAGTCAGGAAACAACAGGTGCTGGAGAGGATGTGGAGAAATAGGAACGCTTTTACACTGTTGGTGGGATTGTAAACTATTTCAACCATTATGGAAAACAGTATGGTGATTACTCAAGGATCTAGAACTAGATGTACCATATGACCCAGCCATCCCATTACTGGGGATATACCCAAAGGATTATAAATCATGCTGCTATAAAGACACATGCACACGTATGTTGATTGCGGCACTATTCACAATAGCAAAGACTTGGAATCAACCCAAATGTCCATCAGTGACAGATTGGATTAAGAAAATGTGGCACATATACACCATGGAATACCATGCAGCCTTAAAAAGGGATGAGTTTGTGTCCTTTGTAGGGACATGGATGCAGCTGGAAACCATCATTCTTAGCAAACTATCACAAGAACAGAAAACCAAACACCGCATGTTCTCACTCATAGGTGGGAACTGAACAATGAGATCACTTGGACTCAGGAAGGGGAACATCACACACCGGGGCCTATCATGGGGAGGGGGGAGGGGGGAGGGATTGCATTGGGAGTTATACCTGATGTAAATGACGAGTTGATGGGTGCAGCACACCAACATGGCACAAGTATACATATGTAACAAACCTGCACGTTATGCACATGTACCCTACAACTTAAAGTATAATAATAATAAATGAATTAAAAAAAAAAGAACCATCTATTGGTATTTTATTATATACATGTATGGTTATTCACATAAAAACTTTCCCATATATCCATACAGAAGCTGTTCAAGCAAGATAATAAAAATTGGCATACATTTTAGAGATTCTGGCAAGATGGCTGACCACATGCAGCCAGGTGGAACAGCTGCCACCAAGAGACTGAGAAGACTGGCACACTCTTTAGAGAGAAGGCACTGAGAGTCGGTGGAGGGAAGACACAGAAGCTGGGCTGAACGGGGAGGAAGCTGGGAGCTGCATGGGGCTACCACAAACCATAACTCCTTCTTGGCTCCCCAACAACTCCAGGATAATGGGTGAGGGTGAGTTGAACTGACAGGAGCAACCCACTTTCTCCAAAGGTCTCTGGAATCCAAGCAAAAGGAGACCCCTCAACCACCATGGACACTTGAGTGGGCAGGGATAGCTGCTTAGAAAAGTAGTAGGGGCAGCACACCTGCCAAGGAAGAGCCCAGAGGTTTTGCTGTGGGAGTGTCTGCAGCTGAGCATGGCCAGGGATGCCCATGCCCCCAGGCTCCACTTGCTCCCACAGGTGACTTTAAGCCTAGGGAAACTGTCAGACCTGAACTCTGCCGGGTGGTCTTGACCATCAGAGGCGGCCAAACCAACCTGAGCACCCCTTGGTCTGCTAGCCTCTCCTGGAGTCCCAGTCTAGCCATGCCTATTTGCAGTGCAGCCTCAGATGCTTTGGGGACTCACATGACAGCTCCTGTACTGGTCAGTGGTGCCTGGCAGGGGAGAGATACTGAAGCGTGGAGACCAGGGCCTCACACCAGCCCAGCCTCTCTCTCTCCCCACTTCATCTTCCCCTAGGCCCACCTCCAGCCCCCACAATACTTTGCCAGTGTGTGTGAGTGCAGGTGAATTTTTGCCTTACCTGCCCTACCAGGGCGTGTGTGCACATTTCCCCTGCCTTGACTGCTGACGATGGGAATGAACTCTGCCGCATCTCCCCGCCTTACTACCATTGTAGTCTGAGCCATGGCAGCCACAGAGCCTGCCAGCCTAGACCAGCCAGAACCCCACTTCTGCCCCAACACTGCCGAGCCCGGAGAACAGCAGACCCTCCCCCATCCTGAGTGGCCAAAGAGGGCACACACAGAACTGAGCCTGCCAGGGCCCTGCCCCTGTGCTAACACCACCACCAGCACATAGCTACCAACTGGTTCCCTGCCTCCTCGAGCCATGGTGCCTCTATTGCTGCTGTGAATGCCTGGATGGAGGCAGGCACCAACTCCTACTAGTGCTCTCCTGTCATGATTCTGTTGCTGCTGCTATTGCTGGCATGTGCAAACGAGGAGAAACTTTGCTGCCATCACCCTACAAAATGCTTTGGCTGGCACCATCCATCAGAGTGTGGTGACCAGCACTCTGAGAGCATCTTGGCTCCCCAAGTGTGGTGAGTTTCTAACCTTGAGGAGCCAGAGAACAAAGATGGCCCTGATACTAGTCCATGAAGTTAGAGCACACAGTATAGGAGTTGGTAGTTGAGCCTTGGTCCCCTAAAAACTTCCATAAACTAAGCCATTTGACTGAATACATCTTAAACCACAACCAAACCTCAAGGTCATCAAATAGTATAAAAGAAAAAAAAAATCCAAAGGACAGAAACTTCAAAGATTGAAAGAACACCAGCCCACAAAGATGAGAAAGAACAAGTGCAAGAACTCTGGCAACTCAAAAAGCCAGAGTACCTCCCTTCCTTCAAACAATTGCACTAGATCTTTAGCAAAAGTTCTCAACCAGGCTGACATGTCTGAACTGACAGAAACAGAATTGAGAATATGGATAGAAATGAACATCATGGAGTTGCAGGAGTATGTTGAAACCCAACCAAGGAAGCTAAGAATCACAATAAAACGATACAGGAGCTGATAGACAAAATAGCTGATATAGAAAAGAATGTAACTGACATGATAGTGCTGAAAAAAAAATACAAGAATTTCATAATATGATCACAAATATTAATAGCAGAAATTGAAGGAAGAATATAAGAGCTTGAAGGCAGGATTTTGATATATGAAAGTCAGACAAGAGTAGAGAGAAAAAAGAAAATCAATGAATCAAACCTCTGGAAAATATGGGATTATGTAAAGAGACCAAATCTATGACATATTCGTGTCCCTGAAAGAGATGGGGAGAATGGAAGCAACTTGGGAAACATATTTCAGAATATCATCCGTAAGAATTTCCCCAACCTAGCTAGAGAGGTCAATATTAAATTTCAGGAAATGCAGAGAACCGCACTAAGACACCACACAAGAAATCATAGCCAGGATGCATAATCATCAGATTCTCCAAGACTGAAATGAAAGAAACAATGTTAAAGGCAACTGGAAAGAAAGGGCAGGTCACCTACAAAGGGAAGCCCATCAGACTAACAGTAGACCTCTCAGCAAAAATCCTACAAAGCCAGAAGAGATGAGGGGAAATATTCAACATTCTTAAAGAAAAGAAATTTCAGGAGTCGGGAACAAGATGGCCGAATAGGAACAGCTCCAGCCTCCAGCTCCCAGCGCGAGCGACACAGAACACGGGTGATTTCTGCATTTTCAACTGAGGTACCGAGTTCATCTCACTGGGAAGTGCCAGACAATCGGTGCTGGTCAGCTGGTGCAGCCCAACCAGTGAGAGCTGAAGCAGGGGGAGGCATCCCCTCACCTGGGAAGCGCAAGGGGGAAGGGAATCCCTTTTCCTAGCCAAGGGAAACTGAGACACACAACACCTGGAAAATCGGGTAACTCCCACCCTAATACTGTGCTTTACCACAGGTCTTAGCAAACTACACACCAGGAGATTATATCCCACACCTGGCCCAGAGGATCCCAGGCCCACGGAGCCTCCCTCATTGCTAGCACAGCAGCCTGAGATCTAACTGTAAGGTGGCAGCCAGGCTGGGGGAGGGGCACCCACCATTGCTGAGGCTTAAGTAGGTAAACAAAGCCTCCAGGAAGCTGGAACTGGGTGGAGCCCACCACAGCTCAAGGAGGCCTGCCTGTCTCTGTAGACTCCACCTCTGGGTGGAGTCTGACAGTTGTCTGACAGCTTTCAAGACAGCAGTGGAGTCTCCCATTATTATTGTATGGGAGTCTAACTCTCTTTGTAAGTCTCTAAGGACTTGCTTTATGAATCTGGGTGCTCCTGTATTGGGTGCATATATATTTAGGATAGTTAGCTCTTCCTGTTGAATTGATCCCTTTACCATTATGTAATGGCCTTCTTTGTCTCTTTTGATCTTTGATGGTTTAAAGTCTGTTTTATCAGAGACTAGTATTGCAATCCCTGCTTTGTTTTCTTCTCCATTTGCTTGGTAGATCTTCCTCCATCCCTTTATTTTGAGCCTATGTATGTCTCTGCATGTGAGATGGGTCTCCTGAATACAGCAGACTGATAGGTCTTGACTCTTTATCCAGTTTGCCAGTCTGTGTCTTTTAATCGGACCATTTAGTCCATTTACATTTAAGGTTAATATTGTTATGTGTGAACTTGATCCTGCCATTATGATATTAACTGGTTATTTTGCTCGTTAGTTGATGCAGTTTCTTCTTCATTTCATTCATTTGATCCTCAATCGCTGATACTCTTTCTTCCAGTTGATTGAGTCGGTTACTGAAGCTTGTGCATTTGTCAAGTATTTCTCGTGTCATGGTTTTCATCTCTGTCAGTTCATTTATGGCCTTCTCTGCATTAATTATTCTAGTTATCAATTCTTCCACTCTTTTTTCAAGATTTTTAGTTTTTTGCGCTGGGTACGTAATTCCTCCTTTAGCTCTGAGAAGTTTGATGGACTGAAGCCTTCATCTCTCCTCTGATCAAAGTCATTCTCCGTCCAGCTTTGATCCATTGATGGCGATGAGCTGCGTTCCTTTGGAGGGGGAGATGCGCTCTTATTTTTTGAATTTCCAGCTTTTCTGCTCTGCTTTTTCCCTATCTTTGTGGTTTTATCTGCCTCTGGTCTTTGATGATGGTGACATACTGATGGGGTTTTGGTGTGGGTGTCCTTTCTGTTGGTTAGTTTTCCTTCTAACAGTCAGGACCCTCAGCTGTAGGTCTGTTGGAGATTGCTTGAGGTACGCTCCAGACCCTGTTTGCCTGGGTATCAGGAGCAGAGGCTGCAGAAGACAAAATATTGCTGAACAGTGAGTGCTGCTGTCTGATTCTTGCTCTGGAAGCTTCATCTCAGGGGTATACCCCACCGTGTGAGGTGTGAGGTGTTGGTCTGCACCTAGTGGGGGATGTCTCCCAGTTAGGCTACTCAGGGGTCAGGTACCCACTTGAGCAGGCAGTCTGTCCGTTCTCAGATCTCAACTTCCGTGCTGGGAGATCCACTGCTCTGTTCAAAGCTGTCAGACAGCTGTCAGACTCCACCCAGAGTTGGAGTCTACAGTGACAGGCGGGTCTCCTTGAGCTGCGGTGGGCTCCACCCAGTTCCAGCTTCCCTGCGGCTTTGTTTACCTACTTAAGCCTCAGCAATGGCAGACTTCAACACCACACTGTCAACATTAGACAGATCAACGAGACAGAAAGTTAACAAGGATATCCAGGAATTGAACTCATCTCTGCAGCAAGCAGACCTAATAGACATCTACAGAACTCTCCACCCCAAATCAACAGAATATATATTCTTCTCAGAACCACATCACACTTATTCCAAAATTGACCACATAATTGGAAGTAAAGCACTCCTCAGTAAATGTACAAGAACAGAAATTATAACAAACTGTCTCTCAGACCACAATGCAATCAAACCAGAACGCAGGAGTAAGAAACTCAATCAAAACCGCTCAACTACATGGAAACTGAATAACCTGCTCCTGAATGACTACTGGGTACACAACGAAATGAAGGCAGAAATAAAGATGTTCTTTGAAACCAATGAGAACAAAGATACAACATACCAGAATCTCTGGGACACATTTAAAGCAGTGTGTAGAGGGAAATTTATAGCACTAAATGCCCACAAGAGAAAGCTGGAAAGATCTAAAATTGACACTCTAACATCACAATTAAAAGAACTAGAGAAGCAAGAGCAAACACATTCAAAAGCTAGCAGAAGGCAAGAAATAACTAGGATCAGAGCAGAACTGAAGGAGATAGAGACACAAAAAACCCTCCAAAAAATCAATGCATCCAGGAGTTGGTTTTTTGAAAAGATCAACAAAATTGATAGACCGCTAGCAAGACTAATAAAGAAGAAAAGAGAGAAGAATCAAATAGACACAGTAAAAAAGGGTAAAGGGGATATCACCACCGACCCCACAGAAAAACAAACTACCATCAGAGAAAACTATAAACATCTCTAACCCTAACCCTAACCCTAACCCTAACCCTAACCCTAACCCTAACCCTAGTTATGGTTAGGTCAAGTTATGTCAGAGCCACACTCTCTTACAGACTAAGAGTTTTTAAGGATTCAGGGTGGGAGAAATTATCAGAGGCTTGGACTGCTTCTGTGTCTCTTTGTTGTGCTTATCTGGGAGGGAGACTTGTGTGTTTGTTCCCATACATCTTTCTGCAGCTGTAGGCATATCCCCCGAGTCTGCTTTAGCTTCCCTATCTGCACCTGAAGGGAAATGAATGTGCTTATTAAGGCCCACTGTTTTAGTGGGACCCAATGTATGAGAGTGAAGTTTGGCAGTTTCCCAAGAGACCTTCCCCTTACTTCCCTCCGTGCCCGAGCTGTCTAATCTGTGTTTTACTGTCTGCTCTTTCTGTCTGCTTGTAGTTAGAGGAGAAGTGATTTCCTTGAAATGCATGAGACTAGAAAGGGAGCTGGAACTTAAAGTGGCAGTGTTTGTCCAAGATGATGGTGCTCCTGCTCTGTCAGCTACAGTAATCACAGCAGCATGGAACTGGGAAAAAACCACATAGACAAATGGAACCAAATAGAAAGCCCAGAATTAAAGCTGTACATCTACAACCATCTGATCTGCAACATAGCTGACAAAAACAAGTAATGGTGAAAGGACTCCCTATTCAATAAATCATGTTAGGATAACAGGCTGGCCATATGCAGAAGATTGAAACTGGACCTCTTCCTTTCACCATATACAAAACTAAACTCAAGATGGATCGACGACTTCAGTGTCAAAGCTGAAGTGATTAAAACCCTGGAAGACAACCTAGACAATATCATTGTGGACATAGGAATGAGCAAAGATTTCATGATGAAGACACTGAATGCAATTGCAACAAAAGCAAAAGCAAAAATATACAAATAAGATCTAATTAAACAAAAGAACTTTTGCACAGCAAAAAAAAAAAAAAAATTTCAACAGAGTAAAAAGACAACTTGCAAAATGAGATAAAATTTTTGCAAACTATGCATCTGACACAGGTCTAATATGCAGCATCTATAAGGAACTTAAAATAACAAGAAAAAAGAAACAATCCCACTAAAAAGTGGGCAAAGGATATGAACAGACACTTTTCCAAAGATGACATACATATGGCCAACAAGCATATGAAAAATAGCTCAACATCCCTGATCATTAGAGAAAAGTAAATCAAAATCACAATGAGATACCATCTCACACCAGTCAGATTGGCTATTATTAAAAAGTAAAAAAAACAACAAATGTTGGTGAGGTTCTGGAGAAAAAGGAACATTTATACTCTGTTGGTGTGAGTTTAAATTAGTTTAACCATTGTGGAAAACAGTGTGGTGATTCCTCAATGACCTAAAAACAGGACTACTATTAGACACAGCAGGCCCATTACTTAGTATATACCTAATGGAATATAAGTTGTTCTAGCCATAAAGACACATACTCGTGTATGTTCATTGCAGCACTATTCACAATAGCAAAGACATGGAATCAACCTAAATGTCCATCAATGATAGACTGGATAAAGAAAATGTGGTACATATGCACCATGGAATATTATGCAGCCATAAAAAAGAACAAGATTATGTTCTTTGCAGGGACATGGATGGAGCTGGAGGACATTATCCCTGGCAAACTAATGCAGGGACAGAAAACCAAATATCGCATGTTCTTACTTACAAGTTGGAGCTAAATGATGAGAACACATGGACACATATAGGGGAACAACAGACACTAGGGTCTGTTGAGAGGGGAGAGTTGGAGGAGGGAGAGAGTCAGGAAAAATAACTAATGGGTACTAGGCTTAATATCTGAGTGACAAAATAATTTGTACAACGACCTCCCATGACATAAATTTACCTGTCTAACAAACCTGTACATGTATTCTTGAACTTAAAAGTTTTAAAAATCAGCATTTTATATGATTTTTCAGAGATTGTCAATTTCTGAAATGGCCTTAAAGTCAGGAGAGCAGAGTTTTAACTTAGATGTCATTGGGCAATTCACTTGCTACTTTTTTCTTTTTCTTCTTTTCCTTTCCTCCTTTTCTCCCTCCTTCCTTTCCTTGCTCTGTCTCTTTTTCTTTCTTTTTTCATTCCTCCTTTCTTTTTCCATTAATTACTACTTTGTAGTGAGGTATCAAGATCAAGTGCTCCCCTCTTTAGCCTCTACCCACTAGATGCCAGTAGCACCACCTCCTACCCAGTCACAACAACCAAAATTATCTCCAGACATTGCCTAACCCCCTGGGAGGCAAAATTTCCTTCCATTCTCACCACTACTTTAGGCAGTAAAATGTTGAAAAGTTAAATAGTAGATTTATCAAATATAAATGTTAACCATTTAACAAAAATTGTATTGAAAAACAGGACTACTATAAACCCCAGGCATTTTTTCTTTCCAGTCCTCGAGTATATAAAGTTATGATATAAATTTGCAATGATCACAGAAGCATAGAGGGATGACAAGTGAAATTCAAAAAGCTAGGATTTTAAATAAAAGGACAACGTTCTATAATGTTGCAATTGTTGTATAATCTATAGTCCTACAATTGTTGTAAATAACATGGTATGAAAAGAAATAATGAAACTGAATGGCTTCTACGTATCTCACTCCTTCTAAATGACCACACCCAACCCTTCAAAATCCCAGGTTCTGAATACTTCGTTAAGCAAGGAAGTAAAATTTTAGGAGAAAAATGAAGCTGCAATTTTTCATTATTCTTGGTGAACTCTCAGAACCTCATTATATCTATTTCCACAAAATAATTGAACTCATGCCACACATTTCTCATACTTGAGCCTATAGCTCCACTTAGTGGTTTGTATGGTTCATAAACAAAGGAAGTTTAAGTAGTTTTAAATGGTCCTTAGTCTAGTTGAAAAATAAATCCTGTTTTTATCTTCTCGATATGGTAAAACATTTTAAATAATCAAGTGTAGTAGAACTATAATCCAAATATAAAACGGTTTTAGTTTCCTTGATGCTTGGGGAAAAATCATGTTCCCTTTGATATATATAGCATTGAAAGCCTAATCTCAAGTATCCAAGTCAGAGAACTCCTTTTCTCCCCATCCTGCCCTTTCGACTCCAATAGCTGTGATTAGATCACAGCAGAGGAGTCAAAGGAAAAAAATCAACTGAAATAATAAGATAAAGAAACTTTGGCGTTAAGTTTTGGATGAATGACATCCAGACATCCCATGCAGAGTTTATAAAAGGTATTTTTTATGGAGAGAGGCTTTTATTATTTTGTTGTTAATATATCCACATTACAAGTAAGACAACTATAAAGCAGAAGTAAAATCATGTGTATTCCTATATCTATGTAGATATTCACTTTTAACATTTTGATGTGTCTTTTTCTATGTATATTCTCTACATAACAAACTATTTTTCTACCTAAAACCAATAGTTAAACTGAAGATCAATCAATGGTGTTAAAAGTCAGAATAGTGATTACCTCAATACAAGGGTAAGTATTAAATGGAAAGAAGCTAGAGAGAAATTATTGGAAGCATTAGGAATGTTCAATATTTTGATATGAGTAATGGTTACACATACATATACACATATATATGCATGAGTGTATGTTTGTGTATAACTGATCCATTAAAATTAATATCTATAATTAGTGTATGTTATACATCAATAAAAATAAATCTAAGAAAAATAAATTGAAGATTAATTTCAATCCTAATTGAGAAACAAAGCTCATTATTTATTTTTTCATAATTAAAAATTAATACTTGCATGACTAAATATTCTAAGAGTACAAATAAATACAAAACAAAAATGAAATATTCCACCCCAGTCAGGCATTGCTTTCTTTCCTTATTGGCAATATTTATTAATGTTAAAAGCTACTGTGTAATATAATATATAATATAGATAGTATAATTCTCAATTATATTGTGTACATTTTTGAACTTCACATTATCTCTTTAATAAATCTGAGGAATGTTTCTGTATTGACATACACAGATATGCTCTGTTTTTGTTAATGGCATAGTGTTCTACTGGATGGATTCACCATATATTTTAAAACCAATTGTTTATTGATGGAAACTCAGTGTTTTTTTCTCCTAGTCTGGTGCTTTACTACAATCAATGCTGCAACAAACATTCTTGGGCATATACCTGTCCACATGTGTTAATATATCTGTTGTATTTATTTCTGGAAGTAAAATCGCTAGATCAATGGGAATGTGTGTACTAAAAGATATTTTCAACTTGCCTTGCAATGGGATTGCAACAATAGCATATGTAATAGCACATTACAAGTGGTATGATATAAAAATATGTAACCTTTGCCAATCTGACAGATGAAAAATGCTACCTTTGTTCTCATTCCCATTTATTTTGTTATGAGTGGGCCAAACATGTTTTTGTAAGTTTTAAAGTTATTTATATTTTTTTGATGATAAGTTTGTTCATAGTTTTAGCTTACTTTTTTTTAAGTTTGTCTTAGTTTGGGTTCTACTGAAAACCAAGCCTGCTGCAAGAACTTGGATTCAGAGAGTTTATTTGAGATGTAATTTCAGAAAGTAGGAGTTGGAAAGTTGATAGAGTGAGATGTAGAGGAAGAAAGGACAGTTAAAGGATACATCATGTGGATCACTGCTATAGGCTAAATTCCACCAGGACCTACTGAGAAGTGTATACAATGTCTCCAAGCATTGTCCATCTGAGGGTTCAGAGGTTGAAAATATTTCTTTGTTAGTTTCTGTCCCCCACTGATTGAGCATTACTCATAGGTAGTGTTAAATCTGCCATATATTCAGGCTGTGCTTGCATCTCACGGCATTGGAAAAGGCTATGAGACAGAAAGTAGAGATAACTCTCTTTCCCTGCTATGCCAGAGACTTCAGTCCTGCACTGGGAGATAACCAGGGCAGCCTAGCAACACAAGCAAGGGGGCTCCACTCCAATAATCAACCCAGCGTGGGAAGCTTCTTTTTCTCCATGGACACGAGACACCCCTTCCTTATCCAGAGACACTGGTTGTCTGTGTGGCACCGGGAAGAGGCATTTCACCATAAGAACCATTCAGGCTAAAAGTCTCTTTACCCCTATAGTCCTGAGATTCCCCTTTCCCACCGAGAGAGACTAGGGCACCAGCAAATGAATAACCGCAATGTCAAGGGCTTAGCTAAAGAAGTGCTCTTCATCTTCCACAGTCAGGGAAAAGAATGCCACAGCAACCTCCTTGCCAGGGAAACCCATTTACCTTCACGGCCTGAGAATCCCTTGCCCCACCCAGCAACACTAGGCACCCAGGCCTAGGGAAACCTCTTCCACTCCACTGAGAAGTACGAGTGGGAGCTGTGGCAGCACCAGATAAACTAAGCAGATCATAATAATACTACAAAGTCTCTAAAAATTAAGCTGTCATTATAACCACAAACCACAAAAGTTGGCTAGTATCTGCATGCTAAACCTAGGCACGGTGACTGCCTGCTCACATCAAAGATATAAATAGAAGTCACAAAACACAACCAACATGTCTAGGAAGCAATAAAAAGCCTGTCATATCAAGAACTAGGGAAATCAGTAATTGAATTGGAAAAGACAATCAACAGAAACCAACAGCAAGATGAATCTAATGTTGTAACCGTCTGACAAAGATTTTAAAGCAGTTATGAAATACTTCAATAATTAATTATAAATTATCTTGAAATAAATGTAAACTTAGAAAATTTCAGAAAAGAAATAAAGTTATAAAAATTCCCAAAAAGAAATTATAGAAATAAAATATTAGAAATAAAAGGGAGCATGCTGGATTGGCTCAAAGATAAAGATGACACAAACAGAATTAGTGAACTTGAGGAAAGATCAATATAATTTATACAATCTGTATAATAAAGATAAAATAGATGCAATAAAAATGAACCAAATCTGAAGGACCTGTGGGAGAATAAGAAAAAGCTAACATTTGTGCCATCAGAGTTCCAGAAAAACAGGTGAGGGAGACAGAGAGAGAGAGAAAGAGAGAGAGAGAGAGAGAGAGAGAGAGAGAGAGAGAGAAACAGAGATAATTGAAAAAAGATTGAATTCTTAATTAAAGGAGAAGCCAAATGTAAAAATTTAGAAAATTCTCAGACTGGCCATGTAAATATATATATTTTTATTGCACTTTAAGTTCTAGGGTACATGTGCACAACGTGCAGGTTTGTTACATATGTATACTTGTGCCATGTTGCTGTGCTGCACCCATCAACTCATCAACACCCATAAACTCATCATTTAAATCAGGTATAACTCCCAATGCAATCCCACCCCCCTCCCTCCTCCCCAGGATAGGCCCCGGTGTGTGATGTTCCCCTTCCCGAGTCCAAGTGATCTCATTGTTCAGTTCCCACCTATGAGTGAGAACATGCAGTATTTGGTTTTCTGTTCTTGCGATAGTTTGCTGAGAATGATGGTTTCCAGCTGCATCCATGACCCTACAAAGGACATGAACTCATCCTTTTTTGTGGCTGCGTAGTATTCCATGGTGTATATGTGCCACATTTTCTTAATACAGTCTGTCACTGATGGATATTTGGGTTAATTCCAAGTCTTTGCTATTGTGAATAGTACCGCAATCAACATATGTGTGCATGTGTCTTTATAGCAGCATAATTTATAATCCTTTGAGTATATACCCAGTAATGGGATGGCTGGGTCATATAGTACATCTAGTTCTAGATCCTTGAGGATTCGCCATACTGTTTTCCACAAATGGTTGAACCAATTTACAATCCCACCAACAGTGTAAAAGTGTTCCTATTTCTCCACATCCTCTCCAGCACTTGTTGTTTCCTGACTTTTTATTGATTGCCATTCTAACTGATGTGAGATGGTATCTCATTGTGGTTTTGATTTGCATTTCTCTGATGGCCACTGATGACGAGCATTTTTTCATGTGCCTGTTGGCTGTATGCATGTCTTCTTTTGAGAAATGTCTATTCATATCCTTTGCCCACTTTTTAATGGGGTTATTTGTTTTTTTCTTGTAAATTTGTTTGAGTTCTTTGTAGGTTCTGGATATTAGCCCTTTGTCAGATGAGTAGATTGCAAAAATGTTCTCCCATTCTGTAGGTTGCCTGTTCACTCTGATGGTAGTTCCTTTTGCTGTGCAGAAGCTCTTTAGTTTAATGAGATCCCATTTGTCAATTTTGGTTTTGTTGCCGTTGCTTTTGGTGTTTTAGACATGAAGTCCTTGCCCATGCCTATGTCCTGAATGGTATTACCTAGGTTTTCTTCTAGGACTTTTATGGTTTTAGGACTAACATTTAAGTCTCTAATCTATCTTGAATTAATTTTTCTATAAGGAGTAGGCAAGGATCCAGTTTCAGTTTTCTACTTATGGCTAGCCAATTTTCCCAGTACCATTTATTAAATAGGGAATCCTTTCCCCATTTCTTGTTTTTCTCAGGTTTGTCAAAGATCAGATGACTGTAGATGTGTGGTATTATTTCTGAGGGCTGTGTTGTGTTCCATTGGTCTATATCTCTGTTTTGGTACCAGTACCATGCTGTTTTGGTTACTGTAGCCTTGTAGTACAGTTTGAAGTCAGGTAGCTTGATGCCTCCAGCTTTGTTCTTTTGACTTAGGATTGTCTTGGCAATGCGGGCTCTTTTTCGGTTCCATATGAACTTTAAAGCAGTTTTTTCCAATTCTGTGAAGAAATTCATTGGTAGCTTGATGGGGATGGCATTGAATCTATAAATAACCTTGGGCAGTATGGCCATTTTCACGATATTCATTCTTCCTATCTATGAGCATGGAATGTTCTTCCATTTGTTTGTGTTCTCTTTTATTTCACTGAGCAGTGGTTTGTAGTTCTCCTTGAAGAGGTCCTTTACATCCCTTTTAAGTTGGATTCCTAGGTATTTTATTCTCTTTGAAGCAATTGTGAATGGAAGTTCATTCATGATTTGGATCTCTATTTGTCTGTTACTGGTGTATAAGAATGATTGTGTATAAGAATTTACACATTGATTTTGTATCCTGAGACTTTGCTGAAGTTGCTCATCAGCTTAAGGAGATTTTGGGCTGAGATGATGGGGTTTTCTAAAAATACAATCATGTCATCTGCAAAGAGGGACAATTTGACTTCTTCTTTTCCTAACTGAATACCCTTGATTTCTTTCTCTTGCCTGATTGCCCTAGCCAGAACTTCCAGCACTATGTTGAATAGGATTGGTGAGAGAAGGCATCCCTGTCTTGTGCCAGTTTTCAAAGGTAATTTTTCCAGTTTTTGCCCATTCAGTATGATATTGGCTGTGGGTTTGTCATAAATAGCTCTTATTATTTTGAGATACGTTCCCTCAATACCGAATTTATTGAGAGTTTTTAACATGATAGGCTGTTGAATTTTGTCAAAGGCCTTTTCTGCATCTATTGAGATAATCATGTGGTTTTTGTCTTTGTTTCTGTTTATATGCTGGATTATGTTTATTGATTTGCATATGTTGAACCAGCCTTGCATCCCAGGGATGAAGCCCACTTGATCATGGTGGATAAGCTTTTTGATGTGCTGCTGGATTCGGTTTGCCAGTATTTTATTGAGAATTTTTGCATCGATGTTCATCAGGGATATTGGTCTATAATTCTCTTTTTTGTGTGTGTGTCTCTGCCAGGCTTTGGTATCAGGATGGTGTTGGCCTCATAAAAGCAGGAAAGATCTAAAACTGACACCCTAACATGATGATTAAAAGAACTAGAGAAGCAAGAGCAAACACATTCGAAAGCTAGCAGAAGGCAAGAAATAACTAAGATCAGAGCAGAACTGAAGGACATAGAGACACAAAAACCCTCCAAAAAAAATCAATGAATCCAGGAGCTGGTTTTTTGAAAAGATCAACAAAATTGATAGACCACTAGCAAGACTAATAAAGAGGAAAAGAGAGAAGAATCAAATAGACGCAATAAAAAATGATAAAGGAGATATCACCATCGACCTCACACAAATACAAACTACCATCAGAGAATACTATAAACATCTCTATGCAAATAAACTAGAAAACCTAGAATAAATGGATAATTTCCTGGACACTTACACTCTCCCAAGACTAAACCAGGATGAAGTTGAATCCCTGAATAGACCAATAGCAGGCTCTGAAATTGAGGCAATAATTAATAGCCTACCAACCAAAAAAAGTCCAGGACCAGACGGATTCACAGCTGAATTCTACCAGAGGTACAAGGAGGAGCTGGTACCATTCCTTCTGAAATAATCCAATCAATAGAAAAAGAGGGGATCCTCCCTAACTCATTTTATGAAGCCAACATGTAAATAATTTTTAAAAAATAGTGTTTAGGAGAATCAAGAGTGTGGCCAAGATACCTTTGATAATGAGGTTAGTATGAATAGAAGAAAGCCTGCTGCTATCTTTTTTTCCTTCGTCTTTTATTTTAAGATCTGCGGTACATGTGCAGTATGTGTAGGTTTGTTACATAAATAAATGTATGCTATGGGTGGTTTGCTGCACAGATGAACCTATCATTTTGGTATTAAGCCCAGCAACCATTAGCTACTCTTCCTGATACTCTCCTTCTCCTTACCTCTGACTGGCCCCAGTATGTGTTGTTCCCCTCCCTGTGTCCATGTGTTCTCATTGTTCAGCTCCCATTTACAAGTGAGAACATGTAGTATTTTCTGTTCCTGTGTTAGTTTGCTGAGGATAATGGCTGCCAGGTCCATCCATGTTCCTGCAAAGGACATGTTCTGGTTCTTTTTTATGGCTGCATAGTGCTCCCTGGTGTATATGTGTGACATTTTCTTTATGCAGTCTATCATTGATGGGCATTTGGCTTGATTCCATGTCTGCTATTGTGAATAGTGCTGCAATGAACTTATACATGCATGTATCTTTATAATAGAATGATTTATATTCCTTTGGGTATATACCCAGTAATGGATTGCTGGGTCAAATGATATTTCTGCTTCTAGATATTTGAGGAATCACCACACTGTCTTCCACAATAGTTGAACTAATTTACATTCCCACCAACAGTGTATAAGGGTTCCTTTTTCTCCACAACCTCACCAGCATCTGTTATTTTGTGACTTTTTAATAATAGCCTTCTGACTGGCTTGAGATGGTATCTCATTGTGGTTTTGATTTGCATTTCTCTAATGATCAGTGATGTTGAGCTTTTTGTCATATGTTTCTTGGCCAAATGAATGTCTTATTTTGAGAAGTGCCTACTTACGTCCTTTGCCCACTTTTTAATGGGGTTGCTTTTTTCTTGTGAGTTTGCTTAAGTCCCTTATAGACTCTGGATATTAGACCTTTGTCAGGTGGACAAATTGCAAAAATTTTAACCCATTCTGTAGGTTGTCTGTTCACTCTGATGATAGTTTATTTTGCTGTGCAGAAGCTCCATAGTTTACTTATATCCCATTTGTCAATTTTCACTTTTATTGCAATTGCTTTTGGCATTTTTGTCATGAAATTTTTGCCTGTGCCTATGTTCTGAATGGTATTGCCTAGATTTTCCTCTAGGGTTTTTATACTTTTGGGTTTTACATTGAAGTCTTTGATCCATCTTGAATTAATTTTTGTATAAGGTGTAAAGAAGGGGCCCAGTTTTAATTTTCTGCGTATGACTGGCCAGTTCTCCCAGCATCATTTATTAAATAGGGAATCCTTTCCCCATTGCTTGTTTTTGACAGGTTTGTAGAATTTCACATGGTTGTAGGTGTTTTGTCTTATTTCTGAGTTCTCTATTCTGTTCCTTTGTTCCATGTGTCTATTTTTGTGCCAGTATCTTCCTGTTTTGGTTACTGTAGCCTTGTAGTATAGTTTGAAGTCAGGTAGCATGATGCCTCCAGGTTTGTTGTTTTTGCTTAGGATTGTCTTGTCTATTCAGGCTGCTTTGTGGTTCCATATGAAATTTAAAGTAGCTTTTTCTAATTCTGTGGAGAATGTCAATGTTAGTTTAATGGGAATAGCATTGAATCTATAAATTACTTCAGGCAGCATGGCCATTTTCATGATATTGATATTTATGAAGACAATAGTAAGATGACCCAGAGGCATTTCAGAGATCTTGGAGGCTGCCATGTTCATCACAGGCCCAGAGTGCCAGGGCCTTGAGGGCAGAATGGCTTCTAGGGAGAAGCCCAGGTTGCACGTAGGACCTCAGTGCTCACTTCCTAGGGTTATCTCAAGTCTCTGCCCCCTGCATTCATGCACAAAAGTCTTCAAATGCCCCAGCTGGGGCTCAGGTGGGCCCAGCTATGGCTTGGGTGACCACTCTGGAGGGTGCAGGCAGTGAGTCTTGGTGGAGTTCATGTAGTACTAGTTCTGCAGGCATACCAAGTACATGAGCTATGGAAGCATGGTTACCTCTACCTAGATTTCAAAAGAATGCAATGGAGAGCTTCAGGATCCAGGCAAAGAACTGCCTCAGGGTCAGGGCCACTGCAGAAAGCTCCCTCTAGGGCAAAACCTAGTGGAGATGTGAGTTTGGGGCCACCACAGAGAACCCCCACTAGGCCAATGCTTAATGGAGCCACGAGGGCAGGCCTATCCCAAGACCCGTAGAGCCACCAGGATACCTGCCAGTCTGGGAGAGCCACAGGCACCCGACCAGTCTGTAAGAAGTGTGGTGTGGGTTGCACCCAAGAAAACCATGGAGGCAGGATTCCCCAGAGTCCTGAGAACCCAACTCCTACCCTAGTGTGTTTGTAAGGCAGAACGTGGAGTCAAATAAGTTTATTCTCAATCCTTAAGATATAATTTTGTTTGCTGTATTGGGTTTTGGACTTAGTTGAGACCTGCTACTTCTTTCTTCTTGCTTATTTCTCCCATTTGGAATTGGAATGTCTATCCCATGCATGTCACAACAGTGTACATTGGAAGCACAAAACTTGTTTGATATTACAGGCTCTCAGCTGGAGAGAAATTTGCCTAAGAATGAATCATACCTTGAGTCTCTCTCCTATCTGATTTAGATGAGACTATGGACTTTAGACAGGTTTGTGCTAGAATGAGTTATGAGTTTTGGGGCTATTAGGATAGAATGTATGTATTTTACGTGTAAGAAGGACATGCATTTTGAGGGCCACGGCCGAATGTTATTGTCTTAACATGTTCCCCCAAATTCATGTGTGGAAACTTAACGGCTGATGTGCGGTCAGGCATGGTGGCCCACACCTGTAATCCCAGCAATTTGGGAAGCCAAGGCAGGCAGATCACCTGAGGTCAGGAGTTCAAGACCATCCTGGCCAATATGGTGAAACCCCGTCCCTACTAAAAATACAAAAATTAGCTGGGCGTGGTGGCGGACACCTGTAATCCCAGCTACTCAGGAGGCTGAGGCAGGAGAATCACTTGAACCCTGGAGGTGGAGGTTACAGTGAGCCAAGATCTTGCCACTGCACTCCATCCTGGGCAACAGAGCAGCACCCTGTCTCAAAAAAACAAAAGAAAAAAAATCAAAGAAACTAAAATCTAGGTTTTTTTTTTTAAACAAACAAGATTGATAAACTGCCCCTAGGGTGTGGGGATACAGCCCAAAGCCAGGAATTGGGCAAAGTATGGTGCGCAGCTCTGTGGGGCCCCATACCACCACTGCTGGCTGGACTAGCACTGTTGGGCATAGCACAGTCATGGGTAATGACAGGTGGAGGCTTCAGCCCACACCTGCAACCTGTGACAAGGAAGCACTAGCACAGCCCCCACTCCAAAGACCTCTACTACAAACTAATGGGGGCCCTATGACTGTTTGGGACCTTAAAAACTAAGGTAAGCTGTGCTCCCTCCACCCTATAAATTTCATATAAGGCACCATATCCCTGATTGAGGAACCTTAAGAAAGTCTAAAACAAGTGGTCTCCAGACATAAGTTTCACTCAAAGAAGTTAACCCTATCACCTACATGCACACAAGACCAGAAGGCTGACAGATCTTTGTCCTTTGCTTCATTATAATACTAAAATCTCCACCCAAAGAGGTGCTCATCTGTCGTTTTCTAATCATGTGATATATGTATTAGCATGACTCCTTACTACACTTGTGCACCATGTATTCCATCACATCATGTTGTAAAGCTTACTTACCTCATGAATTATGCATGTCACCCTCCTTAAGGCACCACAATGCCCTCCCCTTGTGGAGGCAGCCGGATAACTTTAATTCCAGTGCTGGCTCCCTTGTATTTGAACAAAAACCCCTAAAAACAGCCTTGACTGAGAAACTTGATGGGCCTCGTGCCAATTTCCATTACATGAGAGTCTAAGAACCTGTGGTCTATAACAGTATTACGGTTTGAATATTTGTGTTCCCTCCATAATTCATGTTAAAACTTAGTACTCAATGCAACAATATTAAGAGTTGGGGCCTTTAGGAAGTGATTTGACAATGAGGGCTCTGTCCTCATGAATTGTATTAGTGCCTTATACAGGGGTTTGAGAAGGTGAGTTCACCCTTTCCACCCTATTTTCCCCTTGCATCTCTTCTGCCATGTGAGGTCACAGTGTTCATCCTCTCCAGATGATACAGCAATGCACAATCTTGGAAGCAGAGAGCAGCTTTCACCAGACAACCAAACCTGCAGGCACCTTGATCTTGGATTTTCTGGCCTCCAGAAGTATGAGAAATACATTTCTGTTCTTTATAAGTTACCCAGTCTCAGGTATTTTGTTGTAGCATCCCAAATGGACCAAGGAAAGAAGGAATGGTGTGGGTCTATATAGGACAGCAACAAGGAGACATAATAGGTATTCTAGTCTGATAGCAATAAATTCCAAGGTGGGGGCTACTAGGGAGAAAGGAGGGACAGTGACATAAGAAGGGACAATTGTTTGGAAGCTGTAATGACACAGAGGAAAGAATAAGGGCACTAAGGAGATTATAGAGATGATAAAAGATGATTAGAAATTTTTGGCCTACCTCATCAATAGCAATAATGTCTCATCTTTTAAAGTTTTAATTTCTTTTATTACATTTACTTGATTTTTTTTTCATGTGTAGGTGACAGCATAATTAATTGTGTTCTTCATTTGTTCTCACTAAATTTCCCCTCCTCCAATTCATGGAGGGTTTCATAGTAGAACCTAAAGCAAAAGTTTTCTAAAAACCTCCTGCTAGATTTTTTTTTTTTTGCACAATTATATGAGGCCATTCTCAAAGGATAAGGGAAAGAGGTAAATACGTTTTGTATTGAATGGAGTGGGACAGAAATACAAGAGCCTAGGGGAGAGAAGGAGATTCACTAGGCATGGGAAGGGATAGCAGGAACTATGGTTTTTAAAGCATCGGGGCCCGTGCCCACTCAGCACCCATGGAAGTAGTGGGACAATAGTGAATATAACCCTAGGTGTCTGGGCTCCCTGTCTTGACAAATATTTCCACGGCCACACATGCTTCAGAGGCCACTGTAAGAAACTAAGTGAGCAATAAATGTATCAATGTAGAGAAGTGTAAACTATAGGCCAGTAGGGCACCCCTGAATTATCTGATCCATAAAAGATACCTGGGACCTTTCTATAACCCTAGTGAATGAAAGAGGAATTATTGAAATTAAATTATTGAAATTAAAATGCTATCATATCGGATGGAAATTAGTGTTAAAAAAAAAAAGATTCAGTCAATAGATTTGCAGCATGGACGTCCTTAGACCCCATTGCTCCTGCAAGTTACTAATAGTGAATAACTAATGACTTCTAGTCACGACCTATCCTGTCCCCAAGCTTTGGTAAAGAGTCCCCAGAATAATACCCTCTCTCAGCCTTAGGGACTCACCCTGTCTGAGCTAATTCCAATTTGTGATGATACTTCTATTCCTTCGCTCATAACACTGTCCCTTAAAGTAGCTGAAGTCAGTGTACCCTACAATAAAGTTGAGTAAAACAATTTGATTGTAATGAAACATTTTGAATTCAGCCCTTAACAACCTGGATAAGCATGATGTGTCCAGGTAGCCCAGCTCCAGAATGCCTGGCCACACAAGCCAAATTAGGACAATACCCAACAGGCTCTAATGAGTAAGCCTGATGAACACCTTTCCAAAATGTCCCGAGATGACAGGATGTGCATGGAACTATACTTTTAATACTCCTTTGTCAAGACCTGCTGAGGGAAGTTCTGTTCTTCTGGTCCTAAAGAAAGGACTCAGCTTCTTTTAAAACCTGCCATGATTACTCTGTCTTCTGTATTCCGCCATCAGCCTGCACTAAAACCCTTCTTAAATGAAAGACACTCTGTGGATAGAGTTCTTCACCTTTCCTCTCCTTGGGACTTGAAAATACTGGGGTGGGATGGGAGGGAAGGCAGCATTGAAACTTGCTTGAGTTTTACCCATACCATGTGAATCTATGCCTATGTGTAAAGTCCTATATATTTAGAGGAAAATTAATCAGCTTCTAATTTCACCACTGTAGCCAGAAGGTATTTTTAAAATCAGATTAATATATCCCTCTTTGGCCAGAATTCTGAATGCAACAAGCTGAACCCCTAACATATTCCAATCAGATCATTATTATATACTTTAAAAAAATGAATATTATTTGAACAAGTCCTAATTCCGTCGTATTAGATAAGTATATTTCAAAAATGACATCAACCGATGATTTACAAAACTTTATTTTTCAAGGTTGAACAATGATTCATTGTAGACTTTCAGACGAAACAATTAGCAGTCTTGAAGTACACATTGATTACAAATTAATTTGATTTCAGTAGGCATATTTCTTGAAACAAACTGAAGAGTACCTAAAAGATCCCATTGAATGCATGTGGCATTATTCCTAGTTTATGGATAGTGTTTCAACTAACTGAATCTTGGGAGATGGCACTTAGTAATTAATGCATCTAGAAACTGATAGCACTAAAATATTAAAACATGCATTCCAATGTTTACGTGTGTGTGTGCACATGTGATTCTGCTTTGCCTGTTTTACTGTCTTAATGATTATCCCTTCTTACTGCTTACTGTTTCTTCTGGGGCTCTTACCTTACTTTTACTGACAGTCACTCAGAAATTTTCTTGTTTTTTTTTGGGGGAGGGGGGATGGAGTCTCACTCTGTCTCCCAGGCTGGAGTGCAGTGGCCCCATCTCAGCTCACTACAAGCTCCGCCTCCAGGGTTCACGCCATTCTCCTGCCTCATCCTCCCGAGTAGCTAGGATTACAGGCATCCACCACCGCACCCGGCTAATTTTTTGTATATTTAGTAGAGGCGGGGTTTCACTGTGTTAGCCAGGATGGTCTCGATTTCCTGACCTCATGATCCGCCTGCCTCAGCCTCCCAAAGAGCTGGGATTACAGGTGTGAGCCACCGCACCCGGCTCAGAAATTTTATCAGTCCTTTTATCCATCATTTTCTAATTTTCAAATATTTCCAATAATGCCTTTTGTTTTAGACAAGGGCTTTGTTGAAAAAACTAAATTACGCCAAAATAAAACCATACTCTATCCCTAGTGCAGCTCATGACCTGCCAGAACTTTCATGCTTCAAATCACAAAGCTAGGGAAATTGTCCAGTCAGGAGCCCCCCTCCACATTTCTGTGATGGGCTGGGGCTTCCAGGTGCTGCTGCTACAAGGTAATGTATAGATATAATTTCTTCTGTCTCTTACAAAATAAACTGACCATGAAATAGCATTGTCCCTTCACTGTCTTGTTTCAGCTGGCAAAGGATGTAAAGATTCCAGATGGATTTACATCTAAGTCGGAAATATTCATTACGTATGAGCCACTTTAAACATTTTCTGTCCTTTCTACACGATTACCTAACATTTCAATCTCCCTTTTTGACATGTGCCCAGCTTCCTTTCTTTATTAACACTTTATCCTTTAAAGCTCGGTTTATCATTTACAATCTCTCTTACTTGGTTACTTTGGGACATCTTTGTAGATTCAGGTCACTTTTGCCTATTTTTACCGGAATAACTGCCACAGAGCACAATGGGAGTTGACTTCCTAAAATAGTTTACTGTCTTACTGTCTTCAAATATTATTTTAAGATAAAACTTATTTTTAAGCTTAACTTTGAGTAAATATTATGAAGAAAAGAATGAATTATTAAAAGACTTGGTTCTACACACTACTTATATGAGGAAATTATCTGAAATTAAAACATAGCAAGCTCCATTTGCTCAGCGATGAGGTACTTGCACAAAGTTCCCCATGGCCTTTTGGTGTACAAATTTATAATAATGAAGACTACTTCTAAGAAAAAAAATTTGACATAAAATTTGTTTTTTTAAAAAAACTACTGCATTCAAAAAGTTGTTTGAGTTGTAAACACTCAAGGATAAGCCAGTTTAAGGATCACATTATTGTGTCACAGTAAAAGAAATGTGAGTCACATTTATTTCCTTAATTCATGGATTCAGGCTTTCCTAAATTCTCAATAATGAACTACACTACATTCCTGATGTGAGTTGTTAGGAAAATCCAAATCTTCCTTTCTGGCACTAAGTGCCAAGAAATGTGCTATTATGAAATCACACATAGTCAGCTGCTTTTGTATTTTGGTTAACCAGGTAGTTTGAAAATTATTTTCCCACTAGCACTGTTCTCAGATTTTAGAAGCAGAACTAGAGGAATTATATTGAGGTATACTTTGTGGCAGTTCTGTTGCTTCTCTATTGCCCCAGAACTTACCATGGTATTGAGGATGGATATGCAGAAATTATGCTCTTCATCAGGTAGCAGTTACCATAGGTGACCAAATATCACCTGTTTATGGCGTCTATAACATATTTGGGTGATGGACTAGCATGACTTTCACTACTCTAATTTTGCAGGCTTATATATATGGTGAAAGTTGTACATTTTGTGAATTTTTTTTAACCTTTAACATTAAGTCCTTACATATGAACTTATCACTGAATATGTTTAATTTCTGATTGTACAAAAACAGAAACCTGAAAAACAGAGATATTAGCAAAGTTTTTTCATTGTTATGTTTAATTCCTTTTGTTTAATATTGGAAGGAAGCTTTTGTGTAGTCTAATCTTGGATTGGGAAAATATTTGATGCTGTCTGATAGCCACACTGTTGGCCAGATAATAATTTTGATAAATCAGTCTATCTGCTTTGGGAAGCAGAATTTGACGCCCACCTTAAGGTATTAAAAAGTACTCATTCTACAGTACATGTGTATAGGAGTTCAGTCCTGTATTCAGGCTCACAACTGTATTATTTGGTGGTTTGTAACAACAGCTATTGCACATCTTTTGGGGGTCCGAGAAAAACCAAGCATCTGGGGCTTTCTTCCTTTCTTCTTATCAAGAGAAACCAGCTAAAAATGGGTGAAAAGAACAAAACTGGTCTTTAACTATAGGCTTAATTGTCATGAATCAGTGAGAAAAAGGGTGGTGGCCTTTTTCCCTTTGTCACCATAGTTTTCTCTGGGCATGCAGGTTGTTCAACCTTAGTCTGGGTTAAAACAATCTTTAAGATTTTTGTTTCTTGACTAAACCTTTGGTTATTCATATAACTTTGGAAAAATCACATACAGTTTGTCGATATTTTTCTTTTTCTGAAAAATCTTATCCCAGTGCCAATTATTTTGAAGGCTGTTTGTAATCTAATTCATAACAGGTTTCTTTACTCCATGTTGTAAAATCTGAATACAGATACTGTCCAAACTGTCCAAAAAGTAATGTTTGAATTCACAGTAACAAAAGTTACAAAGTTTGTGCAAAAGTTATTGTACACCATTGGAGTACATAGAGCTTGCTATAGTTAATTTTATACATAAAGTTTCATTTCTCATTAAAACTATTCTGTGCTACATTAAAAGTTTTGGATTTAATCTTTACTAAAAATAAAACTGAATGCTCATTTAATCTCTGAAATCTGAAGATGCAAATTGCCTATACATGATGTTTATAATGTGGTAATAAATCACTGGAAACTTTTAGACACCATAATTGCTTTGGAGCTCTTCAAGTTTTCCAAGCGTCATGAAGTAAACCCGGCTGTGGCGATTGCGCAGGGTAGAGGTAAAGAACAGCTTGAAAAAGAAAGAAATACACTGTCAACAGATATTTAATACATTGCAACCAGATATTTGATATAACTATAATTTCATCTGCATCTGCTAATTAAAACATTAAGCCTTACTGTTTTGTGGAATAGTTTGTTTTTCAAATGAAAGAATGAGTTTAAATTAGTTTGGAGTCTAAATTATATATTTTTAAGACAACTTTTTACTATATTCTACATAATTATAATTTATATGGTTAAATAAAATTAGTAATTTTGTAGGTGACCTTCATTTGCTGAAGTTCTTGATAATTTGGGGGCAATAATTCTTTGCTTTTTAAAACAATCCTCCACTTATATTCAAGATGACTTTTCTTTTAATATAAGGAAACAAATTATTTAGGTGTTGTTTACCATTGCTGCTTGTATTTAAGAAGCCATTGATATTTTCTACTTGGTGTAGTTTTCTTTTTTTTTTCTTTTCATTATTTTTTAATATTAAAAAATTTAACAAACAGATAATACTGTATGTTTTATCACATACAAAATGATGTTTTGAAGTTCATATACACTGTGGAATTGTTAAATCTAGTTAATTAACAAATGTATCACCTCAAGTGGTTATCATTTTTATGGTGAGAGCACTTAACATCCACTCAATTTTCTATTTCAGCAAAATGGACTGACATCAGAAGATTGATAAAATGAGTTAAACCCAGTGGCTTAGAGAGGGACATGTTGTGTAAATGTGGGCTGTACCATAAAGAAAATTAGAATAAAATATGCACATAAATATCAAACAAAGGCCTCCTTGTTAAGACTAAGGCTTCTGACATCCACAGTGACTATATTTAGGAGACTTTGTGACATAATGATGATGATAAGATATACTAAGTGTGAAAAAGGGAGGCAGGGAGTCTCTAATTTGTGATACTGTGAGCTTACAGTGTATGTAACTGTACATGTTGCTTGATAAAAGAAAATATTTGAAATTATTACAATTTAAATATTAAAAGTATTTAATATTAGACAAAGGCAGCAATCATAGTTACTTCGGTTAGTAGTCATCAATAAAACAAATAATCTTTTAAGAAAAAATTATATGACTATACTGAGTTAAATAAAATTTAAAGTGCCCTCGCTTAACTCTTCTAAGATCTGCTTTATACCTAATTAAATAAAAGTCTTCATAAACCTTTACAGAGTTTCACTGTGGCCTTACAGTTGAGGGGGATGCAGGGATTTAAGTGTATATGAAAACAGTATTTTACATTTCATAGTAAGTAATTTAACCTCATAATAAAGAGACAACATTGTAAAACTTTTAAAAATATATGCTAGTCATTCTTGACTTAACATATTTGATGTTACAGGCAATCTGTGAGATGCTTACGGATATGATTAGTTGTCACAATTGCTCCCAAAGCAGTTATTAATATTTCTAGTTTGGAGATGAAGGAACTAAGGATCAGAAAGATTAATCAAACTTCTCAGGTTCTCTAACCTAGTTAGTCCTGGTTAGAGACAGGACTGCATTCTAGGTCTCGCTGACCTGAAACACAGGTTTTTGCCATTGCATTTCTTTACATGTAAATTGGCAACTTTGCTTGATGTACAGTTCTTTATCCTGGCTGTTCTGATATTAACTCAAACCCTCTGCAATCTCTTCTCAATATGAATGTTTCCTAGTCCTATTAGGACTATTTCTTCACACTGTTATTTCCTATAATAGGTAGGAATGGTAATAGTCTTATACCACAAAATTTTCCATCTAAACTATTTGAATTAGTTGTTAAAATTGATCAAATAATACAAATAATTGCCAAATCTTGATTTTATTTTTATTTTTTGCAAAATAAACATCGTAACACCCACTTATGAAGACAAATTGAGATAACTGTTAAAGTACCTAGCACAAGGCCTACTATACAATTAGGTGCTCAGCAAGCATAAGTACATTTTCCTTCTGTTATTGAATTTTGTTGAAAGCTACAAAAGATTTGCTCAAGGATTTTGTTTAAAAATATCATTTTAGTATGAACATGAAAGGCACTATGAATCAAAGACAATAAAGTATTTTGAACCAAATAAAATAATGGCTAAGCTTTGCTTAAGACATAACTAGAATTTTTTCTTATTTTTTCAAAATGAGCTTCTTTCGAAACCAAATTTCATTACTTACCATATTAGTGTTTTTACTGCAAAATATAAAATTGTTTTTTAATCAATAGTATGCTAGTTTGAAAAATATACCACAAATATATTTATTGCCAGAAGGAAAAGGACATAAATTTCTTTTGTTAGTTCATTTTCAATGGTTGCGTTATTTTTGCTGTAACTGGAGGGTGTAAGCTATACCTTGTCACCCCGGGTGCATAGGAATCTCAGCTTCTTAATTGACCTGCGCTTCAGCTCACTTTCCAGAACCCTGGATTGCAAAGAGCGCACTTCAATGGCCTTTTGGCCCCATCCTGTGGTTCGCTGTGTACACTCAAAAGCTACAATACAAATGAAAAAAAAAAAAAAAATCAGAAAAACACAAAATCTTTCCGGCAGTCATAGAAAATTATAACTACGGTCAGTGTTTGTTTATTAAGAGGCTCACTGTTACAGTTCAGGTTAGCACATCCTGTTTTTCCCGTCTATAGTCAGTTGTTTGACCATTTTGCTGCTCAAGAGTGGTGTTCAAACTGGCTATCTAAAGGCACCATTGTAATCAACATTTAATTACCAGGTCTCAATTATTTAATTCTTGTATTCATATCCTCTAAGACCACAAAAAAAGCTAAGGACTAATTCTATCCCGTTTGTAGACATTGTAATCTACTCACAGCCACTCTTTATTTTATAGTATAAGTGACATACAGCATTCTTAATAAGGGCTCCTAATAAGGGTGTATATTTGTGCTCCAGTGACATACATGAAAACCTGACTCCTAAAAAATTAAAATTGTTAAAAAATGACTTGCTCAAATAATGACTGTAGCAACCCTAATGCAATTCAATAAATTATCATGTTATAAGCAGAACCAAAGCTACTTTGATATTCTTAAGGTTTTTTTCCTGCTCAGGAAATATTTATTAAGATTTTAACTTTTTGACTCTATTTTATAATACTTTGTGACAAATATAGATTATGACAATAATTGCCTTAAACCTAATTATGTAGTCAGTCAGTCATTTGGTGCTGTAAAGTATTTCTTGACACAAGGAACAGCACTATTACTACATTTTTAACTTTCAATTTAATATTCTTTATGTACTTCATGGGGAAAAATTCCATAAGTAAATAAAATCCTGACATGTAAAATAATATCAAGATTTTAAACTCAAGTTAAAATAGTCTAGGAAACAACAAAATAAGCCATCTTCATTCTCATGTTAACATGATTAAAATCAGAATTCAATTAATTACTTTGATTTTTCATTTTTTTCTATTATAAAAGGAATAAATTGACTAAGAAAAATGGTTATCCCGGAAGAAGACTTTATAAGTCAAATTTCAGACTAGAATTAAAATAACTCCAGATATAAGGGAAATAAGGAAAATTAGTCTCTAGAGGGTTGGGAAGAAGTAACAGATTTAGTCTCTCTAGAGTTGAATTTCTTCACCTATGTGACTACTTTATTAAAAACGGTATTTTTGTCAACAACAACATAGACTAAAAATTCCAAACTTAAAACTCAGGCTATTTGCTGAGTCCAAGTACATAGTTCATATGGCATCACATAATTTCCACCTTAGTCCCAAAACACCTACATCTGCCACTTAATCTAGCTACTGAGAGCTAGCTTGCTTTCTAAGATGAAACACAATGATTTGGAAGTGGGAACACTTAATAATACCTGATGCAATTGTTAAGCCTGTATATATTTGTTTGGAAATGGAGAGTGATGATTTGAACACATTTACTATAACTTAAGAAAACGTAAAATTTAAATTGGGGAAATCTTGATCTGGATTAGTTTTAAATAACAAAGCAGTTGTTTTTAGACAGAAAAATATGGTAATTGATTTCCTTAATATCAGTGTTATATGGTAGTCTTTAGCATACTTTCAAAATATCCTTAATATACAAACTAAAATATCATGTTCTTATAGTACTGTAATTTATTTCACATGTAGCTGTCTTTCAAATTCTAGCAACTTAAAATAGCTTTTTTTTGTTTTAGGTCAGAAGTTGTGCTGCCTGAGGACAAGAGCTGTACCAGATGACTTCGCAAGTTCCATTTGACCCTTATAATTGTCTACTGGCATAAATATAGGGGTTTGCTCAGTTTCCTATTTGAACTGAATTTCCTTATGACCATTTCTGATTAGCATATCGATCACAAAAGTACCACTGTCAAGTATAGAACATGAGTCATTATTTGTACTTTCTTTTGCCCCAGATATGTCAATTATACTGTAAGCATTTATCTTCTGTCACTTAAATCTGGTTTTAAACCCTCTGTGAGTTCTTACTTGTTTGAGGAAATTGGAAATTGGAGCAGGTTTTCAGGACAATCCTTAACACTGACTATACATGCAAAAAAAAAAAAAAAAAAAAAAGGATTCTGCAGATGCAATGCAAAGTGCCATTATCTCATATAAAAAAAAAGTTCATTAAAAAGCAGTTCTTTTAAAGTGGTCCTTAAAGCCACATGAGGATCATATTTAGTCATTTTATAGAGATTACAGAAGAATCTGCCTTATCATTTGACAGACCATCTCTCTCTCTCTCTCTGTGTCTCTATGTTTTCAACAACAACATAGACTAAAAATTCTAAACTTAAAGAAAAGGTTATTTGCTGAGTCCAAGTACTTAGTTCATATGGCATCACATAATTTCCACCTTAGTCTCAAAACACCTACATCTGCCACTTAACCTAGCTACTGAGCTAGCTTGCTTTCTGAGATGGGACACAATGTTTTGGAAGTGGGAACCACTTAGTAATATCTGATGCAATTGTTAAGCCTCTCTCTCTCTCTCTCTCTCTCTCTCTACACACACACACACACACACACACACACAGCTTTCTTTTTCCTTTATTTGCTCCATTAAACTTCTCTTTTCTATAATAGCTATCCTCCAGCTAATCATTCTACTCTCTCTAATATTTTTACTTTTCGTATGCATTATGTTCCCTATCTAGAATCACGTCTAGGGTCAGTGAGCCTCAGAACATATACAAGAATCTCAAATTATTTGGATTTCCCAGATCAGCAGTCCTGATTTGGCTAGGAAGAAAAAAATTTCCTGGTTTGATGAAGATGAAAAGGCATTTTTCTTTGTTGCCACCTGGTTGGTACCTAACAGGCACTCCAGTCAGTCATATCTATCACTTTTCTAAATGATTTGATTCTTCACAGGAATATCACTCACAAAATAGAACTCTACTGACTATAAAAAATGGAAGTATTTGGCTCTTTTGTACTAGTTGGCAGTCTCCTAAGATAAAGATAAACCCCACAATAAGTGTGATGAAAAGAAGCATTTCCAATATCTGTGTAAATTCTTCAAGTAAAGGGAGTTACAATAAAATTATAGATTTTTGTGGAAAGGAATTAGCTCTCATTTCAATTATACAATATTGCAAATAACTCAGATAACCAAAATGAGTCTCTTTGTGGTACTTTTGTGAATTCATTAAGCATAGGACAAATACAGGCATCATCTTACTAAGGGAATAATTATGCAGAACCCCAAATTAATCTTATGTGTCTTAAGAAAATGTAATAATTCAGGAAATCTTTTCTTAGGACACTTTTTTTACCCATGAAAAGTTTCTCTGGGGTCCCGAAGAAGAAAGAAATTGTATACATACCTATAGAAGATGGTATGTCTTTCCACATTTCAAGGATCTTCTTGAAGAGTTGTTCATTTGCTTCCACAGAGAGGGCTTCAGCATTGAAGGTGAGCATCATGCCAATTCCCAGGCAATCAGGTAAAATGATGATATTCTGTGGTATAATGATTTCCAGGGGCTGGAATTATGTTTCATAAAGATTTATATGTCCAATATTTTATCACTACTACTTTAATTGAAGCAGCTTGGCAGAGCAATAAAGACCAAAAGAGGTTCAAAGAGCAAGGAGGAAGAGAAACCTCTATTTACAAATTAATAAGTATGCTATCCAATATTTGAAAAAAGCTGCTTTCTTTATGTCATAAAGTCATAGATGTTAAATATTCTTCTTTATAATTAGGAAAAAGCCTTATTTTAAAAAAGCAAAGATGTATTTCCAACACAGAGAGATTTCTTGACATTTCACAAATTATTATGTATCATAATAGAAGAAACACTACTTGTTACAGACTTGGGTTTAAAATTCATTTCAGCACATTAATAAATACTTTGGTAATTAATGTATAAACCAAGTAACAAATATATAATACTTGCCTATCAACCAACTCATTCAAATTAGAAATAGAAAACTAATCTAAAAAATAGTTTGAACTTAAAATGCTTACAAGGGACAGCTTTATAATAGTCTCCACAGCTTGAAATATAACTTTAAGTCATTTCCCCCTTTGCAAAAATGTTAGAATTTCTTTTCCAATTAATATAATTTCAAATGCATTTAAGATACACAAGGACGTATTTGGTGACATAATATGAAATACTAAGAAATATCTAAGCATTTCTAAATTTCATGATGCACAAAACAATGCAACAAAATTTTCTTAAACTACAGATATTGTCACATTAACAGCATTTCCCTGCAGATGAAAAATTGTGTTCCTCTATGGTTTCTCCAAACTAGCACATTACAAAAAAAAAAAGTCAGAAACTATACTTGCCAACCCCAGAGTACTCAGGCCAGGTGCTTGAGGCCATGTCCCAGCAACAACAATCCTGATAACTAAAATGGGGATCCAGAGACGAAAAGCAATTTTAATGCGTTCCCTGGGCACTTGCATGAGCAATTGAATCAGAAAAAAACAAAGATAAAGGAAGAGAGTAAAAGAAATTGCAGAAAAGAAGGTCGTCTCAATAAAATCTGTTTAGAGAAAAACTGGACTGCTGCAAATTCAGACAGCCTCAGATGCTTCTCAGATGATTCCTGAAGTAACCAGATATTCTTCAGCACACATGATTCCCTTGTATCATTACAGCTTTTGTAATCTGGAACTCTTGGAAAAATATTATTTTTAGTACATTCTTTCTCAGAAGACACCCACCTCCCTGATAATAGAGTCCTTTTCTCTTTTAATGGGTCAAGACACTAGAGTATTTAGCTAAAAATATTTTTTAATATACACAAGTTATCCTAATTGGGTCAGAAAGTGATTTTTAAGAACTCATCTCTAACTAACAAATTGCTTCAAAAGGAAATGACTTTCCTTGCTTATTAATCATGTGAAACACAGGGGTCAAAATTCCTGAATTACTTTTCAAATAAGTGTAAACATGGACCAATGCTGCAATGTTCAATACTGCACTAGATTCTTAATAAAAGCTATCTGACACAACATTAAAAAAATGCAGGAAGCTACGGAAGACACTCCAACTGAAGAGTACAATAGCTATATCAAAATTAACCTGACCTCATGTTTAAGTGACTTTGGCTAAGATTGGTTCTGTATTTTCTACATTATCAACAGTATGATTTCTATATATCATGGGCAACAACTGAGTAATAAGCTAATTATCTTTAATATGACCAAAAGACTTTTACAAAATTGTCCCCACTAATGTCCTGACAATTGATTTATGTAATTTGTTAGAGACATATGAGACAATTCTGAGAGCTGCTCAAAATATCACACAACTATAGTAATTTGAAAATACATCAAAGTTTTCTCCTGGACTTTTTGTATAATGCAAAACTGTTAAAATTTTGGTTGTCTAAAAAGTGGGAATTTAAATATAGTGAAGCAGAGAAACTGTTGGTTTAGGCCTTTCTTTTAAATAAAAATTTCAATAGGACAAACATCATTTCCAATATCAAATTTGAGACACAGTAGAATTATATTTTGTATGGTATGTGTGAGGGATATTATAGTATGTTCAAACTCTTTATGTAAATGATGTGTATAATATTTTTATGACAATCTATATTTTAGATGTTGTGCCACATTTTCACAAAATATAATTGTTTAAGAGTTGAGGAGTATCTGCTTTTAAAATGCTGAATCTTTTGATCAGAAATACTAACTATAATTAACCAGATAAGAGAACATTTTATGATAATTTGCTGTTATGTCACAGTTGAAGTAATATAATAAAGAATAGGGATACACATAATAATGCTGCAATACTGGTGTTGTATTTTTTAAAAATTTGTTAATGAATTGTGAAGTGAAGAAAAATAAAGCAAGTACTGCAAAATCAAATACACTTTATGGTCAGTTATTATAAATATATAAACATAAATGGGTAGAAAATGTAGAGCATATATCCTATCTAAAAGGAGCCATGAATGAATCAATTCCAATTGATAATGGTTAGATAGTAATGTGGCACTGATGCTATCAGGTCTTCTGATGTATCAGCAGAAGTCCAGATTTTAAGTGTAAACTTTATTCATTAAAAACAAAAAAGCATTGGGCAAGACAAGCAAAATCTATCTGCAGAATATACTCAGCTTTCTAAACTAAGGGATCATCAGTGTTTTTTGTTTATGCAAGACCACTTTCTGGCACTCTGTACTTACCTTTTATGTCTCAGTTCCGGTATAAACATTGCTAATCATATGCATAAACCTTTCAGAGTTTTGACAGTTGGAAAAACTCAAATGGTGGTATGCAATAATTTCTAGGAATCTGAAGGTATTATCTTACATTATTTGGCAGGGTCACATCAGACATAACCTCAGATTCTGCATCAATGATGTGATATCCATCTGCTGAGCTGAAGAAAATCTTTAGTCTTTTTTCAGAACCAATAGCCAGGTCAACTGTCACTGGCTTATGATCAAGTGTTGGAAATACCTGTGAATATAAAACCAAATATGGCCAAAAGGCCAAAAATGACATTCTAACTAAGGCAAAAATTCCCTCACTCTTTTGTCAGGTTTATAAGTGTATAAACCCCAGGTGGATTTTTAAAGTGGCATATTGTATTTAGAGACCTGTGAATTACAGTTTTTTTTTAGATCTGTTATTACAACAAATAAATAATTATGTTCAACAGCTTCAAAATATTGAGTTTCTCTTCAAAGGTCAGATTGGCAATGATCATAAGAGCCTTGTATGGCCCTGCATTCTGTTTGCTGTCTTCAAGTTCCTTGCCTTGAGCTTCAGCAAATGAAGGAGCTCATCTGGTCTCTTAAACCGGTTCGCTGGATCAGCTGCCTGTATTTTTGCCAGTATTCGTATATAGGCTTGATAGGACATGTAGTCTCCTTCAGAGTCTGCTGATTGATCAATGCACACTTGGTAGGGAATGAAAAGGGCCAGATATGTTAACTTATCATATACTGGGTATGTACTCTAGGCTCCTATGGTTTCTAGTACAAAACAAAAGGCCAAATGCGATTCATTGCCAAGATCAGATCACAGTAGAGGATTGAGCATCACAGGATTCACCATACTGTAATTGTGAGGTGGGAGTCAAGAACTGTAGTAAGGACTTGGACAAGAACTGTGTATCGGGCTAGACAGATTGCTGGTACTTATCTCTTCGCTTTCCAGCTCCATACCAGGCAGCTCTGACCAATCAGCAGACACCCAAGAATAAACTCATATCCAAATACTGACAGCTGAACCAAGGCCCAATTTAGGGAGATCAGATCAGGGATGTGATTTGTTTTAGGGTTGACTCAGACTGTATATACAGTCATCTGTACTATTTATAGAAGAACATAGTTATTATGCAAATAGACATTGGCAGGCAGTCATAAGAATTTGCTCATCTTTATTGTATACATGTGATGTGTTCCCTTAAAAAGTGTACCATGTAAACAGATCCTGACTTAAGATACAGAAGTATTTCATGAATACTTTGCTGCATCTGTCAGGATGGGTCCCTATCAGTGCTTTGTTAAAACCTGTCTATGGATCAACTAGTTAAAACTCACCTGAAACCTCTGCTAAAATTATCAATTCCCAGGCCCTACTCCAGACCCACTAATTCAGCCTGGTGTTGGGTCTGAGATCTAAACTTTTAACAAATGTTCCAGCTAATTCTGATATACATCCCAGGGTAGAAGCTACTGGACATGATAGAATGCTGCCAGTTCTTTAGTCAACCCTCATTACTGTGGAATAAATACAAAATAATTCCATTTAAGTAGAATTCTGGAGCATTACAAGTAAGTTACTCTAGATAAAAAAACAGTCCCTCATTTTTAAGGTTAGTTGTTTAAGACACTATATTGTTAATTTATGTGGCCTATCCATAGAAGTTCAGCCAAATGGTAATACAGGTAGAAAGAGTACTAGTAAGCCTAACCACAATATTAATAGTTCTAGAGAGAAATGTGTTTAGAGTTCCAGCTTGGAAAGAATATAGATCCATCCAACCCCTTCCCATACCCACATATTGTGGCCAAGGTAACTGGAGAAAAGGCTTTCTTTTCCCTCCTTTTTCTTCCAACGGTGTTTCCCCTCTATCGTTGCCATACCTTTCTTTACCTTCCCTCGGCTCTCTACCCCCCACTAAGAGAAAACAGGGACTTTCTCAGCTTCAATTCATTGGGGTGGCACCCAAAGCCTGTGTTTGGGGCTGTAGAAGAGAAGGTCTTCATATTGACTACAGGAATTGGGAGTAAGGGGCTGGTGGGAAGGTCCTATAAGGGGAGGGGCCGGGAATTTCCCTCGCATTCTCCCTTGCTGTGGTGCCTGTGAATTGTCTAAAAAAGGGTTAAACAGTAATTACTGACATGGTATATTCAAGTTACATTAGTGAGACACCATCTGTACAAAATATTTAAAAATTAACCAGGCGTGATACGTGCCTGTAGTCCTAGCTACTTGGGAGGCTGAGGTGGGAGGATGGCTTGAGCCGGGGAGATCAAGGCTGCAGTGAGCTATGATCATGCCACTGCACTCTAGCCTGGGCCAGAGTGAGAGAGTAAGACCCTGTCTCTAAAAAATAAACAAACAAACAAGCAAGCAAACTAACAACAAAATTCCATTAACTATAGAAGAATGCCATATACTTCTGCATCTGTATTCCAAAGTATGATTCTGTTCACAATTTCTTCTCAAAATAAAAAATCATATAATCCAAAGAAAAAGGAGATCACTCACTTTAATAGCAGTGCTTTCATCGAAGGACTTCGGTGCCCATGCATAAAGGTGAATTGATGATTTCAAAGCAATTGCAATATATGTTGTTTCTTCATGTTGGACTATAATGATAAAACACAAAAAAGTAATGATGCCACAGAGTTAACAAGAACACTCAAGTATTTGTATTTGTCATAAAAAATGCCATAACCACAATTTAAGGGCACAGATGGTATATTTTGGGGAAGTTACTTGGTTACAATTTGATGCCCACAAATAGGTGACAAAATTATTGTATAGTTTTATGGAGTATACATATTCACCTTCGAGAGCACTCTAAATTGTACACTAAAACCTTGATGAAAGAAATTAAAGAAGACCTAAACAAATGGAAAAAAGTTCTCCTGCTCATAGATAGGTAGATTTAACATTGTTGAAATAGCAATACTGTCCAAAATTGTCTCCATAGGTTCAATGCAATCCCTATTAAAATCCCAATGGCCTTTTATTGAAGAAATGGAAAAGTTGATCCTGTATTTCACATAGAATCTTAGGAAGCTCCTAATAGCCAAACAATGTTGAAAAAGAAAATCTAAGTTGGGGAACTCACACTTTCCAATTTCAAAGCTTACTACAAGTTACAGTAATCAAAGCAGTATGGTATTAAATAACATAAGGAGAGACATAGAGATCAATGGAATAAAATTGGGAGTTGGCAAATAAACCCATACATCTATGGTCAATGGTGTTACACCATTCAATAGGGAAAAAGCAGTCTCTTCCACAAATGGTGCTGGGACAAGCGGATATACCTATGCAAAGCAGTAAAGTTGGAGCCCAAATCTCACACCATATACAAAATTAACTCAAAATTGATCAAATACCTAAATGTCATAACTAAAACAATAAAACTCTTGGAAGTAAACATAGGGATAAATCTTGATGACCTTGAATATAGCAATGAATTCTTATATTTGACACCCAAAGTATAAAGCAAGAAAAGGAAAAAAAAAGATAAATTAGGCTTCATCAAAAATTAAAATTTGGGGCACCAAGGGAAACTATCAAGGAAGCGAAAATACAACATACAGAATAGGAGAAAATACTTGCAAATCATATTCTGATGAGAGTCTAGTATATGGGTTGGGCACAGTGACTCACCCCTGTAATCCCATTCCTTTGGAGGGCAGGGTGGGTGGATCACTTGAGGTCAGGAGTTTGACACCAGCCTGGCCAACATGGTGAAACCCCATCTCTACTAAAAAAAAAAAAAAAAATTCAAAAAATAAGTGGGTGTGGTGGCAAGCACCTGTAATCTCAGCTACTCGGGAGGCTGAGGCAGGAAAATATCTTGAACCTGGAAGGTGGAGGTTGCAGTGAGCTGAGATCACTCCACTGCACTCCAGCCTGGGCAACAGAGCGAGACTCTGCCTCAAAAGAAAAAAAGAGTCTAGTATGTGGAATACTTAAAGAATGCTTACAACTCAACAGCAAAAGGATAAGCAAACCAATTAAAAAACAGGCAAAGGACTTGAATAGACATGTCTCCAAATGGTCAGTAAACATATGAAAAGATACTCAACAACATTAATCATAAGGGAACTGCAAATTGAAACTTTCATAACATCCCACTTTACACCCATAGGGATGGCTAAAATCAAAAGACAGACATCTACAAGGGCTCACAAGTATATAGAGAATATAGAACCCTCATACATTACAGATAGCAATGTGAAACGGTGCAACCACTTTGAAAAACAGTGTAACAATACTATCCAAGAAAAAAACCCCATACATATCCACATATGAAGATGTATGAAATGTTCATAGTAGCATTATTTTTAATAGCCAAAAAGTGGAAAGAGTGCAAATGTCCATCAACTGATGTATGGATAAACAAAATGTGGTATATCCATTCAATGCAATACTACTCATCAATAAAAAGGAATCACTGATACATGTTATATATAACATAGACAAACCTTGAAAATATTACGCTAAGTAAAAGTCCGTCATAAAACACAACATAATATATGGTTCCATTTATAGTAATTGTCCAGAAGAGGCAAATCTATAGAGAAAGAAAGTCCTAGGTAACCATTTATCAGTTTATCATGTATACCTAGGACCGTGAGTGGTAGAGGGGGAAGTAAAGAAAGATGGAATGCGGGATAACTGTTAATGAATATGGGGTTTCTTTGGGGGATGATAAAAATTAGATCATGGTGATTGTTACATAACTCGATAGACCTCCTAAAACCCATTGAATTGTGCACTTTAAACAAGTGTATCTCATGGTATGTACATTATTTCAATAGGGCTGTTTTAAAAGGTAAATTTAAAAGTACAATTAGGTATATGTTTGCTCTTGATTAGCCCTTCTGGTTCTTATGGAATATGTTGTCTTACCTGATAGATTTATACTTTGTGCTATAACTCCCTTCCTTGGCTGCAATTTCTTCTGCCATCCCGACGCATTCTCTTTCTCTGTCTCTCTCTCTTTCTCTCTCTCTCTCTCTTTCTGGGTGTAGCTTACTCTCTCTCTCTCTCTGGGTGTAGCTTTCTCTCTCTCTCTCTCTCTCTCTCTCTGGGTCTAGCTTACTCTTGCATTTTCTTTTGCATTGCTCCCAAGTAGGTCAAAGGAGCATGATTACTAATCCTCCAACAATCAAAAATATTCTCTCTTAAAACACTTCCTATATATTTAATATAGGGTAGTAATTGGTGCCAGTTCACTGTCTTGTGGATCTTGGAAGGCTATGAAAATACCAGGCAACTATGATCTGTTCTTGTCTTCCTGTGTGAAGATGCTACTAATTCCACCTGTCAGTGGGACGAATGCTTTTTGCTGTTCTGAGAGCTTAGGTGGACTGGAATGGGGTCAGCCAAGAAAACTAAACTTAACTATTCCACCCCTTACAAAGAGCACAGATTTGCAATATGAGTACCTTTGTGACTATCTCTTACTGAACTAATATTTTACAAGTTAGTAGGAGGTAGTTTTGCTATATAAACGCCCAAGTTAACATCTGGGGATATCTTTCACCTCTGGGACTATCATATTTGCATAATATGATCTGGAGTGAAGTAGTGATACCTAAACCTAGAAGAAACTAGTGTATTTATTTAATGCTTAAGTTATCTGGGTACTCATTTCCCTCTTTAGTGGTGTATGTATACATATGCACACACATACAAAAACCTATCCTGAGAAGGTCACTTTATATGCAGAACAATAATAGTTAGTCAGGATAGAAGTATCCCATTGCAATTTATATAATGTGATTCCAGTTATTTCTCACCTATGCCACCAGTTTTGCCTGAAGAGGCAATTAATGAAGAGGGAAAGAAGCAAAAGAAGGCCGAGAGTAGAGGAGGATTTGTTTCAGAAATAGAACAGAATGGGATGACATTAGCTCACAGTTTTTTACAGCTGAAAGCAGGATTCTGAACCCCTAGGATTGTTACCACCTTTCACAGTGGATGGTTGTGAAGAGAAAGGGTATATGAAAACATTCTAATCAGATGGAAAATAGTGATTATACTCATGAATATCAACAGTGGGAGCGAGAGTCAGTAGATCATAGAATTTTCTTTCTGACTCATTGTTAAGTTTCCTGGTCAGTATTAGGAGGGATTCAATCTTACTGTTGTTCCAAAAGAAAGAGAGTATCATATGAGTCTCCCCAAGTTTGTGAAGATAAATCTCGATCATTTATATAGCGAAGCTATATAGAGGCAGGAAAAAAAATACCGGTTTATCTGGAATATTCAGGGTGACTGGGAAGGAAAGTAAGGTGAGGAGGTAAACCAAACCGAACACCAATAACTATTTTAGTAAATCAATGTTTTCTCAAAAAAAAAAAAAAAACAAGATTGTAACATAGAAGACCTGGAAGACGTGTCAGTGAAATTTACTCTTCTTTGATTTGAAGTTGCTGTCTATAGCCATACCACCCTGAACATGCCTGATCCCGTCTGTGTTTGAAACTGCAAATTGTTTCCTTTCTCTGCATTGCCTTTCATAATTATGTACTTCACCAAATGAAAGGATGCAAAATTTATATTGCCGTAGTAAACACGAAATGTGGCTTACGGACACTGAAGTGTTCACAGCCTGTTAACTTATCAATAGCTTTGCAGGCTTCCTCTGTCTTCAGCATTTCTTCTTGCCTTCTTTTACTTTCTGGATCATTATTCAAAATCTTGTTCCTCAACCAGGTCAGATGATACACCCGAAGTCTGTTCTTACGACCTAATAGATAAGAAAAGATACAGTATTTAAAATCAATCTTTCTTTTAATATATTAGAAGAAAAAAATGTAAACATGTTTTGCCTTTTAAAAAATATTTTTATTAATGTAAAAAGCACTTGTAAAAAAACTGCATTGCATCAGAATCTCCCATTCAGGGTTTGGAAATATGACAGATTATTTTAGTCTCTCAATTCCAAGAAATAGTCAAAGTATCTACCTATGTGTCTCTCTGAAGGGGATCTAAACCTTTTTTGGGACAGGGTTAAGCCTTTCATTATGCAGGCAAGATAATTACCATCCATTCACTTGTACCTTGACTATTCACTAAGTCATGACTCCTCTGGGGTTCAGAGACCTAAAAGCTGTCCCTGGTAGTGTGTGTGTATGAGTGGGATGGCTGAATATTGACTGTTAAGGTATTCAGGGACAGCAATATGGGTATCTTTGTATTCTGTCATTCCAGCATGCTTGTAAAATAGCTGAACAGTTTCATTATATATTCCTCCAACTAGATTTATCGTTAATATTAATTTCCTAATTGTAAATCCCATCAAATTCTTACAATTCAGTCAGGAAACACAGGACATGAAAAAATCACACATTTCTTTTCCCCTATATAGTGACTTTATAATCATTTTTCTTTGTCATTTTTATGGTTTATTATTACATGATTTCTAGGGCCAACAATAGGATTCTTACTTATGTGATTAATCTTTCATATGTTTTTAATATAACATTTTTGAAGCAGTGTTACGGTTCAGATATCTACATTTATCTGATATGGTCTTGAATTGTAATCCAAATTGTAATCCCCATGTGTTGAGTGAGGGGCCCATTGGGAGGTAATTGAATCATGGGGGCAGTTACCTTCATGCTTTTCTCATGATAGTGAGTTATAAACCACAAGATCTGATGGTTTTATAAGGGGCTTCTCCCCTCTTCGCTCTGCACTTCTCCTTGCTGCTGCCATGTGAAGAAGGACGTGTTTGCTTTCCCTTCTGCTGTGATTGTAAGTTTCTTGAGGCCTCCCCAGCCATATGCAACTGTGAGTCAATTAAACCCCTTTCCTTTATAAATTACGCAGTCTCATGTATGTCCTTATAGCAGCATGAGAACGGACTAATACACAATGGCTATTCTATTTCTTAAATGGTAAAATAAATTTGTGCTTTAAACTACTGAGTATCTTCTTATACTGATGTTCTCAGTACTGTTTGATGGAAAAGTATTCCACATTTCAGAGAAGCTCAAGAATTAGAGAAGAACACATTTAGATTAGAGGAAGTTGGATAAAGAGTAAAGAAATCTGTTATACAGATATGTAGTCTATAAGCCACCCAGATGTTTTCAAACAACAAATATTACTTCTATGTACCTTAAACCATTATAAGCAACTGACTATAAAACATGATTTAAAAAATCATGAAGTCTGAGCATACCTCTAAAGGGATTTCTCCTCTAACCAAAACATAAAGCAAAGTTAATCATTTTAGGAATAATACACAATCATTAGTGTGCAACATGGCAATTTGTGCACTAATTATATATAAAACATGTTATATATAATAAAAATATATAAACTCATATAAAGTCTGTAATTAGCATCATTTCATTCCATAGACAAGCCATATTTTCTTACTTTTTCTCTCCTTTTGTCAATCATCTTTTGCTTATAGTCAGCTTTAATATTGGTGCTTTCCTGATACTAAATGCTGTTTACTAATCGCGATCACTCTTAACACTCATTTACTTGCTCTCTTGCATTCTAAGGTTCAGGCTGTGACTGACCAAAACTAAGAAATTTAACTACTATTTGGAAAAGGTGTAAAGATCTTAATGGATCCAGTCTTGTTACAAACTATCTGTAGGCCCTTGTGATAAGGTTAAATACTAAGGAAAAGTCTCTTTTATATCTGATTATTATTCACTTTGTTCTTTGTTGCTTCTAACACATCACAAGAATGAGACATGGTGGATGTTGATGCAGTCCTGTGCATGAGTGAATGAAAATTAGAGATCTGAAGTTGTAGGAAGCTGCACTGGAGAGAACATGCAAGGATGCAAATGTTGTGGTTTTTCTTATCAGTAACCTAGGTTAGGTACTTTATAATAAAAGGAAATTACTTTAAATTGTTAATAGATAAGAGAATACAAGTAGGAAAGTCTGGTGTCCCAATTAAAGGTTATATTTAAAGTGCTCTTCTATGAACACTTTTACCTGAGAAAGTCTTTAACCCAGTTTGCAGACTAATTAATCTGCATAATTACTCAGCTAATTTTAGTTCTTTAACAAACCTGAGATGGTAATCAGCAAATTGAGTGGCTCTAAGACTTGAATCTGGCGGAATGGTCTTCGCCTTATAAGTTTAGTAATGTCAGCCTTTCCACTTCTGTCCATCAGATATAGATTAGATCGGGTTCCCAACAGCAAATTGACTCCTGTTCATATATAAAAAGTGCTATATTAGCTCAGATTATTTTTCATAATTGCATCTATATTACTATTTTTGCTATTCCAGTATGCTGATCTATGTAAAAATGACTTATCAGTTCAGGTTATATTGACCTCATACTGTGTAACTATGTACTCTCTACCAACAGAACAAATTTCAACGAAATACATAAAAATATAGAAGATAATTCCCTCTGGCAGTATTCCACTGGCTGGCATCTGGTATGCCATCTCACAAATGGAAATTTATGTATATCTTAGCACCCTTTAGTAGTGTTCTGAACTTTATCAAAATCAATCAACATTTTTGAAAATTATCATTAAACATTCTTAGTCTAGCACATGCAAAGAGTTCAATTCAGCTCATTTCTCATTTCTAAACATAAGTAAATGTTTGAATGTTTTTAAAATAATTATATGTAAGCAATTGTTTTTAAATTGAATGATTCTCTGTTCATGAATTTGTTAAAAATTTACCGTTGTCAAATGCCTGTGAAATTAATTCCTACCTTCATGTATCTCAATTTCTACACTCTCTTTTATTTGTTGACTGGCTCTATTGGTTCAAACATGAGCACTGTTTAAAGATCAAATAAGAGGACTGAAATAGAAGACAGAACTAAAGTTAAATTACACTTGAAACTACTATGGGAGCTTTTCACCATAAAGTGATATAGGAAATAACCAGCCAAGTAATGTAACAAGATAAAATTTCACAGTCCTCCTTGCACTTGGAGCATACCTGTGCTCCCTGAGCATAAGGAGAAAACTTAAGTGATTTTGCCTTCATTTTCTCACCCTATCGTTAACCAGTTCTCTAACTTATGGCCAATGGCATGTTTAGGAGCTGCATCTTCTTCGAACAGGGGAATCAGAGAAGGAGGAAGAAGTATAGTCAATTTTTACCATAATTTTTTATTTTTCAAAATATAAAATTACAGGTTATAACAATGAGTTATTAGACATTAACTACATTTCTGGGCAGTTGCCAGACTGAAATATTCATGCTATCTTGTTGTTTGACACACTAAATTAGCAGAACTTTGAGATGATTTTTAAAAATTCTTTAATCCATATAATTACAATGTTTGTTACCATTTCTATTTTTAATTTAAAACCCTGTACTTTGTTCAATCATACATTAAGCAAAATCTATGAAACTGCAAGACAGGCTGGGTGCTGTGGCTCACTCCTGTAATCCCAGCACTTTGGGAGCCCGAGGCAGGTGGATCACAAGGTCAGGAGATCGAGACCATCCTAGCTAACATGATGAAACCCCGTCTCTACTAAAAATACCAAAAAATTAGCCAGGCGTGGTGGCGGGCGCCTGTAGTCCCAGCTTCTCAGGAGGCTGAGGCAGGAGAATGGTGTGAACCTGGGAGGAGGAGATTGCAGTGAGCCGAGATAGCGCCACTGCACTCCAGCCTGGGCGTCAGAGCGAGACTCCGTCTCAAAAAAAAAAAAAAAAAAAAAAGAAAAGAAAAAAGAAAAGAAATTGCAAGACAGAGGTTGTCAATTACTTTGGATTTCTCCCTTTCTTGCATTTATTTATTCTGTTTCATTTATAATTCAGATTGGCTTGAGGTAAAATATTGTCTCAGCATTGCCAATGTGGTTATAATTCTTCTGAAACAAAGGATTTTAAAAAGTCTATCTGAGTTAAGACATTATAGAAGGAACTTTCTCTACAAATTTCCAAGGCTTTTAAAAAACAAGATCCTGAAGAAATATTTCTTGGAATACCTCATAAAGTATCATATGTTGAACACTACCCTAAATTAGAAATATGAATCTTTTTTTTAAGTTTTATTAGTTTATATAGGTGTATCAAATAGCCACATTTTTTTTTCTTTCTTTTTTTTATTATTATACTTTAAGTTCTAGGGTACATGTGCATAACGTGCAGGTTTGTTACATATGTATACTTGTGCCATGTTGGTATGCTGCACCCATCAACTCGTCAGCACCCATCAACTTGTCATTTACATCAGGTATAACTCCCAGTGCAATCCCTCCCCCCTCCTCCCTCCCCATAATAGGCCCCGGTGTGTGATGTTCCCCTTCCCGAGTCCAAGTGATCTCATTGTTCAGTTCCCACCTATGAGTAAGAACATGCGGTGTTTGGCTTTCTGTTCTTGCGATAGTCTGCTGAGAATGATGGTTTCCAGCTGCATCCATGTCCCTACAAAGGACACAAACTCATCCTTTTTTATGGCTGCATAGTATTCCATGGTGTATATGTGCCACATTTTCTTAATACAGTCTGTCACTGGTGGACATTTGGGTTGGTTCCAAGTCTTTGCTATTGTGAATAGTGCCACAATAAACATACGTGTGCATGTGTCTTTATAGTAGCATGATTTATAATCTTTTGGGTATATGCCCAGTAATGGGATGGCTAGGTCAAATGGTATTTCTAGTTCTAGATCCTTGAGGAATCACCACACTGTCTTCCACAATGGTTGAACTAGTTTACAGTCCCACCAACAGTGTAAAAGTGTTCCTATTTCTCCACATCCTCTCCAGCACCTGTTGTTTCCTGACTTTTTAATGATTGCCATTCTAACTGGTGTGAGATGGTATCTCATTGTGGTTTTGATTTCCAAGAAATATGAATCTTAAACTCTGTAACAATCATAACCTAGTCCAATTGTGTATATATATTATATATTATATTATTTATGTTATATTATATGTAATATATGTTATATTATTTATATATTATATTATATTTATAATATATATTTTATTTATATATATATAGGGGGGGGTCTTGCACTGTTGCCCAGGCTGGAGTGCAGTGGCATGATCTCTGCTCACCGCAACCTCCACCTCCCAGGTTCAAGCAATTCTCCTTGCCTCAGTCTCCCAGGTAGCTAGAATTACAGGCACCTGCCACCACACCCAGCTAATTTTTTGTATTTTTAGTACAAAGTTTCACTATGATGTCCAGGCTGGTCTCAAACTCCTGACCTCGTGATTCGCCTGCCATCCAAGTTAACTCAGGTTTAAAAGAAATAGAATACAAAGGAGGGGGTTATCAATTCAAACATCCAACTGCACTGAGTGAAAAAAAATCAGCAAAACTAATTCCGAGTAAATTAACTACTATAAATATATTTTTATTTTAATGACTTGGTAAGAGTAAACAAATATTCTATATCTATGATTTTCACAGGTTTGCTACATAAAAATATATTCTTTAAGAAAACAAACCAAACTCACCCCACAAAGAACCACAGCAGATCTCAGAAGTGAACTCCTTTTCATACATGTGGATTAGTGGTTTTTTACATGAAGGAGAGACATAGCGTGGGTTAACATTGATTTCAGAGGGTTGCTTAGGTGATTCCTCAGGTACTTCTACAAATCCAGCATATACTGCAAAGATGTAAGGGGAGATAATAAGAGAAATTACTAGTTCTGTGTCTGATGGATTATAGAAAATTTTTTTAAAAAAGAAAAATCTGCACTTGATGGAGTTATAGAAAAAAAAATTAAATTACTCATCTATTCACCTTATATGCTACAGTGCCTCCACAAATGAGGCACGACTTAGCCAAATTTATTTTCTTTGGCCAGGTGGTGTGGCTCACACCTGTAATCCCAACACTTGGGAGGCCAAGGTGGGAGGATCATTAAGAACCAGAGGTTGAGGCTACCATGTGATCATGCCACTGTAATCCAGCCTAAGTGACAGAGCGAGATGTTATCTCAAAATAAAAAACAAACAAATTTCTTTCCTTTTATTGTATTTTGTTTTTTACTGAAAGTATAGTTTCAGTAACTCTGAAACCATCAGATAACACAAATCATGATGGTTAAAATACATTGTTGAGCATGAATATATTTTCAGTTATTGTGATTAGAAAACACACATAAATCCAGATAAGGGACTCAATTTCTCAATTGTAGTTCAAATTTAGGTACCATAAAGATTCAGTAAAGCATAGATGTTTTAAAAGCATATACCAATCTGAGTTTATTTCAACTGAATGTGAGAATAATAATTTGATTCCTAACAGATCATGAAACAGTGGTTAAACACTATTTAATATGTGAACAGATAGTAGCATTTGGAGATTATATTGAACACACTCACAGATGGCACTGGCAAAGTTAGCATCAGCAGACTTCCCAAAACCTTTGGAAGGAGATGAGTGATTGGCAGAAAAATCTGATTGTGTTGATGATTCTGGTATGTCCTTATTGTCGCTCTCATCATCAGGTGCTGACAGTGCAGCACCTAAGTCAATGGCATTTGAGGCCTCATTTCCACCACCTGGCTCCTAAAAGAAGTCCAAAAACCGATTTTTATTTCATTAATAGGTTAACAGTAGGAGAAATATGCCTAGTGAGGGGTCATTTGGAAAATAAAATGCAAGATCTATAACATCTACATTCTTATAAAATCCACATTTACTAGAAAAACTCAACAATGTCATCAGAAGAGAGAGAACTAATCTATTATTGAGATGACTGATGGTACAGGAGAAATGCAAGGCGCTATAGGTACAAACTGTACAATTTGGGACTTAACATTTGTGGAATTTTTACCATGTATCAGCTACTTTGCTAGGCATCATATTTAGATATCTTTGCGACTCCTTACTATAGCCCAACAAGTAAGTATAATTATCTCCAATTTACTTATACAAATTTAAAATTTAGAGATAGTAAATAATTTATTCAGTCATAATACTAGTAAGTAGGGGAAGCAGAGTTTGAAGTCAAAGTCTGTCTGATTCCAAAGCATACATCCAGCTAGGCTATGCGAAACAGCCTCTTGAAAAAATATAAAGCACAGTGTGGGGATGTCTGTTCCACTGCTTTAAGGTACCTTCACAAAACTGAAAGCATGAAAACCCTGCAGAAATAATTTTCAAATGATAAAGAAAATGAAGGAAAAGCAAACAACACAAATTCAAGAGTGTAAACATGCATCACTGAAAATGTAGCTGGCTTTCATCAACTTACAAAGAAGATACTCAAGGATAAAAACCACAAAATGTGACAATTTATGTGGTATGCCCTGTCCTGTGGGAAAATATGTCAACTATTGTTGGTAAGTTCTTCTGATGATAAGCTCATCTTTGTGTCTAAACAGCGATTCTTGGCACTGAGAGAGCTGTGCTATTCTGTAAAAGACTGGTTTTTATGACCTTTTCAACCACAAAAACATGGCATGACACCATGTCCTTTTTAAATTAAAATGAAAGGAAGATCCACTTCCTCTATAAATTTCCAAAACATTCCTTGAGATAACTGGAGATAACCAGGTTTGCTATGAAACTTACATTGGGATATCCTGTTTTAATGTCTTTAATTAATTAATTAAGATAGATAGATAGATAGATAGATAGATAGATAGATAGATAGATAGATAGATGATAGATAGACAGACATAGATATTTTCCCACTGGCACTGCTTTCCCATTAGAAACCATCCACGAAATTTCCTTCCTTCCTTTTTTTCTTTCTTTTCATCCTTTATTGATTTATTCCACAATTACTGTGTGCCTATCATATGCCATGTCCCAGGTTAGACACTGAAGTTGGGTGAGTTGGTAGACAAATAATCAAGCAAGGATTAGATATAATTCTTTCCTTTAAGAGTTCACAATGTAGTGTGAAAGCAAAAAAATAACATAACTAACAATAATACCGTAAGTACTAAATTGGAACTATGGACAAAAGTACAGAGGAAGGGGTATATAACTCTGCCTTGGTAAGTCAAAGTTGATACTTGATTTGGCCCATGAAGGATTACTAATTCACCAAACAGAGAAGAGGTGAGGGGGCAGCCTTCCAGAGGAAACAGCTTGCACAGGAGTGCTGATTCATGAAAGAGCATGGCATCTCCAAAGCCAGTTTGTGTGACAAGAAAATAGGCTAGGGGAGTAGACTGGCATAATCTTTTTTCTGTCTGGAGTTCCACCTATGTTCTCAGATATCCAGATACTCCCCATTTCTCAAGAATGAGTTCAAATACCACATGGTCCAGAGAATGTTATCTGTGATAATTTCTATTGATGTAGCATCTGTGAACTACTTGAATATTTTAAACCTATTTATAAAGTCAATAAATGTTTTGTGAATGACAAAATCATTGTATAAACACAGTATATTACTTGAATTAAAATTTTATGTTATTGGTTGCTCAAGAAGTTAAGCCGTAGACTTATTACATGATGTAGCAATGCCACTCCTAGCTATATACCCCCCCAAAACCTGAAAGCAGGGACTCAAACAGATACTTGTACATCAATGTTCACAGCAGCGCTATTTACAATAACCAAAAGGTGGAAACAACCCAAGTTTCCATCAGTAGATGAATGGATAAACAAAATGTGGTATATGCATAAGATAAAATATTATCACCCTTGAAAAGGAATGAAATTCTGACCCATGCTACAACGTGGATAAACTCTGAAAACCTAAAAAGTGAAATATGCCAGACACAAAAGGACAAATATTGTATGATTCCACTTATATAAGTTACCAAGAAAAAAAGTAGAATAGAGGTTATCAGGGGTTGGAGGACGGGGAAACAATACTTATAGAGGTTATCAGGGGTTGGAGGATGGGGAAACAATACTTATAGAGGTTATCAGGGGTTGGAGGACGGGGAAACAATACTTGTTTAGTTTGTTTGGGATGGTAAAAAAAATAAGTTCTGAAAATGGATAGTGGTGACAATCCCACAATATTCTTAATGTAATAAATCCAACTTGTTGGATTGTAATAAATCCACTTAATAAATTGTAATAAATCCACTTGTAATAAATCCACTTAAAAATGGTTGAAATGATAAATTTTATGATATGTATATTTTACCACAATAAAAAAACTCAGAAAAAAATAATTGGCTCTGATTGGAGTGATGTCAGTAAGATAGCTTATTGGTGGCACCTGGTGCTTGTTCGCCTCACAAAAAAGGAAAAAGAGAATGAATAAACAGAGTTCAACTGGTGTGTCTGAGGGAGAGTGCTGGAGTGCAGTGATGGGGTGGTGAGGTCACTGTATAGCATGGAATCTCAAAATGGCAGCAAAGAGAGGGAAGTGAGGTACTCTGCTTCTGCTGCCCCATCTCCCCTACCATGATCAGCTCAGAGCCCGGAAGGAATTCTCCTTATTGGGAAAAGGTAAGCAGAAGACTCTCATCAGCCCCAATTGCCACTACAGACAACTGCAGTACTTACTACAGGAGAATCTCATAGTCCTGACAAGCCCTGAGTTCAGTTTGGGAAGGTGCCTGAAATTCATGTGTCTGCATTGCTCCAGATAAGGAGCAAAGGTTGTGTATTTCCCAACAAGCTGCTGCAGCCTGGTGCCATCTTAAATCTAGAGCCACTGCTGAAGTGCACTATGTTCTGGGGGCCAGTAAACACTGTGCCTCTCCAGTCTTGCTGCTCTACTGTCATTTCACCAAGCCCCCATTGATGGCTGAAATGCTGTGACACCGACTGCTCAGATCTTGGGCCCAGGAAAGGTCAGCCATAACTCCAGTACTGCACATTGGTGAAGCCAACTCTAGGCTAGCTTAACTGCTGTGCACTTGCACCCTTGACCAGAAAAACAGCTCAGCAGCTCTGATCCCAGTAAGCCAGACCCCAAGCCAGCTGTCCCACCCTGTGTGACCACACTCTTGCCCAGAGAAGTAGTCTGGTAGTTCAACCCTGGAGGGCAAATTCCTGAGCCACTCAACCCACCGCATGTGCACTTTTGCCTCTGGCCTGAGAAACAGCCTGGCAAGCCCACCCCTGGCAAAGGTGTGCCACCTTTGCCACAAATTTTTGCTGCCTGGGCCAGTGAGGTACTAGCAAACATTGCTAATGTATATTACAGCATAGAGACCACACTGCTGCATCTACCTAGAACCAAAGTTAATGCACCCCACCCAACCAACACCCCAGGACCCATCTATGGAATAAGTCTTTCCTTATGAAAGCTACTCCATAACATTATAAGAAGCAATTGCTCCACCAGATGGACAGATATCAACACAAGGACACAAGAAACATTAACAAATAAGGAAATATACTTTTAAAGGAACATAGTAATTCTCCAGTAGCAGACAACAGAAAAGAAAATGTGAAGTGCCAGAAAAGGAATTAATAATAATCATCTTAAAGAAATTCAGCAAGATACAAGAGAATACAGATAGACAAATCAATGAAATTTAAAAAAAATCATGATCTGAGTGAGAAATTCAACAAAGGAATAGATATCATTAAAAAAGAACCAAACAGAAATATTGAAGATAAAGAATTCAACAAATAATATTAACAAATACAATACAGAGCTTCAACAGCTGACTAGACCAAGCAGAATAAAGAATTTCTGAACTTGAAGTCATGTCTTCTAAAATGATTCAGGCAGACAAGAAAAAAGAGAAAAGAAAAGAATAAAGAGAGCCTATAGAACTTATGGGACAACATTAAGAGGATATATTTTTGAATTATGGGGTTCCAGAAATATGTAAAGATGTAGAAAGCTTATTTAATAAAATAACAGCTGAAAACTTCCCACATCTTGGGAGAGATATGAACATCCAGATTCAGGAAGCTCAAAGGTTATCAAATACATTCAACTCAAAAAAGTCCTCTCAAAAGAAAATTACAGTAAAACTGTCAGAAGTCAGTGACAAAGAGAGAATACTAAGAAGAGCAAAAGGAGAGTCTTATCACATACAAGGAAATCCTCTTTGGACTAACAGCAGATTTCTGAACAGAAACCTTACAAGCCAGGAGAGAATAGGATGATATATTCAAAGTGCTGGAAAAAACCCTGCTAGCCCAAAATAGTATTACCAGAAAAGCAATCCTTCAGAAATGGAGAAATAAAGCCTCTTCCAGATAAGCAAAAAGCAGAGGAATTCATCACCATTAGAGAGGTCTTACAAGAAATGCTTAAGGGAGTCCTACATCTGAAAGGAAAAAGACAATAACTACTATCATGAAAACATGAAATTATAAAATGTGTAAAGCAGGTATAGAAAGGTGAAATACAAATGAATCAAACCTTATTACTACAAAAGATTATATAACAACAAAGATTAACAATAAGAGAATAGAAAAAAAAAGGATACACAAAACAACCAGAAACAGTTAACAAAATGACAGGAGTAAGTGTTCACATATCAATAATAAACTTGACCATAAACAGACAAAATTCTGTAACCAAACATATAGACTAGTAGAATGGTTAAAAAAGTAAAAAATAAAATAAAATAATAAAAACACCCAATTATATGTTGCCTATAAGAAATTCATCTTACCTGTAATGACACACACAGATTGAAAATGAAGAAATGGAAAAAGATATTCCATGCAAACAGAAATCCAAAGCAAGCATGAATAGCTACACTTATATCAGATAAAACAGGTGTTAAAGTCAAAGGATGTAAAAAAGAGAAAAACACAGACATTATATTATGATAATAGGATCAGTTCAGCAAGAGGATATAATAACTATAAACACATATGAACCAAACACTAGAGTATCCAGATGTATAAAGCAAATATTATTGGATCTAAAGAGAGAGATAAACTACAATATAATAATAGTTGAGAACTTCAACACCTCACTCTCTGCACTGGACAGATCATCTATACAGAAAATCAACAAAGAAACATTGGATTTAAACTGCAGCATAGACCAAATGAACCTAACAGACATTTATAGAACATTTCATCCAACAGCTGCAGAATATACATTATTTTCATCAGCACATGAAACATTCTCTAAGACTGACCATATGTTGGGACACAAAACAAGTCTCAAAACATTCTTTTAAATCAACATTATTATCAAGTATCCTTTTTGACCAAAATAGAATAAACTAGAAATCAATAACCAGAGAAACATTCAAAACTGTAACAATACATGGAAATTAAAAATATATGCTCCTGAACACCAATTGGCCAATAAAGAAATTAAGAAGGAAATTAAGAAATTATTTGAAGCAAATGAATATAGAAACACAGCACACCAAAACTTATGGGATACAGTAAAAACAGTATTAAGAGACAAGTTTATAGCAATAAATGACTACATTAAAAAAGCAGAAAGAATTTGAATAACAATCTAATGATGCACCCCAATGAAATAGAAAAGCAAGAACATACCAAATTCCAAATTAATAGAAATAAAGAGATAATAAAGATCAGAGCAAAAGTAAATGAAATTGAGACTCAAAAACAATACAGAAGAAATACAACATGAACATTTGGCTTTTTGAAAAGATAAACAAAATGGACAAACCATTAGCTAGATTAACTAACAAGAAAGTACAAAAGACCTAAATAAATAAAATCAGAAACAAAAAAGCAGACATCACAACTGATACCACAGAAATACAAAGAATCATAAGAGACTATTATGAAAAAATACACAGCAATATATTAGAAAATCTAGAGGAAATGGAGAAATTCCTGGACACATACAACCTAGCAAGATTGTACCAAGAAGAAATAGAAAGCCTGAACAAACCAATAATGAATAATGTGATTTAATCAGCAACAAAAAGTCTCCCAACATAGAAAAGTCCAGTACTCTATGGCATCAGTGCTACATTCTACCAAAGATTTACAGAGGAACTAATGTCGATTCTCAAACTATTCCAAAAAAGGTGAAGGGAAGGGAATTCTTCCAAACTCATTCTGTGAGGTCAGTATGACTCTGATCTCAAAACCAGATAAGGACACAACAATTAAAACAAACAAACAAACAAAAAACTACAAGCCAAGATCTCTGATGAAGACAGATGCAAAAATAATCAACAAAATACTAGCAAACTGAATCCAATACTATATCAAAAATATTATATACCATGATCGAGTGGGATTTATCCCAGGGATACATGAGAGATTCAGCATATGCAAATCAAGAAAGATGATACATCACATCAATGGAATCAAACACAAAAATTATATTATCATGTTAAAAGATACAAAAAAAAAGCATTTGATAAAATTCTACATTCCCTCATGATAAAAACTCTCGACAGTTTGGGTATAGAAGGAACATACCTCAAAACAATAAAGACCATATATGAAAAACCCACAGCTAACATCACACTGAATGAGAGAAAGCTGAAATTCTTTCCTCTAAGGACTGGAATAAGACAAAAATATCCACTTTCACCACTCTTACTCAACTTAGTTCTGGAAGTCCTAATCAGAGCAATTCGGCAAGAGAAGGAAACAGAAGACATCCAAATTGGAAAAGAGGAAGTCAAATAGTCTCTGTTTGCAGATGACATGATCTTATAAATAGAAAAACCTTTAACACAACCAAAAAATTCTTAGAATTGATAAACAAATTCAGTAAAGTTGCAGGATACAAAATCAGCATAGAAAAATCTGTAACATTTGTATATACCAACAACCTAGCTGAGAAAGAAATCACAAAAGCAACCCCATATACAATAGCTACAAAATAAAATACTTGGAAATAAATTTAACCAATGAGGTAAAAGATCTCTATAAGAAAAACTGTAAAACATGGATGAAGGAAACTGAAAAGGACACACACACAAAAGGAGAGGCACCCTATGATCATGGACTAGAAGAATTAATATTGCTAAAATGACCCTACTATCCCAAGCAATATACAAATTCTATGTATTCCTTATGAAAATACCAATGACATTCTTCACAGAAATAGGAAAAAAATCCTAAAATTTGCATGGAATCAAAAAAGACCTAGAATAGCCAAAGCAATCCTGAGGAAAAAGAACAATACTGGAGGCATCAGAATATCAGATTTCAAAATATACTACAAAACTACAGCAACCAAAAAACAGACCCACATACCAATGGAACAGTATAAAGGACCCATAAATAGATCCACATATTCATTTATCTCATTGTGGCTGATTTTTGATAAAGACATCAAGAATATTCATTGGGGAAAGAGCAATGTCTTCAATAAATGGTGCTGGGGAACTAAATATCCATAAGCAAAAGACTGACACTAGACCCCTATTTCTCACCATATAAAAAAAAATCAACTCAAAATAGATTAGATACTTAAATGTAAGACCTGAAACTATAAAACTACTAGAAAATATAAGAAAATGCTTCTGGACATTGGTTTGGGAAAAAAGAATAGGACCTCAAAAGCACAGGCAACAGAATAAAAAATAGACAAATAGAATTATATCACACTAAAAATCTTCTGCACAGAAAAGGAAATGATCAACAAAGTGAAGAAACAACCTGAAGAATGAGAGAAAATATTTGCAAACTATTCGTCCAACAAGGGGTTAAAATCCGGAAAATAAGAAACTCAAACAACTCAACAGATAAAAGCAGATAATCCAACATGCATACATATGTAACAAACCTGCACGTTGTGCACATGTGCCCTACAACTTAAAGTATAATAAAAAAGATGGGCAAATGATTTGAATAGACATTTCTCAAAAGAAGACATACAAATAACCAACAGATAGATGAAAACAAAAATTCAACATAGTTAATCATCAGGAAAATGCAAATCAGAGCCACAATGAGATATCATCTCATCCTAGTTAGAATGGTTATTATCAAAACACAAAAAATAAATGTTGGTGAAGATGTGGAAAAAAGGGAACTCTTATATACCGTTGGTGGGAATGTAAACTACTACACCCATAATGGAGAATGGTGTTGTGGTTCCTTATAAAACTACAAATAGAACTACCATATGATCCAATCATTCCACTACTAGGTACATATCTACAAAAAAGAGGAAATCAGTGTATCAAAGAGCTATCAGCACCTCCATATTTACTACAGTACTAATCACAATAGCCAAAATAGGGAATCAGCCTAAGCATCCATCAAGAGAGGAACTGATAAAGAAAACGTGACATATATACAGAAATAAATGCTATTTAGCCATAAAAAAGAATGAAATCTTGTGATTTGCAGCAACATGGATGAACCTGGACTCAATGTATGTTAAGTGAAATAAACCAGGAAGAGAAAGGTAAAAACCACATGTTCTTACTCATATGCAGATGCTAAAAAATTGATGTCACATAACTAGAGAGTAAAATAGTGGTTTCTGGAGGCTGGGAAGAGGAGTAGGGGAGAGTGATAGAGAAAGGCTGGTTAAAGGATCCAAATGTATGACTAGATAGGAGAAATAAATTCTAATATTCTATAGTACTGTAGGATAACTATAATTAACAATAATTCATTATATATTTTCAGATAGCTAGGAGAGAGGATATTGATTGTTCCCAACACAAGAAAACGATGAATGTTTGAGGTGATGGACATGCTAAATACCCTGATGTCATCATTACAAATTGTATATGTTAAAATATCACTCTGTACCCCATAAATATATACAATTATTATATGTCAATTAATTTTTTAAAATATTTTTTAAAAGCATGAGTCAAGAGACACTACCCCAAATATGTGATCTGAGTAATAAAGACAAACAAATAAGAGATTTTTGCCTTTGGAAGTAAATAGGAACCACGCAAATTAGAAGTAATAAGGATCCACCTACAAACCTATAATTAAAAATGTTTAAGGCTTTGTGGTATATGATTGAAATCTATTTGGAACGGCTGGAAATGCTACATGTCCCATGAAGAAACACATTTGCAATGAGAGGAGTTCAATCTGCTTTTCAAATGGTGCGTTACCTCCTGTAGATATTCAAAGTCCTGAGACACAGCTCTCTTCAATCCTGGACCACCTGTCTCTGAGCAATTTTCTTCTCCATTGGGTCCAAGGGCTCCACTCTCTTCACTGGTTCGAATGACTGCCTTATCTCCATCACCCCCACTGCCTTTTTTTTCACTGCCTATATTGGCTGCATGTTCTTCCTGATCTCCAGTGGCTGCATTGTCCTCACTGGCTGCACTTCCTCCATGGCTTCTATTGGCTCTATGGCTTCCATAGCCTCTGTAGGCTTCCTCTTTTCCACGACTTCCATCATAACCATCTTGCTTGCAGCTTCCATCTCTGCCATAGCTTGCCCTGATAACAAACTTCAATTAATGAAAGAAAGCCACGCAATAAAAACACATTTGGAAAGTTAGCAAGTAGAGCAGAATTAGGATGTGTCTTATACATATCTACCATGCCCAGGCTTGTCTTTGCTCTATGTGAACACTACTGGTATGATACAGGAAAGAAAAATGCCGCTATGTCTTGTCAGTCTTATGTAATGAATTAATGCCACAGCCGCCACCAATTTCCCAGATGCATTTGGATGGCAGAGGGAAGAGAACTTGTATTCTTTGTTAGGTGCATGTATTAGGTTAGCAGCAAGAATATGTAGTTTTTTTTTTCTTAAATATATACTATTTCATGCATTAGGAAGTTCACAGACACATGAATGATTAAGCCTATGTTTTTAGCTCAACCACAACATGATTAATTCTTCTTGCAATATATCTAGTTTGTATTCATTTCAACATCTGCCTTGATTTTCTAACATTTGTACTGACTGCTTTGCTACAGAACTTCATTGGTCTACTACTCCCACCAAGGAAGTTCAGCAATATAGACCTCATGTCTTGTGGAACTAAGTTATTTAATTGCCAAAAATACTAAGCTTAACAAAATGTGTCAATGCTCTCTTTTTGCATAGAAAACAAAATTAAACGTACGTGCCTGTGATAATTCTAAGAGTAAATTTATTTCATAATGGAATTCTTTTTTAAAAAATTTATTTATTATTATTATACTTTAAGTTGTAGGGTACATGTGCATAACGTGCAGGTTTGTTACATATGTATACTTGTGCCATGTTGGTGTGCTGCACCCATCAACTCGTGATAATGGAATTCTTGATAGACTTTTTTGGTTGAAAAAAAATCAAAAGAGCTCTTGGTAATTTCTCCACCAATTAACCAGATAAAAATCATCTTAAATGTATTATACATATGGTGATATCACAAAAGTTTGAGAAATGAATAGCTATGTTTGCAAATACCAAGACTTCATCTTAATGCTTGTTAAGTTACACACTTCCTTTGTTGTCTTTTCTCATACTCAGTATAGTTTTATAGAGTAGGATGATTCAGTGGCAGTAATTTTAAAAGAAACATCCAGACAATTCCAGTTATAAATTAATTATAAACTAATAAATACTTGAATGCTTATTTTAAAATACACAAATGACACAAAATTAGATGTTCTGCATTAGAACAATTTAAAATACATTATTGACCATCAAACCATTTACCAAAATGCAAGTGAAATTAAGTCAATCTCTTGGTAATAAATTTTGAAAATAAACCAAAGATGCAAATAGCTCTGCAGTCATAAAACATGGAGAGTATAAGTAATTTTAAAAAACCAACCTTGGACAACTAGGTGCCTCATAATAACTATTATTTACATCATCAACAGACTTATTGTTGTCATCATCATGGTCTTTACAAACATCATTAGCCTGATCAACCTGGTTATCCAAGTCATCATTGCCATTGGTATGATCATAGGTATCTTCATAAGTATCATTAGACTCATCATCATCATCACCATCAGTATCAGCACCGGCATCATAGAGTTCAACATAATCACCATCCTCTTCAGGTGGCTGAACGACAGGTGCAGGAGTTAACCAATCATTCCGGAAGATTTCAGAGAGTGCATTATAGCCTACCCATTCGTTTGTCAAGTATACAGGGGGTGATATTTTTCCTACTTTAAATCCATCTGGAACCTGTGTGCACAAGAAAGGTTAATGTAGTCTCTAGTAGCCTTTAATTTTCTTCTAGATTGGAAAGTTTCCAAGCTGACAACATTTTGAAATACATTTTAAATTGAAACAAGGATGTTCACTCACTAGATAGAGCCAAAATTTTAGTGAGAATGAGATGTCAAAACCCAAACATCAGACTGTGATTATTAGTGGATCACATAGGGCAAAATAAACTCACTTAAAAAAATTACCCATACTTGTCGGCTCAGGAGTGGACATTTGCTTTTGATGCTGGAGAGAACAGGTGATCTGATGCTCTTTAAAAATGGTAACTTTTGTTACCATTTTGTTTTACCTTTTGTTTTATGCCCTGACATTGGGATTAACACACAGCTCTTGAAATTGATATGTTAATTTCCCAGCACTGGTTTTACGTGCCATGGGTTGTCTTAAAGGATCTCAAACACTTCCAAAGTGCGAATTAATCTAAATCCATCTTTTAAGTATGGTATGTATCATTTAACAACTTTTGGGCAATCTGGAAGGGATGTGTGTATGGTAGCATAGAGGTAATTACAAAATTGAAATAGAATAATCTGAAAGCCCATTGCATTAGGACAATTTAAAATCTGCATTAGAACAATTTCAACATGTTCACAAAGAGTTAGAAGACTTTTTGTTTATGCCATCAGAGGACACTCTGTTTTTTACTAAATGTCTGATATTTATGCATTGCCTCATCACTCAAGGATTGCTATTAAAAGTTGGACATCTAACATGTACCCCTCAATCTGAGATTAGGTTTTACAAATAGCTTTTTATTACTACTCTCCCAGACATGTTCTAAATGACACAAGAATGTGAAAATAAAATATTCTCTGATTGGTTAAGTGTTTTCCCATTTCAATTTTAATTTCTAAATTTTGTGTTCTATGTATTCACAAAGCAATGAGAATATATCTTTAAAATATTAATTAAAAAACTAAACTCTTTAACCTTTCTCTCAAGTGAAGGTGAGAATGTGTAAGTCAAAACAAATGAAAAATAAAAAAAAAATAGACATTAATGTGTTAAGATGGAAACTTACATGGATGTCAACCAGCAACTTCTGATCAATAGTAGAATAAGGTGGTGATGACTGAGACCTCCTTCCAGTCACAGGTCTCTCTTCCTCAGAAGAAGATTCTATGGAATGCCAAAAATACATTAGTAACAATGGTGATTACAGTCATTGTCTTCATTTGTATAGTGTATCAGTTAAATCCCTTATTTTTTTTCTGTTTTTTTTTTTTTTTTGTCATTTTTATGATTCCATTCAGGAAATATCACCTGAAAATTCTCATGGGGCCAGGATCTTAAATTCTCTTTTCAGGGGTATTAGCAGGGGTTCAAGTTTTCTTCCATCTGTAGACCTACATGGCTGCTCTGTTTTCAATATTAAGTGTACACTTGCCAAATATCTCTATCTATGTAAGAAGATACATGGTCCAAATGATAGCCAGGTAGACACATTTTTAAAAAATGTATCAACAGTAGGAAGGGCTGGGAGTACCACTGGCTTCACATACTGACCAGTAGAAAAAAAGCCCAACAGTGTATTTATCAGAAGATGATAGATCAGCCAAAACTCTCAAGAGGAGAGTTCATTCTTCAATCTTAACCCCCACAAATTTCCACCCAATGATATATCCAGATGTATTTCAATACAGTTGTGGAGTGAACTACTGAAAAGAGATAACACCCCTTTCTATAAAGCTGGGAACCTTTCTATAGTAGCAATGTACAACAAAACTTTCTGCAGTGATAGAAATTTTCTCTATCTGAACTGTCCATTAACAGTAGTCATTAGTCACCCATGACTACTGAGCATTTGAAATGTGGCCAGTATGCCTGAGAAATTGACTTTTAAATTTTATTTAATTTTCATTTTACTTTTTATTTTAATAGCTACATGTGGCTAGTTGCTACCACAATGAACAGCTCAATTCTATAGTGTAAATATTTCCATTTAAAATACAAATGTATCTGGTTTGGAGATTAGGTTTTATTTTTGAGTTGTGGTATGGTAAATAACCCCTGTGATTAAAATACAGTGAGAATATTTAACAGGCTCAAAATTCAGGTCTGGGTGAGTGTACTTAGAAAAAGCTTCACTAAGAGAAAACTCAGTTCCCTGTTTAATGTTTTTGTGTGCGTAGATTTTCAAGATAAATACTATTGTCCCTCTTATTTTCAGTCTTGGTATACATAGCCAAAGTATAGATACTGCAACTCCAAAAGACATATATTTATTTGCAAATACTGCTGTCCTTTGAGAACATTACACTGAACACATGCTAAAATTTGTGCCCCCATCTTCTGGCACTATTGTACTTGTGCTTTTTTTTTTTTTTTTTTTTTTTTAGGAAACCATTTTCTTTTAAGTCTTTTGGTATGTTAGTAGACCAAATAAGTTCAAGTGACTGCACTAAGATTTTGACACAAATTTGTAGTAAGGTGCTCTGAGATTTCCTCCATGATAAAGCATGTAATTTCATGGGAATATCAAATGGTCTGTGTAGCATAAACAATAAAATAAAATAATTTTGGAACTGAAAAAACATTTAGCTATTATCTGCACAGATGCCTTCTCCCTTCTATCAATGTTATGACTGCTTTGGGATCTAATCCAGAATTTCCTTATTTCAAAAACGTCACATGAATAAACCTTACATTTTTAGTTGTTTGCCCAGTATTAGTAAAATTAGCCATAGTCAAGCCAGAAAGAAAACACTTTGGGGAAAAATTTTTAAAAGTGTGCTTTTCACTCAGGCTTATCTAATTTTCACAACATAGTATTTGTGTATGAGAGGACAGTGCTATTTAAAAGAATTCTGCCTTTGTCTGAGTCACTTAAGAAGAATAATGTGTTTTTAAGTTTTGATCTCCAAATATTCACTTTTCAAAAAGTGAAGTACATCTGTATCATTTTTATTATTAACATTAAAAAAAATCAGTATGCTACGTTTTTACATATGACTCAGAGACTCAATCAGCCATTTTTCCCTTGCTTAACTTACCTGGATTGCTTAAAACTGGATAATGCCAGATTGCATGATCTATGACACAACTTTTGGCTTTGTTTACCCTAATATTTCACAAATCTATAATTCATTTAAATTCTCTCAAAAGCACATCTTAAATAGTTTTTTGAAATTCACATCACGACTTTTGAAGTTATTTTCTATGATTTGATAGATTAATTGTTCATGTATTTTGAGTAAAACCGTCACTCTGTAACATTTAGGGATATTTATTAGATATTGTCCGATTTTGGAGAGGTGAAGTAACCAATTGATAAATGAAACACACACTCACAACACCTCCATACAATATTCTAATTGCTGCCTATAAATTTTAGACTGCTGGAGAGGCCTCTCTCAAGTTCCTTTACCATATTTTTCTTACGTGGTATAGAAACTTAATAAAGTTGACTCCCCCCGCCTCCTTAGACACATTCCTAACTGCTACCCAACAAAAAGAAGAAATTTCAGAAAAATTGTTTTCCATTTCTTAAAGGCCACCACTGACCACCCAATTGCCAAATACAATGGCTTTCAGGTCCTAATCCTACTTGGGCTCCCTGACACTTTTGATTCATTCCTTCTTGAAATTCTTCTTTCTTGACTTCTGAAATATAAATTGTTAAACAGTAGCCCTGTGTTTTGCCCACGGAAATTTTGTGCTTTGAATCACCTGATGCTGCCAGCCAATTCTGACGATTTTGCGAACTCCTTTGTCTGATGTCAATGGGCTTCTGAGCTTGTTCCAAAAGAGACCGCTGAAGAACGCTAATGAAAAGACAGAAAAGCATGTGCCATGTCCTAACATTCATAAAGGATATGTATAACTCAACATAAAGTCCAACAAAAAGTTTTGTTTAAACATATGGGTATATATCAAACTGAAAAAGAAGTATAGCTTAAGTAATAATTTCCAATTTCCATTTTCCCCCAAACTTGCTATTTTGTCTAGAATAGAGTAATAATTTCCAAAATAAGAAAAAATATGTTTCCATAGAGTGTATGTTTCCTTTATATATATATTAATTTCTAAAAATTTCTATAAGCTTTTAAAGCTAATATTGACAATATTTTTACCTGAGTAACACAGCAATAAACATAACCTTATAGTGTATGTGAGTATTTTAACATAATAAACAAGTTACTGCTATGTCATATATTCTATTGTTATTATCCACATTTTTAAATGCTTGAAATTCATGTTCTTAACGTCCCATTCCTGATTTAAATAGCTATACTGACAGACAAATAGAGCACTTTCATTCTTACTATTCAAATTTAAAGAATATTTAAAGAGTTGCTTGGACTAGTGCTGCTAAATTTTACAGTTATTTTGATATTTCTATAGGGGAAGGACTTTGGTTACTGATTTAGGTCTGGAACAGACAAAATTCTTTCCATGGCCCCAAATTTCAGAAAAGACTTGAGTTTCATTTAAGTTAACTTCATAAATTTAACTATATTTAAAGGCAATGTATTTGTTATTCATAAATTCAAAATCCTTTTGTAAAGTGAACAATTACTCTGAGTTTAACATCAAGTATGGATTTTCTATATTGGATTTTATTAAAGTCATGTTCCATGACACCAAAACCAACTACTCAAAACTAAACTGCTTTCTTTCCTTTGAGGTCAGATCAACCATGACAATCCATTCATTGAGTGCAGAGAAAAAGAAAGTTCCCAGTCTTGCTTTACAATTTTTCAAGATTTCTGCACTCCAGTTAAATCTAAAGACATAATTGTGTGTGGTTTTTAAAGTAATGAAGCAGGAAAATATATACTACATAACATTAATTGTATGCCATCTGACCATACTGTCCAATATCTTGAATATAGTGAGTGTTCAATAAATATTTACTAACTGAATCAATATAGGCTAAGTTCTCTCTATTGTGAGTTGGGGCTGGAGAGGGTGTGATTTTCTTTAAAAATCTACCTTAAAATTTGGTTTTAAAATATAACAGAATGCATACAATATCTAAAATATGGAATGTGATCTTTGAAAATTACTGAAGATCAATATTACAAAGATTAAAAAATACAGTGACTGGTATCAATATTATATATGATATTTTATTTATATAATGTTGAGTTTTAGATTTGATTTTGACTATAGGACATTTTTAGGCTTATCCATTCTGTGGCATTAGCTTCTGAAGTTAAAGATAATTGGTGTGTGTGTTTTATCATGCAGCACATGTATGAAAATTCACTTGAAATTTCATGTCTTTTTATCATCGACTACTAATTGAATACTGTCAAAGTATTTGTTGTTATTGTTTCTTTTTAAAATTGTGAATCTTGCCATCTATTTATCAAACTAAATATCACAGACACTGCAGTATGACCAAATATGAAAGATATAGGTAATGGGTCATTGCAGTTAAGGTTTTAAATGTGGGCCAAGAAAGTCAATGGTGATGATGTTGTCACGGATATTTTAGTTGACTTCACAAAATGTGGTATCAATGAAATAATTTTTAATTTTCCATTTGATAATTATGAATAATTTTAATATAGAAATCAAAGACACATACCTTGAAGAGAACTCGACATGATGTGCATGATCCTGGTTGTTAGGCACAGAAGGGGATCTCTCTTGAACCTTAAAGACACAATGCAATACTTCAGTAGAATTCTTGATCATAAGTTGTTCTGAACTATTAATTTGTGGGAAAATGCCTGTTTTCATATATATTTTCCTAAAATCTAACATAAAATATATTTTTAATAAAGAGATTCTATTTTATAATTACTTATAACATTAGACTTGCTTAACCATAATTTCTGATGGTATATTTGATCTTTAGTATAGGAACAGATTCTGGAGCTCATATAATCAAAATCTTAATTTATTGTTGAGGAATCTGTAGCCTAAAGAGGAAAAATGACTTTTCTAAGAATTTTATGTCAAGTCAAGGGAACATCTAAAATCAGAATGCAGGTCTCCCAACGTCTAATTTAATGTTCTTTCCATGTTATCACATTGCTTTTTATATCAAGTTTAAACTTCTCACTCAGAATTTAAGTTCTAATTCTTACACACTCATCTTTTTATGCTAACCCTAGATTTTCAAAAGCTGTCACACACACATACATACATTTCATTAAAATCTCTCTAGTCAAAACTGTCCCCTCTTTAAGAAAGTATGTTTTTCTGCTTTACAATTTGACTGTACTATCATAGTTAGTGTTCCAAGTACTGTTTCAACTCTAAATAGATTAATCTGCATTTTACTAATCATACAATCATTGAATGTAGCCAAATACTCAAGAAAGGGTGCGTATAATAAGCCAGCTTCCATCATTGGAGGAATTTTACTTACTGCCAACATTGGTAGACAGGGCCAGGGAATGTTGCCTTGCCTCACTAAGTCTTGTATCACCAGGTTTCTACTCAAATAAGTTTCAGCTGCCCAAAATATAGGTCATTCTGACATGCAATAAGGCAGTCATACTAGATTCTTTAAAAAGGAAATTTAAGTGTGTTACTTTTTTAATCTAGCATATTCATGCTGATAAACTCATTCTATACTTTCTAGAAACTAGAGTAGCCTTAGTACATTATTTTTTCTTTATGAAGTGACTTATCAAGGCTCTCTCTACACTCTGAGAGACAGGTAGGTAAGGGTAAGCATCTGCCTATTTTTTTTCCACTTTCAATTGATATAATTGGTATCATATGACCCAGTCTGGGACTTTTGGTTTATGAAGCTGATCTTTGGAAGTTTATTGACACTACTATTAATCTACAAAAAGATTGTTTTAGATGGCTGGCTATTAGGAATACTGGCTATGATGATGATGCTTCCTTGTCTAGACAAGAAAACCTACAACTCTGGCCTCACCAATATATGTACTAAATAGTATACTATTAATATAGTCATGAAAACGGAAGTCAAAGTGGACACTAGGACTTAATTATTCTTATAATTGTAAAACAAAACAAAACAAAACACAGATTAAATGACCCAGACCCTGTCACAAACTGCATCCCAGACCAGAGCTAATCAAGGAAAAATATTTGTGTGTTTGTGTTACAAACTGAAACTGCCAGCATTTTTCATGTACAATATTTTTGCTTAAAGAAAGACTGACAAACTATGATTATTCAAACTCTGGGTATTTGGTAGACATTTTATTTTTAATGAATAAAGTAAACCTGTCAAGTTAAGGAGAAAAAACACATGCTACAATTTAGCAATGATAAAATTTGAGCTTACAAAGGAAAATTAGAATTTTCAAACATATCTGCCACCAAGCATTTGACAACTTAACAATACTCTTAAGTAACTTTTATGATGTACTTGATGGTAACATTAACAAATGCTGTTTTTTGATATTGTATAATGAAACATGTAAATGTCTGGGAAGATCTACATACAAAGTAAGCTAATATTTTCCAACTGACCAATGCATGAAGTTAAAAATCATGCATAAAACAAAACATCTATTTATAGCATAAGATAGACAAATTGAGTTTTATTATTAACTGAATATACAACATTTCATTGATATGGTTTTAGATTCCACTTCTCTAGTTTTGGTATATTATTCAATAATTTACTCAATTATCTAAACAATCTATGAAAATTGTCCCTTTCCAACTACCTATGTGTGAGAAGCCAGCTTTTATTCGTATACTTCAACCAAAACAACACATGGCAACAGATTGAATGCAGAAGCACATGTGAGAATCCAGCTGTCTTTCATTAAGCAAGATAGATTTAACAGACTTACAAAAATGTAAAACAATGTCAATCTCTCTAAAATTTTGTTTTGGGAAAATACAGGTTTTTCATTAAAAATGTGTTTCTTATGTTCACATGTAATAGTTTCATTACTTTTAAATGAATTAATATTTTAAATGTTTTTCAGTTTTAACTTTTAATAAATTAAATATCATATGACACAATCCATGTAGTAAATGAAAGCTTTTTGAGGTCCTCATTGTTTAAGAGTATAAAGGGACACTGAGACCAAAAAGTTTAAGAACCACTGTTCTAGGTTCTTACTAATGTCATAACAACTCATATTGAAAAATTCACCTCAATTTTTTTAGGATTTGAAATGTGTGGCTGCAATGGCTCCATTTGGACTTCAGCCTGAATCGAATGAAATACTTCATCATTGTCTGATGATTCATCTTCTTCTTTGTCCTTTGAAGTAAAAAGGAAAGTAACTGTTTTAATTGCTGTTAAAATGCAAGTGATAGGAACAACTTCTAGAAACTAGAGTAGCCTTAGTACATTATTTTTTCTTTATGAAGTGACTTATCAAGTGACATCTTAATGTTGAGTTGTTCATATGTATTATATAATATATAATTTAAAACAATACACAATTTAAAAGAACAATATCCAAATACTAAAAATGATTTAAATCAGTAGTTTCTAATAGTATTTGGTTCTGGATCCCTTTCAGAATCTGAGAAATGCTATAGACTGTCCACAGAAAATTGCATATAGACACACCTATTATATATATTTTCTGGTGGATTGCTGACCTCCTGAAGTTCATCTACAGGGTCCAGGTTAAGAATCTGTGGCCTAAAACTTGATTAACTCATAACACCAAACTAACTGTCACATTTAGCAAGCTATTATAACTTCAAAGTTTGGTCTTCCTGAGCAATGGAAGATCTGTAATACAGTGGTGCAAATATTTCTCCCTAATTGAGCTCTAGGAGTTTAGGAAACTGTTTTCTCCTTTAATCCAATCAATATTATCTCTTCAACTGAAAGATTAATAAAAATGCATTTTTTGTTTGTTTCTTGCTGGTGACTTAAAGCACCCACCTATGTCTCTCAACTCTAATAAAATTTCAGGTATTATGAAAGATCTGTGACTTTGACTATATTATCAATAATTTTCTTTTCCTTTATATTTTCTTCAATGACCACATATAAAGATATAAATGCTTGTACAAGAGCCTAGAGTCATGAGATTGGTAACTATTATTTATTGACTTTTAAAATTTTTAGAATGGCTTTCAACATGTATGTTTAAAACAATAAATGACAATAAGTATGTGCCATGCTGGTATTACTGAATCTTTCAGAGATCAATGAAAGTCTTATTCATAAATGCAAAACCCATTAGATCTAATTGATTACTAGGGCTCATCAAAAATAATCATTAGCGTTTTAGATGAGCTAGTTTTTGCCAAATGTCACCATTCTAGACTTAAACCTCCCCTTTCTCCATCTAGTTTATTGCCCTTTATAGTTCCCTTTTTCTCTGAGAGCTAGACATCCATTTTCCCTTTTGGGCCTTGCTTCTCTTGCTGTTCCTACCTTTTCTCATGTTAAACATGTCAACAAATTAGCATTTGTTTAATTGGTTCAATGTGCACAAACTCAAAGAATTTCTTACATAGATACTCAAATAAAATTCATTTGTAATTACTGCAACGATTATTATTAGGTAAATAGATGCGGATAAAAGGGTATAAGTTAGGATCATCACAATGATTCCTTTTACACAAATGGATGTGGGGAATATTAGAAAACAACTGCTCCCCTAATCTTATCTAACTTCATTAATTTGTTATCAAGCCCATAATTCTTCATTATCAGTTGAGACCTACCAGATTAAATTCAATAACTCCAGGAAAATCATATTCACTTTTTATTAAATGATTTTTGAAACAATTACGTTTTAGTGACTGTTCCTAGATAAAATGGAATTTGATATACTGTAATCTACATTTCTAAAGGGTACAGATGAAATCACCCTTATTAACTTATAAAATTAATCACAGAAGAAGAGAGGGGAAGGAAAAAAATATACCAAGTTTGCAGCACGTTTAGCATTAATCTTTAGGTCAGCTTGCTCTCTGACCTCCTTCCTCAATAGATGTTTGTTGCCTATTTTCCTAGAATCACGTAGACCTTGTTGCAACATCATCATTCCCCTTAACTGCTCTGTAGATAACAACTTGAACATTATGAAATGTTGTTTTCCCTTCGAGATATTTTTTCAGGTCTTGCATACCAGTGAAACTATTGTCAATCAACTGGTTTGAAGGACCCCACTGACGCCAACTGGTCTGAAGGAGCCCACAAGAGGCTGACTCACCAAAAAATGCAGTTTCCACATCCTGATGATTTCAAGGACCATCAACCTTACCCTGACCAATCAACAACTCCAATTATCTAACACTTCACCCTCTACAATCCCCTTAAAAACCCCAACCCAGAACTCCTCCAGGAGATGTATTTGAGGGTCTCCTCCCCACCTCCTCACTCCATGCCCTGCTGATCATTAAACTCTTCTCCTGCTGCATCCCTGATGCATGTGTACTTGGTCTGTTACTATGCAGTGGGCATACGAACCTGTTGGTCTTATAACACAGAGAATAATTTGTAAATTGTTTCATGTTCTGTGAAGCCACATAATTGATTAATTATGTAAAACGGGCAGCACATTAGTGAAACAAGTCATAAATATGGTAACCATATACAAAATATTTTGGAAACTGCTTTGCCTTCTCATTTTAACCTTGATTTAAACATCCTGTAGCACAAAAATGAGTGTAATTCACTCAGTTAGTATAGTTCAGCATTCTATTGGAAGAAAGAATAAACTAACTTAAAGGTTAGAGTAGCAAAAGCAAATTTTGTTTTGTGCTTATTTTTGATGAGTTATCTTTGAAATTTTAAGTTATGAAAGTAATTTTTAAAGATCCAAAATAGTAATTTTAAATGTGCATTTGTTGACACTTTATTAGATAAAGAATAATAGGCAGAAAACTAATAATTAAAGCTATATTTCAGTAGAGATATTGAAAAATATTTTTCTCATATTTAGTCACAATTATCTAGAAATTTCAGGAAAATTTATTTGAAGTACAAATTATTTATCTTCTGTGGAACACAAGGAATATTTATTTCATTTGGTTTTATTGAGAAAAATCATCAGCATGAGCTATCACATTTTCTCCTCATTTTTGACTCAGAGTAAAAATATCAAAAATTCTTACTTTATCAACTTGTCTCAATTCTTCCTCATGCTGATTAAAGATATCTTCCCATCTGCGTTGGCGCCTTCGCCTGCGGGCTTCTAAATCTGAGAGTTCAAGCTCTTCAGGTCTCCGTGATGACTTTGCCCTGAACCTCTTTGGTGATAGTCTTTTTGCCAGTGCTTGCCTCAGAGTAGAAACTTTTGATTTTTTCTCCCGTGCCTGTTCTGGTTGTGAGTAAAACCTATTTGATGACAGATTTTCCATCAGGGTTTGCAACGGACCAAGTGGCTTTGAGTTATTTGAGTTTGGTGCTCGAAGCAAGTCTTTTGATAGTCCCTCTATCAGTGCTTGAACTGAGCCAATTGCCTGTGGGGGTTCTAGTGTCCAAGCCTGTGCCTGAGGTGATCTTTCAGTTTGACCCTCTACTGGAATGAGCACCTGAGTATCCAAATGTAGTGGCAACAGCACATGGTGATCCTGTGATAGCAGGGGCAGGAATATCTGGGCATTTACTCGTAATGACTCAGGTTCCTCTGCCTCAGTCTCTGCCTGTGCAGGCTCAGCAGCCTGTTCCCGTACCTCTGGCTGTTCAGGTTCCTGGTTCTGCTCCAGCTCTTGTTCAGGCACCTGGTCGTGCCTCTGCTGTTGTTCAGGGGTCTGGCCCTGCCTTTGTTGTTCAGGTACCTGATCTTGACCCTGAAATTCCTCTGGTACTTGGTCCAGATCTTGTGGTTCTGATGTCTGGGTCTGGGCCTGCTGCTTTTTGGATACCTGGGCCTGTACCTGCAAAAGCCTAGGTGCCCTAACCTGTGCCTGTAGTGGCATGAGCACCCTGGCTGCCCTCCGTAGTCGTGGAGGTGCCTTAATCTGCATTTGTAGAGGTTTAGAGGCCTTAGCCTTCACCTGAGCCTGTAGTGGCATGAACACCCGAGCTGCCCCTTGTAGTCGTTGAGGTGCCTGAGCCTGCCCCTTTAGAGGCCCAGGTGCACTGTCCAGGGCCTGCAGTGGCATGAATACCCTGGCTGCTCCCTGTAGCTGCTGAAGTGCCTGGACCTGTGGCTCTTCTCGATCAGGAAGCCACCTTGGCTGAGAGGGTTCTCCATGCAGGACTCTAAGTGGTCTGCATCTGCTGCTGGTTGGCAATCTCAGAAGCTCATGAGTGCAAGAGGGTCCTCTAAAATAAACACACAAATTATTGGCATACAATTAGAATTTTTAGTGGAATGGAGCCATTCAGGGGCATTGCTTTTACTTTAAAAGATGGACATTTTCTGCAATGAAGATATCTCTAGTAAACCTTTCCGAAATCATTCCCTTAATGTCTGAAATATTCTGCAGGTAACATTTGTATTACTAATGTATTCAATTATTAATGAAATCTGATATCTACTTGATCATTCACTTGCCAGATATTAAGGAGTCTTTGGGTAGTAATAAAGAATTCTCCTCACATTTTCACTCAATATCTCTTAAAAACAGAGATTTGTTATTTGTTGTATCAGAAAGAATTAAGTCTTTCTGAGTCAAAGGCAACAGTATGGAATCAACTGCCTTATGTGAATTGCTATCATCAAATTATATATGCAATTTGTGGAACGCACCTGAATCTTCTCATGGTGTACTGTTCCTTAATAGCTTCTTCTCTTTCAAAGATCAAAGGTATTCCTTTTTTTATGAAAGAGAAAAACATAATGCATAAACAGTCAGCAGATAAGCATGTTATCCACTTTAGTCAAGTTGTTCCCTCTGCTTCTCAGGATGTGGAGTGAATTACAAGGGCAAGAAGGTAGCCCTTCAAACGTACTTGGTTTGTGATGTAGACCATATTCTAGTTTCTAGGCCCACTTTTGCAGCACAATATAGCTATTGCATGCAGATTAATTTCTCTGAACAGAGAAAAGAAAATTTAGCAATCTGATTTCTGCAATTCTAAAGAGAAAGAAGAGAGAATGTGACAAAGGGAGAATGAGACAAGAGAAACTCTAAATAATGGTAAGCAAAACTTAAAGCTGTGGGCTCTAGATGTAAGGACTTTATGGCTTGAGACTGATATTTGGTCTTTTCAATGAGAAAGCAAATTCTTAATTCTGTGTTTTACACTAAACACATTGAAAACTTTCAGCTTCTTTCCTATCAGCTGTACTACGACTACTGAAATATAGAAGCTTACAAACAAGAGTTTTCTTCTGAATTTCCTGTATTAAAATGTTTAGAGCAACTATATTTATATCTTTAGTGTAACTTCCATATACATGGAACTTTCCCTACAGGTAACATTTCGGAAATTTTGCAACTCTGGAAATTAGCAAATTACCAAGTAGATGTGTGGTTTTCCTGAACCCATTTGAAACTGGCTGGCCTCTGTAATGTTGGTTCAATAACTTCATTACCACAGGCAAATAAATTAATTCTTGCTGCTCCTTGCCTCAAAACATGATACATGTACAGATACAACAAGCCCCACTGCAGTCAATCCCACAGCTGATCTGAGGATGCCTGTTTTTACAAGTTTTCCCTTTTACATTCCATTGTTACTCTCAACTCTGCCTATGGTCCGCAAAGTCAAATGTGGAATATGTAACATAACATATAAAGTTAGAACTTCCCAGGGGCTTCTTCTGGACTTGGTGAAAATCCATTCAGGCACTTTTGTTTTTATTTATTTTTTTTGAGGCAGCATCTTGTTCTGTCACCCGGGTTGGAGTGCAGTGGCACAATCTTGGCTCACTGCAAATCCTGCCATTTTTAACAGAAGTTCACTTTTATTAATAGACAGAAGTTTATGTTTATTTGTATAAATTAGTTCCTTTATATTTTATATTTGGATTTAGTACATAAAACAAGCTTTATATGATGCACAAATACTACTTCAAAATTAGCAGTCAATAAATGGTTAATTATAAATCCATTTATCTCTTGTAGAGTCAAAACGCCAGCTGAAAAAAACAGTAAGATATACATTTTTATCTTTTATCTTTTATTTATTTTATTTAGTTACTTAAAATTGGCATATCACAAAATTTTATTGGATGCTTTCAAGGTCTTCGTAAATATGAACATTTGCCAGGTGAAACTGGCAAGAATTAGTAACTATACACACACAGACACACACACGCATACACACACACGCATGTAAGAGATAATCAAATAAGAGCACATGGCATATTAATGGAAAAACTAAATATCGAAGGCCTCAGAAGTTTTACTTTCAATCTAATTCTTAAACAAATATTTTTTCCTGGAAACAATACATGAATAAACTCTGAATATTCATTTTAGTAAAATAAAACTTCACAGATTCTACCTTTTTTCTGTCTTTTTTTAATGATTCCAGTAAGATGCCTCGTTAATGACTCAACAACATGTCGTTCATTTTTTATTTCCCGAACAAATGGGTGATGAAGCATGTTTGCAGAAGTAGGACGAAACAGGAAATTTTTTATCGTACACTTTTCCATGAAATTGTGGAACTTACGGGACCTAAAAAATGAGTGAAAGAGAGAAAAAATGTGTTCTCAGGCCTGCCAGACCTCTTCCCACCACTACCCACATGCCTCTTTGAAAATCCTATTTGGAGAGAGTTGCCTTTAGGTATTATTGTCTTTTCAATTGCCAAATATCCTGCAGTTTAGCAACATACATTATAAAGTGAGGCCATTTAGACCTCAGAAAAAGAAGCAAGAGTAGTCAATAGCATATTCCATCTAAATTACAGTAGAAATTTCAATGAGTTAACTGTATGTACTTGGTAAAAACTCAAGTGCAGATATGATGATTAAATAGTTAATATGATATATGAGTCTGCAAGACTAGATTGATTGGCCCACAGCAGTCATACTCTGTATTTTTCATTTGACTATACACAGTTTTAACTACAGAGGAATGAATATAATGATGTAAAAAGAGGGTGCTAAAAGCACCAGGACTAACTAATCTTGTAAAATGACCCATGAAAATAGATGTGGCCATAAAAATTGAATCCATGGAAAGGGTTAAATTGAATTTCAATGCAGAATGTTAGCAATCAAATCATAGTCACCACTTCTACCAGGGAAAGCAATAAAAACTAACAATAAACAAAAGTTTCAGGTACAAGATCAACAAGCTTCAGAGAGAAGGATTCCCAAGTTTAGCTGGCACGTAAGTGCCCTGGGAGAACAAGTCTTCTGCTCTAGGTCTGTGTGTGTTTAGTTTAAAGGACTAATCAACAGGGCTGCATATAACTGACTGCCTATATAAGCACCACAAGAAACTTCACAAATAGTTGCCATCAGTTCATCCCATTACTGGGGAAACAACTGAACATGCCCATTAACGGCAGTACAGTAATATCATCAGAAAATACTATAGAGGATATTACTTATTTAGAGTTGGCTAGCTACCTCTTAATGAAAACTGGTCATTTAGACCTCCCGGTTAAGATATTAGATTTTAGGAAATATTGTTCAACAAGGATGGTGGAGCAGGACTGACCAAATGAATTAAAACTTTTTTGCTAACATAAAAATGTCAAGTCAATGTAATTAGGAGATCAAGACATTCATCTTTACCATCCGCTGGATTTGACTGTGGGAGCAGATTCACGCAAAATAACGAAGAGAGCTTCCAAGGGTTGAAGGTTACACAGAGCTGCAAAGGGAAATAGATAAATTTAGAAAGAATGAGAAGGGTAACTAAAGAATGCACTCCTCATTCCAGAGGGCATTCTCAGTGATCTTTCACATATTATGTTGAGTAAACACTAAGGGACAAATAGATACAAAAGAATGTATTTCAAAAGAGAAAAACTTGTTTTAATGCAATGTTGCAATATATAAGATTCTCAAGTTTCACTATCATCAAGTAGGATAAACTAAGAGTAAACTAGACAAAATATTTGAAATGTATAGTTGATAATTTACATCTAGAAAAGTTAACTGAAAGTGAAACAAGCACACCTCTATGTTTTTGTATTGCAGGTATTTAGTTATAAAATTGGAATATGCAATTATAGACTGAAAAATTAAACCAAACTACTAGCTTAGTACAATAATATATAAAGAAAAATGATTTAGTAGTCTAGAAAGCTTAGAAGAATCTGTTTTGGAAGCTGAGAGTTCTAGAAAAAAAATAGGTATAGTGCAACTGTTAAGAATACACCCCCTAGAGTAAGACCATCTGGGTTCAAACCTAGCTCTACCTTTGTGACTTTGGGCAAATTACTTAACCTATCTGTATCTTGGTTTCTTCATCTGAAAAACAGGAAATGTAGCAAAGGGAATTCCTTCAAAGAATTGTCATGAGGATTAATTAGCAACTTACAAGTAGAAGTGTCTTTACCTCATAAACATATACACCTACTATGGATGCACAAAAATTTTTTAAATAATATTTTTTAAATCCCCCTCAAAAGTATCTGACATGTAGTAGATGCTAAATAAATATCAGCTATTGATATTATAATAAAGATGTTGACTCTATGGCACTCTGAGACTGTGCCAAATTACTGGACTTTCATTCTCTGTTTCATACACACAGGCATAAAAATAAAAACCTATTCCAGTACGTGCTATATAAATTAATTACCTCATTGGTTTGAGAATTTTGGTTTTTCCTGTAAGTGTTTAAATATGCCTCACTTTACTTATTTCCTCTTGCGTTTTGATTAAAGAAAGTTGGCAGCGCAAAAAATCCCCAGTGGAGAACCATAGTGTCAATTTCATCTAACATTACAAGTGTGTCATTCTTGTGAGGATAATTTGATATTAATGACTCTTGATAGAGCCATCCTTTCTCTCCCAAAACGCATCCTCAGAAAAACCTAAAGTGACAAACTGACCTTTCATAGTAGTAGACAAAAACTCCACAGAGTGATTTTATTAGGGCTATACAAAGGCAGTTGTTAAAAGGCCAAGCTTTGTTTTCAATTACATGGGTATAAATTAATAGAAGGTGCATTTTTATAATTGAGGCAGAATTAGCTCCAAGCACAAAATATCAGGATCATATTTAACCCTTTTTATTCTTTTACTATGTCCAATCAGTCTCCAGGTTCTCTCCTTTAAACTTATTGTAAGTGAGTTTGTACAATATTAAACAGTTGTCATTTATTAACATCTGAGCAACAGTCAGTCCACTGACAACATCTTCAGGGGTCAAGAGCTAGGACACAGAATAGGTAAGTTTTCTTTAACAGAAAGGAAAAGTTCACAAAGGAATGGAGCATAGGGTGGGTACAACAGCAGCTGTTTATGGTTTCCTATATAGTCTAATTTCAGTAATGTCAGTAACTGCCCCCTCCAACCCATATCTCATAACACTACCTAAATGTTCATCATTAGAGGTTCATTCCTTTGAAACAGCAAGCCTCTCTTAAAAATCACATTATCTCTTGAAGGGTCGGACACATATTAAACTGGGCTTAGTTTGAATTAGGTTAAATAACGTGGTTTATTCTTAACACACTTTGAGATCTGAGGCAATCTTCTGAATATTGAAGGAATAGCCCTCTTGATGGGACAGGGGTAGATTTGAGCCACAATGCACTCAGGTAAAGATAGATATGGGGTATGAGAGAGCGACACTACAAGGAATAGAAGTAGGACTATAAAGAAGCAACATTGAGGATATTTAAAATGATCAAGGATAATGTAAAATAGGGGAAAATATGGTCCAGGTTAAGGCAAGTTGACTACTGTACAGCTTTACCAAGAAAGGGGTGTCAGAATTAACTGCTGATCCTATCCCGCTTCTCCTCCAGGCACAGATTATCTTTTCTATAAAAGGTAGAGACTAAAAACTACATCTATTCAAAATTAGGCTTTGATACTCTGATGTTTGGATGATTATTATAAAAGTTCTGGCCTCGGTTTAAAGGTCCCCATATTGTTTGAATTCCTACCCAGAACCTAGGGACTGAAGGGGTTCCTGGTTTACAAGTGTCCAGTTCTCTCTTTCTCGAGCCACTACAACAGTGGTCCCCAAACTTTTTGGCACCAGGGACTAGTTTTGTGGAAGACAATTTTTCCATGGACCTGGGGGTAGGGGGTTGGTTTTGAGATGAAACTGTTCCACCTCAGAACAGCAGGCATGAGTTGGATTCTCATAAGAAACGCACCACCTAGATCCCTTGCGTGCTCAATTCACAATAGGGTTCCCACTCCTAGAATAATCTAATGCTGTTGCTGATCTGACAGGAGGCAGAGCTCAGGTGGTAACGCTTGCTCACTTGCTCGCTGCTCACCTCCCGCTGTGTGGCCCAGAGGTTGGGGACCCATGCCCTATGGCATCCTGTCAGGGAGAAGTTATTCTTTCTTTCTCTTTACTTCTCTGGAAAAGACTCACCAAAAGAAGACCAAAGGAAGAGAATTTTGTTACCTAGAACTCAGAGGATGTTATCAGATAATTGGTACTTTGGAAGGCCATCCCTTATGATGGCCTTTCCATGAAAAAAATAATTATAACCTGGAGGATTTCTGCAGTTAAACTGATGACAATTATTTCCACACAAAATTAATATTCCAGGCAATAAAGGACACCGATAAAAGAGAAATGTTTTAGTAGGGAGGCTATTTAGGGCTGCTCTCGACCAAAGTTGTACTATTCCAATTACTGATCCAGGCAGGCCAGCCCTATTTTCTCTCTTTGTGAGTTCCACATCTCCTGGCCTTCACTTATCTTTTGTAAGAAGCTTGCCATTTGTGTAATCTGTGCAAAACTCCTTCTCTGCACTCCTGTGAGTTTGTTCACCAATACTTTTTCCCATAACTTAATATTTCGGAATAAAAAAAATTAAAACAAACAAAGGTGACCCAGGAAGTACAAACTGCAAAACATAGAAAGTTGGTTTTCCGAAAAGGCATGGTGAGCATTCAGAAACAATGGAAAAAAGATGCTACTCAATGCAAGCATGTATCCTAACCAAATCCATGCATCATCAATACTAATATGAAATATTAGTTGCTGCTGCTCAATTTAACATAATCTAAGTAGGTTTCCAAAACAGAAATAATCAGGAGATGATGAGGAATAATCCACATCCCCTCAGTATCGTTTCAATTTTATGTGTGTGTCATATGTAATCTTATTACATTTTAACATTTTCCATTATTAATTTTTTATTCACCCAACTTAGGTACTTTGCTGATTTGGGGGCACTATAATACAGGCAGAAGTAACATGATATCCACAGGTGTCCTAGCTTTATCCCAGCCCCTCTTTGATATTCCAAGGGATATCAGGAATTTTCAACAATTATGTTACCGTTATTTCTATTTCTTGAAATTCCTCTCATTGGCCTTGAAACGAAATGCTAAGATCGTTCAAGCTCATAAAGCTTGATGAGTGGACATTTTGCAGATAGAGCATACAAGAACATGTGAACCTATAGAATCTGCTTTGGAGAGGGGAAAGCAAAGCAACCCTCCCCATACCCCAGAAGGTATTACTTTACACTTCTCATCCAACAATACCAGAGATGCACTGTCATTTATACTTTTAGATTTCAGGTACTAAGGACAGCAAATATGCTGTGCTCTGGAGTCACACATTAGATGGTTATCAATCACTTACACCCAAGTTTACATTCCGTTTTTACTTTCCTATCAGAAAGCAGTGCCTTGAGAGAACAGGATGCTAACAGGTCATTTAAATAATGGGGAGGTAGAGAAAACAAGATGAAATGGGCACTGAGGCAGCTGAAAGGAGTAAAGAGGGCACCAAAGGTAAGCTGACTTGACTCCAAAGGAAAAAAAAAACAGGCTTACTTCCTGATATTGCTGAAGATTAGCTCAATTTCAATTAAATGCTGGAGAATTTTCTCAACTATCACAGCCTGAGGCAGTAGCAGTGTGTGACTGTAAATGTTCTGGAATCTAAATATTCCACCAGGAAATATAGACTGGAATGCCAACCAGAGTCCTTACTCTGGTTGCCTAGGATTGTCAGGACCAAATACTACTGAGACTAAACTGAAACAACACTCAATCTAAAATAAGATATCATAAGAAAGAAAAGCACAAGCTGATTTATATACCCACATCTAGCTATCCTGAAGAAAGCATTTGGTAATCACTGAAAAGGCCACCATTGGTAGTTTGGCACATAGTATGACACCTGTGTGGCCAGTGAAAACTGAATGGTACAAGTGACAATCTCATCTTCTTCCACAGAGAGAGATTTGTACGATTTGTACAGTACATTTCCCTAATCTTTAATAAATATCAAACATTTTTACTCACGAGGGGCTCCTTCAGCCATTTCAATGGCAGTAATTCCCACAGACCACACATCACTCTGCAAAGAAAAAGATGACAAAAAAGTCACTTAAAAATAGGAAATTTGTAGTATTTAGAATGTCAAAACAGTGTTTAGCTGGGGATGTGGATGTCAATGCCAGAGCCCTTTTATGGGTTTCCTATAATGAAGCTTCATTACAGAGTGACATTATAGGAAGACATAATCTGAGCTTGTGATCAGCCAGTACCTCACTACACAACAGGTTGATAGGGAATGGGGTTAAGCGCAAGGAAAGTTCATCTTGGATGCATTGCTATTATTGCTTTACCTGAAATACCAAAATAAACTTGTCATAAAGACATTTTATTACATAGACCCACAAGTTGTATCATCTTGGGCAAATGTTTTAACTCCCTGTGCCTTAATTCCACTTTATGTAAAATGGTGATAATAATAGCATACACTTACATAGGACTGATATATATATGTGTGTGTGTGTGTGTGTGTGTGTGTGCGCATGTGTGTGTGTACTTCAGCAGTTCCTGGAATATACTAAACTAAGGCTAGAATTATAATGAGACTAGAAAATTATCTTCGGTACCAACTATTTAGTATTTTTTTTCTTCAGATTGTGGAAAGGGCACAGGGCTAGAGATACACTGGCTGGCCAAATGACTCCTAAACAGGTTTTCTGAATTCTTTTTTTTTTTTTTCCTTGAGACAGAGTCTCACTCTGTCACCCAGGCTGGAGTGCAGTGGCGCAATCTCGGCTCACTGCAACCTCTGCCTCCTGGGTTCAAGCGATTCTCCTGCCTCAGCCTCCAGTAGCTGGGATTACAGGTGCCTGCCACCACACCTGGCTAATTTTTTTGTATTTTTAGTAGAGACAGGGTTTCGCCATATTGGTCAGGTTGGTCTCGAACTCCTGACCTCAGGTGATCTGCGGCCTTGGAGGTTAGCTGGATTTTTAGAACCCTAGTTTATAGATTTCTTAGCTTCAGTTGTGATAGTCTATGCTTAAGATTTCTTTCAGTTACATGGTGCTAAAAACTAAAAATAAATAATGAATACAGGTGAAAGTCCTTGGAAGACTGCAAAAAGTATGCAAATATAAAGCATTATTTTTATAAAAAGCCACTTGAAGAACATGCTTCCATAATCTTCATAGCTCCTAACAGCACTGAACATAATAGACTCTCAGTAAATAATTATTTTGCAGATCATGTAGAGGGCACTTAAGGAAAGGGAAAAGAGATGAATCTTAATCAACTTCAAGTATTGAGTCCTAGGTTCCACTCAGGGAGACCACAGTGAATTGTTTGGATGACTTACGTGGAGAGTGAGTGAGGTTTTTCCAGTCTATAGCAAATGGAGAATTTTCTTTCCACATCAACCTTTTGAAATGTGTACATGGATATACGTATATTGTTCAAATTGCAGTTTCAGTGGAAATTTTAATAAATAGCATGAATTGTTACTTAGTTTGTCTATTCCACTGATTTTCTGTGGTTTTGGAGGTGAAATATGCCAAGGATTTTCTCCATTACTCTGAGTAGTCAAATTATTTTTTGTCTTTTCTGGAGCTAAGTTACTGTGGAGGTTAATAATTGGCTTTACATTTATTCATTTTTAAGTTTACAATGCCCTTTGTCCCTGGAAGTTAAATTTTTATATGCATATAAATCCACATTATATAATATTTTTACCAATAAGTGACAAGCAACATAAACTACACATTCTGCCTCAAATTCAGGTAACTCTCAGTGGTATACTTTGTCCACATTCTTAGAAAATATTATTTTATGAATATAATCAAACCACTTACTGAAATAAAGGCTTGTATTTCCTACTAGCATTTAACGTAAAAGGAGGAGCTGCTTGCTTTTTATTTTTTGTTTTATCATTAAAAATAAATGTTAATCAAAAATCCCTTCCAAATTGTAATTTCCACTGAATTCTCCCACTCACTCTGTAATCATAGGAGCGTCTTGGGTCCTCATCACAGTCAATCACCTCAGGTGCCATCCAGTATGGTGTCCCAATGAAGCTATTCCTCCTTCCATTAGTTCTGCTCACCTGGGCACTCACTCCAAAATCAACTGCCAAAAATCATTATATGTCAAAATAACCAATCAGGAAGAAAAAGTTTAATAAGTTATTGCTTTAACTTGGAAAGCTGATACAAAAGCCACAATGAATAACAGATTTTCATTCCAGCCTAGCAAACTTTACCATGAAGTCTACTCCAGGAATATTGGAGAATAAGCTTTTGCTGCTATTTATTTTGGAATGAGACTCAGCAGTGCTGTTATAAATCTACAGTAGGTTTGGCTGAATGTTTACCATGAATATTAAAAATAATGTTCTGTCAGGACACTCTGAACCTCCAAAATGATAACATATGTAGTGTTTGGACCTGGAACCAAGCTGAAGGAAGACCAGAACCATAAGTAAGATCAAAGAAATCTAAAACCTATTAGCACTTTATCAGGAAGCCTCACATATCATATGAGAAGGCTCTATCACACTGATAAAGAAAAATGAGTTTTCTGCTAGAATTTAGTTTAAATTCCTACATAGATCTTTTGAATCAGATGCAGGTATTTACTGTGGTATCTATATCTCAGCTTAGATTATAAAATTTCAGTCTTCATCTGTGGGATACATTATAAGAAAATATTTGGTATGGTATCCTCAGAAACAGAAAAAAAGGCTAAAGTAGGCTGGGGTTATTTATTCCAGAAAAAATAAAACACGGATAAAAAATGAAGTAGATTTTCTAATTTAGAATGGTTTCCAGGAATCCAGAGGATGGCGAACAAAACTGACTGAAAAGAAGCTTCAGGAATTTAGGGGAAGAGAAGAAAAAGGAAAAAGAAAAACCTAAGCGTTTAAGGCAGTTTTAAAGGATCTAACAAGAACGACAACAACAAAAAAAAGTCCACAATATTTGTGAAGATCACCATTGGGTGTTGTACCATGTTTTTATCTAGATTTTTTAAAGAAACAGGTTTAATAATAGCCCAGCATTCTCACTATCCCTGTGAACTGGTATTAGGGGCCAAGAATTACCTAGGAAGGCCATAAGTTGGTATAAGGCATATATCCAGAGGAGAAAATGAAAGGAGAAAAGACTAGAAGACTGATTAATAGAAGAAAAGAAAAAAGAGCAAGAGAAAGAGAAATGAAAGCCAAGACGAGACGAAACCTCAACAACGGCATAATTTAAAGTTTTCTTTCATGACCTTACAGGCTGGAATATGAAGATTATTGAGCAATTGCAACTGCAATAGAATCATTTTTCCATCTCTTTTCCTTCTATCACTTCCTTTGGCTGTCATTAGGTTTGCTTTCTGCAACTTTCTTCTTATACTACGTTGTTTAAAAACAACTATAATCTTAAAAATTTAAAACAAATTGTACAAGAATTAAGTGTAAAAGGTGTGTGATTAAATTTTATGTGTTACTTAAAAATAGTGATAATCTGAGAAATCTAGAACAAATTGTACACAGACTACATGTAAAGTAAATCTGATTAAACTCTAATCCAGCAGTAGAAGGTCTCTCCTCCAGAGGAAAGTACATGAACTTTAGTGCATGGACATTGTGACAGATATTTCAGTGGCTTTTCATTTACGTACAATTTCTCTTTTGTGTTGTAAATGTTTGCGTTGGCCAGCAACTTGACACAAGTATATGAGAGTGTTGCTCTATATGTGAACACAGTGTTTAGCCTTGTGATGAACTATCTATTCTGAGTATTTAAATGTGAAATATGTATGCCTTTCATGTATTTTTTACATTTTTATTATTTCTTCATTTCTTGTTTAGAGACAAAGTATCCCTCTGCTGCCCAGGCTAGAGTACAGTGGCACAATCATAGTTTAATGCAACCTCAACATCCTAGGCTCAAGTGATCCTCCTGCCTCAGTCTCTCGAGTAGCTGGGACCACAGGTGCGCACCACCATGCCCAGCTAATTAAACCTTTTTTTTTTTTTTTTTTTTTTTTTTGTAGAGGTAAGGTCTTGCTATGTTGCCCAGACTGCTCTTGAACTCCTGGTCTCAAGTGATCCTCATGCCTCAATCTCCTAAAATGATGGGATTACAAGTGTGAGCTACTGCACCTGGCCTCTCCTTGTGATTTTAAAATTGTGTTTCTAGCTTTATAGCTTTTAGACAGACGCAAAATAAATAATACACTGTCTTGAAACTATTTTCACTTATTCCAAGAGTAAACAATTACTACCTCATGCTTCTTCCAATGTTCCTAATGAATGAACAAAATCTCTACTATTGTTCTATCTGTTTAGCAAGAAAATGGGAAACATCTTAAGGTCATGTTCAGACACATGTTTACAAACTGTTGAAAAATAATGCAAGTGAGTTATTTTCTATATCAATGGGGTTATCTGCCACTACAATGTACTGACATAATTTTTATGGCATTATTCTAATAACTACTGACATTTATTTTACACATTAAAGGGTACAATATATTGTTCCTTATGTGCTTAAGGACAAGAAAATGAGAAAATATGTGTGGTTATTTTCAAATAAATTATATAACTCTGAACTCTGGCATAGAAAGCTAGGTACTTCCAGTCTTTTGATTTATAATTCTGAACTTGACTTGCATATTATTGGAGCATCAATTCTGATCAATATCATTTCTTTACATATCTGAAAAAATCCAAATAAGCAATTCATCCTTACATAATTTAAAAGTTCTTTGATATTCTTGAGAAAATACGAGTCTGTCATGTAAAACAATTTTTTTTTAAATCCTTGCCCATGGCATCAAAATTTGTACATGGTAAATACTCAATTCAATTGTTGAAATAAATATAATAGCTCTTTCTAATAGAGGGTAAAGCGATGACCAAAAAGTAAATCCCCATTACAATTCAAAAGTTGTTTTATCCACATGATTTCAAAGAAGCAGGTAGGTGCATCTTCTTTCTTTTGCCCCGCCTCCTCTCCCAAACAAATTTTCAAATTTTGACTGGTTTTGCAGGCAGGGAAAATCCAGTTCAAATAAGTAGAGGATATTGACAGGGACATGATAGAAAACATAGTTATCTTAAAGGAGCTTTCTCCATTAAGATGCTTTGGACTTAAAATACTATAAGAATAAACTTACCCAGTTTTACTTCAGCATTATGAGTCAGCAGCACATTCTGACCTTTGATGTCCCGGTGAATTACTCGGTGTGCGTGAAGGTGAGCTAAGCCCTGTATATATTTTTTAAAAAGCCACATCAGTATATATATATTTCTTTCTTTCTTTCTGGTACAGTTCTTAGTATTTTTGGAAAAACTTTTGATAAGAGAAACAGCTTAATTTTGATGTTTCAGACACAATTCTTTCTTTAGGCTGGAATCACTACAACCCGTTCCCAGAAATATGACTTTTGGCTATAAGGAAAGGAAAATAAATCAAGACACCCATGAGAAAAAAGAGTACCCAAAGTAATGTTTGTATACATTGGGCCACTTCACCTTCCTTTCTAGCCTCCGTATTTCCAACTAACCATAAGAGTAAAGACCTGGACATCTTGAATATCATAGCTCAGCCATTGTTTTGCTCTATTTCTTATCCAACCATTTGTTTAGTCCAAAATATTTTCTAGTCAGCCTTGTAGACTGAGAATTTAGGGGAATGTGGAAATTCATTTTACAGCATTTGTAATCTGTGTTGGCTTCACACTTTGGCTCTAGCCCATTCACCACTAAAATTTACCCGTGACCTGGCTAACCCATCACGTGGTATGCAATGTTAAGCTGTAGTGAGATTGCCTCAGACACTAACTGGAGATTCATAATAAAGTAACAATAAAACTGCTAACATTTATTGAGCCCTTATTCTTTGCCAAGGATTATACTAAGTGCTTTACATGGACTAAATTACTAATTCCTCTCAGAAACCCTTTGAGAAAGGTGTTAATATCACCCTTATAATATAGATGAGGAAAATGAACCTTGGAAAAAATAAGTAACTGATTCCAAGTGATAAAATTTATCCATAGTAAACTAAATGTAAACTCAGTCCAGAGTTTGAACTCTCAACCATTTACACTGTCATCACAAGTGAATCCAACCAAAATGACAGGTAGGACATTCTAACACTGTATGAGTAGTACTGTTCAATTCTGTTAATATCCTTCTTGGATGACCCTAAGAACTTAAGCCACAAAAGATGGGATTTGGTAGATCAAGAAGATTGTTGCTCTCATCCAATTGGGTGTGGAAAATAAATAAATTTAAAATGGGGGCAGTAATCAAAGAAAATGTTTGTCTGCCAAAAGGCTACAGATGATTTGAGGCCATTCCATAAAATACTGACTTCTTCTGACTCACCTTCATCTTAATCTATGATGCTTGTGCTATGTTTTTGTTTAAAGAACTGTAAAATAATAACAACATAATAAATAATCCAAGTGGTCATTTCCATGATCCACTGAACACAGTAATCTTAATCTGACAGTAGTATTAAAGGCCATGATTTCAAAGAAGCTCGTTACCTAGCTTATTTAAAGGCGTCAGCTGCAAATCGGCTTTCTCAAAAGCTTTTTGGCCTTTTCAGATATCCTGATGTACAGGTTATGTTTAGAATACCTAAACTATCTGATATGAGCAGGTATAAGGTGCATTGTATATATTACTCCCAGGTTCTTAAAAGATCAGAAGAGAATAACTATATGAAGATTCACCTGAAGGATTTCTCGGCAGATATAAGCAATCCAATCTTCTTTTAAACTCTGATTTCTGGTCATTCTCACTACATCAGTGACCGAACCTGCTGCACATAACTCCATCACCATCTGCAGGAAAGCCAGCAAAGTATAAAAAATTAGTGTTCAATTTTCTGAAACTATCTGGAGAGTTTTAGTCCATATGGTTTGTATCTATATGTAATGTTTAGAGATTAAGGCACTGCAAGTACTGCTTCAATTGTCTGGTGGAAGACTCCAAAGGCTAGCGAAATTAGAGAGAGTTGGATTAAAACCAAAGATTTGTGGAGGGAGAGAAGCCAGGTATTTCACCAGAGATATTTAACTGGGAGTTGGGGTTTGAGCTATGTCTTGAAGGATAGGTGGTGTTTGGATATGCTCAAAAGGAAGAACATTCAGTTTATGAAAAACTAAATAAACACATGCTTTTAGAAAGAAGTTTATGCAAGGAACAAACCTAAGTGATCAGTGGAATGGGAAGGAAAGGATGGTCAAGGAAACAGTTTAATTGGGGGTGATGAAGCAAAATATGGAGGGTCTCAAAAGAGTTTACATTTCAACATTAAGGCTAGGTTTGGTTTTTGTTGTTTTGTTTTTATTTTCAAATTCCAAACTATTTTCCCCAAGATACTGGCAAGCTACAACTCCAAGGGAGAATTTGTCGATTGCATTCCTGTGGGATAATTTCATCCAAATGGGATTACTACTAAGGAAAACCTATTTTAAAACTGGTATCTTTGATAATATTTCATTCAGATTTTATTGTATTAATAAACTCAGTTTCTCAGAAAGTTTATTTTTGACACAAATAAATTGAGGGCCCAACTAGTAAATTTTCTTCCAGGTAATATGAGTTAACTAGAGGAAAGAGCGATGTACAAGAGCATGTAACTATTATAATTATCCTAGCAATATTTTCTTTGAGAACAGGTTTACGTATTACTGCCCACGTCAAAAACACTTTATCAAAAGAGCAAAATATGTCTTTTTTTAAACTTCATGCAAATTAATTATCACCATAGATGAATGGAAGCAAAAGGATAAACTCAAAATCATGACTATCCAAAAAGTCTACCTTACTTCCTGTGGAATATTAAGATCTTCTTTTCAGAAAACTACTCCTCTAATTTACAGTTATTCACCATTGATATTATTGCATGTCTTTCAACTAAGTACACTTTCACCAAAAAGAAGAGGCAGCCAAACAAAATGAAAACAGATAAGCCACAAAAAGTTGATTTTCATGTGGAGAATTAAGCATTGACTATATTGAATGGGCACAACATGTACACTGTGGTAACTCCTCATTTGGAAACATGACAAACCAGAATTAAAGCCATTCAACTAACATAAACCCTGGAAGATCTTGCTTATGTGAGTCAGAAGAGTTCAACTATACAAGGAATGTAAGACATTCTCAGTAATTCTCCTAACTTTGTAAGCATGGGGTCTGGTACATACACTTCTTCATTAATGGTCATTATTAAGCTACTTACTTACTTCCTATTTGTTTTTCTGATTCATATAGGCAAAAATTTGTGAAGTGTCCCATGAAAATTCTTATCTTCACAAATAATTTATACATTAAATGTTTATTCATCCTTCAGATCTCAGTTCAAGCTTTTATTCCTCAAGGAAGATTTTCTCATTTCCCAGCTTAATTAAAGTTTGCTATTCACCCACAGACAGCCATGATATTTCTCTTCTGACCAATTATACATTTATGCGTGAGATTATTTGATTGACGCTGGTCTTTGCAAATACATTGTAAGCACCAATGGGTCAGAAGCATGTCTATTCAGCTTACCGTTTTATTCTCAGCATCTAGCACAATATCTGACAGATAGTATTCAATTGATACATGTTGAATGCCTGAATGAATTGAGTACTAATACATATCCAATAAGGAGACTGCAAAATTTCTCACATTCTGCTATACTATCAAGAGGAAAAAAACTTGTAAGTGAAAATATATAAAAAAGACAAATAGTGTATGCCAAAAAAATTCCTCAGTAACTAAACTATACAGCCATATTTACTAAAATCTCGACTGGAATTATCAGAGAATAGAGGATGCATCTTAACTGGACATTTGAGAGAAAACAGGGTTAAGCTGAAGGTCTATAAATTTGGTGGTTCTCAAAGTGTGGTGATCAGTCCAGCAGTAGCAACAGCATCACATACGAACTTATTAGGAAAGACAATTTATTGGACCTACACCCCCAAATCTACTGAACCAGAAATTCTGTGAGTGATGCCCAGCAATCTGTGTTTTATCAGGCTCTCTGGGAGATTCTGATGCCTGCCAAATTTAGAGAACCACTGTTTCAATTCCACCCCTTGTTGAAAACCTTTCTATAACGTCCACTGTCCTATTCTCTGAAGTCCATTATTTATAATGTAATAGAATATTTTATTGTCACTTGAAGATACTGAAAAGTTTTAGTCATTATTTTGAAAAAATACTACTAACTTGGACATGGAATGGAAATGTAGCAAGTATAGAGATTCAAGTATATACTAACCCTACCTTATATTCTATATATTCCATTTTTAATAAAGACATCCTTGACCAAAACTGATTTTCTTGTGATTTAACTATTTTTACCATAGTGGAAGGCAGCAAAAATTCTGGTAACTTAGGTAGCATAGGTTACACTTAGCCTCTACAATTTATATCTTACTGATCTAGAATTTGTGTTACTCCAGGCATAATGACTAAGAAAAGGATAGGTCAACTTACCATTTGGAAAAGAGGTTCTTAAGAGTTATGTTTATCCGTAAGTGCATATACTTTGCAAAAACTTAAAATGCACCCATATGCTCACGTCAAGTGCTAATTAGAATTTATCCTTATCCAGTCATTATTTATTAGTTCATTGGGTAATTTCTGTAATAGCAACCATAGTAATCACATAAAATATTTGAAAATGTTTATGTTTAATATTTCCGCTATTCATTTGAGTCCTCCCCCATTCCACCAGTAATCCCCTTGTCAGGCACTTAAGTTATTTTCCCATATTTTATCGCTCCCATCTCCAGGAATCAGAGTATCTTTTGCCACATGATATGGTTTGGCTGTTTCTCACCCGAATCTCATCTTGAATTGTAGCTCCCATAATTCCCACATGTCATGGGAGGGACCTGGTGGGAGGTAATTGAATCATGGGGGCAGGTTTTTCCCATGCTGCTCTGGTGATAGTGAATAAGTCTCACGAGATCTGAGATTAATGGTTTTATAAAGGGGAATGCCCTTGCACAGGCTGTCTTGCCTGCCACTGTGCAAGACATGACTTTGCTCCTCCTTTGCTTTCCACCATGATTGTGAGCCCTCCCTAACCATGTGGAACTGTGTCAATTAAACCTCTTTCCTTTATAAATTACCCAGGCTCTTTATAAATTTCCTTTATAAATTCCCCAGGCTCTTTATGAGCAGCGTGAGAACAGACTAATACAGTAAATTGGCGTCAGTAGAGTGGGGCACTGCTGTAAAGATACCTGAAAATGTGGACGCAACTTTGGAACTGGGTAACAGGCAAAGGTTGAAATAGTTTGGAGGACTCAGAAGAAGACAGGAAGATGTGGGAAAGTTTGGAACTTCCTAGAAACTTGTTGAATGACTTTGATCAAAGTGTCGATAATGATATGGACAATATGGTCCAGGCTGAGATGGTCTCAGATGGAGATGAGAAATTTGTCGGGAATTGGAGCAAAGGTGACTTTTGTTATGTTTAAGCAAAGAGATTGGCAGCATTTTGCCCCTTCCCTAGAGATATGTGGAATTGTGAACTTGAGGGAGATAATTTAGGGTATCTTTTGGAAGAAATCTCTAAGTGGCAAAGGGTTCAACAGGAAGTAGAGCATAAAAATTTGGAAAATTTGCAGCCTGATTATGCAATAGAAAAGAAAAACCCATTTTCTGAGGAGAAATTCAAGCCGAATGCAGAAATTTGCAAAAGTAACAAGGAACGAAACGTTAATCACCAAGACAATGGGGAAATGTCTCTAGAGCACGTCAGAGATCTTCACAGCAGCCCCTGCCATCACAGGCCCAGAGGCCTAGGAGGAAAAATAAATGGTTTTATGGGCCAGGCCCAGGGTCCTCTTGCTGTGTGCAGCCTAGGGACTTGGTGTCCTGTGTCCCAGCCACTCCAGCTATGGCTAAAAGGGGCCAATGTACAGCTCGGGCTGTTGTTTCAGAGAGTGCAAGCCCAAAGCCTTGGCAGTTTCCACATGGTGTTGAGCCTGCGGATGCACAGAAATCAAGACTTGAGGTTTGGGAGCCTCTGCCTAGATTTCAGAAGATGTATGGAAACTCTTGAATGTCCAGGCAGAAGTTTGCTGCAGTGGCCGGGTCCTCGTGAAGAACCTCTGCTAGGGCAGTGCAGAAGGGAAATGTGGGGTTGAAGCCCCCACACAGAGTCACCACTGGGGCACTGCCTGGTGGAGCTGTCAGAAGAGGGCCACTGTCCTCCAGAACCCTGAAAGGTAGATCCACCAACAGCTTGCACCATGTGCCTGGAAAAGCCACAGATACTCAATGTCAACCTGTGAAAGCAGCCAGGAGGGAGGATGTACCCTGCAAAACCACAGAGGCGGAGCTGCCCAAGACCATAGGAATCCACCTCTTGCATCTGTGTGACCTGGATGTGAGATATGGAGTCAAAGGAGATCATTTTGGAGCTTTAAGATTTGACTGCTCTGCTGGATTTTGGATGTGCATTGGGTTTGTAGCCCCTGCGTTTTGGCCAATTTCTCCCATTTGGAGCAGGCATATTTACCCAATGCCTATACCCCCATTGTATCTACGGTAACTAACTTGATTTTGATTTTACACGCTTGTAGATGGAAGGGACTTGCCTTGTCTCAGATGAGAATTTGGACTGTAGATTTTTGAGTTAATGCTGAAATGAATTAAGACTTTGGGGAACTGTTGGGAAGGCATGATTGGTTCTGAAAACTGAGGAGATGAGATTTGGGAGGCCAGTGATGAAATGATATGGTTCGGCTCTGTGTCCACACCCAAATACCTTGAATTGTAGCTCCCATAATTCCCATATATCGTGGGAGGTAACTGAATCATGGGGGCATGCTGTTCTCATGACAGTGAATAAGTTCATGAGATCTGATGGCTTTATAATGGGGAATTTCCCTGAACAAGGTCTCTTGCCTGCCACCATGCAAGATGTGACTGCTCCTCCTTTGCCTTCTGCCATGATTGTGAGGTCTCCTCAGCCATGTGGATGAGTCAATGAAATCTCTTTCCTTTATAAATTACCCAGTCTTGGGTATGTCTAATGGCAGAAACCATGATTACTTTTGCACCAATCTAATAGCATTGTGAGAACAGATTAATACACCATACTACTTTAACAGTTGTGTGCTAAGTTTTCCTGTAGATGCACAAAAGTGACAACTCATAAAAACATACATCCTTGGGTAAAACTTATTCTTATAGAATAAGAACAGCGTAATTAAAAACATACCCAAAGTTGGTGCCTCTGACCAGGGGGACTCAGCTTGAAAAATGCACCATAGAAGGACACAATGTTTTTGTGGAAAGAGTACTTCCTCAGAAGGTTGAGTTCAGTCCTGAGATCCTCTTCTTCATCCTATGGAATAAGAATAGACAGCAAAGCTCCTAAGCTGTGCAATCAATGACTGTGGGTCCCCAAAGTACAGTAGATCAATGAGGGAGAATCCTACGGCAACCAATTATATCCAACAGCAATTTATAATAAAATCTCAACTAAAATGGTCAGTGAATGAAGATTTCTGGTTAACTTGGAATCTGGGGGAATAAAAAGGGTAAACTGAAGATCTTTTAGTTCAGTGGTTCTCAAGATGTGGTCCCAGGACCAGCAGCACCAGCTACTGTATAAAATTTTCACTGAATGGAGTCGTTATATTTTTGTTTCTTTTGCAACAGTTTTATTGAGATATAATTCACATACTATAAAATTCACCCATTTGAAGTGCAAAATGCAATCGTTTTTAGTATATTTATAGAGTTGTGCAATCATCACCACAATCAATTTTAGAACATTTTTATCACTCCAAAAGGAAATCCCATGTCCTTCAGTTATCATCCCCCAGTTCAGCCACACACACACACACACACACACACACAAACTCTAAGCAATCACTAATTTACTTTATGTCTAAATAGATTTATCAATTCTGGACATTTTATATAAATGAAGTAATATAACATGGTCTTTTGTGACTAGCTCTTTTCAAAATTCATCCATATTGTGGCATGTAACAATATTTCATTGCTTTTGGTTTACCATTCATCAACTGAGGGATGTTTGGGCTATTTCTACCATTTAGCTATTATGAATAATTCTTCTATGAACAGTCATGTCAAGTAACTCTATGTTTAATGTTTTGATGAAATGACAGATTGTCTCCCACATTGGCTTTACCATTTTGCATTACCAAGAGCAATGTATGAAGGGGTTCCACTTTCTCTATACTATCACCAACACTTGTTATTTTCTGTTTTATTATTATAACTATTCTAGTGGATATGAAGTGGTGTCTCATTGTGGTTTTAATTTGCAATTCACTGATGACTAATGATGTTGAGCATATTTTCCTGCACCTATTGCCCATTGTATATGTTCTTTGAGAAATGTCTAACACAAAATTCTTTGTCCTTTTAAAAACTGGGTTGTCATTTTATTAGTGAATTGTAAGAGCTCTTCATATATTCTAGATACAAGTGCCTTATCAGATAAACAACTTGTGAATATTTTCTCTCATACTGTGGATTGTTTTCTCACTGTCTTGATAGTGACCTTTGAAGTACAAAAGTTTTTATTATAATGAAGCACGATTTATAAATTTGTTGTTGTTTTGCTTGTACTTTTGGTGTCATATATAAGCAACCACTGTCAAATCACAGGTCACAAAGCTTTATTATTGTTTTCTTCTAAGCATTTTATAGTTTTAGCTCTTATACTTAGGTTTCTGATCCATTTTGAGTTAATTTTTATATAAAGTAAAAGTCCAACCTCATTATTTTGCATGTGGATGGACAGTACCATACTATCTTGATTATTTGGTAATCCTTTACATTTTAAAGGTATTAGTTTGTTCTGTGCTGACCTTTTAAAAAATTTTATTATTTTTTCACACTTTATTTATTTATTTTTATGTTTAAAAGCTATGTTTAAGATAATTTATTTTTATTAATCACAACAATGGTACATGTATACCAAATATAGATAAATATACTAATAAAATATGTAAGGGGTCTACTCTCACTGAACATTTTCCCCAAGCAATATTAACAGTTTAGTGTATATTCTTTCAGACATTTGTATATGCTAATACAGTAACTAGAGCTTTGAAAGATAGAGATAAATGCATAATGATATGATCAACACATACACACACATACACGCACACATATATATGTGGCATTTAAAAAATCCAAATACGCTCTTATTATTTTTAATATTCTGCAACTTTCATGTTTTAATCAGTATATAAAGCACATCTTTCCAAATCAATAAACAAATGCATGTCCTTGTTATGGCTGCACAAGATTGCACAGAAAGGACATATGGGTCTGGCACTCAGGGGACAAGTCAGGTCTAGAAGTATTGTTTTTGAGAATCGTCTATATAGTGATAATTGGAGCCATCTGGTTAGATGAGATCACTGAGGTACAATACATAGCTTCAAGACAGCTCTAGCAGAAGACAGTGTGATGTCAGTCAGAAAAGAACACCTACCCTGGGCATTAGGACACTGAGGTTTAGCACTGATAGCCCAGAGTAGGAAATTCACTTAATCTTCCTAAAGTTCAATTTATTTTAAAAGAATGATGGAAGATAGCAGCCATTACCTATCTTCATGGAATGTTAGTGGGACCAAATGGGATAATATAGATAAAGTTCTTTGAAATCTTTAGAAAAAAATTCTATAAATGCAATATATTATCACAAAATATCATTGTTACTCGACTTCTTTGAATTACTCTGAGCTCTGTCAGAACTATATACTTTCCTCCACTGTTTACCCTAATCTACAAACATCAGCCTCCTTCATTCTCAGCATATTAATTATAGTGGAGTGAAATGGAAAGCAATTTTCTCTAAGTTTCAGTGATGTCTGCTTGTACCATGATAACCAAGTGGTTTTGATATTCCTTCTGTAACTCTTATTTCTCAGCCAATCTAGAAAAAGCTCTTTGTTTCTTAATAATTTGAAAATAATTACACTTTTGTGTATACAGATGCAATACACTTGAGAAAAATAACTTAAAATGTTAACTTACAAAAAGGCAACTTAAATTGTTAAAAATTTCAATGAAAATATAATTGGCTTGTGCATTTAGGTGTTATGATCCTAACTTAAAGGAAATTACACATCAGGAAAATAAGATTCACATACGTGAATGACGCAACCAATGTTGAATATAAAATAGTGCATAAAAAGTTGAAGGTGAGGTGAGATGACTCAGAAAGTGATTCTGCACTTGAAAAATGGATTCCTCACTGGCCTCCTTTGAATTCATAGTAGCTCTAAATTTTATTTGATTGTAAATTAAAAAGCTCTCCTATTTCATCTATAATAGTTCAATTTATAAAAATTATTAAGAAATATTCTTATTGTCAAAAGTGAAATATATTTGTAGAGTGTAAAGAAAAGAAGACTTTTGACCTGGTGTGGTGGCTCACACCTGTAATTCCAGCACTTTGGGAGGCTGAGGCAGGTGGATCCCTTGAGGTCAGGAGTTTGAGACCAGCCTGGCCAATGTGGTGAAACTCCATCTCTACTAAAAATACAAAAATCGGCCAAGCATGATGGTAGATGCCTATAATCCCAGCCACTCAGGAGGCTGAGGCAGGAGAACCACGTGAACCCAAGAGGCCAAGATTGTGCCACTGCACACTAGCCTGGGCAACAGAGTGAGACTTTGTCTCAAAACAACACAAACAAACAAACAAAAAACAAAAAACTTTTGAATTAAAGATTTCCTGTTCTGAAATCCAGTGAAAAAAAGATACCTTTAACTCTTTTGAGCAATGACCTAGGAAAGGGACAATTGACATGGAAAATAATTAAGGAATTAACCACCAATTATCTTTCGTTCTCGCCAGCATTTCCCTCAAACTATCCTGACTTAATGACTTTGAAATACAGAGAAATAAGTCTCTCAGCTGAAATGAATTGGTAGCTAAACATATCTACTCAGTTATTACCTCCCCTCTTAGCTAATTCTCTAAGACCCAGCAGGAAAAATAGGCAACTATTTTCTATATTTAAGTATAATGTGGCTAGGCTTTAAAAATACTTATGACATAAACATAAAGCAGTGCACTAGGCTCTGTAGTGTCTCTAAGTTGATTTAACTTCTACTTATAAATTATCTTTCCTAAATTTATATCTTGTTTAAAAAAAAAAAAAAAAAAAAGCTTGCAATGTCAGAGAAAATGGCTGCCAGTTGCAGAACAATCTTTAGTATTTCCCAAGGATTTCCCACTGGATTTACTTATAAACATTCAACTACTGGAAAATACATCTCTAGACAACTATTTGTCTTATGGGGGAAAGGGGTAGGTCCTAATATGTGCAGCTGAAAATCTCAGTGACAGGTTCCCTCTTTCTGTTTATTTGTGTAATAAAGTCATGACAACTTGTGGTATGAGAATTGCATGAAAGCTCAGGCTAGAGTCTCAGCCCAGCCTTCCAGCAAAGTTCAGTAAATAAGTTCCCTTCAAATTATCTTAACCTGTTTTCTAAAAAGGTAAAAATCCTGTGGCTTTCATTCTTGTCATGTAAGATCCTTAAACTTTCTACTTCCCCTGTGATGTGGCCCTCCTTTGAAATGGTAACAATACCTGACACCACATAAGACTAGCAAACTACAGGGACTAGCTATTCTATCTGTGCATATGCACTCTCAGTTTCAATTAAGTTGCCAAGGTTCTGCTGAGAGGAATATGAACTCATAAGTAGTCCAATAAATAGAAATGAGAGGATAGTAGTAGGTTAAGAATACAAAGAACAAGTGAAAGAGAAGCAGGGGCAAGACTGAATCCTTTCACCCGTTTGGTAGCTTGATGTTAAGGAGATTCCTTTTCTTTCTGAGTTAGAAAGCTTATGTGTCCTGGAAAGAACAAGAGATGTGCTGGGCTCTGGGCAGCTATGTAGTTGCATTTGTGATCTCTTTTTCTATGAGGAACCTGAGGCATGGAGAGGTAAACCACTTTCCCAAGTAGTTTTTGGCTGTTTAGTGGTAGACTTGGGATTCGAACTCATGTTTCTGGACTTACATGTTATTGCTATTTCCATAAACCCCTGGCATCTAAGAGATGTGTGTGCAAGTCACATACTTTTTATCCCAAAGGATTCAAGATGATTTAGAGATGCTAACTGGATGATTAGCTAGCAGTTATTTTTTCTTACTAAAATACATAATCAGATAATTCAAAGTCCCCGACTAGAAAAACCTTTTAAGAGTGGGTTTCCCACATAAATGTAAACTCCCCCAAAACAAATAAATGAAGATCAGATATGTTTGGAAAGCATTAGTGTGTTTGCCACTCTGAATTAACAGGAAGCTGAGCTTGTGAGAAACACATAAGTACATTATATCCATCAGGCCAAGTGGGTAATTTAAACCTCTCACACATCTTCCAGTAATATGATGCTACAGCATTTCCTGGCTTAGGGCCAGTTGATCACAGACTGGCCTGAATACCCTGTGTTTTGTCAAGAAGAGGCAGTTCAAGGATGCCAGAACTTCCTTTGTAATTTCATCCAATTCTAGAATCAAAATCCTTTTCTCTAAGGAAAGTGTGCCAGAGAGGGTTTGGGACAGGTCTTTAAAAAAGTTTTATTAGCACAAATGTTTGATGAAACCAAAATTAATAAAATAATCATATTTCCCATACCTTACCTTTAGCGGCTTCCTAAGCTACAAAAGCATGATACTATCTGTTTTATCTGGTCCTTTGGATATGCTTAGTCTCCAAACATGAGTTACAGACACAACAGGAGCCTAGTACTTAATAGATGAGTCATGAGGTTGTTTAGCAATACCTTTCTAATATAACTAGAAAGTTTCTGAATGTGATTCTGTTAATGAAAAGGGTTATTTTTAATGTGCCTGAGAACATATTTACTAAGTCACAACATGCTAGAAATATTTGAGTCCCATGTATAGCTGACTGCAGGAGAGAAAAGTAGGAAAAAATATATCAATTCATTATATTGACAAGAGCAAAAATTCAACTTTTGGGCCCATACAATATTTTATAGAGCACCGATATCTACTGAAAAAGAGAAATTATCTTTGGTTGGTTTTATTCTGGAGCCAGAGAATTGTTGGTATCAGACAAACTGCTCTGAAGGGAAGTCAAAAAGCTGTACGTAGAAAACATGCTCATATTCTTTCATGTGTTCAAGTATGGTACCAAATGTCTGAAGACTTTGAGGCTGAGTGGTCGGTTTGTTTTCTGCCTGCTATTGCTCTTACAAAAAAGCGGGGCGGGGGGCATTCCTCATTTGGTTCAAACACAATGGTAATGTTTGTTAGAATCATAATGGAGGAAAAGCAATTCAGTCCAGAATGTCATGATAACATGTGAAAAGGACCTTTCCAAGGCCAGTTTTAGGCAAAATTTGCTGTAGATCCCATCACCTCCTTTTTTGTTGCTATTCATCCAGAGGGCTCTATGCTCTGTAAATTTACGTAATTCCTCACTGACAGTCAATGCATTCCTATTCAAGGGACCTTTTCTCCTATCTCCTACTCTCTGATATATGCTAGTGCTTATATATGATGATTTAATCTACGTGAATATATTAAAAGATAAAAATATGTTATCATTTTCAAGCAAGAACACTTTTAGTAGCGGTCTTCTAGAGATAATGACACAATGCAAAGGGATAAGTTAAAAGCTGAAAATGAAAGGAAAGACTACTTGGGTATTAACGAGAACTTTTAGTACTCACGCTGTATCTCCACCCAACAGATTTTTGATATTTATTCACTCTCACTCGCCTTCCTATTTCAGGTAAAGGTGTCTGTAACCAAGAATAAAATGTTATTAGATGTACTGGTACACTCTAAAAATGATTTATGCTTAAGTACTTTAAGTTCCGTTGGCACTCAATGGAAGAGTAAGATAACATTATTCCTCTCTCAGTTTTCACCAATAGTTTTAATTTAAAAAGCCAAATTTTTATGACAAGCAGAAATTTGGCAACAAATTCATGGTAGTAGATTTAACTGCTGTAATAATGGGAAAAATTATAATCTGGTATTAGTAAAGTGCTTTTTCCTCCTTACAAAACCAGTTAATTGACACTAAACATCCATGGGTTGAACACGATTTTTAAATATTTTAAAAGTCAGAGTATCTGAAATGTAGGTTAAATGTATGTCAAGGTATCTTAAGTTAAAACAAGAAAATAAGTGTTTTAGAGAGTCTCACTCAAAAAATAGAAGTTTGATTATTTAGAAGCCATGGATTGTAGGGCAAAATAAATCTACAAAACCTCAAAATCCCTCGAAATTCACATTGGTTTGCAACATTTGACATTTACTGGCAAAAATAAAGCACACAACTTTTTTTTTTTTTTTGAAAATTCAGCTATCATTTCTTTTATTATTATTATTATACTTTAAGTTCTGGGATACATGTGCAGAACATGCAGATGTGTTACATAGGTATACATGTGCCATGGAAGCACACAGTGAGTTGCTGAAACTCACTTTTCCTGCACAAATTGGAAAAAGCACAGTTTACGGCCTTGACAACAGTTCAGTGAATGTATATAGCTTTTCAAACATAAACTTCCCTTTAGGGTATAGTAAAGCAAAATTTTTTTTGACCTTTGCTATGTTTATGATAATATTACCCTAAGAAAGTGTGGTACTCATGTTAAAGAAAAAGAACAGAAATCAGTGCTAGCAAATTCTATGCCAATATGTTATGAACCGTGACATAACTTTATGAATGTTACCAGGAACAGTGCCAATTAAACTGTTTCTTTTGCTCATCTGTCAGAAAATACATGAAAAATGTGCATCTCTGATAAGTCTCTTCCTTCTACCTGTCATTGAGAATCTAATGGCCTCTATTATCAGAGGAAATCATTGGAGAGGGAAAATAACATGATGGAACACAGCAGGATTAACCCAGTATTAGAAGCAATCTTTTCTTTGCTATCCCTGGAAACAAATAATCAACTAGAAACAGAGAGGAGTACAGATGTTTCCTCATTGTTATAGAATACCAAAATATGTGGAACTTCTGCTATGAAAGAAGCATTGTTTTATGTGGATATATAATAAAGCAATAGATGTAATACACTAATGAATAAAAGTAATATTAAATAACTATAATAAATCCAGATGAATGTAATAATTATTATATAAAATCATGATTTAAAAACAAATACAATATTCTCTGAGTTGTTTATCCCAAGAACACAGTCCACTAAGGGAAGATAATACAGGTAAATTATAATATTACCTTACGAGCGTTCATCACTTTAACAGCTGTAAACACACCAGTCTTCTCATGAAGTCCCTGAAATACAGGACAATGACAAACATCAAATGCTGGCTAGGTAATCCAGCTATCAAGAAGCAATCAAAGTAGAGAATATTAAAATTAGTCTCAAATACATTGTATGTTATGAAATATAAAATATATACAGCTGAAATATATAGTATTATATAGAAAACAGAAATATTAAATTATCAACATTTTAAAGAAATCACCACTCCACTCAAAACACTCAAGGAAGGTTATGGAAAAGTTTGGCTGTTTATGTCTGTAGTAACTAGTGGACATAATTGCCTATTTAAAGTTATTGCTTACTTAGTGTCTTTAATCTACGTTTGCATGGCATCAAAGCATTTAATCTAAATGAAAATTTTTATTTAAGTGAAAATTTCCTATTGAAGATGGGGAGTTGTTCCACTAAACATTTTTTCAATTGATTATGTGATACTATGCAGACATCTTTTCATTGGACTCTTCTTCAAACACAAAATATTTATCATGTTAGCAAAAATATTAGCCATATATTATCTCCATAATGATCACTAGTGAGAGTGATTCATAATTAATTCAACAGCCTCTAAACTGTTTCATATGTCCTGAATCATGTGAACCAAAAATATTTATAAAAGGAATAAGTTATAGAAAATTATCTTATTGAAAAGATGATGAGTTATAAGAGCTTAATCTTATCCTAAATGAAAGTATAAGCTACAGATTTGTGATTTTTAAAGGTGAACATATAGGTTTGGAATCAGATCTCCTATTTTGTGGCTGGTACCTTCTAGACATATTCCAAACTGTAGTCATAGTTTGAGTAATAAATAGAATATCTTATCTGATATTTCTCAGCAGAAGGTTTGATTTGGGGGCTGTACTGGGTTGAACAGTGTCCCCTCGAAAATTGAGGTTCACCTGGAACCTCAAAATGTGACCTTATTTGGAAACAGGGTCTTTGCAGATGTAATCAAACTATGATGAGGTCATATGGATTTGTTTGGTCAATGTCCAGTTTCTTTGTAAGAGGAAAGGAAGGGAGATTTGAACACGGAGACACAGGGATACACAAAGGGGTGATAGTCATGTAAAAGATAAGAAGAAATTGCAGCGATATAACTACAAGCCAAGAAATGTCAAGGATTGTTGATAACACCAGAACCCAGGAAGAGGCAAGGAACAGTTCCTCCCTAGAGACTTCAGAGAGAGAATGGCCCAACAGACACCTCAACTCAGAATTCTTATGTCCAAAATTGTGAGGGAATACATTTCATTTGTTTTAAGCTACCCAGTTTGTAGCAATTTTTTACAGCTGACCGAAGAATTTAGTACACAAGGCAGGAAAGATGGAAACTGAGCAAGGTTATGTGTTTGACTTGGGATAGGGTTCAGAGACTAGTAATCAAGGTACAAGGAAATGTCCAGAATTGGGTGAGCAGTTTAGGGTGGAGCATGCCAGCCACAGAAGACTAGAATTTTTAAAGGAAAGGAAAAAGTTACAGGTTATTGATTGATCAGGGAAAAGTAGGAACCCAAGATCAAGACCAGTCTGTTTAACCTAAAGTCTTAGGAAGCAAATGCAAAGGCAAAAATCAGATTTACATGGGAAGTGGAAATGAGGCAGAGTTTGTGAGGCTCAATCCATGAAGTAATACTATCAGGTTCTAGGAACAATCTTCTCTTTTATCAGACAAAACGCATTATTTTTGCAACCTCCTTAGCTTCTTTTAAATTTTTCAAAAGAACATGAGCTTGTGTTATCTTCTGTCACTTGTCTTAATTGGGGCAGCCTGTTTGGATGGAGTCAGATTACTTTTGATGGACAGTTATAATAAAACAGTTTTAAACAGTTCTTTTTTGTAGGATTGTAATGACACCTGAACTTTAACCGAGTTTATAAAAATTACTGAGTATGTTGGGTACCCTTCAGATTTTTTTACATCTCTGGGAGGAATTATATATTAATATTTTTATTTATTCAGTCCTTATAACTTAGGAAGCATTGTTTTCATAATTATTCACATAAACACTTCTTAGTAAAATTTTTTCCACATCTGTATGCACAAATACAACATGTTGGAAATTGATTCGCAGGCATCCCTTTAAAGAGTTACGATGTTTCCTTCCTTGATTCTAAGAGATTATTTATGAGCCAACTATTATTTTGTGCAATACAAAATATTTATCAAGTTATCAAAAATATTAGCCATACATTATTTTATTTAACTGATGATCAGTAAAATACAAAATTTTTGAAGTCTAAAATCTATAGATTATAACACATTAGTGAGACAATTGAATGTCATTGAAAGATTCCAGCCATTGCCATAAAGCAGAAAAAAAAAATCAGCTTGTTTCTACCCTCATTATCTGTGATTTATTCACCCTTGAAAATTGAATGAAGTTATTTCGTCAGACAATGTATCCTAATATTGGGTTTGAAAAATATGCTCACTGAACCTACAGAGGAATGAAACTCCAGGTCTTGGAACCATGTACTCAGTTAATATGCCAAATCACTATATAAGCCTCTATAGAAGTCTGGCATATACAGACAATAGATCATAGAAATTTGCTACTGTTAAGATAGCATTTCAGAGAGTTCCCCCTGTATCTTGACTCTTCAAAAATTGTATTTTGAAATAATTTTAGACTTATAGAGTAGTTTCAAAGATTGCACAGGGGGTTCCTGTATATCTTTTCCCCAGTTTCTTACAATGTTAACATCTTACATGGCCATGGTACAATTGTCAAAATGAAGAAATTAATATTGGTATAATACTCTTAACTAAATTACAAAATTTATTCTGACTTTCCAGCTTTCTCACTAAGCTGTTTTGCGATCTTAGCTGAAGGACTTGTCATAAACAGATTGTCTCCCTAAAAAATCCAGTTTTTAGGATGTGCTCTTTTTCAGTTAGAATGTGACTTTTATGGCAAATTACGTTAAAACAACATTTGTGTTAAACACACAAAAGAACACTAAGAAAGGAATTTAGTGGCCGGGTGCGGTGGCTCAAGCCTGTAATCCCAGCACTTTGGGAGGCCGAGACGGGCGGATCACGAGGTCAGGAGATCGAGACCATCCTGGCTAACCCAGTGAAACCCCGTCTCTACTAAAAAATACAAAAAAAAAAAAAAAACTAGCCGGGCGAGGTGGCGGGCGCCTGTAGTCCCAGCTGCTCGGGAGGCTGAGGCAGGAGAATGGCGTGAACCCGGGAGGCGGAGCTTGCAGTGAGCTGAGATCTGGCCACTGCACTCCAGCCTGGGCCACAGAGCGAGACTCCGTCTCAAAAAAAAAAAAAAAAAAAAAAAAAAAAAGAAAGGAATTTAGTTTTAGATTCCAGATTGGGTGTTTATTCTCACAATTGCCCTTTCTCACAATTGCCCTTTACCTCAGTGAATATTATTTACTACAAGGACAGCAGTAAATTATAAATGTGGATTTTGGGGCTGTTTTTCCTATCAGTAATATCTGGAGTATCATACAGCTCCACAAGATTAATAATGCTTCATTAACTAGCGTTTGAGTACAAAGAATGACCTTTACATTTTTAATTGCTAAATAAAAATTGTATATATTTATGGTTTATAACAAGATGGTTTGATATATGAATACATTGTGGAATGGCTAAATTGAGCTAATTAACATATGCATTACACCACATGCTTATCATTTTTCTGTGGCGAAAACACTTAAAATTTACTCTTTTAGTAAATATATTTATAACAATATATTGTTATTAACTATAATCACCATGATGTGTGATAGATCTCTTGAACTTATTCTTCAGTCTAACTGAAATTTTGTGTCTTTTGACCAATATGTCCCCAATCCCCTTTCCCCCACCGTCACCAGCCTCTGGTAACCACTATTATACTCTCTGCTTCTATGAATTCAACTTTTTAGAATCCAAATATAAGTGAAATCATCCATTATTTGTCTTTCTATGTCTGTCTTATTTCACTTAACATAATGTCCTCCAGGTTCATCCATGTTGTCACAAATGACAGGATTTCTTTCTTTTTAAATAATTTTCAAGCATCGCAGAGCTGGGAGAAAAAAATTCTCTTAGCTCTCATTCCTATCATAAAAGCAACTGCTGCTAATACAGTTTGTATAAGTTCATAGACTCTTTCATATTTGAGGAACAGAAGACAATAGGTAGTAGCAATACTTTGTAGTCATTCCTGACTCTAGATTCAAGTCTATTGGCATTTGAAATCAAGAAGTCTATCATCTTCACTTAAGGAAACTCTTTATCTTGTTGTCAAACTCATTCCACGCATTCAAGTTTAGTTATTAATAAAGCTACTATGTTATGATTTGGGGGGCAGTAGGTCAACTATTCAAAATACTTCCCTGGCACTACACAATCTACAACAAGGTATAAAAATTATTTATTAAGTCCTGTCCTCCATGTTATTAAGATAATGAAACTCAATATTAGCTCAGAGAAGGACACATTAATTTGTCATTAACATTTTAGCATGAGTTAGACTATCAGATGATGCAACTACAACAGTGGCAATGAACAGTTAAGTACTGATGGAATGAGAAGGTGGAGTAAAGAAAAGGCTGGAGCCTGAGGAGTTCCAGAAGGGGTTGTTCTTCGGCCATATTGAAAGAAGCAGGTTCCTGGAATGGAGAGCAGGGAAACTGTGAGTGAGCAGGGAATTTCAAAAAGTGAAGGAAGTTTTAAAAAAGGGAAGAGGATGGAGAGTTGGAAAGATAAACTGTTCTATTCACAGTTTATTGGAGAAATTTATAGTTTTTAAGATGTATACACCTGAAACAATTAGAGAATAGAACCAAATGCAAAGACTAGTTATTAACATAAATTATTGGATCTCAAATACAGTATGTTTAAACAGTTCTAGAGAAAAAATATATGCTACCATGTGAAGGACTTAAATAAAGTCCTAAAAAACTTCCCTGATTAATTTATGCTGACACAACTAAATCTGTTTTCTGGGGTTGCATTCCAAAGTATAGTAATTAAGATGAACGTATATTCTTTTTGCAGTATCATTTCAAACTCTCCAGGAGAGAATACATATCCCTTAATGTGTTGATTTCAATTTGGCAAGAATTTGTGTTCTTAATTAATTAATTGAGATAATCAAATAAGCAGCATCATTTAGTCCACTTCCCCCAGGAAAAACATAGTTTATTATGGTGCTGTTGCTCTTCATGGCTCTAAAATTAATATTAGCATTTTAAATCTGTCCTATGAACAGAAAATGTTGCATGTCCCTGAATTTAAGATACTGCTCACATACAGGACATTGTTAAAAGGTATATGTGCCTGCTTTTAACAAAAACTAATGCAGGAAAATCTTGTTAAATATAACAAAACAAATAAAAGAACAGTCATAAAAAATTTCTAGTTTACAAAAGGACTTGCACTAGTATTCATGCAACACCAAATTCCCCAAATTTATTTGTATCTCAAAAGTAAGGAAGCAAGGTCAATTTTTACACTGGGGACACAGAATCAAATACAGGTTACCCAATGATTGTAAAGAAGAGTTATGAATTGTCAGTGTCCTGGTCACCTGAGACTTAAATTTGCTGACTTCCAACTGATCAACAAGTCTACCATAGTCTTTAGTCCCTACTTCCTTTGGGCACACAGCATTTAAAGATTTCCACTTTTGTTTTATAGATCTGTTGTCTGCCTTTGGGCATGTTTGGATAGAGGTAAGTGGTTCTTCCAGTTACTCACTATGATTTCTGTCAGCAGAACTAGGAGATAGATGTAGGAGTGTGGGGAGAGATGAGAGAGAAGGGTAGGGGTAGAGCAGAGACCAGGTGATGACCCTAGGTGGAGCTCAGTCTTCTCAAATCTGGACCACACTGACAATATTGAGTAAGATATGTGGGCAAATTTATTAAATACAGAAAATGACAGAAAAAAAAACCCCAATAGGGCATTAAAGCCTAGTTATCAAGCGCATCACTGTATCAAGGATTTAGTCACTCTATTAATAAAATCAGGTGAAACATAAAAGTCCTTAAAGTCTAGTAATATATTTATTTTATCTTGATATCTCTAGTGCCTAGCATCATAGCTGGTACACAGGGCCCTTTTGATGAGTACTAGTTAAGTGAATGATGAATAGAGTAACTAGGAACACTTCACAGAAGAGGTAAAATGTCAAATGGACCCTGAAGATGGCATAGCATTTGAACAGATTCAGAAGCAGAGGTTGGGCCCAGTGGGTGGGACATTATGAACAAAGGCTATGAGGTAATGCTGAGCAGGAAGGCACAGACACTAAAGAAGGGAGGAAAGGAAAAAGGGGGAAATGTCACAGAGAGAAGACAGATGAAAAGGAGAGAATGCAAGAGGGCACCTGTTTTTGTCATGCCAGAAATTTCAGTGTAAAAATTTTTAAATAAAATCTTGTTTAATAGAAGACAGAAGTCATCACTGAGAGATGAGCCATTAGTAATTTAGCACTTTATGACGGGATTTTGTTAGTTAATGGTCTGATGCAAAGCCCAGGGTTGTTAAGGCACTGAAAAACCAGCATTGAATTGCAGTAATGATCAATTTCTTGGGGATTACACATTTTAAACCATAACAAATGATTTAAAATAGCAGTTGTGACAGCTGTGTTAGAAAGATCCACCATTCTGCAGCAGTTAATTACCATGTTTTTCTCTGGAAAGAATACAGGACAGTCTTTGATGGCCTTGTAATCTTGATTAGGCTAATTTTTTAAAAAATCATGCAGTTAAAGAAACTGTTGTAGGAAGACTGCTGACCCTTCAGCAGTTCCTACATAGTCCTTCCCATTATTTGCTTTGCCTTCTGTTGGCAAATCTAAACCACATAATCCCCCAGGGCATTCTTTCATTCTTTTCCATTGGTTTTGTGGTGGCAGAAGGCCATGAGGCACTTACTACATTCATGTCCATTCTGTAACCTTGTTTTTCATTCATAGAATTTTGTCCTTCTAGTCATTTGCTTGGGTGCCAGCTTTCTCATAGCAAACAAACTAAGTGACCCTTCGAGGCCACCGAGAGTGTGATTGTAAACAGCATCTGGGAGTACTTGGTGCTGTGCCGGGGAGGGACAAGACAACATGGCCAACAAGATGGTTTTGGTCAGTGTCAGGTCCATGCAGAAAAACAAAGACGTGTAGCTAGAAAGGACTTTGAAAGGCTAACAAGTCCTTATCAATGTCTCTAAGCAAGGCCTTTCCTTCACCAGTGCTTGAGATGGGAAGTAATGGTGATTTGGTTCTTATTTGAAAGCTTTCATTTTGTTTCTCCCTTCTTAGTCTTCATCACCACCAACAAGCTCAACCAGCCCAAAGGGACAGATGGGATCAGAACATTCAGGGTTTGGAGGTGTGGCTGAGATTGGAGTGGATCTACCACAGATTGGTAGTAGTGGTGGGAGGAAAGGTTTGGGGACATATAAGGGAACATGGCAATTACTCTCCATCTCACATCTTATCCATCAGGAAGATTTACTTATTACTAATAATAACAATTGCCCAAAGAGGAGATGTAGCCTGTTTTTGAGATCCTCAAAGTTATTTTACAGACATTAACTTTAGATTTGTTTTAAGGAGGTTTAAGCAACTCAGTGATGTTTAGATGTTTGACAGGCACTATGTGGTAATTGACAAGATTATTAAGCTTCACACTTATTAACTCCCACAAAGGCTTGTATATACTGCTAGGCCACAGGCTGTACTCATTACATTAGATTGAAGGACAGTCGTTTAGCTGCTAAAGGACACCGAAGAGTCTGTTATTTGATACCTGTGTAAGCATTCCATCATTACAAAGTTTTGATACACCTAAGTGTATCAAATCTGGGAAATTCTTCTTAGGTGTGATTTTCTCCTTTTGGAGAAAACTCAGAATAGGCAAAAGTAGATATTTCTGGCTTTCGGCAGATGGATCCTGGAGTTGAATAAATACTATTTTAACCTTGACACTTTAAGATTGACAAAGACTTCTATAATCAAGCTGCTACAACTTTCAGGTCAAACATTGCATGTTAATGGGGGAGGAAGAACATGATCGCCTCTTCCTTCAAGAATAGTAACAAAGAGATTATTACTAGACTTTATAAATATTGCTTATGACACTGCTGTCACTTTTAAACCTCTATGGAGAAATGTCCTATCTTCACATATACCACGAAGGTAAATTTGCATTCAAGTTGTTTTAGCAACATAAATGAAACTTACATGATCAGTTGGCACTTTATATTCCTGAGCCATCTTAAGTTCCTTTTGCCACCTAATCTATTTACCCTTCTATCTCCCCTACTGGATTGGCAGCTTCCTAAGTGTAACTTTCCTCTCTATCTTTAGGGTCTGGCATAGTACCTGGCACATCATAGGCACTCAGCAAATATGTGCTGAACTTACCAAGTCAATTGCAACATGGAGCACTAAATAGGGAAGGAGCTGCATAGGCAGAGTTGTTTCTGTGTTTTTGTGTGTGTGTGTGTGTGTGTGTTTTGGTGGGGTGTACAAAGATAATCTATATACCAAGCAATATGGGAGAAGAGTTAGAGGGAGCCCAAAGCCCAGTGGACTCCATTATATACTGGAATTCCCTGACAAAGGTTGTGAAAGTACTGTGGCTAAGTACTCCAGGAACTCAAGGGCCATTATTTGTCCATAAGTAAATGGTATTTTCATTGACCCTAGGTTGCACTGTGATGCCACCCAAAATTTTTCACTACTCTATCCAGTCAGAGGGCCTCAATGAAGAAGCTGGTCAAGGTCAGAGGGCATGAGCTCACAAAATAATTGAAGTGCCAAGGCTCTTGCCAAATTGACAAAAGTTTGTCAGGTAACATTACTTAATATTAATCCATGCTTCCCCTAACCTGTGGCTACTACTCTGAAATCTTCACTAAATACTTGCAGTTGATACCCTCTGTGGTTTTATCAACTATTGGGACATGTGATAGTGAGAGCTCTAAGTTCTTTACTTCTACATTTTTTTTCTTAATATACGCCTAAATTTCCCAAACCTTTGCTACATGTAGTCAAAAGATTTGTACGGAAACAGATTTTTGTAGCTAAAAAGCTACAGAATCACCAGAATAATCCAACAGAATAATGTTTTTCCTCTTCCAGAAATCTGGGACAGTCATGGTCATGCTTATTAGAACTGTGAAAGGAGTCGGAAGATGGCCTTCGTGGTTTCAGTGGCTTTGTAGCTTTGAAAGTGCCCTGTAATTTGAGACAGTTATGTGTGCTTATACAGCAGGTTCGACTGAGTTTTATTGCCCTTGTTATTACTCCTGCAGGGAAACAATAGGTCAAAATACGTAGTAACATCATTTGCAAATGGAGCTGCCCTCTATTATGCCGTAGCATTCAAATGATGAATTGTACAAAATGGACAATAAAGTTCAGTGTTCTTGGCTGTGGGATACATACAACATTTGTGGGAAAAAAATGAATAGCTACTAGTAGGCAACTAAGGAAAGACTGCAATATACTGCTATGTGGCAAGCCAGATCTACAGGGGACAAAAATACAAAGTCATTGAAGCTTGCTGTTACAAATGGGTGACATCATAAAACCTTCATTGCTGGTCACTAATTCAAATTTAAAGTCACAGGCTATAACTGCACATGCTGAGGAAACTACATAGGAACTCCATGAGACTAGGGCCCACACTATTTCAAACCCTCTGATAACACTTCCAAGCAGCACTATTTATCAAGGTATATGGAAAGCATGATTAAGCGAGTGATGACTATTTAGTTCTCCATGTAAGAAGCTTCCTCACAATGACATTCTCTTTTTTTCCCTGCAAATGAAAATACACCACAAAAATAAAAGGGAACTCAGCTACTAGAATGACTTACATACTCAGGATTTTCTTTTTCTTTCAGTTACTATTTTCTCCCACTATCATAGATTATATACCTTTTTCCTTTAAGGTTTGTCTGGGCTTAACCATGGGGCAGTGGGTGAGAGTATGGCAAGAGCAACAAAACCCTCCATAAGCAAACAGGTTTCAGCACAGAGCAGATAGTGTTTTATTGCAATGTCACAATGTTTTAACACAGATTGCTTTCTTTATGTAATGCATGAATCAGTTAACACTCATGCAAAATGCATTCCATCTGCTCAGACAGATGTAAGCTGCAGTGTTTCCAATTCTATCAAACAGCACAATTAGTTGAAAGAAAAGCACTGAGACAGATGGGTGATGAGTGAGAAGAGGGGTTCAACGAAAAGAAGCAACTTTGTCTTAAAATCTACCCAGTCAAAATGGAATTCTCAACTTTTCCAGGTCTGTCCACAGAGGTACAAACACAACATCCCTTAATATAAAGATAAGGTGAAGAGGGTGTTGATGCATTTTTTCAAAAGTCTTTATAAACTGAATTGTCTCTACAAACCATAGTAGTAACTAGTAGTACACAAAGGCACTTTAGAAGCACTGAGGTTGACTGGGATGGCTGCTAAGAATAAGAGAAATGCCAGGGGGAGGGAAAATAGAGAAGGAAGGAGTAGAAGAGAAAATGAGAGAAGCAGCAGGGAGTAGAAAAAGACTAGAGAAAGAAGATGATGAGGAAAAAAGCATAGTTTCCATTTAAGATAGTACAAGAAATACCAACAACAGCCCTTAGGGTCTAGTCAATGCTTTTAAACATAGACATGAAAGAGCAAAAGGACATCTTCTATCAATATCAATTTACTTCTGACTTCCGTGCCCTGCCACCCTCAAAAGGTATGAGTCCTCACTGTAGCCCCTAAGTTGACGGAAAACTACTTTTACATGTAGTGTGTTGCCTTGAATTGACCTTTATGGGTAAACTCTATGCCTCACACATTCCCTTCCTCAACATTCTACCCTGCTGTCCCATTCCTTCAGCATCTGGCTTTGGCCTTGTAAAGCCAAAGCACTAGCTAATCGTCACTTACTAACGTATTGCAAAGATCTTATCCAGTGACCTCTTTTCTCATCATGGTACAACATGTGTATTTTAACTGGCGCTGTCTGTTTCTTTTTTTCTTTCTTTCTTTTTTAATTACAAACTTGAGTTTTTAAATTTAATGCTTTTTTTGAGAGTGTTTTTTTAACTCTAAGGAATTACCAAGGCAGTGGGAATTTCAGAACATTTTGGCTATTATAATGCTGGATTTGCCTATGACATGCTGTTTACCTCAAGCCTGCAGAAATGAAATCTGAAGAGTGTGAAATCAACTGAAAGGCTCAGAGTTAAACCCCTCAATAGATCCCTTACAGTTGTGTGGTGCACAGAGTGGTGGGGGGGCAGGGGAAGTGGATGGGGGAAAGTATGGTGGGATATAGCCACTCAAAGAACGTCAAGCTGAAAAATGCAGCATGATAAAAGTAGAATGGTACTATTGCACAGAAAAATAGAATCCAACTACAGGAAGATTTGAGTTAAGGCTACTCCAAACATAAAAGTCACTGAGGTAAGGAAGTCAAATCTAGCAAGGCAATACGGAAGACTAACACAATCATCTAGATAAAACTACACATTTGTATCAATTATCTGGTTGTTTCAATAAATGTGTGTGTATATGTGTATGCATGCATGTAGGAGGAGTACGTGGAGGGAGCAGTGTGTATGTGTAGCAATGACAATTCCCAGATTTGGAGGAAAGGAAGGAAAGAGATCTAAAGGATCATGGGAGCATGTAGAAATCAACTGTGCCTTGCTCAAAACTTTGTTTTTTTTCTTTCCTCCTTCAAACAGTTTCACCATTCTTTTCTGCTGAATTCTCCACCACTAATTTTCCAAATTCATTGATTCCCACTGTCCAAAGGCATAGAGGTAGTAGCAGAAGCAAGATTAAGCCCAAGACCCTGGTGCTCTTTAACCCTTTCACACTACCTCCATATGTATTTATTAAATACTACCTATATGATATGCAGGAAGCAAGGAATTATAAAAATTAGTTATAGTTTCCGTTTTTAAGGATTTTTAAATATAGATAATATAGATAATAAAGTTACACAAACTCCCATAATGCAAGAGACAATGTGGCAATTTTCACAGTAAAAGTGAAAAGTTACAAGGTCTTCGAAAGTATTAGAATGAATTTAAGATTCTCCTATTGAAAATTTTCACAAATCCAGGTCAGCAGTCTCCCAAATTAGAGAGATTCTAGTATATTTGAATATTTTCAAATTCTCAGTTTAGATTTTGATTCACACATAACAACTGTATTTTGTTAGGTCTTAGGTTCTGTATGTTTTCAAATTGATTTCAATGCCATAAATTACTGCTATAATAATAAGGTTCTGGATGGATCCATGATTAAATCCTATGGAACAAACTGCTAATATTTTGGAGATATAAGGAAAATACCTGGTAAAACAAGCTGATTGAATTATTTTAATGTTTATGCAATATGGAAGAAAGAGTTTCACCTATAAATATGTGAATTCAAATGCAGGCACAAATGCAGTCTAAATATTATTTTAACCATTTATGCGTTACTCAGACAATGATGGAACTTATTAAAAGATAAAAATATATTTGATGAAATTTATTTTCAGTTTGGGCTTGTATAAGTCAGGAATTGGGGCCTAATTCTTAGTCTGGAATTATAAATAAATTTAGATGGTCTATCTATAACCTTAGCAAGTTCACCCTGGCTAATCAGTTTCAAAAATCATGTATCCCCATCTGGCTTAGATGACAGATTATGGAGTCCAGAGAAGATACTTCACCCACATCTGACCGAGGCAAGAGAGTATCTGTGGGATGTGGCTTTGAGATTTACTTTGTGTTTTTGAAAAGATTAACCAATTATGTTATGCTTTGTTTATTTAGCAGTATTATCAGGAAGGTCAATCTGAATTAATTTAAAATTTAAATTGAAGCAACTTCAATATATTCATCCTGGCTGCCCAAGAGAGAACCTTAGAGAACCTACTATGTTGATTGGGTAAGAATAATTTTTAATTAACTCATCAAGACTATACCAAGGTATATGTTTTTACTATCCTCTACTGCAACCAATACAACAAAAATTCATTGAATGCCTGTCTGCAATACACTGTGTTAGGAAGTGTAAATTGTATTGAATTTTGGTCAGAGAGTATGTTCTATAGGATACAGATTCTTTGGTATTTAAGATTTTCTGTACAGCCAAGATTATAATAAATTTTTCAAAATGTCCCTTACGTGCTGGAAAAGAATACAGCACATAAGAAACATTTATTCTCTAACTTTTGATTATTTCGTTAGTTTATTCTCTAACTCTTGATTCAGAATTCAATATATTTCCATGGGTCCAAGCTTGCTAACTGCATTCTTATGAAGGTTTTTGCCAACTTGATCTATAAAATTCCGAGTCAGATGTTAAAGTCCTCCAGTCTGTGATTATGGAAGTATCAATGTCTTTCGTAATTCTATCAATTTAGCTTCACTTATTTTTAGGGTATATTTTAGGCATATATGCATAGAAGTTCTGATATTCTAATATTTTAATAATAGATTTTTAATTTCATTTATGAAATACACCTCCTCTATCACTAATAAAAATAAATTTAAGGTAAGAAAAAATATTTGAAAATTCATAACAGAGGTTAAAACCTATCCATGAAAAAAGTGTACCGACTTTTATGTTTTTTTTTTTTTTTTGCTTTGTTTTGTTTTAAGCACCTGACTTACATTCTTACATTTTTTGAGAGCTATGCCACATTAAGTGCTCCTGAGGCTAAGCAGTGTTCCTTGGGCTAAACTTTGAACACAAAATAACTGACTGAACTGGTTTTCCCCTGAACTGACCGACAAATGGCTGTCTTGGCAGAATGTAAATGAGGAAAAAATTATCTTGCCATAGCAATGCCTACAAGGCTGTATGACCAATATCTTTGTCCTAAATAAGTCTTTGAGAGATACAGAAATCAAGCTACAGGCCTGCAAAGAAAGGTGGCAAAGATAGATGGTTTATTTTCTTTCTTTACTCCAATTTTATTTATTAATATACAAAATCTAATTCCTTTCAGGCCCAAATTACAATATCTACATAAATAGCAGTTCACAACCTTTGCCACTTGTGTGGGTTTAAATATTTGTTGCACCCCTTAACAGCTGCTGAAACATTGCAGGGTTTCCACTTCAACAAGATCACTACAAAAAAAAGATCTGACTATCTCTCTAAGCCCACACCTGGGAATTCACGCAACCAAAGTACTCTGGCTCCAAGGGTCTTTTCTGGTGCAGTGGTCATGAGTCACTGTTACTGTAGTAATTTACAGTTTGTTCTTATTTATTCTTTTGTGAACTATGAGAAGTTAGAAAATGCCTATACTCTTCATCTGGAAGTACCCAAAAAAGGGTGAGCTCAGGGGCCTCCTTAAGGAGGATTCTGTTTCTGCCAAAATTAAGCCTTTCCTCTAAGGAATACACTGCTACTCTCCACTACTTCCTCCCCCACTATCCTCAACCCACCACTCCAGGTGTGGGCCTAGGAGATAGTGAGATTGTTTTATAATTGTTTCATCGGAGTGGAACCCCTGCAATATGTTTCAGTAGCCGCTAAGGGGTGCAACAAATGTTTAAATGCAGGAGAGATTCACAGTTTAAAATAAACATCAAAGGCAATCGTGAAGGGGAAACGTTGCCCAACAGGAGCCTGAAGGGGGGCATAAAGAGTTGTGTATATGGCTAGAAGAATATAATCCTACTTTTCATTGGGTGATACTAAAAGTGCTAAGGTGCTGATTTGTTATAAGTTGCTTCCTGCCTAAACTGTTGGGGTGGGGTACAATGAGAAAAGGGGAGAGAAGGGAGAGGAGAGAGAAGAGAAAAGTTTATTCTCCTGAAAATTCATCTGATTAATCCTTTTTGCCTAAACTCTGTGAAGTTTACATATTATCTCAGCAAATTTCAGACACCCTAAATGACCTAGTTATATTCTCCCAAATTAACTGTGACATGACCAAGTTTTGCCTCACAGAAGGCCAAAGGGAAACTAGTATTTCTCTCCTGACAAGTTTAACCACCAAATTAAATCATAAGATTATTCAAGTATTGAGAACCATACATGTGTGTGTGTGTGTGTGTGTGTGCATATGTATGTGTTTTACTTAAGATATATGTATTCATTTAACTTTACAATTTGATCCATCTTTGCTACCAGTTAAAACAAACAGTGATTTTCTGGAAAGATCTGATTTCTTCCTCTACTTGGTGCATTTGATTATTTCAGAGTTTGTTTATTTTTTTTATTTTAAAAGATTTAGAATTTACCAGCTCAAACAACAGGAAGAGATTTTCCTAATAATAGAGTGAGTCCATTTGCAGAACTGGCAAGTTGTAATGGTGAAGTAGCCCACAATCTCAAGACCTCTCCCTATGTTTACAGGGTATCTAGATGTACTATACAATATTGCAGGCTAAATGTCTGTGTTTAGTTGATATCTCATTTAGATTTTTGATACTAAGCAGCACTGAGAGCTGTGGAATCCTTTCTATGAAGATTTGTAAGTGTACACTCTGCCTCTCGTTATATGAATTAAACTCAGCATATCTCTGCAGTATACACTCTAAATAAAGTCATAGCAATAGAAAAAAGGTCTTTTAAGTCAATTTTTTATGCCTCCATCTGAATTACAACTTTTTATTATTTTCATGCAACTGAATTACTTTGGATAAGATAAAGCTTGGAAGATTATCCTCTTACAAAAAGTGACTTAAACAAGTCATTCCCATGAGTTGATGACCAAACTGACTCCAACAGCAAAAGCCTTTGAGAACTGCTTTGGCATAAGCCTTGCTTATAGAATTTTCATAAATTACCACATAAGATGATGGAAAATGACAGTCTGAGAAATGTCAGCGTAAGAAATGGAAGTCTCTTAGAATTCTGAGATTGTCAGGCTCCCACTCATGTATAAAATGTATAAAAAGTGCAAAATCTCCTGAGGAAACTCTACTTAAGTCAATCTGAGCATCATTACCTTTAAAAGGAAGAATACTCTTCTGCAGAGAATAACAGAAGTGATTGAAGTAATGGAAAATGAATCTTTCTAGGAAAGTGTGGAGGCATTAGTGTTATTAAGCTGAGAGAAGAGAAGGCTCAATGGTAACCTGGACTATTATCTTCGAATATTCAGAAATTTATGGCTGCTGCTGTGACTACAGAAAACTGATAAAAAGAAAATGGGCTTTAATGAAAGCAGAAAAGATTATTAACTAAACATCAGCAAGGATTCCTTGACAATTAAAATGATAATACATGGGAATGGGTAACTGCCTTTTCACACAGACTTTAAAATAGTGCGCGCGCGCGTGTGTGTGTGTGTGTGTGTGTGTGTGTGTGTGACTATTTAACCTAAAAGTTTGAAGTTTGGCCAGTTTAAATAAAGGGTGTTAAAACAAAACTCTTTATTCTCCAGTAGTGATAGTATTCAATAATACAACTGCCTTCGTACCTTCTGCAACTTCAGCATCCTTAAAACCATCCCTAGTGTCGTCACAGTGGCTTTACTTCTTGCGTTTCAGAAAATGCAATCAATATGGTGCAAAAGCCTGGGCTGAGGTTTCATAAAAATCACATACCATACCATCGCACAGCTTAAGTATTATTCCTTGTCCACCATTTATACAATATTGGTTTTTGTTTCTTTCAGGCCTGTATGGAAGATACATGGTACATAACTTCTCTTGCTACTTTCTAACTTTTTAGTGACTAAAGTCTTAATTCTCAAACCAGCCACTCATTATACGGAGTATTTAAGAATCGTTAAAGTATAAACTTGCTAAACTCTATGCAGGGCCTCTTTGCCTCAAGTGTATTGCCCATTGAAAACAGATTTAATCAACTTGCTTAGACCATTAAAAGGACAATAAGCACAAGCCCCTTCACCTTAGTTTTAACATCAACCACTAATTGTATGCATGGTAAATATTGACTTTGGAAAGTGAAAGTCACAAACACACCCATTTCAAAACCAATATATTCTCTATATAGTTTGTACATCAAATGGTCCATATCATAGTACCAAAATATTTTGTTGTCCATTGCTATTATTTGAAGGAAATCTCTGGATAATCTCAACCAAGATAAAATCATGAGGAAGAAAGAACTTCAGAGACCTGAAAATTTATTTCATTTTGGAAATGGATGATGACTTTCCTTTTATTTTTGTTTTTCAAAATGTCTTATGATTAGCTTTAATTTGTGTAGGATAACTTCCTGGCTGGCTTTTTTTTTTTTTTCTCATTTGAAATTTTAGTGGCTAACAAGTAAAAAAATAATTCTTCTTAGATTTAATGGAAAGCAGCCAATGATGACATCTATATATTACCTTATTCAAAACTAGCTCTTGAGTAATCTAGTTCACAGTTAAAGTTAGGCTGTAGTAGAGAATACTAATTTATTATAATAAAGACTAAATTATATTTATTTTCAAAGAAAGAAACCATTCACTGTTGCTTCCTTGATGACAAAATTATTTCAATAACTGTTTTACAGCAACTAAGCCCAATTTGTATCTTATCACTGTCATGTTTTATGTGAAACTCAAATATATATGTGTGTGTGTATATATATGTATATATATGTATATATGTAGGTGGAGTCTTGCTGCGTCACATAAGCAGGAGTGCAGTGGCACAATCTTGGCTCACTGCAACCTCTGCCTCCCAGGTTCAAGAGATTCTCCTATCTCAGCCTCCTGAGTAGCTGGGATTACAGGTGTGCACCACCACGCCCAGCTAATTTTTTTTTTTTTTTTTTTTTTTTTTCGTATTTTGAGACGGGGTTTCATCATGTTGGTCAGGCTGGTCTCAAACTCCTGACCTCGTGATCCACCTGTCTTGGCCTCCCAAAGTGCTGTGATTACAGGCATGAGTCACCGTGCCCAGCTGAAATTCAAATATTTAAATCAAATTCATGGCAAGCATAATTAACAATATTAACTTTTCATAATTTGATGAAAATACATTAAATAAACTCTTACATTTATATTTATGGGCAATTAATCTTTAACAAGACTGCCAAGACAATTCAATGGAGAAAGATTAAGTCTTTTAACAAATGGAGCTGGGGCAACCTGTAAAAAGAAAATAAAGTGTGCCCTTCCCTTCTACCACACACGGAAATTACCTCAAAATGGATCAGCTACCTAACGGTAAGAGGTAAAGCTAAAAAACTCCTAAAAGAAAACATAGCAGTAAATTTTTGTGACATTGGATTAGGTAATGATTTCTTATATATGATATCAAAGGCCCAAGTAACCAAAGAAAACAGATAAACTGGACTTCATCAAAATTAAAGTGAAAAGACAACCCACAGAGTGGGAGAAAATATTTTTAAATCATATATCTTATCAGGGACTTCTATTGGCAAATGATTTGAATGGATTTATCCAAGGAAGACATAAATGCCCAATAAGCAACTGAGATGTTCAGCATTATTAGTTGTTAGGGAAATGTAAATCAAAATCACAGTGAGACACCACTCCATATCCACTAAAATGGCTATAATAATTTTTAAAATTGGAAAAGTGTTTTGGTGCAGGTGGAGAGAAATTGGAACTTCATACACCCTTGGTAAGAATGGAAAATGCTGTAGTAATGGTGGAAAACAGTCTTGCAGTTCCTCAAAAAGTCACACATAGACTTACCATATGACCCAGCAAATCCATTTGGAGGTATATACCCAATAAGATTGAAGAGATCCATCCCCACACAAACTTGTATATGAATGGTCATGTCAACATCATTAATAATATTTATCATGGTTTCACAGTTTTTGTATACACTAAAAACTACTGAGCTGTATACTTTAAATGGTGACTGTTATATAAATTATATCTTTTTTTTATTTTGTTATGACTTTTATTTTATTTATTTTATTTTATTTTATTTTATTATTATTATTATTATACTTTAAGTTCTAGGGTACATGTGCATAACGTGCAGGTTTGTTACATATGTATACTTGTGCCATGTTGCTGTGCTGCACCCATCAACTCGTCAGCACCCATCAACTCGTCATTTACATCAGGTATAACTCCCAATGCAATCCTTCCCCCCTCCCCCCTCCCCATGATAGGCCCCAGTGTGTGATGTTCCCCTTCCCGAGTCCAAGTGATCTCATTGTTCAGTTCCCACCTATGAGTGAGAATATGCGGTGTTTGGTTTTCTGTTCTTGTGATAGTTTGCTAAGAATGATGGTTTCCAGCTGCATCCATGTCCCTACAAAGGACACAAACTCATCCTTTTTTATGGCTGCATAGTATTCCATGGTGTATATGTGCCACATTTTCTTAATCCAGTCTGTCACTGATGGACATATAAATTATATCTTAATAAAGCTGTTATTTTTAAACGAAAACAAGTTAAATAATGACTGGAGATGTTAAATATGAATTTCCTCTAGTCTTAAAAAATTTTTGAAAAGATACATTTTAATAATAATAATACTCATATATTAAAGGTACAAATTAATGCAAGGTCAATCTCTGGACACTGAAGCAAGTTCTGGTATGGTAGAAAAAGCATTTTTGTCTTTGAATTCCAGCCGTTTATCATTAGCTAACTCTGTGACTATAAGGCAAGGTACTTGACCTCTCAACTGTAAAAGGGGAATAATGATACCTTCCCTCGCAGGATTCTTTTAGAGATTAGAAGAGATAACCTACAAGAAAGGAGTAGCATAGTGCCCGACACATAGTAAGCAATAAAAAAATACAAAGCCAAACAGAGATAATTCATTCAAGGCAAGGTACTGGGCAAGGGCTTCAAAAACAAATTAAGTCAAGGACTTCACCTTCAAGGGGTTCAGGGTCATCTAAGCTATTACAAAATTACCATTGACCAGTTTTATTATTCTTTTCAAGCTTTCTGTATGGCAAGGGATCCCAATTGCCCATCTGCCTTCTCAAAAGGCTTCTGCACCCCTTTCACTCCCCGCCCCACTACACGTGTGATTGAGGAGGCATTGCATAAGGTAGTGCAAAGAATTCTATTTATGTGTGGCTATTAAGTGAACACTAAAAAGCAGTCATCTCTTACTGGGGATAGCTGTGATATATTTTCCAAAAGCATTGTATTAATATATTAAAAGTCTGGCTTCCACACACACTGTGGAGGAGCATATTCCAGTGTATTTCTGAGATGTAGACTTCTCAGCTGCTGCTGATTTCTAGGTTCAAGCAGCATATTATGTTAAACATACCCTTTTTGGGTTATGAATCATAAAATCATGCTGATACTGGCTATATACAATGATTTGGCAAGTCATTGGCATAAGAGTAGTCTAGTTTATCACTGGAGAACCTTATCTGTCAGGTTCCATCTATTGATGCTTCTTGCAGGATGAAAACAACCAAGGTCAATCATAGAACATGGTTTACCTTGGCTCTTATTATTTCTCTTTCAAAGTCATCATCTTATCAATTTTACTATTCTATATAGGTCTGTTTGTGCTTGGAAGTGGAAATTCAGCTCCCCCAAACATAATCAGGTTGTGTTATAAAGCACATATCAATATTACCAAACAAATTACTCTTCCCCATTCTATATTATGCAATCAATGATCCAGGTTTTTCTCTTTTATCTAACTGAAAGAGATCTATTTGAGCAAGCAATTACAGTAAAGCAAGACAGTAAAATATTTAGAAAATAATACCTACTCTTCTTAGAAGGCAATCTTTACTCTTTTAAGGTGAGTATATTCTCTTGCACTGAGATTAACTTTATTAATTAACTTTCCCTCTTCCCCAACTAGCTCCAAAAAATAACAATTACCCAGAAATTAAAGAAAGTGAAAAAACCCCTAAAAACTGTAAAACTGATAACAGTCTTGTTTTACACTGACCAAATCATCTTGGGTCAACAAGACACTGATTTTGGCAATCTGATACATCACTTCAACCCAGGTGGCTCCATCTTGACCCAGACACTGATATAGGCGAACAGATGTTTCTCAAATTTCACATGACATTATCCATTCCACCTGTTTTTGTGATAGATGATTTACTTTCTGACACACAAGCAAATCTGCCTACTTGCCCCTTCTACCCTTCCCCCAAATCAGACCACCTCACCAGAGGAATTGCCTGAGCTTAATCAGATACTAGTGCAATGCTTTCAGTTTAGAGAGGCAGAAACGAATTTCAGAAAGGGAAAGTAACTTTACTGGTGACACTTTGAGGAGACAGTATAGCCGGCAATATAAGTGAGCCTGAAATTATACCTCTGGGGTCTAAGACTCAGTGTTTTTCTATAACTACACAATTCTATCTCTATAGCATTTTGGTTATCTATCCATTAATCCGTCCACATATCTTTCAAATCTCGCCTTTTATAATATGAAAAAGTAAAAAAAATAAATAAATAAATACCTGGAGATGGTACACATTTTTTTTTGGTCAGGTTTACTGAGGTATAATTTACATCAGTAAAATTTGCCCATTTTCGTGTGAATTTCTATGAGTTTTGACAAACACATGCAGTCACAGAATCACCACCACAATCAACATGTAGAATAGTCTCACTACCCCAGAAAATCCCATCAGATGGCACTTTATTCTTATTATACTGACTGTGCTGGTAATGGACTTATCAGTTAATGGAAAATTCTGTTTGACTAAATGTTTAGCTTAACCAAGAGGCATCTAAAACACACTTTTTGCCCCATTTTTTGCTGAAAAGTTTTCTAAAATGCTAGAGTTATTTGCTGCCTTATAGAGAAGATAGAGAAGAGAACAGTAGGATATATCAGCCAGCTTGGTAAATCAGGTAGGGTTCCTCAGGTGACAGGCCTGGGCAATCCAGGGATGCAAGGGATGGATACTAGCAAGCAAACAAACAGCAGATAGAGAGAAAGAAGACACATAGAGAGAAAGAGAGAAAAGGAAAAAAGTGGGAAGAAAGACGAAAAGGAAATCTTGTTTATGCATATATTTTGCAGAGTCAGTTTTAACTACTGATTATAGACACAGAAGATTTGTGAAACCCTGCTGAATATGTGCCCATGTGTCTGCAAATGCCTGGAAATAGCTTTTCAAATTTGTTTGGTTATTTTCTTAGTCATGCTATTAGCTATATGTGTAACAAAGTCCCCAGTAAATTAAGGGTCCCTTTGAATTGGCTTAACCAATCAAGATCTGAATGCAAAAAAAAAAAAAAAAAAAAAAAAAGGATTTTTTTCTTTAAGAAATAAGGTTCTCTGCAAATTAATATAAATACTATCATAGGTTTTGGGTATTTATTTATTTGGCCTCAGACGCCAGGAAAATCTGATCTTTATTATTCAACTGAGCTCAGTTTCACATCTTAGATTATTGGGATAGTTATCTTTATTGCTCTCCTGATTGGTTTCTGATCTCTCACCTCAATCTCAGCAATGCATATTAACTTTATAAATTGCTTCAAATCTTCTGACAAAAGGTGAGGTTTAATTTATAAATTGTTTGCATCTGGTTGCTGGGTAACTGGCTAAAAGAGTAATGTGGAACATGGATCTGTACCAACCTTTTGCTTCTTAACTGATAGCCCATATTTTAAGAGGAGTGTGATTCTAATCAGAGATTATAGAGCAATACTACTTTCTTAATAGTAGAATAGAGCAATAAAAAATGATTGTTTAAGAAAGAAAATGAATCAATTGAAATTTCTTCAATATGCTGGTTATTGTCTCAAAATTACTCCCGGACAAAGAACCATTAGACTCAAGTAACTAATAACAATGATAAATATAAATGCAAAATTGTGGATGGCTTATTATGTAACAGGTTCCTAGATCCTGTTACATTGACAAACTCAGTTAACTTTCACAACTTATCCTATAGGTTAAAGAGTATCATTGTGCCCACATTGCAGATGAAAAAATTGAGAGGTCATATGTCCAACATCACACAGATACTTAAGTGGCACAATCAGGATACAAATCCAGAAGATCTGACCCCAGATACCACGTTTTTAAAACATTATACAATACTTCCTTTCACTACATGTTGGGTCAAATAACTTTCGTAACCGACCCTCAAAAACCCACTCACTGATCAAATCTATTTGATTAGCATCTATTCGAAACATCCTCATATATATGCACAGAGAAGTTTAGATATTGTTGTACCTAAGAAAATCAGGTCCTTTCATCTTTATAAGTGGTCCCAAGGTCCCTATTTCTGCCCCTAAATAGTCAGCGGTCCTGTGGCAGTGGTATCCTTAGCCTGGTATATTATGTTCCTCTCCTTTACTGAAATTGGAATGACCTACAAGCATACTAAATATTGACATTGTTTTCTGCTGCTGTTGCATCCATAAAGATTCTAAAATAGCATGCACATTGGCAATATCAATATGATGTTATAACATTCAAATGTTATCAAATATTCAGATGTTTAGCATCTTACAGGAGCACTAACCCTATGACATAATAAACTAAAATGAGATTTTTCAAGACATTCAAGGAGCATTAGTGTCACTTTATTACAGACTGTTTACATATCATTGAAGATCAAGTGGCAAAAGTGAAGAATAAAAATTTAGAATGCCTTTAAGGACAAAGATTCTAATGAGAGTTCTTTGTTAGGTACATAGGCACTTCCTCACAGAGTTTTCTCTTAAATGTCTTGGTTGTCAAATTTGTTGTAAGCAACTGTTAATGTATCTAAATAACATATTTAGACATATTTTCATAAAATATCAATTAAAGGATTTAGCAAAACTGTCAAAAGAGATTTTTAATCAAAGAATGAACGATTACAGGAAGCTGATCAATAGAAGCAATAAAAGTGTTACAACCACAAATTTTCCTTTTGAGTGTGGTTGATAAACATTAAACTTGAAAAGAAATTGGTAAGATAAAAATTATTTTCCTTACAGGAAAATTATAACTATTGTTGATTGTCTAAGAACTGTAAAGAGACTCTCCTACTGATCCTTAGTTTATTTAGAAAATTTGTTGTACACTTAATGTTAGGTACTTTAGAGTGGTTTTAAAAAGTGAAGCATGAGTTGATACCTTACATATTTTATCTTTCACATAGTGGATCTCATCTTCTTTCTGTCAGTGTCAGAGTAAAATTTAAAATATTACTATCTCTAAATATCTATAGGTCCCTACTGCCAATAATTTCACTTCATTATTTTGTTTTATAAATTAGAGATAAAGATCATCATTTATAAGACCATCACCTGAGGAGATAATCAATTATGTATGCTGCAAATGCAGACTTGTCTCCCAGCTAAAAGAGGTGAGAGGGCCTAAGGAGAAAGCTTTCAAAAACTGCCTCACCCCCAATCTTCTCAATCAGAATGATTTCAATACGTCTCTCCTTCTTTGTCTCCCACATTCCCACTGTCATTTGTAGCTCCTTAATAATACTTCTTACAGTATGCATTGTATTACAATTATTTCTTGGGCCGGGCGCGGTGCCTCAAGCCTGTAATCCCAGCACTTTGGGAGGCCGAGACGGGCGGATCACGAGGTCAGGAGATCGAGACCATCCTGGCTGACACGGTGAAACCCCGTCTCTACTAAAAAATACAAAAAACTAGCCGGGCGAGGTGGCGGGCGCCTGTAGTCCCAGCTACTCAGGAGGCTGAGGCAGGAGAATGGCGTAAACCCGGGAGGCGGAGCTTGCAGTAAGCTGAGATCTGGCCACTGCACTCCAGCCTGGGCGACTGAGCGAGACTCTATTGAATAAAACATCCTTTTGTGCTTGTTATTAAATCAGAGCACAGACAGGCAACCTAAGGCTCTTTTCCTCTCTTCCCCTCTGTTCAACAGCTTATATGTTATCTACACCCACAACTCATGATTGACCTGGTAAAGGCAAGCAGGGTACTTCCTCCGGGTCACTGGAGCAATTCCATGTTTATGCCTCTTAATTAAGATTAGATTCTCAAATGCAACTTAAGTCCTTTACCTGCAAGGGGATAGTTAACATTTACTGAGCATTTCTTATGTACCAGGCACTATGTCCTGTAAGGTAAGTATTATCGTGCTTAATTTAATAGATGAGAAAACCTGAGGCTCATATAGTTTAAGTAATTTGCCTAAGATCACACAGAAAGTGGCAGAGTTAAAGTTAAAATCCAGGTCTCAGCGATTCCAAAGCTCGTGCTTACAGTAATACACTACTCAGCTTCCCAAAGTAATCTAGGTTTTATTCATTTCAAATAAGAATAAATGGAGCTAATTACAACTGAAGATTCCCTTGTAAATCCTGAAACTCGGCCTCAGAAAGAACAGAAGAACATTTATCACCTGACATATCCACTTGAAATATTATGGACCAGAACATGGTGAACCTGGGTTCAGTCAACTTGGGCTCAGGTTAAAAGAAATGTAGGTGAAATATACTAACTTATGAATGTTTGCTTCCTGTGACTCAAATAATTATGTTTAATCTGAAGTCCATTGACCAAATATATAAAATTGTATGCATGTGGCTTGTAGATGCTAATATTTCCTCACTTTCTTAACAGGAATATATCAAACTTAGGCTGTATTTTGAGGCTATTTGTTTTCAGTGAAATAACCAGCCAGTGTAAGTTAACGGAGAGTTAACGTACAACCCAGTCAAACAACTGGATTGACAAGGTTTATTTATTGTTAAATTGACCAAGTTGACTGGAAGAGACCAGTTAGTCTGTTTGGCAGCAGACTAACAAATGTCCTCAAATCATCTGCAAAGTATCTCACTATGTAAATCCTATCAGGAGAGGGAATCCTACAACTTTCTACATCACCATCCTTAACTTCTGCCCTTTCTGAGAAATCTTGCCCAGGTTTCCAGATCTGAAAGTTCTGCAGAAACATTTAGCAAATTCTAAGTCATCATCACTGGGAAATTTACTGCAGAATGCTGTTACAGTACTCCAAACCATTGTATTAAGCTGCCATCACCAACTTGCCAAAAAGGAACTTTGTGAAGGCAGCCCCCAAAATGCTACTCGACTGTGTATTAAGATGTAAGGAACAAATTTGCTTAAGTTTCCAGTTCACTAACAGGATACATATGCAAAACAAGGAAAAGTAACTAATTCTATAATCAAAACCAGCGCTACATGTATTCCTAAACTTTTAGGGATTTGTGGTATGGGAGTAGAAGACTCAGAATATTTGCTTATATTAATTCACGAATACATGCTTTCATAGTTTACAGTATATTTTCATTGTGAAGGAAAGTCTTAAATACCTTCCTCAAATCTATATATCCTAAGAACTTAATCTGGAGGATAATCTATATAAACTTATATGCCTGACATGGGGAAATTTTGCCCTTTCCTGGGATTCACCCAGTGGGAGAGAGATAGGCAACACACTATCCCCTTCCTAGAATATTCAAGTAATGATTAATATTTTTATTTCCTAAATTTGTGTGTGTGTGCACACGTGTGTGCACACGTGGTTGGTGGGGCAGTGTCAGGAATCAATGTTGCCAAACCACCTGGAAACTCCAATGAAATGTGATATTCTTCTGTTAGTGCCTAGTTCTAAGTGAGGATAATATGCATAATGAAGTAACAAAGGAGCACCTCAAAGGATGGGCTATAACTGAGGCAGTGACTCTTCGATCTGGTGCATGCATCGGAAATACCTAATCTGTTAAAACACAGATTGCCTGCTTCCCCAACCAGTACTCCTACTTGAGTTTGTTTCTGATTTCCTACTTCTGGAGTGGCTCCCAAGAATTTGCATATCTAACAAGTTTCTGGGTGATACTGACACTGCTAGTCAAGAGGCCAAACTTTTGAGAACCACGATGCTAAGGGAATTAACATGTGAAAGTAGAATCTGTGAATCAACCATACCAAAAGATCATAAAAGAAAGATTAATGAGTCATTCCAAGGACAACAGGGACATGGCACTGAACTTTGCAGGAAGAAACTGGTAAGCCAGAGGAGGCGGAAAAAACCTAACTAATTTCATGACTTGGCTGACAGATTTGAAGTTCACGAGAGTGTAATAGGAAATTCAAAAATTTTTAAAAAGTCAGTCCATCCTCCTTTGCCATCAAGACTGTTAAGATATAGGGGGATTGGTGAGGTTTGTGCAGATTTCCAGTAAATCTATAGTGACTAGATTTTAATTCCACTACATTATCTGCCAAGATTTTAGTTCTGGCTTCTAGGCTTCCTTTAAGAAAGTGGTTCATATCCTTTGCCCACTTTTTGATGTATGTTCATTGCGGCACTATTCACAATAGCCAAGACTTGGAATCAACCCAAATGTCCATCAGTGACAGACTGGATTAAGAAAATGTGGCACATATACACCATGGAATACTATGCAGCCATAAAAAAGGATGAGTTTGTGCCCTTTGTAGGGACATGGATGCAGCTGGAAACCATCATTCTTAGCAAACTGTCACAAGAACAGAAAACCAAATACCGCATGTTCTCACTCATAGGTGGGAACTGAACAATGAGATCACTTGGACTCGGGAAGGGGGACATTATACACCGGGGCCTATCATGGGGAGGGGGGAGGGGGGAAGGATTGCATTGGGAGTTATACCTGATGTAAATGACGAGTTATTGGGTGCTGACGAGTTGATAGGTGCAGCACAGCAACATGGCACAAGTATACATATGTAACAAACCTGCACGTTATGCACATGTACCCTAGAACTTAAGTATAATAATAATAATAATAATAATAAAAAGAAAGTGGTGCACACTCGTGCCACTTCAACTGGCTTCCTTAATTGAAAACACTGGTACTGTTTTAGGGAATGGATGCTAACTTTAAAGGGGGAGGACTAAGAAAGAGAGTTTATGCATTTGGCATTGTTCAAATCCTGCTACTTAGATTTGATATGTGTTTAATACCTCTTTTAAAGGGCCAAATATAAAAAAGAAAAAAAAAAAGAAGGCCAAGGCTCAAGTTATCCAACCAAAGAGCAACTGGATAATCCAAAGGCAGATTAATCAAAACCACATTTTTTTAAGGGAACACAGTCCCTTAACTATATGCTGCTCTAAGGACATGTGGACAAGTGGGCTTTATTGAAATCTACAGAGATAAAAGGAATAGTAGAATTTGTGGTTGCTAATGTCCCAAGTACCAAAACTTCTTTTATAGCCATGACCAGAACTTTCACCATTTCCCTATTTGTCAGTTAAATTAAAACAGCCAAATCTACATGACTATTTTCCCTACCACCTCAATCCTGCCTTCCTGTGCTTGCTACCACTTCAATATTCTCAACATATTGAAAGGTTCTGACAATATTTGACCCGAAGTCATTTCTGCTATCCACCAGAGGACTTAGAAGGCTCCACAACTCTGGCTAAGTTTCAGGTGAGCAAACAGAAAATGGCATTTGCAAAAACATTGAGAAAGTTGTTTCTCCATTTATCTAATATGGTTTAACTGTTTTCCCAAATAAACTCGAACAGTTGCTTTGAATGTACAGTGTGTGCTTTCTCTTCACTGAATGGGCCAAATCAATCAGATGTTTAATACTGTGTAGCCTAAATGGTAGGATTAAATCCCTCCAGCCTTTCCCCTTTTGTTGTTTTGCATTTAAATGAACCAGGGTCAGTGGAGGGTCATTGTAACCAAGAGAGACTTGATCCTATAAGAGAAAAAAGCAGGCTCCCTTCATCAAGGGCAATTGGATAACCTCTGGCAAAAGTGTACCTTGCCTTCAGTCCCCTCCCCTCCCACGGTGCCCCTAGGGTTCTCTCCTTTTACAGAGGTGCTACATCTCGCTTTGCTTTGTTAAGGAACCACTACCCTTTTTACAAAACTCTCTTCTCAACTCTCTCACACCCATCAGAAATAATTTACCTGCCATGTGCCTCGTTTCCCTTGGGATTAAGGTGAGACTCACTCTTATCTGTGCTAAAGTATTAATTAGTGGTTTAATGCATTACTTAATTTATAATATAGACTTAAACAGGTGATTTCTAATAAGAAATCCAAAAGAATGACTCTAATAATTGGAATTTTGAGAAATGTGGAAGGCTGATCTGTGGAACATATTTTTGGTCTGAGATATCTTTCCTGCAAATCACACCACAATAAGTCCAATCTCTTCCTTCCCAATACATGTGCGTAATTTTTTCACCATCTGAACAAGGTAATAAACCCTCTCTGACATTTCTAGTTTACACATAGAATCTCAAATTCAACTAAGCAGTGGTTCCCAATCAGAAACTTTTAGGGTGGGTCGTGAGCATTTGTATTTTCAAATAATTCCTCCAGAAGATTTTGGTGTGCACCCTTACTTAAGAACCACAGAAATACAGAAATAAGGGCATTTTGTTCCATCAGAGGGCAGCAAGTCCAGGCCTGCTGCTACCTCTGCTCACAATGTTGCTGAAACACACTTTCTCAATTCATGTCAGATTGTGGATTACTCTGGAAAGAATGCAACATTGAGATCCATGATCTGTTCATTCATGCTCTATCCCTCACTGCCTCCTACCACCCTGCCTATCTAGTATTAGCAATTATTTGACCAGTTTCAGGGTGATATGGTTTGGCTGTGTCTCCACCCAAATCTCAACTTGAATTGTATCTTCCAGAATTCCCACATGTTGTGGGAGGGACCCATGGGGAGGTAATTGAATCATTGGGGCCATTCTCTCTCATGTTATTCTTGTGATAAGGAATAAATCTCATGAGATCTGATGGATTTATCAGGGGTTTTTGCTTTAGTTTCTTCCTCACTTCTCTGTCACCACCATGTAAGAAGTGCCTTTAGCCTCCCGCCATGATTCTGAGGCTGCCCCAGAATCATGTGGAACTGTAAGTCCAAGTCCAATTAAACCTCTTTTTCTTACCAGTCTGGGGTATGTGTTAATCAGCAGCATGAAAATGGACTACTATTACAGTAAATTGGTGCCAGTGGAGTGGGGCATTGCTGAAAAGATACCTGAAAATGTGCAAGTGATTTTGGAACTGGGTAATAGGCAGAGGTTGGAACAGTTTGGAGGGCTCAGAAGAAGAAAGGAAAATGTGAGAAAGTTTGGAACTTCCTAGAGACTTGCTGAATGGCTTTGCCCAAAATACTAACAGAAATATGGACAATAAAGTCCAGGCTGAGGTGGTCTCAGATAGAGATGAGGAACTTGTCGAGAACTGGAGCAAAGGATTCTTGTTATGTTTTAGCAAAGAGACTGGCAGCATTTTGCCCCTGCCCTAGAGATCTGTGGAACTTTGAACTTGAGAGGGATGATTTAAGGTATCTGGCCGAAGAAATTTCTAAGCAGCAAAGCATTCAAAAGGTGACTTGGGTGCTGTTAAAAACATTCCATTTTAAAAGGGAAACAGAGCATAAAAGTTTGGAAAATTTGCAGCCTGATGATGCAGTACAAAAGAAAAACCCATTTTTGAGGAGAAATTCAAGCCGGATGCAGATTTGCATAAATAATGAGGAGCCAAATGTTAATCACCAAGACAATGGGAAAAATGTCTCCAGGCCATGTCAGAGACCTTCGTGGCAGCCCCTCCCATCACAGGCCTGGAGGCCCAGGAGGAAAAAGTGGTTTTGTGGGCTGGGCCCAGGGTCCCCATGCTGTGTGTGCAGCCTAGAGACTTGGTGCCCTGTGTCCCAGCCACTACAGCTATGGCTTAAAGGGGCCAATGTAGAGCTCAGGCTGTGGCTTCAGAGGGTGCAAGCCCCAAGCCTTTGCATCTTCCACAAGGTGTTGAGCCTGCAGGTGCACTGAAGTCAAGAATTGAGGTTTGGGAACCTCTGCCTAGATTTTAGAAGATGTATGGAAATGCCTGGATGGCCAGGCAAAAGTTTGCTGTGGGGGTGGGGCCCTCATGGAGAACCTCTGCTAGGGCAGTGCAGAAGGAAAATGTGGGGTTGGAGCCCCCATACAGAGTCCCTACTGGGGCATCACCTAGTGGAGCTGTTACAAGAAGGCCACCATCCTCCAGACCCCAGAATTGTAAATCCACCAACTGCTTGAACCGCGCACCTGGAAAAGCTGCAGACACTCAATGCCAGCCCATGAAAGCAGCCAGGAGGAAATACATATGTACCCTGCAAAGCCACAGAGGTGGAGCTGCCCAAGACCATGAGAACCCACGTATTGCGTCAGTGTGACCTGAATGTGAGACCTGGAGTCAAAGGAGATCATTTTGGAGCTTTAAAATTGACTGCCCCACTGGATTTTGGACTTACATGGGCCCTGTAACCCCTGTGTTTTGGCCAATGTCTCCCATTTGCAGCAGGTATATTTACACAATTCTGGTACCCTCCTTGTACCTGGAAAGTAATTAACTTTTTATTTTACAGGCTCATAGGCAGAAGGGACTTGCCTTGTCTCAGATGAGACTTTGGACTGTGGACTTTTGGGTTAACATAGGACTGTTGGGAAGGCATGATTAGTTTTATAATATGAGGACATGAGATTTGGAGGGGCCAGGGGTGGTATGATATGGTTTGGCTGTCTCTCCACCCAAATATCAACTTGAATTGTATCTCCCAGAATTGCCACGTGTTGTGGGAGGGACCCAGGGTGAGGTAATTGAATCATGGGGGCCAGTCTTTCCCATGCTATTCTCATGATAGTGAATAAGTCTCATGACAGCTGATGGGTTTATTCAGGTTTCCACTCTTGCTTCTTCCTCATTTTCTCTTGCCGCCACCATGCAAGAAGTGCCTTTCACCTCCCACCAGGATTTTGATGCCTCCCCAGCCATACAGAACTGTAAGTCCAATTAAACCTCTTTTTATTCCCAATCTTTGGTATGTCTTTATCAGCAGCATGAAAACAGACTAATACAAAGGGCCGCATAAGACACAATACAGAGAGACATTTTAAGGCAAGGCAGGCAGGCTAAACTTTGATTTGATTCAGTGCTTTCAAATGTTCATCAAAATCTAATATACCAGAGACAAATTACCAAAATTTTACATAATAACAAAAAGCATATGAAGATAAGAATGGTGGAAACAGATTCTGGAAAATCAACTAATAAATCATTAATATATTTCCAGATTCTGTCCAAAAATATTGAAAAGATTCTTATCAGTCACAGTTGTTAACCACACTGAAATTGTCAGTATCTAAAGAAAGACTGAGGAGGTGAGATATAAAATTAAAATGAAATAACTTAAAAAAAAAAAGAGATGTGAAGTGGGGCTGATATGAACTGAACATAGAGGTTCATTTGTTAGAAGCTGCAGTAACTTAAGGCTGATTTATGAGATATTTTTCTCCTTGTATTTTGATGAACATCAATAAGCCTCCTTAACTTAAATTGAATAATATAATTTACTCATAGCTGTCACTCATAAGATTCTGGAGGTACATCTGAATCGTCTCTGATTTGAAAAATATTATAGTTTCACTGTTATAATAAGAATAGCTATTACTATCAATCAGAATTACCATTTTAATTATTCACAATCTTATGTGAGAAGGAAAAGTAATGAGATATTTCACCTTCAGATTCCTAGAAGTAAGATACTTAGAGGATGAGTACTTGGAAATTAGAGTATTAGGTAATATCTGGGAAACCTTGAGTAAGTGGGAGTGAGTTAGGGAAGGAGAAGGACGTGGTATTTCTATAGCAAAGGAACGCTCTACATCTTTAGTTATTTGACCTCAAGGAAGTCACTTCCCCTCTCAGGGCTTGAGTTTTGTTATCTATAAATAATGGATTGACCTATGACCTGAATGGAGTCCTACCAGCTCTGTCCTGTGGTAAAGTTTGATTCTTCCTCATCTGCCTCAGCTTCAGATTAGGGAATATTAAAATAAACTTTGTATTAAAGTCATTTATCTACCAATTTATCCACTTGTGATGCTAATAACATTTTAATACTGGTCTCCATATTGATAAAAAACTTTTGCCTGTTTTTTCATGGGATGGTAAGAGATACATTGCATAATGTGTTTTATTGTCCCCATTATTTTTGTGAAACTGTGGCTTAGGGAAGTTAGGCAACTCACTCCCTGGTCACTCACCTCATGGAGCTATGAGTTAAAGTCAGATCTATGTGACACCAAAGCACATGCTCCCACTGTGGCATGGCAGGGGACTAGTATGACATGATTATAGAAAGATGGAAGCTGCATAATCTAAACATGTCAAAGTAAGTCTGTACATGAATTTTCAGCTGACGACCTAGAATGTATTCCATGAACCTAAACTGATACCTTCCTGGTAAGGGCTCTTATCAAAGTGATTAGTCTTTTAAATGCTTCAACTGTCTAGTGTTTTTCAGAGAAGAACTTTCCGTTTTGAAATCATGTAGCACAATATCAATAGCATGCCTAATTTATTCCTGTTCTGGTTGGTTCCAAAACTATATTGTGCACTGGGCATGCTGCTGTTGAAATATTTTACATAAAACTTATTCTGTAATAAAAAGCTAGCTCTTAGAAAATTGAATTGAATCTTTCTTAAATATTTACTATTCAGAACAGGCACTTCATGAATGGCTAATTATTTTTTCAAGTAGTTTCTAATATTCCCCATATAATGTGCCATGTAATTTGGCTTTATCAAATGACTGAAAAGATAATTCATTAATTCTCTCTGTTTTCATTAGAAAGTCTCTTTGACACAGACTAGAGGAAAACAATAACGGTACTGGAACTAGGAGAGTTGTAGACATTGGATCCTCATTATAAATGTTTCTTGGGGGCCTGGTGGAACTACCTTCCAGTTCTTTACTGATTTGAGTATATCATGTACAAATGTACTGCTTTTTTTTAACTTAACAATTCTTCTGTAGTTTTATATGGCACAGTTAAAAGTGAGGGCTTTACAGGCCAGGGATATCTCATTACAGACCTGGCTCAGACACTTACTGCATGACTTTAGACAAGTTATTTAACTTCACTATGCCTCAGTTACATATACAAAATGAGAATAACATTTATAAAAACTACTTCATGGGATTCCTATGAGGATCAAATGACTTAATGCCTATAAAGCATATAGAATAGTATCTGGTATACAATAAGCTCTTAATTAAAGGTATCTTGAACTGTAATTGGCTAGAATCTAAGACTTATTTATTTTGTATCTGTACATTACAGCAAATAGTCTCCCCCACTTTTTAATGAGAAACTAATTTTCCTGAAGAACTAGAAAGAGAGTTGATGATGGTAGAAAGTACAGCAAATGAAGTTCCCGAGGGCTGAGAGATGGTGACACTGTTTCTGACTCTATCTCTCTCTCCACTAAGACCCTTAGCAAATTCAGAGAGGACATAACTAACAATATTACATTATCTGGAGATCTACAGTGTATTGCTGCCTCTTTTGGAATCTTTTTAGGATCTAAAGAAGTGTTATTCCTTTGCAGATTGTCATTTATCCTCGAGGAACATTATTTACAAAACAGAAAAAAATAGTATATTCTCTGAGCTATGTTGACAGAATTAAGAGCAGGGTGATATGACAGTTGAATTTAAGCAGTTCTGCTGGCAATCTGCCTCAATTCCACTTCACACACTGACAATTCATGTCCTACATATCCTTCCTTAAGGTAAATTTCCCAATATCACAGATAAAATGAGTAATTTAACTTAAAAATCACAGAGATGGACCGCATGCAACGGGGCTCTAAATGACACAAATGGTCTTTCTGTGAGAAATCTATAGATTAAAGCCAGTGATAGCCTGGCCTGTGAAACAGAAGAACATAAGATCTTTCACCAAAAAAATTAACATCATTGATTGATATTGATTGCAATCACCCTAGAGGCTTGGGCCTGTATTAGGTATAATAAAACTGGAGAGTGACTAATCAATTCAAGTTACCAACCCTGAGCCCTTTCCCTTATGGGGTAGGAAAAAATAAACCCAGAGTTACCTTGATTCTCTTCTGCAGCCTAGGGGACTGAGCAGGCAAATGCTCTCCTTGGCATGTCAAGGAGAAAACTCTTCTTTTTTTCTTGACCCAGCCCCTCAATTAGGCGAGAATTACTCACCTGGAGTCAATGATCCCTACAGCTGCCAGCAAAGCAGCATTCCTATAAAGCTCTGACAGCACCACAAAACATTTGCCAGAAGAAGCAGGGAGGAGTAGCAGCTGTTCTGGGACCAGAAGACCACCTCCTCCCCACCCTTTGGCAGCTTCTTAGATAGGCTGATCTGGGATTCTCTGCCACACCACAGCAGGTGGGAGAGTCAGTTTCTTTCTTCTTTCTTAACATGACGTTGTCAGGTGGCAAATCTGTGACGGGGGTAAAGTTGGTTCTGTATAAGGTTGGCAAATAAAGTACAGAACATGCCCATTTAAATTTGAATTTCAAATAAACTTTTTTTAGTATAACTATATGCTGTTGGGACATACTCACATTAAAAATGTATTTGTTCTCCATCAAAATCAGATTTAACTTGGCATCCTGTATTTTTATTTGCCAAATCTGGCAACCCTAGTTCTAACGTCTCTTGTATCTAATTTCTCTCTTTCCCCACTTCCCAGGATCTATTCCTTCACCCCTCTATCTGGTCATCAGGGCCCTGGAATATAAGATTTGAATAAGGAAAACCACAAAATATAGAATTAACCAACAAAGTTTGATTCAGCACAGTGCTACTGCACGGAATATAAAAGAAACAATGAATATTATCTAGTCCCTGCCCTCATATCTTTTTTTAGAATGAAAAAACCTGACGGAGGCTAAGTAAATTGCTTGGGTCCACATCTCATTCTGCATGTTTCAATGCAAATAGAGGGCAAGTGGCATCATTAGAAACTCAAATGGCGGGGCGGAGCAAGATGGCCGAATAGGAACAGCTCCAGTCTCCAACTCCCAGCGAGCGACACAGAAGACCGGTGATTTCTGCATTTTCAACTGAGGTACTGGGTTCATCTCACTAGGGAATGCCGGACAATCAGTGCTGGTCAGCTGCTGCAGCCCAACCAGCGAGAGCTGAAGCAGGGCGAGGCATCGCCTCACCTTGGAAGTGCAAGGGGGAAGGGAATCCCTTTCCCCAGCCAGGGGAACTGAGACACACAACACCTGGAAAATTGGGTAACTCCCACCCCAATACTGCGCTTTAAGCAAACAGGCACACCAGACGATTATATCCCACACCTGGACGGGAGGGTCCCACGCCCACGGAGCCTCCCTCATTGCTAGCACAGCAGTCTGTGATCTACTGGCAAGGCAGCAGCCAGGCTGTGGGAGGGGCGCCCGCCATTGCTGAGGCTTAAGTAGGTAAACAAAGCTGCTGGGAAGCTCAAACTGGGTGGAGCTCATAGCAGCTCAAGGAAACCTGCCTGTCTCTGTAGACTCCACCTCTGGGGACAGGGCACAGTAAACAATAACAAAAGCAGCAGAAACCTCTGCAGATGCAAACGACTCTGTCTGACAGCTTTGAAGAGAGCAGTGGATCTCCCAACACGGAGGTTGAGATCTGAGAAGGGACAGACTGCCTGCTCAAGTGGGTCCCTGACCCCTGAGTAGCCTAACTGGGAGACATCCCCCACTAGGGGCAGACCAACACCCCACACCTCACAGGGTGGAGTACACCCCTGAGAGGAAGCTTCCAAAGCAAGAATCACACAGGTACACTCGCTGTTCAGAAATATTCTATCTTCTGCAGCCTCTGCTGCTGACACCCAGGCAAACAGGGTCTGGAGTGGACCTCAAGCAATCTCCAACAGACCTACAGCTGAGGGTCCTGACTGTTAGAAGGAAAACTATCAAACAGGAAGGACACCTACACCAAAACCCCATCAGTACGTCACCATCATCAAAGACCAGAGGCAGATAAAACCACAAAGATGGGGAAAAAGCAGGGCAAAAGAGCTGGAAATTCAAAAAATAAGAGCTCATCTCCCCCGGCAAAGGAGCGCAGCTCATCGCCAGCAACGGATCAAAGCTGGACGGAGAATGACTTTGACGAGATGAGAGAAGAAGGCTTCAGTCCATCAAACTTCTCAGAGCTAAAGGAGGAATTACGTACCCAGCGCAAAGAAACTAAAAATCTTGAAAAAAAAGTGGAAGAATTGATGGCTAGAGTAATTAATGCAGAGAAGGTCATAAATGAAATGAAAGAGATGAAAACCATGACACGAGAAATACGTGAGAAATGCAAAAGCTTCAGTAACCGACTCGATCAACTGGAAGAAAGAGTATTAGCGATTGAGGATCAAATGAATGAAATGAAGCAAGAAGAGAAACCAAAAGAAAAAAGAAGAAAAAGAAATGAACAAAGCCTGCAAGAAGTATGGGATTATGTAAAAAGACCAAATCTACGTCTGATTGGGGTGCCTGAAAGTGAGGGGGAAAATGGAACCAAGTTGGAAAACACTCTTCAGGATATCATCCAGGAGAACTTCCCCAACCTAGTAGGGCAGGCCAACATTCAAATCCAGGAAATACAGAGAACGCCACAAAGATACTCCTCGAGAAGAGCAACTCCAAGACACATAATTGCCAGATTCACCAAAGTTGAAATGAAGGAAAAAATCTTAAGGGCAGACAGAGAGAAAGGTCGGGTTACCCACAAAGGGAAGCCCATCAGACTAACAGCAGATCTCTCGGCAGAAACTCTACAAGCCAGAAGAGAGTGGGGGCCAATATTCAACATTCTTAAAGAAAAGAATTTTCAACCCAGAATTTCATATCCAGCCAAACTAAGTTTCATAAGTGAAGGAATAAAGAAATAAAATCCTTTACAGACAAGCAAATGCTTAGAGATTTTGTCACCACCAGGCCTGCCTTACAAGAGACCCTGAAGGAAGCACTAAACATGGAAAGGAACAACCGGTACCAGCCGTTGCAAAAACATGCCAAAATGTAAAGACCATCGAAGCTAGTAAGAAACTGCATCAACTAACAAGCAAAATAACCTGTTAATATCATAATGGCAGGATCCAGTTCACACATAACAATATTAACCTTAAATGTAATGGACTAAATGCTCCAATTAAAAGACACAGACTGGCAAACTGGATAAAGAGTCAAGACCCATCAGTCTGCTGTTTTCAGGAGACCCATCTCACATGCAGAGACATACACAGGCTCAAAATAAAGGGATGGAGGAAGATTTACCAAGCAAATGGAGAAAAAAAAAAGCAGGGGTTGCAATCCTAGTCTCTGATAAAACAGACTTTAAACCATCAAAGATCAAAAGAGACAAAGAAGGCCATTACATAATGGTAAAGGGATCAATTCAACAGGAAGAGCTAACTATCCTAAATATATATGCCCCCAATACAGGAGCACCCAGATTCATAAAGCAAGTCCTTAGAGACTTACAAAGAGACTTAGACTCCCATACAATAATAATGGGAGGCTTCAACACTCCACTGTCAACATTAGACAGATCAACGAGACAGAAAGTTAACAAGGATATCCAGGAATTGAACTCATCTCTGCAGCAAGCAGACCTAATAGACATCTATAGAACTCTCCACCACAAATCAACAGAATATACATTCTTCTCAGCACCACATCGTACTTACTCCAAAATTGACCACATAATTGGAAGTAAAGCACTCATCAGCAAATGTACAAGAACAGAAATTATAACAAACTGTCTCTCAGACCACAGTGCAATCAAACTAGAACTCAGGACTAAGAAACTCAATCAAAACCGCTCAACTACATGGAAACTGAATAACCTGCTCCTGAATGACTACTGGGTACATAACGAAATGAAGGCAGAAATAAAGATGTTCTTTGAAACCAATGAGAACAAAGATACAACATACCAGAATCTCTGGGACACATTTAAAGCAGTGTGTAGAGGGAAATTTATAGCACTAAATGCCCACAAGAGAAAGCAGGAAAGATCTAAAATTGACACTCTAACATCGCAATTAAAAGACCTAGAGAAGCAAGAGCAAACACATTCGAAAGCTAGCAGAAGGCAGGAAATAACTAAGATCAGAGCAGAACTGAAGGAGATAGAGACACAAAAAACCCTCCAAAAAATCAATGCATCCAGCAGTTGGTTTTTTGAAAAGATCAACAAATTGACAGACTGCTAGTAAGGCTAATAAAGAAGAAAAGAGAGAAGAATCAAATAGACGCAATAAAAAATGATAAAGGAGATATCACCACCGACCACACAGAAATACAAACTACCATCAGAGAATACTATAAACACCTCTATGCAAATAAAGTGGAAAATCTAGAAGAAATAGATAATTTCCTGGACACTTACACTCTTCCAAGACTAAACCAGGAAGAAGTTGAATCCCCAAATAGACCAATAGCAGGCTCTGAAATTGAGGCAATAATTAATAGCCTACCAACCAAAAAAAGTCCAGGACCAGATGGATTCACAGCTGAATTCTACCAGAGGTACAAGGAGGAGTTGGTACCATTCCTTCTGAAACTATTCCAATCAATAGAAAAAGAGGGAATCCTCCCTAACTCATTTTATGAGGCCAACATCATCCTGATACCAAAGCCTGGCAGAGACACAACAAAAAAAGAGAATTTTAGACCAATATCCCTGATGAACATCGATGCAAAAATCCTCAATAAAATACTGGCAAACCGGATTCAGCAACACATCAAAAAGCTTAGCCACTATGATCAAGTGGGCTTCATCCCTGGGATGCAAGGCTGGTTGAACATTCGCAAATCAATAAACATAATCCAGCATATCAACAGAACCAAAGACAAGAACCACATGATTATCTCAATAGATGCAGAAAAGGCTTTTGACAAAATTCAACAGCCCTTCATGCTAAAAACACTCAATAAATTCGGTATTGATGGAACGTACCTCAAAATCATCAGAGCTATTTATGACAAACCCACAGCCAATATCATACTGAATGGGCAAAAACTGGAAAAATTCCCTTTGAAAACTGGCACAAGACAGGGATGCCCTCTCTCACCACTCTTATTCAACATAGTGTTGGAAGTTCTGGCTAGGGCAATCAGGCAAGAGAAAGAAATCAAGGGTATTCAGTTAGGAAAAGAAGAAGTCAAATTGTCCCTCTTTGCAGATGACATGATTGTATATTTAGAAAACCCCATCAACTCAGCCCAAAATCTCCTTAAGCTGATAAGCAACTTCAGCAAAGTCTCAGGATACAAAATTAATGTGCAAAAATCACAAGCATTCTTATACACCAGTAACAGACAAACAGAGAGCCAAATCAGGAATGAACTTCCATTCACAATTGCTTCAAAGAGAATAAAATACCTAGGAATCCAATTACAAGGGATGTAAAGGACCTCTTCAAGGAGAACTACAAACCACTGCTCAGTGAAATAAAAGAGGACACAAACAAATGGAAGAACATACCATGCTCATGGATAGGAAGAATCAATATCGTGAAAATGGCCATACTGCCCAAGGTTATTTATAGATTCAATGCCATCCCCATCAAGCTACCAATGAGTTTCTTCACAGAATTGGAAAGAACTGCTTTAAAGTTCATATGGAACCAAAAAAGAGCCCGCATCTCCAAGACAATCATAAGTCAAAAGAACAAAGCTGGAGGCATCACGCTACCTGACTTCAAACTATACTACAAGGCTACAGTAACCAAAACAGCATGGTACTGGTAACAAAACAGAGATATAGACCAATGGAACCGAACAGAGTCCTCAGAAATAATACCACACATCTACAGCCATCTGATCTTTGACAAACCTGAGAGAAACAAGAAATGGGGAAAGGATTCCCTATTTAATAAATGGTGCTGGGAAAATTGGCTAGCCATAAGTAGAAAGCTGAAACTGGATTCTTTCCTTACTCCTTATACGAAAATTAATTCAAGATGGATTAGAGACTTAAATGTTAGACCTAATACCATAAAAATCCTAGAGGAAAACCTAGGTAGTACCATTTAGGACATAGGCATGGGCAAAGACTTCATGTCTAAAACACCAAAAGCAACGGCAGCAAAAGCCAAAATTGACAAATGGGATCTAATTAAACTAAAGAGCTTCTGCACAGCAAAAGAAACTACCATCAGAGTGAACAGGCAACCTACAGAATGGGAGAACATTTTTGCAATCTACTCATCTGACAAAGGGCTAATATCCAGAACCTACAAAGAACTCAAACAAATTTACAAGAAAAAAACAAACAACCCCATCAAAAAGTGGGCAAAGGATATGAACAGACATTTCTCAAAAGAAGACATTCATACAGCCAACAGACACATGAAAAAATGCTCATCATCACTGGCCATCAGAGAAATGCAAATCAAATCCACAATGAGATACCATCTCACACCACTTAGTATGGCGATCATTAAAAAGTCAGGAAACAACAGGTGCTGGAGAGGATGTGGAGAAATAGGAACACTTTTACACTGTTGGTGGGATTGTAAAGTAGTTCAACCAGTATGTAAAACAGTATGGCGATTCCTCAAGGATCTAGAACTAGATGTACCATATGACCCAGCCATCCCATTACTGGGTATATACCCAAAGGATTATAAATCATGCTGCTATAAGGACACATGCACATGTATGTTTATTGCGGCACTATTCACAATAGCAAAGACTTGGAATCAACCCAAATGTCCATCAGTGACAGATTGGATTAAGAAAATGTGGCACATATACACCATGGAATACTATGCAGCCATAAACAAGGATGAGTTTGTGTCCTTTGTAGGGACATGGATGCAGCTGGAAACCATCATTCTTAGCAAACTATCACAAGAACAGAAAACCAAACACCGCATGTTCTCACTCATAGGTGGGAACTGAACAATGAGATCACTTGGACTCGGGAAGGGGAACATCACACACTGGGGCCTATCATGGGGAGGGGAGGGAGGGGAAGGATTGCATTGGGAGTTATACCTGATGTAAATGACGAGTTGATGGGTGCTGACGAGTTGATGGGTGCAGCACAGCAACATGGCACAAGTATACATATGTAACAAACCTGCACATTATGCACATGTACCCTAGAACTTAAAGCATAATAATAATAATAATAATAATAATAATAATAATAAAATAAACTCAAATGGCTTTTGCTTCCATATAAACCTACAGACACATCCTCAGGCACTAAATCTCTGTTACTGTAATTCATTCAACCTGAATTGTAGTTTTCTACCAAGTGCATAATGATATATAAAACACAAGTCAATAGCAAGGCGATTCACAACACCAACAGAACTCAAAAGATATGAGCACTTACAATGGAGATGGGAGCACATTACTATATACACCAGCTGCTGAGAGGCAGAAACTTTGCCTATTTTAAAATTACAAATTCTCCTGTTTTGTGGAGTGAGGAAGGCTTTACAGGTCAACCTCAATGGAATAATGAAAATAGCTACTTTGCTATTTATTTTTTTAAACAAATTATCTTTTATACATTAGCCAGCCATATGGATTTCTGTAAAGTCTCTCCTGATGCAACTCACCTATCACTCATACCACTGCCAGATTCATAAAAGTAGAGGAAATGGGGGGAGGTTTATCTGGAACGTACTGGCCTCATTCCCGGGTATCCCATCTGAAGGGCCTCAGAAAGGTAGGTTGACAGTGAGTTATACTTCACTAATCTCCTTCCCTTGAATCCAGACATTCAGATCTGCCTGAGAAGTCCTGAAAAGCATTTGGATGCAATGTAAAAGAATCATTTTCCATTTTAGTAAGGTTATGTGTCCCAGATTCCAACAAACATTTTGGTAATTTCCATCAAATAACCAACTAATTATGTCTGTATATTTTGGGGTGGGGGCAGTAGTGGTGGTGGTGAAGAAATCAGTCAAACCAATTTTCACATTGCACTGGCTGGGATATACACAGACTCTGCTCCCTACCAGTATCACCTCTCGATTTCACACTTCTTTTAAACTAGTAGGCACCTTTCTACTCACGTATGTTCCTCCTTGCTCTTAGTGCAGTAGGGGGGAAGATACCACTACCTCTTATAGAGTGAAATATGTTGTTAAAGTATGAAAAGGCATAAATCAAGCATATACATATGGTGAGCAACTGTTCAGACTGACAGGGTTTTCCTAGGACATGGGACGGAAAAAGCACCGCCCCCCACCACACACACATATACACACACACAGTGCAGGACCTGCAAAATAAACATTACTGAAGCTTTTAGAGTTTAACATTTCAAGCCATTTAATTTTCTTTTTTTGAAATTTACTAAAATGTAAGATAATTTTAAAAAACCATTACAGCAACTGCCAATCGTAGGTAGAAGGCCACAAGAAGCAAGGGCATTTGTAGGCTCTTATTTATATGTGTTTTTCTTTCTAACAGCTGCCAATCCTCCAAGTCAGGAAATATTTACACATATTCTAGACATCTTCCTGAAGGTATGAGACTCTCTTGAAGCCATCCTTATACTTGGTCATGCCAATAACACTACAGCAAACTACAGTACCCAGAGAAAAAATATACTCTTTCAAGCTTCCTAAATGACTCATTCAGCAGAAAGTAATAAAAAAGTAAGGCTAATATTTCCATCCTTTGGAAATATTTATCTCTACACAGTACCACCTTTTTATAGTCAGAATAGAAAGTTACTTAGGTGGTATAATTTTGAAAGGCCAACCTGTCTCCAGCATTGGCTTAACAGGGTGTCATTGCTCAGTCCTTTCCATCAAGGCACATCTGCAGAGAGCCCCTGTAAAAATAGTCATACGGGAGGGGGGTCACTTTTGCACATATCGTTTTAGTTCCAGAAGAAATTGTATCAAGCACCCATATGTATACGGTATTGTGCTAGTCCCAAAGAGATCACAAAGGTGATTAAGATAGATTTTTTGAACATAGCCAATGTTTCTCATAACATCTGCTTGTGGAATGATAATACTACTAATAAAAGGAGCATATGAGTGTGGGTAACAGAAAATATACAAAACAGTCTGCATTGAAATTTCTGCTTGCAATTTATCCCTTATGCCCTGCTGCCTAATATGTACAATGCATTTTACTAGGTATTCTAAGAATAGATTTGAAATTAAACAGTCCAGGTTCCTGCCCTTAAATAAATTCATGAACTATAGACTAATGAATTCTTAGGCATCCACCCCAAGCTTTGTAACTGGTTTTCTACTGTCATTGCAACACTTCATTTTGTGGAAAGGTGGGAGGAATTCAGCTGCTTGCAAAATTCTTGTAGAGGTTAACCATGAGGAAAGTCTTAAAGCTGTAATTTCTGTTCAAACCTGCATGCTCATCTGATGAGAACAATATAAGAACAATTTTACTTAAATAGCACACCTTGTATTTACCTCCTCACCTGCAAACCCCTACTGTTTCCATCCACCTGCTTAACTCTCTGCCTCTGCCACCCTCTAACCTTCTAAGCTATAGCCACTTAGACCTACATGTAATTTATTCAGCCCAGACTCTGGCATCTCTGTTCTCAGGCAGGGAACAAATGAGGGTCCCCTAAGTTTTACATATTTTAATCTTCACTCGTTTTCAGAAATGCATTCATTAGAAAATACACAAACTGTTTTTTAATGTGTTGATTTTTAAAATTCCTACCAGTCTGAAACCAATCATCTACAAGGGAAGCACTAACTTTCAATGAACCTTTGTTGTTTCCCTCTTTTCCAGGGATCCCAGTAGAAGCAATAAAACAAGAAAAACACCCTTGCCTCAGAGATGGGCCTCTGCCCACAAGAAGAGAGTGAAGAGGTTGACAGTAAGTACTTCTCTACCTTCTCATGGCTTCCAGGAGTCTGAGTAGAAATTTAGTCATGAGCTTTGAGTATCCTGTAAAGACTATCTGCTTGTCCACACCCATTTCTGAAATCTATTAAATTCCAGAAAAAGACCCTAAGACTAGACTGTCTTAGTGCCCATCAGGAAGGAAACAAATATGTTGGAGGGACACATCATTAATGATCTTCATTACCGACCTCAGCTCAGCAGTTTCTTATAAATTTTTGCACTTGGGCAGATTGTTTTTTCAACTGGCTAATCTAATTGAATGCTTTTTGACTTTGGCTTGTATCTGTTGAGCTCAATATACTATATTATGGTTAAGATACAGACCTGGGGTCAAGCAAATTTTGGTTTAAATCCTGACTTTGCAAGGCAATATCCTAGCTTTGTGAACCTGTTCAGTAACTCAAGTTCTTGAATCCTATTTCCTCATTTGTGAGATGGTAGGATGATGAAAACAGTGGCAGTCACCTCGTAATGCTCTTATGAGCTGTAAGCACTCAGTAAATGTTATCCGTTTTTAGAACATTGAGGTCACTATCTCTAAAGTGACTAATATTTAAATCTCCATCTTTTTTTCACCCAATTCAAACATTCAATAATTTAATTTATTTTATTTTACTTTTCTCAGAGTCAAGAAAAGCTGTCTTTCTCTGAGGATTCTTGGACTTCTCCTTTTAAATCATGGTAGTATTTTTGTTTTGTTTTGTTTTCTTTTCAGAGTTAATGATTTATACAAAATGTTACTGGCAGTGCTTAGAATATAATCAATCTTCTTTCCCTCAGGGGACCCTGAACAATCTAACCTTCTTTTCCTAGTCATAAAGGGACTCTGCCTAAGAAGTACAAACCCAAAAGGAGCTTTCTTAGTTTTCTAACACAATTACACATAAACTACCACCATATCATAATTTCTCCAATTGAAATAATACACAATTCACACTTCATTTTCCCTCTCTTTATCCTCTGGTAGAGGAGGAACTTATTACAACCTGGGTGTAGGTAAGCAGGAAAAAATAAAACTGCAGGATAAAGATCTGTTTATGTCTTTTTATATTCTTTGATATTTTAATTTAGTCTTACTGATAAGCTTCTTTTTAGAAGCCTGCCTTCAGAGTAGCCTCAGCATCATAAAATTATAAGAGGACACCCTCAGAGAGCTACAGCAGCACATTAATCTCCACGGGCAATTTTGGCACCACCCACACAACTACCTTAGACACAGATGCACAAGTATGGTACATTGCTGGAAGTCCTAAAATCAGGTTAGGACTATTCTTATTTCAAGAGTAACAACTGCTGAAGTGCTATTTTCCAAAGAGTGTTTTATGAAATGTGATGAGGACCTAGTTAACTAGTTTTTAGTGGTCAACTACTAGAGGATAAACTATAGGAAGAACTCTTGATACTTTAACCACCTTAACAGAACTTACTCTGAAAATCTGACCATAATTATATATATATACACATACATATATATGCAAAAGCAAAATAAAACAAAATTTGCTTTTTGATACACTAAAGATTACATTATTACTTCTAACACTGCCCAACCCACCCTCACCACTCTTTAAAGTGGTTTATAAAATAATATACAGATAAATTTTCCTAAGACTGATACATTAAAAATAGCATTAAATATATAAGTTTAGCAGCAATTAGGCAATTTTGTATGCCTATTTTTAGGTAACTGCATTATTTCCCCACAGAGATTTATACTTACGTTTCATAAGGATTTTCATAATTGGGATGTTTTTATCTGGTTGACCAAAGCCACCATGCTATAAAGAATTTATTAGTTTTGGCTTTTGTTTAGAAATGTGTATTTGTCTCCAAATATTTAAATTTATTTTTTCCTGCTCCTGGAAGAACTTTATAACAATCAACTGGATTAAGCATCTGCAGAAATGACATAATATATTTTGTGTTACCCCAATACACCAAACACATAATTTGAATTCCTTCTCAATATATATCTGTGAACATATTAAACAGATTAAAGTAGTTGTGAAAAATAATTATGACCTCTTGGGAGCAGAAATCCCATGACATTTACTTTCCCCTTTCATACCTGTCAGCTACTAACTGCTTCATCCTCCCTCAAGATTTATTGGGAAGCAAAAGAAAATTTTGGTATAACATATTAAGAAAAAGTCAAGCCTGCAACTCAGAGGCCTGGATTTTATTCCACAGTTGGAGAGTTGTCACGGCCAAGATAGAAATATTCCATTTTTCTCCAAGGCCTGTAAGCCTCAGCAATTTCCACTAATTTGGCCCCCTGAGTCTCAATTTATTTAGCCTATGCTGTTTTTTTCACCCCCATTGCAAATATTCAACCTGTTCTCTTATTGAGGAAAAGCTTCTTCTTGGAGTCTTATTCTTTAGAAGCTTCGTTAGACTTTCTACATCCAGGAACAAAAACAAAAAAACTATGTCCCAATTTCCTCTTTTCATTTTTTCCAACCTCTCTGATTCCTTTCCATTACCCATCACTCCCTCTTCAAATAAAGCAGTCACGGTCATACAGAAAATACTTCCTTCCTTATCTCTACTAAAACTAACTTAATAAAAATGACCACTCCTAAAAAATGTAGTCTGATCATTCTAACTAGCACCTAGTATGTAACATGGTACTTGGGATATAGTGTGCATTCAATAAATGTATTTTTTGAATTTTTATTACAGAATGGTTTACACATTCAAAGCAATGTTATTTAATAGGTAAATTTAATGTTCCCTATGCTAGAGTAGCCTGAGGGTTCCTTAAGAAAGACTAATCCCTACTCTTGAGGCACATTATCACAATGTCACAGGATGAAGGTGGAACCAAGACATAACTCTGGACTTGTAGCACTGTACTATGAAGGCACAATAGCCTAGTATGCCTGTGGCCTCAATTCAGCTTCAGCTTCAGCTCCTGCTTCAGAAACTTGCAATGTATAATGCATAGTGCTATGTGCTTTATGGGTGCTCAAGCATTATTTGTTGGCTGACTTAATTAAGCTATATTTGCAAAATGGCAAGGATGTGAAGAAACTTTCCTACCTAAAAAAAAAGCATTCACAGTGCTAGACATTTGGTAGGCAAATAAACAGTATAATTTCAGCCTTAAAGGAAAAATACTCAAATCCCCATCCAATAGGCCCAGTGAGTAGGCAACCCAAATGTCAGCACTGTGTTTCTGAAATGTAATTTAAAACATCATAAATTGTACGTCATCAACTTTGAGGACAACATTCCTTTCCTTCCTTTCCATTCCCATTCCCTGCACCAACTTCAAATCCAGAAAATATAACTAATAAACCTAAATCTCACCTGTCTGGTGAAGTTTGCAAGTAAAAGTGATGTGTCAGGCGTTGATTTATAACACCAAATTTAAGGGTGATGCATTGTTTTGAAAAGAAATTTCCATATTTAATGTTAATACTTTCAGAGTACAAACAATTCAGGAATTTGCTCCTGACTGTGACCTTCATATATCTCACTTAATCTACTCACCACCAAGAGACAGATGACTCCTGTGATTTCTTTCAAGGATGGATGCTTACTTATGGCCATGGTGTGTTTTTAGGTGTTAGAACAATAAGAAACTTGGGGTGGTCCCTTTCTTCCACCAGTATTTAACTGAATTTCAACTAGGCATTAGCATACATGGTAATTAGGCTCTATGCCCAACTGTAGAAGTTTACTCTATTTCAGGTGAATTTTTCCTTTGCTTGAAATGGTTGCCTTGAATCCTTTCCCATTCCTTTTTCTGTCCTCACCACCTGAAAATGGTAACGTAAGAGTAGGAGATTGATATTAGGGGTGCAGTCAAGACCTCACGAAGGGCCAAGGCAAACTCGTTCATTCTGGATATCCAATTCATTGTCTCACCTCACTAGTATTATGCTTAACAAAATGGTGTTAGATAACATATAACATACAATGTAGCATTCCTACCATCCCAATAAACCTGCTACCCAGTTTTACCTTCACATTGAGTGTCTTATTAGTTACTGAGCTAAAAATCAGGTCTCACTGTCAGGTGGTGAAATAGAAGAAAGAATAGAAAAACATGTTAAAAATAATTTTATTTGGTAAAAAGTGGAACTACTCCAGCTAATAGCCAATAATCATCTTCTACTGTGTAAGGTAGAGAAGCGACGATAGGATTACTATAATTATGCTGACGACAGTAAGGTTACATTTTACTGAGTGCCAGGCACTGTACTAGGTGCAATATCTCAGAGCCAGAAGAAAGCCTGGAGATTATTGAGTCTAATACTCAATAATCTTTTTATTTTATGTTTTATTGTTGAAGGAATGGGCCCAGAAAGTCAAGAGCACGTTTACTGTCAGTTACTGGGAGAGTCAGGTTGCCACCTCCAACTTTGCCACCCTAAAGGTCTTGGTCTATTTCTTAATACTGTGGTCTTTCTGTGTCTATTGCTCTTGGGGAAATTATTTGTTTTTAATAGTACCATTAAAAATGAGTTCCAACCTATTTTCTTTTTTCTAATATGGCTTCACATGGTCAAATACTAAACATTCCTCCAATTAAAGTGACGACCCATAAACTATGAGACTAGCAGTTAAAGGTGAGGAGAAAACTATGTTCTTTAACCCTACTGGGGCAAAAAAAAAAAAAAAGAAAGAAAGAAAAACAGTACCTTCTCTCCTAAAAAGAGAGAAAAATAGAACCCACAATTTCAAGTGAGGTTTGAACTGGCAGGAGGTGGGAGAGGGTGAGAGGATAGGCATCTAATTAGAGGAAAAAGAAGGAAAGGAAAAGGATTACAATAGTAGTGTGAGACTCAGCCTTCATTTCAACGTGCACAGACCTCAGCAGCCAGCTGGAAACCTGCCAGGGAACGAGGTCTTGGAAACAAGCTGGAAGACATTGGAGAGACTTTAACCAAAACAAACTCCAGCAGGGGATGTGGTTGGCAGCACTGAAAAAGCAAAGGACTCTATGAGTCACTCTGACATTAATTTTGAATGGTATCATGCTTCTATTTTGCAGTACAGGTTATTTATACAACATTTGGTACTGTCTAACACACACATATATATATGATATGTAAAATATACATACAGATATAGATGTTCTGTACTTATATATTATATTACAGACATTAGAAAAGAAAAAATCCAATATCTCACTATTCTAATCATTAATTCACCATTTTTTAATCTGCGTGTTTTAACATAGCTGTAATTGGGGCACACATATAATACGGAATACTTTACTTAAGACCTTAAGCATGGTTCTATGCTGTTAGATAACTTCATAAATATTGCTTTATAGGACAATGATATATTAACTTTTTAAAAAGTAGTTTACTTCCATCTTTTTAAACTATTGTCATTGAACTTTTTAAAAATAATAGAAACAATAATGATGACAATAACTGCCATTTAGCAGATATTTACCATATTCCAAATATAAGTGTGTATATATATGTATATTGTTTTGATATTTTATAGCAACTCCCAAGGTAGGTATTATTAGTCCCATTTTATAAATAAGGAAACTTAAACTTAGGTTAAGTGACTTGCTCAAGGTTATAGCTAGTTAATGGCTAAGTAAGCACTGAATCAGGTCTGCCTGGTTCAAAGCACGCCCTTTTTTTTTTTTTTTTTTTTTTTTTTTTTTTTTACCAGAATATGCTACGTTTCTTCTGCAATGTATATCTACATGTTTTTCTATGTCTGGGATGTTTATCATATATTTCCAAAAGTTGAATTATTGGTGTAAAGAGAATATTTTTAAAGTGTTTATTTACATACTCCAGATTGTTTTCCATGAGGGTGTTATCAGTGTATAGCACCACCGTCCCAAACATTTTTATTGTAATTAGAGGTAGAAAAAAAGAGGTAAAGTCAATGAGTGACAGAGGAAAATCATTCTGATGTAAATAAAGTTTCTGTAAGCATCTAGCTTCTATAACACAGAAGTTTGTACTTTGAAGATCTGATGTTAGAAATTATTGTCTATCTCTGGATCTGAGTAGGTACACAGAAAATTCTTAGGATTTATAAATGTGTACAGGAGGATCTAGCATATGGTAGATTCTTCAAGAACATTCAATTAAAAGGAATTAACGTGGACTTTTTGCTTTTGATGAGGATGTGAAAGTTGGAAAGAGTGCCACATCCAACCTCACAACAAGAATAAGCTGAATAATCTATGTAGTCATAACTTTTCTTCAATCTAGAGAGAAGTCTCAAGGCAACCAACTAGATTGAGGTCTGAAGAAAGACAAGCACCTGCAAAAAGAGATGGGACATAAGCACTAGCTCACCTGTGGCTATAGGCTGTAGAGGGAACACAAGGTCACAACAGAAGCAGGTATAAAGAATTCAACTAAATTTTTCTTTGTTTTTTTTTTTTAATTTTCGTGGGCACATAATAGGTGTACATATTTATGGGATGCATGAGATATTTTGGTTACAAGCATGCAAATTTTTTAGTGAATGGCTAAAGAGCAAACGTGGGTTAGCATGAGAGTATAGAACCCTTGGAAGCCTTAGACACAGGACAAATTTATACAAACACGCAGATTTATGGTACAGATCTGTTGGAGATGAGTAGCCACTGCAGTGGAAAAGGTAGGAAACCAGATCCACTTCCTTTCCCTTTCATGAATAAAAGTCTTAAGTCCTAGGGGAAAGGCAGCAAAGTGTATTCTCCCCAGAATAAAGATGAAGACCTACTGCAGCTGGGGAAAGGTAAAAAAAGAAAAAAGTCCTCCAATTCTGGGGGAAGGACAAGAATTAGTTGTGGGCCCAAACAATTAGAAGTATCCTACCACTAGAAGAGGGAAAGGATAACTAAGAAAGTCCCACTCCTGTGACACAGAGGCCCAGGATCTTACAAGACTGATGTTGAAGCATAAAAACAGAGCATTTCTCCCTGCCCACACCACCAGGCCAATGAGCACTTAATAAGAAGCAATAGCAGTATACCATCAGGGGAGGGCAACAACATGGAGAGAGAACCTGTCTGAGGCACAGATAGACAGGGAAGATGGAAAGTTGAGAAAAGAACAGGGATATTCAGAAAAACTCTCCAGAAGACCAACCCCCACATATGCACAAGGTATTAGAGGAATCTGAAGATGGTAGTGAACTGAGAGTAACCATATCAAAAACATAACTCAAATGTAGTTTATCTTTTTATTACATTGAATGAATTCTCATATAAACAACCTAGCTGAAACAGGGTGCCCATTTCAAGAAATAAGTACTATTTACTTTAGTCTCTACTGTTCTACAGACTATGTCATTTAAATAAAAATTATGAAATAAAGCAAAATAAAAAACATTCTCAAGAGACAAAGCAATCAACATAACCAGCCTCAGAGATGACTTAGATATTGAATCCATCAGAGAATTTAACATAACTATGATTAATGCATGAAATGTTTTAATGAAAAATATGAAAAATATGAATAGACAAATAGGGGATTTAAGTACACATGTTAACTATTAAACAGTCAGGTAGAAATGCTAGAAATGAAAAACAGTAGTATTGTTGAAGAATGTCCTTGACAGTCTCATAAGCACACTTGAAACAGCTGAGAAAGGAATAAGTGAAAGTGAAGATAGAAAAAGAATTGATCAAAATTGAAACACAAAGAGAAAAAAAGGATGAAACACACACAAACACACTCCAAAACAGAGCATTTAAGAACTGAGGGATAATATCAAAAGGCCTAACACATATGAAATTGGATTTCCAAAAGAAGAAGAAAGCAAATAGAGTAGAAAAAAAATATTTGAAAAGATAAAGGCCAAAAATTTCTCCCAAATAATGAAATATGTCAAACCACATGTCCAGGAAGCTCAGAGAACCCCAAAGATCTCTAAACATTATCTCAGATAAATATCCTTTCAACACACACACATACACCCCTCCAGACATTTCATATTTAAACTGCTGTAAAACAAAGACAAAGAGAAAAATCTTAAAGGAAGCCAGAGACAAAATACAAAGGAGCAAAGGTAAGAATTACAGCAGACTTCAGAAACTATGCAAGTCTGAAGACAAATTGGCATGTTTAAACTGCTGAGAGAAAGAAAAAATAATAACTCTCAATCCACAATTCTATACACAGTGTGAATATCTTTCAGAACTGAAGGAGAAATTAAGACTTTTCATACAAAAGCAGAGAATTCATTACCCAGCAGCCTTGGACTATAAGAAATATTAGAGGAAGTTTTTCAGGCTTAAGTTCTATATACCAGAGAGAAAGTTGGATCCACACAAAGAAATGAAGATTCCAGAAATGGTTAAAATGAAGATAAATGCAAAAGACTTTTTCTGACTTTTAATTGCTGTAAAAGATAATTGATTGGCTAAATTTTAAAAATAGTAGTAGTGAAAACAAGGAAAAGAATGAGTATAGGGAAAGTACAGTAGTTTTGTGGGTTTGTAGCAAATGTAAAAGCAAAATAGATGACAGCCATAACCCTAGTACACCAGTTGGGACACCACACAGAGAAGAGGTAGAATACTCCTTGAATCTAGACTGTGATTAGTTTAAGATGTACATTGAAAATCTCGATTGTGGTGGCAGTTATATGACTGTATGCATTTGTCCAAACTCATAAAGTTATACACTTAAAAGAGTTAATCTTACCAAATATATATTATACCCCAATAAACTCTGAGTTTTAAAAAAGGATATTCACATGCATAACTTACCTTTTTACCCTCTTACTTTTCTTCTTTTGGTGCCATCACAGTTCGTTATCACATGAATGATAATGAGCAGCCATCTTTCTGTGTTGCCTAATTTTAACCTTGCTTCTTACCTTATATGACTCTGTTCTTTATTTCTTACATCTGGTGACTCTGTACATTTGAATCAGAACAAGTATACACACACACACTTACACACACACCCTAAGGAACTAAAATGTGCATAGAGCCATGGAGACTGTAAATGTACCATAAATATTCTATGTATGAGATGTAGGTATCTATGTATAAGGTGGCAAAACTGACCTAGATCACATAAATGTTAAATAATCGTTCAGCACAGGATGCAATTGAGGTAGCATAAACAATATATTTCAGTCTATATCATATCACCGTCTACAGCTTATTGGATCTGTTAATAGATATGATCAAAATGGTTTGAAAAGATTTGGTCATGAATACTAACATTCCCTCTGTTCCCTATATTCACCAAGGTTCTTTCTGTTTTTAAGACCTGTCCACATGCTATTTCTACTACTCAGTTTCTATGCTATGGGTGCTTTATTTAATTTATTATTTTATTATTTTTATTTTTTAAGAGATAAGATCTTGCTCTGTCACCCAGACTGGAGGGCAGTGGTATAAACATAATCCACTGCAGTCTCAAGCACCTGGGTTCAAGTGATCCTTCTGCCTTAGACTCTTGAGTAGCTAAGACTACAGGTGCACACCCACTGCACCGGGATAATTTTTTCTTTTTAATTTTTTGTAGAAATGGTGTCTTGTTTTGTTGCCCAGGATCATCTCAAAGCTCTGGCTTCAAGCAATCCTCCTGCCTTCATCTCTCAAAGTATTGGGATTACAGGAGTGAGCCACAGCAGCAGGCCCTATAGGAGCTTTGTGCAAAGTTTAAAAAGCATCCTCCATTCCTACTTGGGCAGATGAATAAGAAAAGAAGCCCCTCTGTGTAGATTAGTCCCAAAGTTGCAAGACTTGGCAAGAAAAAGGCACCCTTTTCTGAACAAGAAAGAAGCCCCTTCCTCTGGGCTTATATTAAGACACCTCTACACAACCTATATGTAGAGGACCTGTGATCAGTCTGCTGTAAGGATCAGCCTAAGGACAGTAATCCGTTTTTTTAGCAACAGGCCTGGGAAAAAAGAGCACTGCAATTGTATAGAACATAACACAAGATTGAGAAAATGTCAATTCCCCTTATTAGAGAGTAGAAAGGTACCTGATCAGTGTGATATGGCTACTAAAACACTCTGCCCCAAACCAGCACTTAACACTGTCCATACCTCCACCTAGAATGTAGTAACATCATCCTCCACAACCACACCTTTTTTTGGTTACCTCACGTTTATCCTCCTGATATCAGTTTAATGGTCACTTTCCCTTTCCAGGGAGTGGGAGATCAACACTGACCTTTCAATCTAAATTAAACCCCCTTGCTTTATGCTTTTATATCACCAAGAATTTTCTTATAGATCTTATATCACAGTTGCAATTACAGTCATCCCTCAGTATCTGTGGGGTACTGGTTTCAGGGCCTACCGTGTACACCAAAATCAGGGGATGCTCAAGTCCCTGATATACAATGGCATAGTAATTTTTTTTGCATATAACCTATGCATATACTCCAGTATAATTTAAGTGAGACTAGATTACTTATAACATTTAATTCAATGTAAATGCTATGTAAATAGTTGTTACACTTTATTGATTAGGAAATAATGACAAGAACAAAAGTCTATACATTATGCATTTTTTAAATTTTTGATCCAATATTGGTTGAATCCATGGATGTGGAACCCACAGATACAGAAGTTTACAGTTATTTGTGTGCTTACTTATGTAATGCGTGGCTCCAACAACCCCCACACATATAACATATACAAACTTAATCAACACATTTCTCAACCATAAGCCACAAAAAAGCAGAGACCTTATCTGCTTTGTTCATCATTTTATTCCCAGAGACTATCACAGCATCTGCACATACTTAGTGTTTAATAAGTAATCACTAAATAAATTCAGACTTTTTCTTGTTAGATTCTTTAGCAAATTTTATCACACATGTGCACACTCAAGTACACAGTATGATATAGAATGTTATGGAAACATTCCTTTTAATAATATTCAGTTTTCAGTTGAATGTGAGTAATTAGAATGGTATGGATATATACTATAATACGAGTGATATCTTATTGGGTATATCTTATTTGAATTACTTCCATTTTCCATTGGTGACTTTATTTATTTTCCGCTAATTTTTAGATGTTATGTTTGGTTGGTTGGTTCACTACAGATTAGCCAATCCATTACTTTTGTGATAATAAACAGTAATTCTTACAGGTGTCACTGGGCTATCTAATTTGGTTTCTCTCTCAAAGTGAAATGCCATATTTTGGCATTATGTGATTTGCATTGTGAAAGTCTGACTCACAATCTTTGTTGTCATTAGAAAATGAAGAATGAATAAATAATGTAAGTCAACTTACCAAATAGATTCTGCCATAAGTACCAAGGCCAATGGTTTTATCTAGTGAGAATATTCCAGTTGGATCCTGCAAAAAAGTAAAACAAAAACTGTCAATCTTTGTAGGAAATTAGGCGAGCATTCAACTATCTTAAGCAGTATTTCCAATCTTCCTTGTTCTGTTTAAATTTACATGGGAAGAACCTAAATGTCATTTACCAAAAGAATAGACATGTCACAATCTCCTTGAACTGACTATATTCATTTATTAAAAAGAATAAGCAGTATGGACATTAAGTAGTCAAGTAATTATTTATCTTAAAACTGTAAAATGCACACAATTATGTAAGACTGAGGCATAACAATGAGGTAATTAGAAAGATAAAATAGAAATAAGTTCATTTACTTGCAATGGAAGTACTCTTTTATTTTAATATTACTTTTTTTTTTTTTTTTTTTTTTTTGAGACAGAGTTTCACTCTTGTTGCCCAGACTGGCGTGCAATGGCGCGATCTTGGCTCACTGCAACCTCCGCCTCCTGGGTTCCAGTGATTCTCCTGCCTCAGCCTTCCGAGTAGCTGGGATTACTGGCGTGTGCCACCACACCCAGCTTATTTTGTATTTTCAGTAGAGACGGGGTTTCTCCATGTTGGCCAGGCTGGTCTCAAACTCCTGACCTTGTGATCCACCTGCCTCAGCTTCCCAAAGTGCTGGGATTACAGGCGTGAGCCACCGCGCCCAGCCGATATTATTCTTTTGAGTGATAACTAGACAAGCAGAAAATTTAACATGCAACAATAATGACTAGATGTTGGATACAAAGTTTAGATGACTTACTTGAATTACAGGTTGATGCAAAAGTAATTGTGGTTTTGGCATTAGAATAATGGCAAAACTGCAGTTACTTTTGCACCAACCTGTAACAGCTCTTAAGAAAGAAATACCATCTCTAAATATGAATGACAAAGCAAGATCATGATATTAAAAGAGCATCATTTTAAGAAAATTAGACAATTTTTTAAAAGTTGAACTTTGCATCTGCTAAATATCTGTTCATGGCACAAAGTGACATTTTCTGTGACTTAACCCTAAATGTGGCATCATAGGAAACAAAACATAACATGTTTTGGGATAGAGTTGTGAGGCTTCCATAGTTATCTTCAAGTATTGTTTTCTTACCTTTAAATATGGGTACTCCTTGATTGTTCACCACAAAACACGGTTTCTTGAATTTTATCACTGTTTGAACTTTTAGTCTAGCAGCCTATTTTGCTATTTTAGTAAAACTTATATGAGGCATGAGTAGATGCCAATTTATACACAAAATGGTAAGAACATTGGCAAATTCTTAGAAATTCACATACCTTATTGAAAGTTTATTTTATATACACAAACGTTGTTTAATCCTGTTTGAAAACATTTTGATTGCTGTGATAAATACAAGCTAAACAGGAAAACTACTGAGCATATGCAACTTAGATGAATGAAATTATAAACTCCTTAAAACTGCCATGATATTTGTGTAATCTAGCAAAACTCTCATAGGAAAATGACACAGCTTTGGGATTACATCATTCAATAAGTATCCAACTGGACAGAGAGTCAGAAGACTTGAATTTTAGCCCCAGCTCTACCATTAATTAACTATATGACTCTGGGTAAGTTATTTATTCTCTCTGGGATTCAGTTTTCACATATATAAAATAAAAGTATTGGGATAGGTAATCTCCCAGCTCTAAAATTCTACAGATGAAAATCACAACCTATCAATCATTCTAAAATCTAGATGTTTCCACTGAATTGATAAAAGCATTGTTAGATAAAGCAGAAGCCTAGCAGCTTAGTTTTTCAAAATGATCATCAAAGATCACAATACACAGTTATTTCAAACAAACAGTTCAGGAAATATACTCCCAACAAACATGTAATTTATCTAAAAAGACAATTTTTAGGATCTAAGAAGTAAAAATAGATCATTATATTATCCTTATTATTAAGCGTATCACTTTTGTTATAACTCATTGAAAGATTTATAAGAGAAAAGCCAACAAAAAAGTTACTAGGGACTGACTTGAAGCCTTTATCACCGTAGCATATTTATGTGATGGATATCATTGAGGGATTTATTTTAGACATTGTTAATTCTGGAGAAACAGTCTTCGGCCATCTGTCAAAATAATCAAACATGTTACCTGATTCCTATTGGTAAACTATTCTTTGCTATAGTTAACGCTGCATTTTAGCTGGAAAAGATAACGTATATTAGAGAATTATTGTAACATCTGTACAACCTGTATTTTTGAATCTTTGAGCACAGTCTTAAATTTCTTTATTCCTTTCTCTAGTCCTCAATAACATAAAAACTTTACCCTGATTTGAATACAGTTATCTAACTATTCAAAAAAGACACCAAGGAAATAGACTAGAATAAAATGCCTGTAGAAATTCATGGAGGCCTCATATCTATGTCAGGAAACTTGTTTTCTGCTCTCAAATGACCAAACCATCTTTCATACTCATGTTTAATAAAAGAACATTTAAAAAATTTAACTTTAAAGGCAGCTCAACTTAGTATTCATATATTCTAAGACTATATTGTTTTCTTTAGTCCTATATGCTATTTTTAGTTCCCCATCTCCATGCTACTCCCTTTCAAAACTAAACATTAAATTGGGGAAAAGAGGAGAAGGACTATGCTTAATACTAGGTTAACAATGCCAAATTCCTCATATATTTTGGACTTACAGTCAGAGCAAGTTTATTTTGGATTTCCAAGGAAGGAAGAATTGGAAGGGAACAATCTTTTTGGTCACTGTGAAAACAAAAGTTTCATGTCAGAGGGGTCTCCATAATTATTTGGTCCTTTCCTCTGCCCTGCCACCTTGGGATAAGAAAAACAGAAGAGGATAGATGTTCGTATCTATGACTGCTATACCAATTTGGAGATTATTTGGGGGGTTGGTGTGTCTTGATGTCCCATTTGGGTATACAAAATGGTCAGTAAAGAAGAAATTAATTTCTAAAGTTTGTCTTACAATAAATTACTAAAAATCTAAGTCTTAAAACATTTTTGAACCATAGACAAACCTGTTGTACTTTCGTTATCTCTTTCTATGCATCTAAATTATCTTCTGCAGTTTAAAAGTCCTAGTCTCCCTGCCCACTGAAATCTCAAATTCTCGGGCGTTGTTTCTGTCTCCTGAATTCAAGAGCAGGGAAGAAAGACCATCTTGATGGCTAATCTTAATAAAAGCCAGGGATGGGAGTAACTGGAAGGAAAAGAGCCAATAGAAAGCAGTGTTAACTGGTCAAGGGAGAGAATTTCAAAGCAGAGGCTGATCCACAGAACCAAATACGGCAGAGATTAAGGAGAAAAGGGAACCAAAAATGGTCAACATGAGTAGCAAGAAATTTCAAATTTAGGATAGTAAAGGAGAGTGAGGAAACACTCTCCAGCAGTCAGGCTGCAAAAAGGAGGAGACTGCACAGTACCTTGAAGGAGATAGCAGAGGCTTTTCTCCTTTTACTTGTAATATTAGAAACAGCAATCTTATGAAAAGAGTTTCTGGAGAGAGAACATGAAAGGGATGGATATGGCAAGATGAGTGCCAGAGTGAGTTTCAGAGATAGAGGAATGGGCTTCACAATTTACATGGTGGCATTAAAGGGGAAATCTTTTCCTCCAGACCAGTGTTTCTCAAACTGTAGACTGTATAGACTCTCGCTACATGAGAATCATCTGGGTAATACTGTTAAAAATACAGATTCCTTGGACCTATCATAGAATTATGAAATCGGAATTTTTGATGATGGGTCCCAAAATCTCGAAATTATTCTTAATTTTTGTGCACTGTTCTTGTGCACTACCATATGAAAACCATTGCTCTAGAAACTGGAGAAGAAAAAAGACAGAAAATAAACTGATGTGCAGTGTTATGCGGAGGTGATGCTCTATATATATGCAATTGAGGATTATGCTGAATATTTCAATCATAGTTGACTGAAATGAAGGTAAAACTGCTTCTAAACAGGGGCTAAGGAACTTGGTAAAGTGTGAAATTTCTCATGACCAAATGTGGATAGCAGGCTTGGTCTGGGTAGAGCTGGAAGTCATACTTAAATATAAGCCTAATGTATTTCAAATATAGTTTTTGGATCATGTGCTATTTCAGATAACCTCTGCCACTACTGTCCCCTCAAGGCCTGTCTAATCCTGACCCCAATATAGATTAGGACTACACATGGCAGTGTCAAATACCAAGGCCACAGCCGTGAGGAATGTCATTACCATACTGGGCACAGAAGGCAAAGGGGATAGTCATAGTGAAAGACATGACAGATTTGGAGAGGAAGAAATAGTTTCCAGTCTCAAGGACACAGGCACACTAGGAATATATATATATACACACACACACACACACACGCATATATATACACATACATACACACACACGGTCATATATATATGATTATATATATATACACACACACATCAAAACAAACATATATATGCGTGTGCGTGTGTGTGTGTGTATGTATATATATACACACACATAGAGAGAGGCAAACACACACATCCCTAGGTATTGCTGGTGGGCAAGGTGAATATATATACATATATACACACATATATTACAAAGATATATATCAAGACATAAAGCTTTATACTTCTCTTTTCAGAAAGGAAACACAAACCACAAATCTCTGCACTTTCTTTTTTGTTTTTTCACCTACAGAAAATATTTATTCAATAGAAAATCAGAAAATTACAGTAACCCATTAATTAACAAACATAATGGAATTGATCTATTGTAATTACATTGGCTCTCTTATTTTGTCTCTGACTTTAGTGCATTATGTGAAAAAGTTATATCATTGTATAAAAGTGAAGGTTTTAATTTTGAAAGTTATATAATTTTCTCACCCTTTCTTGTTTCCCAGTTTTCACTCCTGCTTACTCTTTTGGGTTCAAAAATAATATCTATCTAATAACAAAAATACCAAATAACCTACCAATTTCTTCAAGTCTCAATTTGTAAAGCAAGTTTATCCTCCCTCAAGGGTCTTTGTCTTGTGGTCATTTAGCTGGCTAGGCCTGCAAAGGACATAATGTGTCCATTTTAAACTAGAGCCATATTTATTTATTCTTCCACATTCTGAATGTTTTTTCTCGGTTTGCAACTCCAAGGTTTGAATCTTCCCTCATTGTCTGGCTGCTGCCAAATTGGTATACTTGGTGTTTACAGATGGCAATTTTCTGACCTTCACATATGTCCTATTGAGGATAATTACTGCAAGGGATACCATCATATGAAGGTTTCTTTACTTGCTTTATCAACTCTACTTTGCATCAAAATGCAAACTTCAACACAACTGATTCAGATTTCTCTTCACCTCTTCATTTGCTTTTATTTCTTCAGAGTCAGAAAATAAATCAAATGTAAAGAAACCCCAAATCGCTGAAAAACGTAACTCAGTGACCAAAGCAACAATAACTTTCCATGTCTAAAAATTTGATAGTAAAGAAAATTCTAAAGGGCATGCTACTGCTCTTCTGCTAGATTTCTTAGGGTTTGAATCTGGGTGTTTGAGGACAGGGGAGAATTATGCATAAATTGCTCAGAGAGTGAAAACCCACAAATGAAACAAAATGTCTCATGCATAAAATTTAGAAATTGTTAGAATCTGAGGACTTTATGAGACTTTCATGAAGTCTGGAAAATGAGGCCAAGCATCAATGTCCTGAAGTTTTGTATCTTCTCGCTACTACTCCCCTTACATTAAAAACCAACCTTATCTTTCTACCCTCCCCACACACCCACTCCACCAACCTCCAGGAAACTAATATTCCACTGAACTGCAATGTAAAGACTGCAGCCTTTCCTCTTATCTCCTGGGCTCCACCAAATTCTTATGTCCAGGGCCATGACCGGGTCAGTTAGTCTGGGCCACTTCCCCCATTTTTTCTTTTCTGTGTGGCAGTAAAACCTTTTCTTCTTTTTTTCCCTTGGGTTTGGAATTCCCTGCCCTATCATTTCTATGAGGTCTTTCCCATTCACCCGTTTAGTGATATTTAGAAGGGAGTTTATTTCAGTTTGCCCACCTGCCTGCATCAGTTTCACATATCTGCCCTAGTTTGCTTTTTTCTCTTTTCCCAACCATAGGCAGAGAATGTTGGAGGAAGGGTAACATTTTATTCCTTGGTTTTATACTTTTACTTGGGTGCAAATCTAGTCTGAATATAAAAGTTCTGCTTAGAAAGGAAACCACCAATTGAGGCCTCCATAGTCCGGAAATCTCATGTATTCACACTGAAAGGAAGAAATTCTGGGTGCATGCAGAATGAGAAAAGATTTAATTTTTAAAAGTTCTGTGATATATTTTATGAAGCTACATAAATAACCGCAACACTAATATCTGTAATTCACGTTTGCACTGATTTTTTTAAATGGCAGAGAACAATTTGGTAAAATGTTACCCGTGTGTACCACCTTACCTCTCCACATACAGCATCTAGTGTAAAATCATATAGGGAAGGCTTTGGGAATGCCCTATTTTTGATCGAGACAGGCTTCTGTCACAATCAAAAACACATTCTTTAAATGCCAAATATGTGTAAAATTAAGTCAATCGACTTTGAATAGTCCTATAACCTTAAGGTTAATATTTAGCTTTTTTCAAAGCAAGCAGGACACTGTCCTGAACTACAGTTGCCTGGTGATCATTCCAGCGCAGTGCCTGCTTATTCCCTTTCGGAGAATCCTGGGGCCTTTTGCATTCAAGACAGGGTGCGAGTGAAATGCCAATCTAAAAAGGGAACTTGAAACACGGATTTGGGTGGAATCCAATATTAGCCACAAACCAGATGCCAATGAAATAAACTGCGCTGCCAAAATAATAAGTCTACTAATTACGATGGCGATAATAGTTTACCAATCAATTACAACTCTAGAGGAAAGCTGGGCATTCGGGAAAAGAAGAGCCCACAAATTAAAACCACAAGAAAAAGCTAAATCTGGTTGGGCAAAGAACACAATATTAAAAAAAAAAAAAAAAAAAAAAAAAAATGGAGTGTGCAGAATTCACTCCTTCCCCAAACGGCGTCGACTTCTTTCACTCTCAACACTAAATCAGGAACATTGCCCTGGCAAGAATAAGGTTTTAGAAAGTGTATTAGAAAATAAGAAAAGTGGGACCCAAACGCCTCAATTTTCTAGTCGCTGTCACCTAAAAGTAAAGGTCACCCCGCAAGTAGGCATCTCCGACGGCAAAAGCAGCAGCAAAGGACGGGGCGGCGGGATAACAGGGAGGAGTACTCAAGAAGACACGCGACGTTGCACTTTTTGGCCTCTGTTGGAACAAGCGGGCTAGGACAGGTACTGGAGCTCCGCTAGACAAGGCGGGTCACATATTTAAAATGCCCCGCTGTTTAGGGCCCGCAGCACCCCACTGCCATCTCTTCTCTCGGTCTCCCCTTCCCACCACCCCGTGCCTTTGCCTTTCGTTGGAGTTTGGTGCGGTCCGGGTGCCCAGGGGGCGCCTTTTCCGCATGCCGGCCCAGGGGCCCCTTCCGCGCCCGCGGGACCCGTCGAAGTCCTGGTCTAGCCCGTTTTGAGGGCGTCCGCTCCCTCCCCCTGGTACTCAGAACCCACCAAAAGAGAGCATTTCGGGGGGCGATGGGCGTCCTCTACTCACCGGCAAGTGGCCCAGATCCGTGACCTCCCTGTCCCTCCAGCCCCCAGGTCCCGCCATGGCTTCGAGGAGCCGAACGGGAGTGGGCGACTGAATTGGGTGCGCGCAGTCTGAGGTAGAAGCGGATGAAGAGTTGAAGGGAGGAGAGGGAAAGGGGGAGGGCGGGAGAAAGGAGCTGGGGGATTGGAGTTCGTGGCGTGGGAGATAGAGGAGGGGAAACGTGGAGTGAAAAGAGTTGGGAGTGGAGGGAAACCGGAGTTTGTGAGGCGGGAAAGCAGGTTGAGCTAAGGCAAGAGAGGAGCCTGAGCGTCTGTCCTGGAGTTGAAGAAGCTAGAAGGGTGCTCCGCGGCGAGAGCGCTGTGTCTGCCCCGTCAGGGTGCGCCTCTTTCAGGGTAGGGAGGGGGGCGGTGCAAGGAGAAGGGACCCGGGAGCAGCTCGAAAGGGATTGGTGCAGCGTCACGTCGCCAGGTGGGCAGCCGCCCGGCGGGGAGGCAGGCTAGGAGGGCCACCGGCCGAGGGAGGTGCTGAAGGACTATAACGGTTTGCGAGCAGGCCCTTCGCGGCCTCCCCCGGCCCTCCCGCCCCCTCCCACATCCACTGCTGCGCCAGCCGCCCCTGCCCCCACCCCCGCTGGCGAGTGTTCCACAGGAAACTTTTTCCAGGCAGCTGCCAGCCCCGGAAAACCGGTCCCGCTCCGCGCCGCTCCCAGTCTGGGCCCCACAGCCCTGCCACAGTCCAAACAACCCGCGCCCTAGACTTCCCAAGAAACACTTGTGACTTTTCTAGTTGTCTGTTTTCTCTTTCTGTCCCTCTGATTTTATCGCCCAATTTATTGCAAAGACCCACCAGTTATAGAAGGAAATGAATTGCCACGGGTTGGGAATCAGTCCTAGGCGAGCACCTATTTGAGCAGAAGAAGGCACCGAGTGCGCCCCGGGGCTGTCACAGCTTGGCCTTCGAAGCCATTAGCCGAGGGCAAGAGCAGAATGGACAGAGCTTGGAACTCTCTTCCCGGCAGGCCTTATCTCTTCTGGCCCCAGGCTAGTTCGTGCCAGGTCCCAGTCTCACTCAGAACCGCACCTGTTCTCAGGTGTTCAGGGTTGAGTAAGACTGAGTGTCTCCAAAGCCCGGCCTGCCCTGGGTCCTAAGTTTTGCATACGCTGTATTCGCAGCGCGCGGAGAAAAATCCTGCTTCCCTTCCAGTCTCCAGCGTTCCGGCCGGATTTCATTCATTCGCTCATTAATTGCAAAACTTTTCCAAGTGCCCAAGTTGTTTGCTTCCGTTTTGCTTTAAAGCGCTGGGGGACTGACACATGGCTTAAAACAATCTCACAAACGTGATTCAACTTCCAGAAAGAGCCCCTTGAAACATTCGTGGGAAGGGGAGTCGGTGCATAAACTAACCGCATTCTAAACTCATGCTCTGCAGAGAGCACTTAGTAAATGTCCCGACACTGCTTACTTTCTCTGGAGCTCCCAGAGGGCATTCTGCGCACCCTAACTCCGGGGTCGGAAAGCGATGTGGCGGGACTTTTTTCCTGTTTCTTTATTTTTTAATTAATAATTACCTACTTCTTTTAAGAAGATTTATACGAATAATTCTTCCCACTGACCTCGAGCTCTCCGCTTCTGACTCATTCTTCTAATTTCTGTAATATCTTTACATATTGGTAGATTTTGTTTATTTCCTGTCTGTTTCAATGCCAGAGTTTGACCTCTTTACATTCCTCAACTTCCAAGTCTCAGTGAGCTGTGTAATGGCCACAGCCTGTCTGAGGAACCGGGTTTCGCTAAATAAAGAAAATTCTCTGTTTACTGTTGCAGAGAAAACCAACCATTACCTCCCCGCAAAAACAAACCCGGGTGTGCTGGATCGAATTTTCTCGATAATTCAAATATGATACATACCACCACAGAAATTACACTTTCCAATAATTCAAATCTTGACAATTTTACCACACAAAATAAACCCCTTTAAAACACACTTTGAGAATTCCTGGATGATCAGTAAAACTCTTCTGAATCTTCCTAAATGTGAGTCTGAAATTAACATTTCTTAACTAGAGAAGGGCAGGTGAACTAGTTAATAGAAAATTACACTTTTACATACACATTTAGTTTTTAGAAATAAGACACGGAATCAAAAAATACAACATTTAAAAGAACTCTGAAGAGAAACTTTGCTACAGGGAAGGGCTGTTCATTAGTCAAGACTTTTTTTTTGTTTGTTTGTTTTGTTTTTTGTTTGTTTGTTTGTTTTTACAACGCGATTTGCTGAACCTGGGGTGTGGGGGTGGGGTGTGGGGAAAAATGCCCCGTGACCCCTAATGGCAAAGACTGTTTTAGACTGAGGGGCAAGTCCAGGCCAGGAAAACAATCCAGGCTAGACCATTGGGCTAACTAGTTGCAAGGCTCTGTGGGAGGCTAGTCACTTGGAAACCACGTGTTTGACCAGAACTTGACAGAGAACTTGCAAATTTTAAACTTTATTGTTATTTTCAAGGGGGAAAGGAGGCATGGAAAAGCATGGAAACTTTACCTTGTAAGCTGGCATTATGGGAATTTTCGTGACCAGCCTGGGGAAGGTCAGCTCCTCTAGCAGGACAGAAGGCAAATAGATGGCCTCCAGTCATGGGGCTGTGACAGGAGCACAGCCTTGAAATAGGGCATTTCTTTTCCAACTTCAGGACTTCTTTTCCTTTCACCCTATCAACCATCATCTCCCTGCCTCCTTCCAAGATGTTCTTATTTATGTCTTTCTTTCCTGACTTCAAACTGCATGAAAATAACCCTAATATGTCGCTGGTCTAGAAATTTCTCAGATTGTGTTTTACCCTGAAACAATCTCTCTGCCAACATTACATATCCCATATTTGTATCATCCCCTTCTTCTCCAATCCATTCTGTTATCTTAAGGCTATTAGCCCTTTGGAACTTTTAATTGTTGTTATATTTTAATAGCTAAAATTGATTAAGTGCTTACTGTATGCACCAGACTAAGTGCTTTGCATGTATTATCTCATTTAATTTTGTTGACACTTATTCTAGGTTTTAAATTATTGCCCCCAAGTGTTTAGTCAAGGAAATTGAGGCACAGAGAGATAAAGCAACTTGCCTAAAGCCTCACAGCTAGTAATTGGAAGAGCCTGGCTTCCAACTCAGGCAGTCTGACTCCAGAGTCCACTTGTCAATGACTGTTGAAGGGCCAGTGAGGTGCATATTTTGAGACTGTGTGAAGAGGAGCCAAATTCAAAAAAGCCTCGGGGTAAGAGAGATCAGATGACATTAGCTAGGCCCCTGAGCTATCCAGTTCCCCCTTCCCCTTTCAGCCCTCAAGCCCTCCTAACAGAAATAACAGGATTTATAAAAAGAAATGGAACCCAGTCATTGCCTAAGAGTAGCTAGTGACTGCTTAAGCAGATATCACCAAGTGGATCACCTCAGAGAGCAAAATCATGGTTTTCCAGCTAAGAAACTTCCAGAAAGTAAAACAGCAACTTTTAATGCTAAAAAATTAAAATATATTCCCATTCCTTCCCATGAGGTTTTTTTTTTTTTTTTTTTTTTTTTTTTTTTTTTTTTTTTTTTTTGGGCTGAGAACAAACTTTATTCAGTAAGGATTTGAAGGAGGCTGCGTTTGTGAGCAATAATGCTTAACAGAACTGAGATGTTACATGGCAAGGTTACAGACAGTAGCTCAGTTGGTAGTAGTACCATGGACATAGTACCAAGGGCATGGGTTTGATACCCTAGAGGACCAGAATGCATCTCTCTGCTCTTTGGCCCTTAATAGCAGCTCCCCTCTTGCCAACCCGCATCCTTTTACTGGGAAAACAACTCCAAAGTCAGTACTTCCATCTTTGTATACAAAGAACCACATACTCATTTTGATATATAAGTTGTTAATCACATAATCTGAAGAGATTATACTTCGAGGGCATGTGTGTATTATGAAAAATATAGATTCAAAATATTCTTGGTTGTTTCTTCTTTTTCATTTACACATTTAAGATTGGCAATATATACCTTAATAGACACTTATTTAAAAATTTTATTTAAACTTGTTTAAAATCTCATAAAACACTTTATTAAAATTTTCAAGCATACAAAAAAGGTCTGTCATTTACTGGTTTTCCTCTACTTTGACACTTCATATATGAAAATTACTTCTTCTCTTAGCACAAGCTTGCTGTGTACATTACTGGGCCCTGAGTGGGAATGGTGACATAACGTTATTTAGCAATCTTTTTGAAAAGAAGAGTCCCACATCTGTGATTCCAAACATTTCAGGTCTAGTATCTTCCAATATACTTGTGAGTGGCTGGATAGCCTCTCTGAAAGACCCTCAAGAAGTCCTAGTAGGAGGAGAAAACTTTTGGGAACCCCTAGGCTAAAGGACCTTCTTGAGTTTTCTTTCTTCTTTTTGGAGACACCTTTGCAAACTGTAGGATTTCCACCACAGTTCGTAACACTCCCGGCACCATTACTTTTGATTTTTCTTACATGCCACTTCTCTGGGGACAAAGCAACAAGCTACCTAATGTTTCTCAAGCTAGAGGTCATTAAATGTGCCTTCTGACCATAGTTCGTAAAGCTTCTGTTGCTTGTCGTGGAATGCTCTTAAGCTCAGCATGATTAGAGCTATGCTTGTTTGTAAAATGAGGCCCTGGAAACCTGAGCGTAGCTGAACACAGGTCTCTTTGCTATTGAAAACCGGAATGCTACTCTAAAGAAAAGACAATTGTTTTATGAAGACAACTGAAACAGGGAAATTAAGACCAAAAGTCAAATTGATTTCTGAAGTTGGAAAGAGGCTTCCTTTTTTTTTTTTTTTTTTTTTTTTCCCTTAGTCTTTCCTATCTTTGGAGGCCATACCATCCTTTTCCAAGAATTCCCAGCCCAGCAACTTCAGGCTACCCATCCTTCCTCACCTGGCGCAGATGCACATGGGAATTTATTTACTGTGACACTAATGAAGCTTAAGCTTCAAGGCCTCTCACTTGCACTTCCAATGCCCTAGGAGTGGCCCTAGTAATTCTGTATTGTTAATTTTATATTCTTTACTTTGATGTGGGCTCCTCAAATTATAAAAGCTTCAGACTCAAAACTCAAATCTGTCCCTGAATGCACGACATCTAGAGAACACAGTAAACTTGAAATATGTGTTTGTGTGTGTATAATCTCCATAAATCACTAAGGTTTGACAAAGTAGGAGTTGCAACTAGCAGTCCACAACTAGAGAATATGTACTTTTAAAAGAGAAAAAGCCCAGGGTAGCAAAGGAGGAATAGCACTGAATATTAAGAAGTTATCCATCTATGTAGAAAGGAATATATCACTTAAGCAGGATAGATATCCTTTCAATTGACAGTAAAATGGAAAGAGGAAACAGAATTAATATTGTTATGAGTGTATGTTACAGACTGATGACAAGAACTATATGGGCAATACTTCTTAACTACAGATCACAACACTGTGGAGGAGAAAGTAATAACGATAGAAAGCATATTATATCATATATTATTTAATTAGAAAAATTTACAAAATAAATATATGCTTATTTTACAAGTCAAAAAAGTCAAAAGTGAATGCAGAAGAAGGTAATAATAGTCTCTGCCTTCTCCATCCAATCGTATACCACCACCAATACTCCCTCGACCAAAATAATCAAATTTTGAAACAGGAAGAAAAGATTCCAGACAGTACATATCAGTAAATTTCATGTTGCTTTTAGGGGAAATTGTAGCAGAATATTATACAGATGGCTCCTGAAATATGCTTCCCAGGAGCAAGTAGTGGTTCACTAATAATGAGCCATGGCAAACTAGCTCATTTCCTATTTTGATTTTGTTTTGTTTCGTTTTGTTTTGTTTTTGTTTGTTTGTTTTTGGTTTTTGAGACAGAGTCTCACTCTGTCACCCAAGCTGGAGTGCAGTGGAGTGATCTCCACTCACTGCAACTACTGCCTCCCGGGTTTAAGCAATTCTCCTGCCTCAGCCTCCCAAGTAGCTGGGATTACAGGTGCCCATCACCATGCCTGACTATCATTTCCTATTTTGAGTAGTGATAGCAAATGCAATGTAACCTCCTCGATGTAACCCCCAATGAACCAGTCATCATGTTATTCACTTTGTGTGGTCTCCCCCTACATCAAATCAGGACTGGCTTTTTGTGGCCAATAGAATATGGAGGAAGTGATGGTGTTGACTTGTAAGGCTAGATCATAAAAGAAACTGAAACTTCTGGCTAGGTCTTTCAGATAGTTTGATTTAGGAGAAATCACTCTCCAAGCCTTGAGGACACCAAAGTAGACCTGTGTTAATGCTTACATGGAGAAGAACTGAGGCCCATGCTAAGAGCCAGCACCAGCTTGCTAGCCACATGAGTGAACCACTCTAGAAGTAGATTTCTCACCTCCATTGAAACATTAAGATAAAAACATTCCCAGACAACATTTGACTGTAACTACATGACAGACCCTGAGTCAAGCCACTCCCAAATTTCGGATCCATAGAAAACATGAGGTATAAGAGAAGATTATTGTGTTAACCAACTACATTTTGGGGTCATATGTTAAAAGGCAATAAACACCTCATAAATGGGTTTCTCAACCAGTCTGGGCAACATGACAAAATCCTGTCTCTACTAAAAATACAAAAGAAAAGATTAGCTGGGAGTGGTGATACATGCTTGTCCTTCAAGCTACTCAGGAGGCTGAGGTGGGAGGATTGCCTGAGCCTGAGAAGTTGAGGCTGCAGTGAGCTGAGATCATGCCACTGCACTCCAGTCTGGGTGGCTGGAGGGAGACCCTGCCTAAAAAAAAAAAAAATTAAAAAAAGGATTCTCAGCAATTAGACCAGGATATTATTATAGTCAATGTATTTTTATTTCAGCAAAAGATTTCGTGGTATTCTCTTGGACAAGATAGAAAAATGTGAGAATGTAAAGCAAAGATAGACATATTCATGACTAGTTGAACAAAACAGTTAACTAATGAATCAATGGCAAAATGAAGAGAACTTGCAATATTGATATAAGGTTATGCTGGACATAATCAAATAGAATTTTCTATGGTGGTGAAAATGTTTTATATCTATATCATATATTTATGATAGCCACTAGAACTGTGTGGCTACTTGAAACATGACATCTTAGGAACTGAATTTTTAATTTTAATTAAAGGAAACTTAAATTTATATAGGCATATGGCTAGTGGCTATTGTATTAGTTAGTGCAACCCTGTACAATTAAAAAAATCAGATCCATTAAACTTTAGAGAAAAAAAGAAATAGAAACCCAAGGACAGATAGTCTAAAAGGAATGTGGTACAGATTTTCCGTCCTTGGCGCAGTGTTCAACTTACTTATCAATGTTTTATGTGACAACATGAAAGACATGAACATAACTTTTGTTGATGAACCCCAATAGGGAACAATTATTAATTTATATGTTGACAGTATTTTTCCCAGGTTTGGCACTCCAAGGTCAGAGCAAGAAGGGAGTTGAGCTAGGGAAGTGATTGGGCTGAAACATAAGGTAGTTTTTAGGGTTAGTTCAGAGGAAAGGGTCCCAAGGCCAGAACAGGGTAGAGGAGACAAGCAATAAATTGAGCATATAGGCTTGGGAGGCAGCAAAGCAGACAAGCTGAGAAGATAAAACTAGAGATGAGACTGGAGCTGACAGGAAGCTAGAATGATGAATGAGCAGGGGGTTAGAAAAGGGAGGCAGGGGCCAAACTGACATGGATCAAGGAATAAGCATAGATGAAGGCCAGTTCATGCTTGCTTATGGCTGCCTAGTTCCTCCTGTTGTTTTTGCTGTTGGCTTTTTGCATTCCCTCTGGGCATGGGCTGAAGCCTTAAAGAAGCAGATCCATTCTTCAGAGAAACAGATAATGCAAGAGCCTGGAATTGTTAGCCTAAACCAACCAGATGACATTTTACAGTGATGAGTGTGAAACTCTGCAGCTAAGTTAAAAAAAGAAAGAAACAAACAAAAGCAAGGAATCGATTCTATAAGCACGGGATGTGAGAAACCTAGCTTAAAAAGTAATGTTAATCCAGTGTTACAGTGATACCAGAGAGACCAGTAAAATATCCAAATCAAGGGCAATCATCTTAACTGCACTCTATACCAGGCAGACATCTGAAGAGGTGTATCTATTTCAGAATATTACCTTTCAATCAAATTAAATAGTTTCCAAACTAAGGAAAGTAGTAGAATGGTGGATAATTCAGAAATCATGACATAATTGGAAAGTTTTGAGGAACGAGTACCATGTAGAGTTTTAGAGGGGAAGGCTTAGGAGACAGAGTAGCTATTTTCACATATTTTTAAAGGGAAGTCACAAGGAAAAAGGATCAATGGATAGGGGTTATAAAAAGGTAAAATTCAGAGTAATTAAAGAAGAGTATTATAACAATTACTGTTCAGAGCAATTAAAGGAAGAATATTCCAACAATGATCACAGCTGCTTTCTAAAGGAGAGAGTTCTAACTGGAAATAGTTCATGCATAGACTAGATGATCATCCGTACCAGATTTGCATTAAAAACTCATGGATTAGAAGACAGATCGAACTAAAGCAATTCTAAGTCCTTTCCAATTCTGAGAAATTATGCAACTACTATTCTTTTCAAAGGGCATTGCTATTCTGTTTCCAACATAGGGACATGTACTATTCTTAAGTCACACCCAGGAAAGTACGTTTTATATAAGGTCACAGAACAAATGCGACACTTGGTTAGAATGCAAAGGCATAACCAGCTATTTTTATATGTGGTGCAAGTGCTAAGCAATGCAAACATTGCTACCACTCCTTCCATCTCCCCTTAGCCCTCTCCCACTCCTATTCATTACCATGCAAAATGCACTATCATTACAGTCTGCAAATATCTACTTCCATTTCCTTCATTTTTCTCTTTGTGTTATTTAACATTGAGAAGAGTTTTCAAGGTCAGATAGTGTGTATGTCAGACAGGGGGTTGGATATTGTGTCAACCTCTGGGAATGTATCTGAGTGATTGTGCTACTCACCCAACCATAAGTTATGGGACATATCCAATCAATTACTTCTCTTCTAGTGATTCCAAGGGGAATCTGTGAGAGGGTGGTTCTTGCCCTATGTGATATACATTCTCCTCCAAGGAGGATGATGAAATTACAGCAATATTATTCTTTAAGACTTTTTTTCTTTACTGGAATTTTTAACATTACAATAGTTTTTCAAATTGTAACAAGTCAAATGATAAAAGGACATGTAAAGAAAAAGTTAATAAATTGCCTCCTCCCATCTCACCCCACTGTTAATGTTAAGAGTTTGAGTTTTTATCTTTCCATAGCCTTATATTTGCTAATACAAATATATGCAAATATACACACATATTTTCCCCTATTTTTCAAAATAGGAAGAGAGGATCATACTATACCTATCATTCAGCAACTTGCCTTATTTTACTTAATATGTTATGTACATCAGGACATATAGGAGTAAGTTACTGTTTTAAGAGCTACACACAAAGATTCACTGATTTGATCACATGAAAACTAAAATGAATCAATTAACATGAAAAGATATTTGCAACACATATGACCAACAGATGCTTAATATCCCTACTATGCAGGAACACCTACAAATTAATGAACTATCTAATGGAAAAATGGGCAATAACAATGATCAGGCAATTCACAGAAGAAGATATATTAGTAGCCAATAAATATAAGAAAACTTGCTCAACTTTACTAGTAATCAGGGAAATGGGAACACAAATAAAAAGCAAATTTTATTAAAAATTACAAAAGGAATAAAACCTCACTTTATAAACAGAGTAATAGTCAAATAGAGGCATATAAAGAAAAACTTACTAGTTTACCTTTGTACCTGCTGTCTCATTCCCCGCAAGGTCATCATACTTACTAGCTACCACACAATTTTCTATGATCTTACAGACATATACAACTCACAATAAAGGTATTTTAAATAAAAATAAGATCTCCCAGGCGAGGCTGGCAAGATGGCCAAATAGGAACAGCTCTGGTCTGCAGCTTCCAGCAAGATAAATGCAGAAAGCGGGCGATTTCTGCATTTCCAACTGAGGTGCCAGGCTCATCTCATTAGGACTGGTTAGACAGTGGGTGCAGCCCATGGAGGGTGAGCCGAAGCAGGCATGGGCATCTTTCCTGATCGACATGCAAAGATCCAGCTCATTGTTTTAAATAACTACCTAATATTCCACAGGCTAGGTCCTACGTCACTATTCATCCAATATATCAGACTTTCAAGTAGTTTCCAGATTTTATTGTTTTATAAATAATCCCTCAAAAATATCATATAGACATATTCTATGTACTGGTGCTTTTATTATCTAGTACAGATTTCCAAAACTGCAATTTCTGGATCAAAAGATATATGTGCATTTCAAATTTTAATAGCAATTACTAGATTGTTTTCTAAAATGTTTGGTAAGAAACACGTTCCCAACAGCAATTTACAAGGATATTCACATATCCATACTTTTGCTCCAACAGATGTTGCCAGTCTTCTTTCTTTCTTCTTTCCTTCCTTCCTTTTTCCCTCCTGTCTTCTCTTTCCCCTTCTTTTTTCTTCCCACCTCCCCTCCCTCTCCCCCTCCCTCTTCTCTTCTTCCTCTTCTTCTTCCATTAATTGCAATGGGATTTCCATGTTACTTGGTTCATGAATTATAAGCCTACTTGATTATGGTGAGTATTTTACAATGTATCAGTTTGGCTTGTTCTTCTGATTTTAAGATAAAGCCAAATAGAAAAGTTCTATGTTATTCAACCTCATGTGCTTAAACCACTTTGCATGATCTTGAATCATTTTATCTTTTTCTTTCAATTCTATGGGATTATAGGAGGAGGTGATGATGGTGGAAATAATTATTGAAATATAGCAATGTATTATTATACTGAGGCCTATCACTCATTTCATTTTATCTAACTGTAAGATTCTTGTTTCCACCTTATTCTTAGGTGTATAACTTAACCTCAGCCCTCTGGTAGACTGACGAGGAGACTTTCAATTGACACTGCCAATGTGCCAACTAAAATTAAAAGCAGCTATTTTTTCACCCCATCCAGCCAGACTAACATGATAATCATCATCCCTGACAAATTAAATTACCATTGTAGTAGTATGCTTTATGGAGATCATTGTGAAGATTAGCAGCCTACTAAAACCATGGTCCTGATGCTAAATTTGGGCTAAAAGTAAGAATAGCAAATAATGATGTTTTCCAGATTTCAGTGTAGAGCTTCTGATCAGATGTATCTAAATAAAACCATCAGAACTGCCACCTAGGACTCTTTCATGGTCCGTATTTCCCAACATATGTCTCAAACCTAGAGATTATTTGTAATAGGTTTACTGAATGCTTAAAGCATGACAGGAACTGTGCCAATGTTTTTACATTTATTATCTCATGAGTGTACTATTAACATCTCCACTTTTCTAGGAAAATTGAAGCTCACAGAAGTTAAGTAATTTGCTTGAGGCAGAGTGAGGACTTGAACCCAATTCTGTGAAACTTCAAAGCTACGACAGTCTATGACAGACGTCAGCAAACATTCTCTGCAAATGACCAGGTAGCACATATTTTTGGCTTTGCAAGTCATATAGTCTCTGTTGTAACTACCTCACTCTGCCATTGTAGCATAAAAGCAACCAGAGACAATATGTAAACAAATGAGCATGGCTGTATTCCAATGAAAGTTTATTTGCACTGAAATTTGGATTTTCCTGTGTCATGAAATATTTTTTTTGATTTTTTCAATCATTATAACATTTAAAAATCATTCTTAGCTTGTGGGTCATACAAAAATAGGTGATGGGCCAGATTTGGCGTTGTGGGGCCTTAGTTTGCCAATCTCTAATCTGTGGCATCTCAAAGGGTACAGAGCCTATCAGTCACATAATTGAAGGGCTTAACCAACCATTATACTTTCCCTTTAATAACTCAATATGGGTCAGTTATTCAGGCACACATATGAGTCTTTTTTGGATCTATTTGTCTATTCAGTACCGTATATGTACTGATTTTATCTGGCAGAAAGTAATCCTTTTCTAAGGTTCTTTTCAAATATTTTAGCATCCACTGAACAAGCCTGTATTTATTAGATTCTTTTATTTTTATTTTAACCTGACTCTCCTTCACTTCACATACCATGCCAAAGATTTGTCTACTTTGCCAACATTTGTTCTATAATATATTCATCCTCCAACAGCTTGGGGGCATCTTCTACACAATAACTAATAACTCTCATAAAATAACAAATATGCAACTTTTTAAATATTAAGAGTGATTGAAGGATTATACTATTTTCAATGATTTCAACAATGGACGACATTACTAAAAAGCTCTTAGACATTGCAGTACATTCCAAGACATGTCCTTTTTTTCTTTCCTGGTCCCTTTAAACATTAGTGACAGGGGGATCCATGACAGCAAAAGTGGTGCTCACCAGTGCCTACCACAGTGCCTGACATGTAGTAGGTGCTTATCTGTTGAATGACTGAATCATTAGGACTCCCTGCTTAAGGGAGTAAATGTAAATGTGCGCAACCATCAGAAATCATGGACCCTGATAATTTGGTGAGTCACAATATAAGGTAATTAACCTTTTCAAAAGTATTTACAGATCACCAAAATACTATAAAATTATGGATTTTCTAAAGGTTTGGATGAGAGAAAAATAGTGCATGTTTTCCAGATTTTTTTTCTTTGTCAGAAGAATCTCTGGGAAGCCAGATAACTACTTAAGAATGGTACTGTCTCATCTTCCACACCTGCTGGTTGCTGATGGGATGAGGTGTCCTTCAAGCTAGTCTATACTTTAAGATCAGGAATTGAGCCAGAGTTTCCCTTTGGTGAGGAAAATGGGACAGTTATTTCTCAGTACATGTGGGTTTGGCTTTGTGCCCTATATACTCCAGTATCTGAATAAATGTGTGTGTGGTGGAGGGGGTGGTGGTTAATAAGATCAAAATTATGGATGTAGTTTCCATGTGGTTCTTTAGCTTTGTTGTGTTCCAGAATTGTATGCTTCAGTACTCACTGTCATCAACTCTATGGTGTAAATATGCCTTTTATCATAAGATGGGCAAAAATAGTGTATATAAATAGTTCAATACAAACTTCTCAGTACTACCTTAAAATAAGTTCAAAGCCTATGTCTTTCTAGTCATGGTGGGTCCAAAGTGTCCATCACCCTGGAAAATATTTCCAAAGGTAAATACAAGTAATTGGGGAATCAGGGAAAGTTATTATTTCAGCATGCAAAATAAGGTCACTCTCTGCAATATGTCTAGACACAGATGTACAAAGACAAATAGAAATGGGTTACAAATGACATTTTATTTTCTTGGAAAGAAGTAGAATGCATTTATTTAAGGAATATATATAATATATGAAACACCAATTATTCTCCAAATAGATAAACAAAAAAATAAGTATTTCTTTTGACCAGTGCCAGAAAAATAATAAAAAGGATTTGAGAAAGAGAATAATAATAAAAGGGACTGCCCCTATATAAGGTAGCCATATAAAGTCACAATGAAAAGGGGACATTTACCTGAGAATGCTATCTGATAACTGTACTTCAGTTTGCCAGATTCAAAACCCAAATGTTTTATTCGGGTGGAGAGAACCTCCTCTAAATAACCATTTTTTGACTAAAGGAATAATCCTCCTGGGACATTAAAGAGCAGCTGGTTAAATGCAAAAGGGAAGGGAACTGGCATTTATTGAACATATTCTCTGAACCAGACCCTTTACACATAGCATTTCATGTCATCTTATTCTATGTTATAATTTTTGTTTCGTGGATGAATAGACTGTGATCCAAGAAGGTTAAATAAGTTGCTCAAGGTAACATAAGAGACTAGGACTGAAAATTGAAGTTTTTGCCTCTGAAATCCATGTTCTTATCATTATACCATGATGCTACTCATCAAGAATACTAATTGCTACCACTAGTGAGGAAATACTATACTAACGGCTTTGGGAACATTATGTCACTTAATCTTCAATTAGTTACTGGAGGAACTACTAACCCACTTTATATATGAAGAAATTAAAACCTAGGGAGCTTAAGCAACTTGCTCAAGTCACATGGCTTGTCAATTATGTATATCCACATTCAGCACGTGATGATTTTGCTTTTCAAGTTTCAGAATTGTGACTGGACCAGTCTGATGTTTACAAAGTGGTTTACAAAGTGATGTTTACAAAGTGGT